>NC_073307.1:4893013-5538013 GCF_027595985.1 Sorex araneus
TTTGGTTTGGGCATGGGGTCCCCCATGGGCCGGGGCTAGCCCCTCAGAGGACTTGGCAGGGACACCCACCTGCAGGCCCCTCCCCCGCCCAGATCCTCCCCTCTGCGTCTCAGGAGCTTTGAACTCTGGGGCTGCGTGTGTGGAGAGACGACGCGGGTCCGGCTGCCGTGTGGCCAGCAACGCGCAGGGCTGCTTCCGTGCTCGCTCAAGGGCCCGAGATCGGGGTCCTCGTGCTGTCTAAGCAGGGCCCCCAGCAAGGCATCCTCTCAGACCGCTGGACACTCTCTCTGGTCCCCACGGCAGGCTCGCAGACCACCTGGTGACAGCAAGAGTTGCGCTCGGGGCCCGAGTGCGGCTGCTCCTGACGGACAGTTGGGACGCCCGTGACTGCGTTAGAGGGACCGCGGTGAGGACGTTCCCCTCCTTCCCACTCTGAACTTCCCCGCGCGCCCTGGTCACAGAGTAACTGAGGGTGCCCCTCTGCCCTTCGCCCTGGCAGGTGCCCCCCGCCCCGCCCCGCCCCGCCTACCCCTGGGCCTAAGTTCGTCTGCATTCCCGGAGTCTAACAGCCGGAGTCCAGCCAGCTGAGATGGAACAGCCCTGGAAGGCTGACACGCAAACACGCGTGAAGAAGCGAGGCCGGGCTCTGTCACGCTTAGACCTGACCCGTGAAGGTCCCGGACACATGGAAGCAATCACCAGGGAAGGTTCCAGACAGCTTTGGAGTGAGGCTTATTTGCTCATTTCATCTCTACAGTTGAATCCCATCATGTTAGAGGATTTTAGAAGCTTTTTTTTTTTAAAAAAAAAAATAAAACTGGGGCAAGGCTTTCTTCCTCACTTTACTATTGCTTGATAGAAAGTGACAGAATCTGAGAGTTCAGTTAGGATTTTCAAGCAGACTTCAAACTAGAGAATCTGGCTCTTGAACTTACAACTTGATATTTTTTGGTTATTTGAGGATCCCAACATAGTTCTTGGTAATGATGACAGGAAAGAACATAAACCAGCTGTGGACTCATTCTTTGATCTGGTGCCCCGGAGCCATCTTGACTTCACTATTTTTTTTAAAAAAAATTATCATCATTAGTTTTTGGCTTGGGGGGCCATACCTGGCAGTGCTGACTCCTGGCTCTGTGCTCGGGGCTCCCTCCTGGGAGACCCGGAGATCACACGCAGTGTGGGGGTGAGACAGCGCTGGCTGTGAGTGAGGCGAGAGCCTTAAATCCCGTGCTACGGCTCTGGCTCCCGTTTCTTTTTCGCTTCGGTTTTTGAGCAAAGCTTATTTCGTTCCTTTTAAAGCAGCAGCTTCAGGACCTCCGTGGTCGGGAGGAGGATTAAGTGACCGTCCAGTTTCCCGGCGTCTGAGTACGGACTCCAGGGCCTGGATTTTCTGAGAATGCAATCTTGACCCGTAAGCCACAGGGATGCATCCCTCCCTGCTCCCCTCTTGATCAAAGGGGCCTGGAGACCCCGGTTCTGTGCTGCCCAGAGAGAAGTGGACCCTCCCGTCCCCCCATTGACCCTTGCTGACTGTCTGAGCACTTCTGTAGGAGAGGAGTGGGTGGGTTTGCGTGTAGGAGACCCGGTGTGTTCCCTGCAGCCCACATGGGCGCCCAGGTACCCGCGGGAGTGCCCCCAGGCACTGAGCCAGTAACACTTAAGCACCGCTGGGTATAACCCCCCTCCTGGAAGACTACTTTTGGGGGGAAAGGGAGTGCATGTGGGGTGCTCAGGAGCGACCCCTAGTGGTGCTCGGGTGTCAGGGCTGACCTGGACAGGCTGCGGGCGAGGCCAGAGCCTTGACCCCTCCCCCATCTCTCTGGCCCCGGGGACTCAGCTTCTGCTCACACGGCCGTGACCGGACGTTCTGAGCTAGACACAGGCTCTGGGGCTTGCTGTGGGCTGGCAAGAGCCTCCAAAGAATTGCTGGTGGAAGCCTCGCAGGCCTCAGAGAAGGTTCTTGGACACGGGGTTCCCTGAGGCCCAGGGGAAGGCGCGGCTGCAGCCAGCCCAGAGTGTCCTGCTGCCGGCCTGCAGGGTCCACACAGCATCTGCATTTGCCGGGCCACACTGGCTGGCGCCCAGGGCTGACCGCTGGCGCTGCGCTCGGGGGTCACTCCTGGTGGGGCTGAGAAGACCACCGGGGCTGCTGGGATCGAGCCGACCGGACCGAGAGCTAGGCCAGCCGGGGGCTGACGTCGGTCTTCCAGTCCTGCACATCCGCCCACGGTTCATAGCCCGTCAGGAAGGTGCTCCCAAGACGTGCTCGGTGCCAGGTTTATTTCCCAGGAGGGGCCGAGTGGAGGCCACCCTTGCTTTGACTTAGGGCGCGAGATGGGGCCACGCCTGTGAGCATCAAACACGGGTCCGCCTGTAAGCCGCCCTTCCTTAGGAGCCGCGTAAGCCCAGCATTCTCTGCCCTTAGCCGAAGCCTAAGCCACTGAGGCGAGTGACTCAGTTGTGCTGAGGCTTTCCCAGGGTCCCCCTTGGCCCTAGTGGAAGGGGGGCTCTGTTCCTTCCCCGCAGTGTTGGTACGAAATGGGGACTGTGCTTAATGGCGACAGAGAAAGATGATCGTCGAGAGCTCGTACCTTACTTGGCAGGTAAGGGACTTGCCAAGATGACAGTCTCAGCAGAGAGGGCTCTGGACACAGTGCTCCTCGAGTCTTTCAAGGTATACTTCATACCTCCCCCACCGAGTCCCCAGAGGGTGGTAGTTAACCCCGTTTCCTCTCACAGGCCTCATCTGCTTCTTCTCTCTACAACAGCTGCTGTTCTAGGTTATTCTCCAGGTGGTTTGTTTCTTCCACCTCAATCTTTGATATCCTCTGCAGGCCGGAGCCATGGCTCAAAGGGCCTGAGTGGGGGCTGATCCCTGGGGCTGTGTGGTCCTGGGCAACACCTGAGTGAGCACTGTGCACCGAGCACCAGCAGCACCTGATCTGACCCCAAAACCAAGCAGCCAAACAATCCCGAACCCCAAACAACGACGAATCCCCTGGCAGAGAAAGGCTTGGACACTTTTCTAGTAAAATATTTCGGGCTCATCTCTTATTTTATTATAGCTTATAAATATACTTATAAATTATTAGAGTTCACATTTCAAGGCACTGCGCCTCCCAGATCTCCCGGGTTCAGGGAACGGTTGTACTTTGTTCTCTCATTTTAAACATTAAACACGAGCAGTGGAAGAGCCAACTCAACACGCGCGGTGACGCTTAGATCGAGTGGGATCATTTCGTACATTCAGAAGTGTCATGAGGAATTAGGGGGGAGACTAAGCTAATCACACCGGCATCGCCTCAGCATCACCCGCTTCCTGCCTACGTCTCATTCAGCTTCTACTCGCCCGTCTCAGTGGAGAGCGCGAGCGGGCAGCCAGCCTGGCCCGTGCCTCGTCAGAAACGCTGGCGCCTCATGTCTTGAGCCTTTTGCTGACCAGTGGGCGTTTGTCTGCACACAGCCCGTTTCTCTTCCGGCCGGAGTTGTCCTTGGGGTCCCTTGTGCTGTCACCGTGCAGTTCTTCACTGGGCAACTGCAAGACAGAGGCAGAGGTGAGGCCACGGTGCCCTGTGGGGCCGCCTCGCTGGTGCTTCCCTGACACCCCCAAAGTGAGGTCAACCCAGGGCCTGGGGCTCTAGGACAGAATTTCAGCGACAAGGGCGCCAACGTGGCCGGATCGGAGCTGGGATCTCTGATCTCTGCCTTCCCGCCGCCGGCTCCGTCCTGGGTCCCAGAGCAGCAGCTATTCCGGTCGCGAAGGCAGGACTGATTTGTCCGACCGCCCTGAGCTGCTCCGAGGGGGCAGAGCAGCCCCACGCGTGAGTGATCTCCCGGCCAGCCCGAACATTTCTAAATCGGGACTTTGCTGAGTGCTTGACACCCGCGGGCACCGGGTGTTCCTTGATGCGCTGGAGTCACAAGCAACACATTATGCAACGGGGTAATATGCGACCTCATGGGGGTGTTGGTCTTTCTGTTCCCGGGATGGGGCCCTTTCTCACACCCGGGGCCGCGCAGGGCAGGAAGGGGAAGGGGCTGGGCTGGAAGCACATCAGACGCCCAAACTAGGCCAGTGGGTGCTAGCCGGTCCGCCTCCATGCGGGGTCTCGGGAGACCCCCTCCCCCACCTGCTGAGGCCTCTGCAGACTCCAGAGAACTGGGGCGGGACTGGCACTCTCAGCAAGGAGCGCTGGACATCAGACACCGAAGCCTGGCTGTTTGAGGCCCCCCCGGCCCGGGACCTCACCGCTTCTCTCTGTCTGCGCTCTGGAAATGAGTCTCTAAGAGTGGCTCTCTGTTGCTTTGAAACTCCCCAGTGCCTGCCCGTTTTCGACTAGGAGTAAGATACAGGCTCTTACCTTGGCCTTGGAGGCGGCGTTCTCAGAGATCACGCTTCCAGCCTGGGCCCCGAGGGTTTCTTCCAGCGCTAGAGCCGGGAAGTGATCAAAAGGGACAACGGGTTAAATAAAACACATAAATAAAAAGAAGACAGAGGTGAGGGGTTGGGGGTGTGCAGGATCAACACCCTGACGTGCTCGGGGAGGTGAATCTGCTCACACACTGCATCGCTGCTAAAATCGCTGCCTTTACCCCTTGCCCAGGCAGCATTTCCACACCCAGCACCGGCCCCCGTGGGGGTCCGCATCAGACCACGCTGGCCGGAGGCTGAGGACGGCAGAGGCACCGTGGGCCTTGGGGAGACTGTTACCTCCAGGGAGCCGGCACCCCCAGGTGGAGGTTCTCTCTCGGGAGCCCGTCGGGACCCCATCTGTCTCCCCTTGTGCCTCTCCGGGTCCTCACCGGGATTTAAACCCCCTTTCCCCCTGGACCTGGCGTTTACAGCCGTGTGACGTGCCCCGACAATTAGCCTTTACAGGCCGCAGCTGGCCTGCTCCGCCCGGCCCGTAGTCTTCATCCCGAGGAGATTCTTTGCTTCTCCTCAGGACTGGGCGCAGATGTGACGCCCACTGAAGTGGCAGCTCCAGCCTCCGCCCTTGCTCCCAGCAGGTCTGGGGTCTGGAGGACACGCGGGTGTGAGGCGTGTTCATTGTCCAGGCCCACGGGGCGGGTCACACGCTGCAGAGGCTGATGTCGATTCCCGAGCATTAGGGGTCAGGGATATGCTAAGTTCCCTCCCGACTTCTCAGCCTTCACTTAGCCCCCGACTGACTGACGAGGGGCAGAGAAGCTGAATCTCAAAGCGTCAGCGACGGGGGCCTGAGCGATGCATGGCAGGGAGGGCGTTTGCCTGGCACACAGCCGACCCGGGTTCAATCCCCGGCATCCTCAGATGGTCCCCGGGAGTCAGCCCTGAGCACAGCCGGGTGTGGCCCCTAAACCAACCCGCCCAGGGCCCGTCTGCAATAGCACAATGAGCGAACATTCCAGAACGCTTTCTCTGCTCCAACTTGGTCTGACACGGATTTGCCTTCTAACCTCTCTATTAGTCAGAACAAAAACATAAGTGAGCTTAATCACAAAATACAGGCCAGAAGAAAGAGAACTTCCGTCAACAGTCCGTAACTCTAAACAGCAAAAAAAGTCCTGAAGAAGGGCTGGAGTGATAGCACAGCGGGTAGGGCGTTTGCCTTGCACGCGGCTGACCCGGGTTCGAATCCCAGCATCCCATATGGTCCTCTGAGCACCGCCAGGAGTAATTCTTGAGTGCAGAGCCAGGAGTAACCCCTGTACATCACTGGGTGTGATCCAAAAAGAAAAAAAAATCCTGCAGAGTTGTGCTGGGGAGAGGCGGCTGGCTGGGAAGCTGGGGATTCCTGTTTCAGACGGTTCCTGGGCTGGAGGCCCGTGATGGAGGTGCCACCCACCCGCCACTGATCCGGGAGGGCAATGGTCGGCGTCACACACGCTACAGAGCTCAAAGTGAAGACAAAGAGTGAGCATTGAGTCCGGGTTTCGTCAGTAAAGACTTAAGATCTGGAGTCACGTGAATTTGAGAAACTGACTTTTAAACTTTTTTTTTTTTTTTAATACAGATGCAATAATACAAGACTAACACCTAAGGACAGTAGAGATAAGGGCCAGGAGGGTCACACCATGGTTTGGAACTGGCCCCAGGTGCTGGGGGAGAAGGCAGTTGGGATGGGGAAGGGATCACTAAGTCAATGATGGTCGGAGGGTTCGCCCGGGATGGGAGATGCTGAAAGTAGACTCTGGACCAAGCACGATGGCCTCTGAGTATCTGTATTGCAAACCATGATGCCCCAAAGTAGAGAGAGAGTAGGAAGGATGGTGCCTGCCACAGAGGGAGGGAGCGGGGTGGGGTGGGGGTGGCAGGTGGGACACCGGGAGCAGTGGTGGTGGGAAATGTGCACTGGTGGAGGGACGGGTGCTGGAGCACTGTATGACTGACACGTAATCATGCAAGTTTGTAACTGTATCTCACGGTGATCCAATAAAACTTCCTAAAAAAAGATACAGATGCCAGACAGGTGTCTGCCCACTGGGCCACCTCTGTGGCCCCGCGTCCTGGTTGACCCGGGCGTCCCCGCCGTCCTTTCCTCTCTGTCCTCTGCCCCGAGTCCCGAGCACACCGCACTAGCCACGGTCAGTCCCGCCCTCCCCCACACGGTCTCCTCGCACGCCCCGTCATGCACCAGCTGGCCGGTGCGGGGTGGGCAGGCGGCCTCTGGGCACTGACCGGTCAGGATGGCGTCCAGCTGGTCCACCATGAACGTGGCGTCGTCCTGCGTGAAGCACATGGGCGGCTTGATCTTCAGCACGTTGCGGTGCGGGCCGTCGGCGCTGATGAGCACCCGGCCCTCCTTCATCCTGGGCGGCGGGGGAGCGCGGGGAGGGTTAGGAAGCTTCCGGAACAGCAGCAGCGCCGCCGGAGACACAGCAGGCCTCGGACTCTGTCTGCGGCTCTGGAGGAAGGGAGCAGGCGGGTGGGGCGGGGGGGGGCGCTCACCTGTAGATGACGTGCTGGGCCTCGGCCGTGGCGGGGGTCCTCGCCTGACGGTCCTTCACCAAGTCGATGCCAACGAAGAGGCCGAAGCCCCTGCGGGGCGAGAAGGGAAGAAGGAGCTGGGACAGAATTGCTCACGAGCACTGTGCTGGCCAGAAAACGAGCCCCGGCCACAGGCTTGAGCTGACACTGGGTCCCTCTAGGACCGAGTTTACTGGCCCAGTGCTCACAGCGGTTTCTAGTTTGTGAGCCAGTTAGCATATATTATCTGGGTTCCCCCTCCCCACTCCTAGTTTATAAAAGATTGAAAAAACAAACAAACATTCGCAGGCCCTGGAGGGAGAGTACAATGGGTAGGGCACTGGCCTTGCACATGGTTGACCCGGGTTTGATCCCCAGCACCCCAGAGGGCCCCCCAAGCCTCCCTGAGCTCTGCCAGCTGTGGCCCCCCAAAACAGAAGAAAAAATCAAGACCACCTAAAACATTTCCATGCTATTAGTCTCTGAGCTATCAATGATCAACCATCACATACATTTCCGGGACAGCATCTACGATAAGTTTAACGGAGACATTGGAGTCACTTAGAAAGTTCTTCACTCCATCATTTGGGAGCTGAAGTTATTCCAGTTGGAAAAAAAGTCAGGAAATACAGGTGGTCAAATATCAGCAGTGGTGACATCTGGTTCTGGGTTAGAGTAATTTGAGGGCCGGGAGCCAGCATAAAGGGCTGGCGCATGTGCTTCGCATGGAGAAGGCCCAGGTTCGAGCCCCAGCACCACATTGTCTCCTGAGCACTGCCGGGAGCGAGTCCCCCAGCAACCCACATCCCCATACCTGCAGTTCACGAGCACTGTCCCATGAGGCCCTGAACCCTCCCCTCAACAGAATAAGGATTTGTTTTCTATCCTTACTCGCATGTCCTTTACTTTGAACGTGTAAGTCAAAAGACCACGCCGTTCATCTGGAAAAGTGGCAAGACAACGTTTTTGCTCGAGTTACCTGATATCGCCTATGAGGGGGTGCTTCGCCTTCTGCTTATTCAGCAGCTCTAGGAGGTAGTTTCCCACTCTCGTAGCATTTCCCTGGAGGTCTTCATTTTCGATGATATCCAGGACCGCAAGGCCAACAGCAGAAGATACTGGATTTCCTCCATACTTCACATAAAATGAGAAACCGAAATAGTTGAATTAGCGGTCTTTCACATTTATAGACATCTTAATTCATACACGAACAAGATACAACCTCAAATTTTCTCTTGTGATATTACTGACCTAGATTTAGAATAATTTTATTTGTTCGGGCGTGCTTAAAGCTTCATTCCGGGGGCTGGAACAATAGCACAGCGGGTAGGACATTTGCCTTGCAAGCGGCTGGCCCAGGCTCGATTCCTCCACCCCTCTCGGAGAGCCCGGCAAGCTACTGAGAGTAGCTCGCCCGCATGGCAGAGCCTGAAAAGCTACCCGTGGCGTATTCTATATGCCAAAAACAGTCACAACGAGTCTCACAGTGGAGACGTTACTGGTGCCCACTCGAGCAAATCGATGAGCAATGGGATGGTAGTGACAGTGACAGATATTACTGACCTAGACTTAGAATAATTTTATTTGTTCAGGCATGCTTAAAACTTCATTCCAAACCATATTCTCCAGGCTGAATAACTGGTTGGACTATCAGGGAATGTACCGCATCACCCAAAACAACAGACATTATATCAGGAGTTAAGGTTTCAGACTGTGGTTCGGCATGAGAAGCAGAGGCACCCTCTCTCCGGCAGTTGTGTGAAAGTAGGTAAGTAAATAATTTTTCCCCCAAACAATTTGTTTTTAGATTTGAATCTTACTTTTAACTGTGACGAGTCTTCTGATACATATTGCACAGATTACTATAGTTTATCCAACCTGAAAGTTTATGATCTTGGTGGGATAAACCAAGAAAATAAAATTTTTCCCATGATAAAAATTTAGCATCTCTAGGAGGGAGCGATAGAACAGTGGGAAGGGTGTTTGTCTTGCAAGTGGCCGACCCAGGTTCTATCCCCGGCATCTCCTATGGTCCCCTAAGCACCACCAGGAGTAATTACTGAGTGCAGAGCCAGGACGAATCCCTGAGCATTGCTGAGTGTGACCCAAAAAGTAAAAAAAAAAAAAAAAAAGTAAAGAAAAGAAAAAGAAAATTAGTGACACTTATACTGATAATGCCAACCCATCGCAACAATTTGGAAATATTTTTTGTTGTTGTTGTGCTATTTGGGTCACACCTGGCAATGCACAGGGGTTACTCCTGGTTCTACACTCAGGAATCACCCCTGGCGATGCTTAGAGGACCATATGGGATGCTGGGAATCGAACCCGGGTCGGCCGCTTGAAAGACAAACGCCCTACCCACTGTATTATTGCTCCAGCCCCTGGAAATATGTTTGAACTTCAATGTAACACAAACACCATCACGTTCGTGGAATATCCTAACCGAGAGGCTAGCAGGGCTTCGTCTCTCATTAGAACAACGAAAAGGGGCGTTGTAGGGGCTGGAGAGATGCTGGTGGGCCGAGCACAGGCTGCCCACGCAGGGGGCCACGATCAAGCCTGGCCCTGGTGTGGTTCCAGAAACCAAAATGAGCACTTAGGAAAGAAGAAGATGAAAACTCTAGGTAGACCAAAGTTTGGGTAGGCTCCTGGGGTGGTTCCTGGAAATAATGAGCTGAATTCTTTTCTGGGGTGGGGGTGGGACTGGGCCACACTTGGTTTTTTTTTGGGGGGGTCACACCCGGCGATGCACAGGGGTTACTCCTGGCTCTGCACTCAGGAATTACCCCTGGCCGTGCTCAGGGGACCATATGGGATGCTGGGATTAGAACCCGGGTCGGCCGCGTGCAAGGCAAACTCCCTACCTGCTGTGCTATCGCTCCAGCCCCCTGGGCCACACTCGGTAGTGCTCACGTGTGACATAACGCGGCTTCAGTCTGCTCAGTGGTTACTCCTGGAACTGCTGGGGCCAAACCCAGGCAAGCGCCTTAGTCCCTCTACTATCTCCCTGGCCCCAGGAGCCTTTGTCCTGACACAGCCGAGCAGCGGAGGAGCGTTAGTCACCTTTCCCTCTCAGCATCCACCTGGAGACGGACATTTACCGTGTTGAAATACTCCATGCCAGAGCTGCAGAAGGCTTCGGCGATTTCCTTGGTTGTTACCACGCACGCCATTGGGTGTCCGTTGCCCATTGGTTTTCCCAAGGTGACGATGTCTGGGACGAAGTCCTCGCCGTGCATCTGGAAGCTCCAGAAGTGTTTTCCGACTCGGCCGAAGCCCACCTGAACCTCATCAGCTATAAACACGCCCCCTGCGGCACGAACATACCTGCAAAGCAGAACCAGAGTGGCGTGCTTGCGCGTCAGAGAGAGCCCACGCTGCCCGCAGACACAGACTCTGCAGGGCTGGAAGTGACCCGGAGCCTGCAGCTTTGTTGAAGTCCCAAGGCTCACCCCTGCCCGAGACATCTATGGCTCTGAGAGAGAGTCACCAAGTGCCCAGCGTAGAGAGAATCTACCCAGTTCCTGTTCCTGCTGCTCAAGGAAGCCAGACGGTGCTGGCTCGAAGCGGGAAAAGAAAGAAGTGAACGGGGCACTTGTTTCAGTGGGATTCGTCTTCGAATGTGTGCAAACTTGTGAAGCTCGGGATCAGCCAATTGGAGAAAAGATGGGACGGGGCGTGGGTGGGAGCAGAATGACACGTCTTAACCCTTTATTTGCTGATTCTTGGAAAAGTGACCAAGTCTCAGGAGTCTGGGGGTGGTGAGCACTTTGAAGTGAGTTTTGGGGCTTTTATGGGGGGCACACCCAGCACTGCTCAGGGCTTCCTGTCAGTGTTGGGGGGACCATATGTGGTGCCGGGGATCAAGCTGGGGCTGGCCACGCGCAAAGCAAGCTCCTTAAATCCTCTACTGTTTCTCTGGCCGAAAGTTGCATTTTCTTTTTCTTTTTTTATACTTTTTTTGGGGGAGGTCACACCCGGCGATGCTCAGGGGTTACTCCTGGCTCATGCATTGAGGAGTTACTCCTGGCAGTGCTCAGGGGACCCTATGGGATGCTGGGAATCGAACCCGGGTTGGCTGCCTGCAAAGCAAATGCCCTGCCCGCTGTGCTATGGCTCCAGCCCGGCTTTTTGGTTTGAATCAGCCAGTGCGGTGACCGCTGTGCTCCCGGCAGCTGCCACAGTGCCCTCCCGTCTGCCGAGGAGCCCGCGTAGGTACGTACTCCGCCACTTTCTGGAAGTAGCCCGTGGGCGGGATGACTTGTCCACCGCAGCTCTGCATGGACTCGGCAATAAAGGCAGCGATCTGCGCGAGAGAAGAGGGCGTCGGGCCCGCTGGGGCGTTTGCTCCGTAGCGGGTTATTTCAAAAGTGGCCTGGGAGGACCTGTGGCAAATGGCAAATGAGGCCATTGATTGAAAAACAAAAAGATAGAAGATGCTGGGACTGGCCAGACACTGGCCTGGCGTGTGGCTGACCTGGCTTTGACCCCTGGAGTCCAGGAGTGGCCCCTGAGCACAGCCTGGTGGGCCCCAAACAACAGCAAAGATGTCCCCATGCTGAGAAGCAACAGAGCTGGACATTCGCGCTCCAAATTCTTGGTATCAGGAAAACCCTAAATTTCCATAGTTCACGTAACAGGCTGACCCCGTGCCGCAGCGGGTGTTCATGAAGCCGCGGCCCCGCGGGGCCACCTGCCGGGCCATTCCGCACGGTCACCACGAACGTCCACTCATCGGATCAGTCTGAGATGAGGCTCTGGAGGACTCGGTCCTCAGTTTCCCCTTCCCACGAAGCCTTTCGCTGGTGGAGGCTTGTGGATAAGACAGAGCTTGCCTTGGGGGTGAGCCCCGGGGGTTTCCCGTCCACCTGGCACCCTCGGTCTGCAGCTCCCCTCCCTTCCCTGTTCCCTGCCGTCCTTGCCAGCTGGGTGCCAGGGAAGCTCCTTCTCAGCCCAGCCACCTGCTGTCCGCCCCGGGGCAGCGGCACCAGAAGTGCCAGCCCGGAGGGCAGGGCCGGCTCCTTCTGGGCTGAGCACGGAACCTTGTCAGGGAGAACAGTAGCGTGTGGCCCCTCTGCCCTTCCCGGCTCTGACACGGACCCGGGGCTCCTCAGCTGGAACGACTTCTCCTGGGCCATATTGTTTGGGGGCCCACCTGGGCCTTCCACAGCAAAGCCCCTGCCCCAGAACCCCCCTCAGTGCCTCTCCCTCCCCCGAGGGGCAGAGTCCACTGTCCCCTGGGCAGGAACCAACAAGGCTGTTAGTCTGAATGGGCCTAGTGTTCGCATTTCCAGAAGTTTTTTGGGTTGTGTGTGTGTGTGTGTGTGTGTGTGAGAGAGAGAGAGAGAGAGAGAGAGAGAGAGAGAGAGAGAGAGAGAGAGAGAGAGAGAGAAAGAGAGAGAGACAGAGAGAGAGACAGAGAGAGAGACAGAGAGACAGAGACAGACAGAGACAGAGACAGAGAGAGACAGGCAGACAGAGACAGAGAGACAGAGACAGAGACAGAGAGACCCAAAGGTGTGCTCAGGGTTTATTCCTGGCTCTGTGCTCAGGAATCACACCTGGTGGGACTTGGGGGACCATCTGGGGTGCCATTGATTGAATTCGGGTCAGTTGGGTCCAAGGCTAGTGTCCTACCCACCATACTATCTCTTCAACCCTCTAAATGAGGAGAGTTTTATGATAGAGCTAGAATGATGCGCTTTGGAAATACAATCCAGTCGAACATGTATCCAGAGAACAGAAAAGGAATTTGGATCGACTCCTGGCCACCTCTCCAGTGTGTCACAGTAGTTCCGATCCATTTCACAACAGACGCCAAAGTATTTCCCAGTCTGGGCACACAAACCTTCCTCCCGCCCTTCTGCGCCTCGTCAATGATCTTCTTCACTTCATCTGCGTAAGCACTGGCGGGGTCCGGGTGGTCTTCTCTGTACTTCCCTCGGTAGGTATCGGGAGTCGGCGCCTGAACACGGCAGGGGACACAGCGTCTCAGGATTTATCTCTTTGGTGCACAAACTCCTAAGTGCCTCTGGGCTGGTTTTTGGCTTAACCATGCCGAATTCTGAGAGCACGAAAATCTTTGTACTCTCCGTCCCTTACTGCTTCATTCAAATTCCAATCAGCACGTTTGTTCACTGCTTTGAAATTTGCAAGGAAGGGAAACGATATTAATATTCCCTTCTTCATTTTGTTTGTTTTGGGGCCATGCCCGGTTGGTGCTCAGGGGATTGTGCAGTGCCAGGGACTGACTCCAGGCCCCCTGCACACAGCACATGCTCTGGCCTCTTGAGCTATTTCTCTGGCCCTCTACTAATATTTCTATTTTTTTTCCTTTTTGGGTCACACCCAGCGATGCTCAGGGGTTACTCCTGGCTTTGCACTCAGGAATTGCTCCTGGCAGTGCTTGGGGGACCATATGGGATGCCGGGGATCGAACCCGAGTCGGCTGCGTTCAAGGCAAATGCCCTACCCGCTGTGCTATCGCTTTGGTCCAATATTTTTGTATTGAGAACAGACCCATAATACCCTGTTGTGACAAACTATGAACATTGAGGAAAGAAGAGATGCCTTAACACTATCCAGATCATGAACTTTCAAAAAAAAGCACTGGTGGTGGTCTGTGGTGTGTGTACGTGGTATGTGAGAATGTGTGTGTGTGTGTGTGTTTGTGTGTGTACACGTGTGCTGAGATGTGCCTCAGTCAGCAGAGCGCCTAGTTAACAAATGTGAGAGGCCTTTGGGTACAATCTCCAGCACTACAGAAATGTAAGGTCTGCCAGGGGCCGGAGCTAGAGTAAAGTGGGTAGTATGCGTGCCTTGCATGCGGCCAACCCATGTTTGATCCCTGGTACCTGGTATGATTCTGTCAAGAATGATCCCTGCATGCAGGGTCAAGAGTAAGCCCTGAGCACCACTGGGTGTGGCCCCCAAACAAACAAACAAACAAACAAACAAAAATAAATAAATAAAGGTCTACCAATCCCCACTACAAACACAATCATACAAACTTAATACAAACACAGTTTGATTTCAAGACAGTCACACATGCTTCATTCAACTCTGAATTGATATTAGCAGTAGAAAAACTAACCGAAGATCAAGAGGCAAGAAGTGGGACGCCCGCCCAGGAGGGGAAAGGTATTTCTCTCTCTCTTGCCTCTCCCTTTCCGGGGATGAAGGGCGTGGGGACCGCCATATTATGACGACCACAGATGGGGCTTACAAGCTTGCAATGATCCAATATCCGGAAGAAATCTCCCTGGACTTAGTTGTTCAAGTACAGAAAATCCAAAACTGAGTGGCCGCTACTGCGGCCGCGCGACCTCATTTCTCTTCACAACAGGTCTGACTCTAGTGGGGTACTCCTAACAATAATGGTGAGGTTTGTGTTGAAATACTGAATGTAACCAAAGTAAATAGAAAGTAAAGTGAAATTTATCAGTTACAAGGCGGGGTGGGGGGGTGCGGGGGTGGGCGGGATGGGAGGTGTACTGTGGTTGTTTTTTGGTGGTGGGATATGGACACTGGTAAAGGGATGGTTGTTTCAGCATTGTATGACTAAGACTTAAGCCTGAAAGCATTGTAATTTTCCACATGGTGATTCAATAAAATAAAATTCTTATTAAAAAAAAGAAGTGGGAGTGGTGAAGATGAATGTGCCACAGTGGGGCTCGTGGGTGGAGTGAAGACCTCACCCTGTCCTTACCTACTTCTTTGTTTGTTCTTATCAGGTCACACAGTTCCTGAGAATTTCATTTCATTTCAGTGAACAGAAAGAGTTGGACTGTCACTAATTTCTCTTCCGGGAACAATTTCCTGATTCTTGGATTCCAAGATACTCACCACGTGCACAAATTCCTTCTTGGCATCTTTGCCTTTCCGGAATTTATATGGGCTAATTTCAATTAAAGACGTCAGGTGACCGTGGTAAGCGCTGGGAAGATAAAGAAGAATCACACAAATTACTAAGGAAGACACAAAATAGATGGTTCTGGGAAGGGGCAATGCTGGTGGGTTGGTGTCAGAATATTAAATGTAATACATCATGAACAACTTTATAAAAATAAATACACTGGTGGAGTCACAAAAGAAAAAAAACACCCAAACAAGCAAACAAAAAAATAAATACAAATTAAAAAGAAGGAACAAAATAGAATTTTTTGTTTACGAGCTTAGGAAAAATACTTCACATCATTCAACACTGATGCCAGATCTCACTTCCTGGAATATAATTTTCATGGTAATTCTGGCCATAGGCTGGAGCGATAGCACAGTGGGTAGGGCATTTGCCTTGCATGCAGCTGACCTGGGTTTGATTCCTCTGTCCTGCTCAAGCTACTGAGAGTATATCCTGCCCGCACGGCAAAGCCTGGCAAGCTACCCGTGGCATATTCAGTATGCCAAAAACAGTCTCACAATGGAGACATTACTGGTGCCCGCTCAAGCAAATAGATGAGCAATGGGATGACAGTGATACAGTGGATTCTGGCCATGTGATTTGTTCAGCTCTCCTTATCCCCTGAAGTAGCACTGTAACACTGTCATCCCATTGTTCATTGATTTGCTCGAGCAGGCACCAGTAACGTCTCCATTGTGAGACTTGTTGTTACTGTTTTTGACATGTCAAATACGCCACAGGTAGCTTGCCAGGCTCGCACAGCCTGTGCTCCAGGCCTGGAGCCATCGCAGCTCTCTTTTTGAAAATGCCTGATTAATTTTTGACTTCACTGGCCCCCGCCAGGGCAGCCCTGGGCATGTGGGTGCAGATGCCCTGCAAGGGGTCCCGGCCTCTCCGCCCATGTTCCCATCTTAACTCCTTCCCCTGGTGCTTCGTGGTCGCCTGTATGTGGAGTAGCTCCCGGGGGCTCGGCCTTCACTGCACTCTGGCAGGGGGTCCTCGGGGCTGGGGGAGCCCAAGGGTCACTCCCAACCGTGCTGGAGACTGACCAGGCCAGCAAAATAAGTACCGTAGCTCCTGCGCTGTTTCTCCAGCCCTCGGCTGCATCTTAGAAATCTCTGCAGAACATTGTTTCAGATGTCAGTTCCCCGGGTTTCTTCCCAGACCCGTTCAAGAGAATCTCGGGGCTGGAGCAATAGTATTGTAGGAAGGCTCTGGCCTTGCACGCGGCCAACCCGGGTTTGATCCCTGGCAAGTCATAGAGCCTCCCCCCCGCACCCCCCCCCCAGCCTGCCAGCAGGGACCCCTGAGTGCAGAGCCAAAAGGAAATCCTGAGCACTGCCGGGTAGGGTTGAAAAAAAGGAGAGAGACAGAGTGAGAGAGAGAGTGAGAGAGAGAGAGAGGGAGGGAGGGAGGGATGAGAGAGAGTGATGGAGAGAGAGAAAGAGAGAGTGAAAGAGGGAGAGAAAGAGCGAGGGAGAGAGAGAGGGAGAGAGAGAGGGAGAGAGAGGGGGGAGAGAGAGGAAGAGGGAGAGGGAGAGAGAGAAGGGTGGCAGGAGGAGGTAGAGGGGGGAGTGTGAGAGGGAAAGAGAGGGAGAGAAAGAGGTGGGAGGAGGAAACAGAGAGGGGGAGAAAGGGAGTGAGAGGGGGAGAGAGAGAGGAAGAGAGACAGAGAGAGAGAGACAGAGAGAGAGACAGAGAGAGAGAGAGAGAGAGAGAGACAGACAGAGAGAGAGAGAGAGAGAGAGAGAGAGAGAGAGAGAGAGAGAGAGAGAGAGAGAGAGAGAGAGAGAATGAATCTTGATCTCTGTGTGCAGAGTCCGGGGCACTGAAATCAAACATGCAGAACAACTCGCCCGCGTGCCCTGGAAACCAGCGGACCAACCGGGCGAGCACCGCCACCGAGTGTTGGCATCTGCCCCGAAACAACAACAAAGGAAGGGAAAGGGGAAATTTACATAAGGGAAAATCACAGAAATAATAGAGCTGAAGCTGCAAACTGGCTAAGCACTATGAACAGGCCAGAGTGGCAGGACAGTCGGGCCTGGGACGGTGGACGAGGCTCAGGGGCCGGCCTGAGATCATTCCCGGAGCCATACATGGTCTCCTGAGCACTGTCAAGAGTGCTCCCTGAGCACAGTCAGGAGCAAGCGCTGAGCACTGTCAAGAGTACTCCCTGAGCACAGTCAGGAGCAAGCGCTGAGCACTGCCAAGAGTGCTCCCTGAGCACAGAGTCAGGAGCAAGTGCTGAAGCACTGCTAGCTACTCTCCCCCCACCACACACAAAATAATCCAAAAATATACATATATGTAAACGGGCAATTATTGGGAGCGAAGTCAACAGTACTAGCTATACAGAGAGACAAACTCATCACTTACAAAGTACAAATTTGAACACTGATACCATTTCATACTGGGCCAGTCATGAAAGGAGCTAGAGAGACCGTGCAGGGGTGCGGCCCCTCCCTTGCATGTGGGCGCACCCACAGCACAGAGTCTCGAGTAGCCCCTGAGCGCCACCGGGCACGGCCCCATGTGCCCACCCCCCCAAATGAGAGGAACTAGCTGAGAACGGCTGCTGGTGGGTTGGGGCGGAGAGGGGAGACGGGCCTGCAGCCGAGGAGGGCGGGAGCTGGTGCCGCAGTCAGAGCCCTGGGCTAGGCCCTGCCCCCTCTGGGCGTCACCCCCCAGTACCACCAATCATGGCCATGAAACAAAGTGCCACCAGCCCCTGGGGAGCCCTCTGCTCCAGGACTTACTGGTCAAGGGTGATGACATCTTGGTGACCTCTGAACTGGCGAGCCAGGCGTAAGGCTAGGTCATTGGCTTCAGAGCTAGTGAGATAACCGAGAGGAGAGACAAAGTGAACACAGCTCATATAGAAATGGATACACACACACACACACACACACACACACACACACACACACTATGGAATACTATGCAGCTGTCAGCAATGATGAAATCATGCAATTTGCTGCAACATGGGTGCAACTGGAAGACATCATGTTACATGAAGCAAGCCAGAAGAAGAAGGATAAACACGGAAGACATCACTTATAGGTGGAATTTAGAGTGGTTGGATGAGGAAACGCAATGGCTTAAAGGTGGGACGCCTAGACCGCCCTTGGCCCCAGAGTCTAGGAAGAAGGAAAGACAGTGAGCGAATGGGTGGTGGGTCGGGAGAAGAGACAGATGACGAGCAATGGGGTACAAGGGTCTGTTAAGGAGTGATAGAAATAAATAACCAAACCAGCCTCAGCAACATTGAAATCAGGACACCCAAGCTTCAAAGACCAAACTTAAAAAAGGTGCTTGTCAAGATGGCAGCCTGGGGGGTGGGGGGTGGAGAGAAGGAACCTTGGAACAGTGGTGGGGGAAGCTGACGCTGGTGGCGGGCTTGGTTATAGAACATTCTATGTCTAAAACCAACTATAAATAACTTTGTGACTCATGGTGCTTTAATAAATAAAATTAAATTACTATTTATTTATTTGTGTTTTGGGCCACACCAGGTCGTTCTCAGGTGTTACTCCTGGCTCTGCACTCAGGGATCACTCTTGGTGGTGCTCCGGGAACCATATGGGATGCCAGGGATCAAATTCGGGTCAGCTAGATGTAAGGCAAATGCCCTGCCCACTGTACTATCACTCTGGCCCCGAGTAAAATAAAAATTAGAAAATAAACAAATAAAAAAGAGGGGCCGGAGTGATAGTACAGCAGGGAGGGGACTTCCCTTACACGCAGCTGACTCCAGTTCAATTCCCAGCATCCCACATTGTCCCCCAAGCACCACCAGGAGTTATCCCTGAGCACAGATCCAGGCGCTAACTCTGAGCATCACTGAATCATTGCCGACCCCGGAAAGCAAACAAAGATAATCACATTAAAAAGAGAAGATTCAATGATAGGATCAAGCACTTACAAAATTTCCTCTACAGATAATTTTATTTATTTATTTATCTTTTTGAGCCACACCCAGCGATGCTCAGGGGTTACTCCTGGCTCTGCATTCAGCAATTACTCTTGGTGGTGCTCAGGGGACCATGTGAGATGCTGGGAATTAAACCCGGGTGGGCCGCATACAAGGCAAACGCCCTACTCGCTGTACTATCACTCTAGCCCCTTATTTGATTGTTCTGGCGGTGCTCGGGGCTTCCTGCTGGCTGTCTGCTCAGGGATCTCTCTGGGAGAGAGCTCAGGGGAACATATGAGGTTCTGGGGATTAAGCCCAAGTCTCCCACTGCAAGGCAAACGCCTTACTCACTCTACCATGCCCCCAGCCCTTGCTGAGTTTTTGTTTTGTTGTTTATGTTTTATTTTGGGGTTACACCCAGAGGTGCTCGGGGCTTACTCCTGGCTCTGTGCTCAAGGATCACTCCTGGGGGGGGGTGCCGGAGCGATAGGACAGCGGGTAGGGCATTTGCCTTGCATGCGGCTGATCCAGGTTTGATTCCCAACACCCTACATAGTCCCCAGAGCACTGCCAGGAGTATTTCCTGAATGCATGAGCCAGGAGGAACCCCTGTGCATCGCCGGGTGTGACCCAAAAAGAAAAAAAAATCACTCCTGGTGGGGTTCCAACTGGGCACAGCGTGGGGTGCTGGGGCTCAACCCGGGCTCTGCCATGTACAAGGCAAGCGCTCTACCCACTGTACTATCGCTCCCTCACTGCCGTACTGCCCAGGGAGGTGACGCCTCTTCTCAGAGACGCAGCCTGGATATTTCTCATGAGGAACCCACATGTACAAGGCAAGCGCTCTACCCACTGTACTATCGCTCCCTCACTGCCGTACTGCCCAGGGAGGTGACGCCTCTTCTCAGAGACGCAGCCTGGATATTTCTCATGAGGAACCCACGTAGCCTCCTTGAGGAACGCTTAAAGCTTGGCTCTGCCCATCTCTCCCCCCAGGAAGCCCTGGGGTCCACACACCTCAGGCGTCAGCCTCTAGTTCCGGGCTCTGCCCATCAGCGACATCCCCTGCTGTGCAGCGTCGTTTCTACGACACGCTGAGGCCAGCACAGACGACATGGGCTCTCACGGGGCTGAGGCGCAGTGAACACACACGCAGTGCCCGTGTCACCGTGCTGAGCGCACAAGAAGCCGCTCTCCAAAGCGTTGCCGCTGAGCCCCCGGCCAGCATCTCGGGGAATCCAGCCAGGACGAGGTTACCCGGGGCGCACAGACGCCCGGCGGGTGGGAACGGGGACGCGGGAGGCAGGGGACGTACCCGGAATTCGTAAAGTAGCAGATGGAGAGCTCGGCCGGCAGCGTCGCCGAGAGGCGCTTGGCGTACTCCACGATGTTGTCGTGGAGGAAGCGGGAGTTGGTGTTGAGCATCTCCATCTGCCTCAGGGCCGCCTTCACCACTTCCGGGTGGCAGTGTCCCACTAGACATTCAGGAGGCAAAACCCCAGATGCCAATCACCGTCCCGGCCAGAGGAGGGAGGGGACGCTCCCAGCGCGAGGAAGAAACAAAAAACATTCAGTTCCTTTCGCTGCAGCCTCCACCCCTGCTGGGCCAGGCGGCTCTGCAAAGAGGCGCTGCTAAGGCCACTTCAGTTCTCAGGACACAGACGCAGCCGGCCCAGCCGCCCCCCTCCCCAGACACCCTGGGCGGCCCCGAGGGAGGGAGTCACCGTGGGCCACGTTGTTGATGCAGTCCAGGTACTGCTCGCCGTTCTCATCAAACATGTACTGGCCCTGCGCGCGCACGATCTTGAGGGGGTCCTCGGCAAAGAAGACTTTGCACGACGGCCTGCAAGAAGGAAGGGCAGCGTCAGTGTCTTGGGACCGCCCAGGCCTCTCCCTTCTGGCGGAAAGGAAAGCACCGAAAGGGAAGGGACACCCCTGGGTGCACTGTGTCCATCCTGGAATCCTCAGACACTGCCCCCTTTCTTAGGCTCCAGCTTGTTCTAATCAATTAGCTATGACAGCTCTGCCTACAGGTGCATAGATCAATTCTTTTTCTTTTTTCTTTTTTTTTTGCTTTTGGGCTCACCTGGCGATGCACAGGGGTTACTCCTGGCTCACGCACTTAAGAATACTCCTGGCAGTGCTCCAGGGACCATATGGGATGCTGGGACTTGAACCCGGGTCGGCCGCATGCAATGCAAACGCCCTACACACTGCTATTGCTCCAGCCTCAATTCTGACAACTCTTAATTATACAAAAGAGTAAGTCATTTTCCTTTGAGGAATTTTGTTCTATCAGGAGAAAAAAAACCCACCTGTTTTTCCTGAGGCTTACTATGTGTCAGACCAGTCATATATTACAAGCAGTGTCTCATTTAACCCTCCCACAATCAGAGGAAATAGGGTGATTGTTGCTCTTATTATTATTATTATTATTATTATTTTTTCAGGTGTGCCTATATCCAGGGGTGCTCAGGGCTTACTCTTGGCTGTGCTCAGGGATCAGCTCTGGCATGGCTCTGGGGACCATATGGGATGCTGCGGATCTGCCCATCTCTCCCCCCAGGAAGCCCTGGGGTCCACACACAAGAATTGAATCCACATAGGCTGCGAGCCAGGCAAGTGTCTTACCCACTGTACCATCTCTCTTACCTCTATCGCTCTCATTTGTATAGATGAGGAAACTGAGGCACAAGAAAAATGTAGATAACTGTTCTATCTCAAGGCTAGAGAGATAGCACAGTGGATAGGGTCCTTGTCTTGCAGGAGGCTGACCTGGGTTTGATCCCCAGCATCTCTTATGGTCCCCAGAGCACCACCAGGAATGATAATTTCTGAGTGCAGAGCCAGGAGTAATCCCTGAGCATCGCTGGGTGTGGCCCCCAAACCAACACAAACAAACACCGAATCCATTTCAGCTTAGTGAGAGAGAAAACCAGAATTGGGCTCTCCTGTCTGGCTAGGGTCCAATCTAGGGCTTCACACATGAAGTCATGTTTGAGGGGGCCAGAGAGATAGCACAGCAGGTAGGGGGGCGCTTGCTTTGCACACGGCCAACCCGGGTCAATTCCTGGCATCCCATAGGGTCCCCTGAGCCCCTCCAAGAGTGATCCCTGAGTGCAGAGACAGGGGTAACCCAGCACTGCGGGGTGTGACCCACAAACAAACAAAAAGTCATGTTTGAAAGTAGAAATTCTTCTGCGAGTCCCAAAGGCTGATTTCTTATGCTCTCTCTCCGCTTAACCTAATTTGTAAAGAAAAACAAGCACTGATAGCTAAATATAAATAATTTAGTGTGAAATATTTTGGATGCTGTTTGTTTGTTTTGGGGCCTGTGGTTGTGCTCTGGGCTTACTCCTGACTCTGCCCCCTCGTGGGGCTGGGGAGATGATATGGGGTGCAGGGCTCAAGTGTGGGTCAGCCAAGTGAAAGGCAAGAGCCCTACCCACTGCACTCTCTGGCCCTACTGTGGAGATTTTATAGAAGATCACTTGCCTGTCTTTTGTCATGTATCAAACCTTTTTGGGGGGTGGGGGGTGGGGGGAATACTTAGGGCTTACTTCAGGCTCTGTGGTTCGGGATCCTTTCTGGTGTTCTCAGGGGACATGGGTTCTGGGAACCCAACCCAAGTCAGCTGCATGCAAGGCAAACACCCTAAATAACCAAATCTCGTTATTCTTCTAGCCCTTAATCCAATCTGTTGAACATCATTTTAAAAATCAGCTGTAGTTTTGGTTATTGAATGAATGGAGTATAAATTTTAGCAGCAGTAAAGTCACAAAGAATCTTGCTTTTAGTTCTATGGACATTTAGGACCGGAAATGGAATGTGTTATTTTGTCAGCAGGTTCAATTCAAGCTCAGCTCTTCTCTTATACCTAAGAAGTTAAAATCCCGGGGCCAGAGCAATACTATAGCAGGTAGGGCGCTTGCCTTGTACATTGATGATGTGAGCTACATCTCTGGCATCCCACGCGGTCCCCTGAGCACTACCAGCAGTACTATTGCTCCGGCCCCAGGATTAACCCCTGAGCACTGCTGGGTGTGGTCTCCCCCTCCAAAAAAAAGGAAGTTAAAATTCCAAAGGAAGGGGCTGGAACGATAGCACGGAGAGTAGGGCGCTTGCCTTGCATGCGGCCGACCCGAGTTCGATTCCCAGCATCCCGTATGGTCCCCTGAGCACTGCCAGGAGTAATTCCTGAGTGCAGAGCCAGGAGTAACCCCCGTGCATTGCCAGGTGTGACCCAAAATAAGCAAAAAACAAACAAACAAAAAAAAAACACCAAAGGAAGCTTTTGCTTACAAAGCTCCAGACTTCCCTAAGGAAACCTCTCCTGCTGCTCAGACTGCAGGGAAAGTCCTTCCAGTCAAGCCATGGCTACCTTCCGCTCATATATTTGTTCTGCTCGCTCACAGATCATCACAAGTCCAGTTTCCCTGGACTCTGGTCACGGGGACTGAAACCTAACAGAAGCATCATTGGGAAAGGGGGGCTGGGAGGCTGGATGGAGGTTGTGGCCCTGGGGTGGGGGTTGAGAGTGTCCAATCCCACCTCCCTTTGCTTCTGCAAAATTCCAGGGCTGATGGCCTGAGTCCCAGCTCCCTGGGTCAGCCCCGGGTTTGCCGGGTTTGCCTATAGGAGTTCCGGTGGGACCCACCACCCCACACTCTCCCGAGGGGCCCTCAGGTACGGCCCCCAGCCCAATCCAAAGCAACCAACGGCTCCAGGCGGTCTTCAGGCGCCTCAGCCAACAGATGCCCCTTTCATTATTATTATTATTATTATTATTATTATTATTATTATTATTATTATTATTATTTTCTTCTTTTTTGGGTCGCACTCGGCGATGCACAGGGGCTACTCCTGGCTCTGCACTCAGGAATTACTCCTGGCGGTGCTCGGGGGACCATATGGGATGCCGGGGATCGAACCCGGATCGGCTGCATGCAAGGCAAACAAATACCCGCCGTGCTATCGTTCCGGCCCCCAGATGCTCTTTCCTTTCCGGTGAGCTGGGAAGTTCTCTCCTGCTACTCCACCTCCCCCCCCCCCACACCACTGCAGGGCTGTTTAATTTTCCGTAAACTTTGATTTTATCAGGGTCCAGGGCTGCTCATGGCCCGTCGTATTCATATTCACATGTACCTTTTAAAATCTCACTAATCTCGCTTGCTAGCTCGGGGTAAGACAATGTTACTCCTACTTTCCTAGAAGAGGAAATTGAAGTAATTGGACAGAGGTCACACGTAACTGGACCCGTTTCTAGGCCAAGAGCTCGGAACTGGCTTAACTGTCCACGCTCCAGAAAATTACCAAGTCCTGAGTGGCACGGCGGTGGAAAACAAGAGTGGCTTGCATTCTGAATTTGTTTTCGTTTTTTTTTTTTGGGGGGGGCACACCCAGCGGTGCTCCCTGCTTGGTGCTCACCCAAACCCCGCATACAGCCTGCACTCAGCCCATTGGGCAACCTCTCTGGTCCTGCAGTCTGGACGTCTGCCTTTTTAAAATCCAAACGAGCTGGGGAGATGGGGGGACCCGCGCCTCTCCGCTCTTAGTCCAAGAAGAAAGATCCACAGTGTCAAAATCAAAGTTTTCCTGCGCCTCCGGGGACAGATCTTTGCGCCTCCGCGTTTGGGGACAGCTCTGCGTGGGTGAGAGTCCCCCGCTCCTTCCCAGGGCCCACCCGTGGGGGGACACCTCTCTCGGCTCTGCACTTGCACCGAGCATGGGGCAGCTTTGGCGACTGGGGCGCAGCGGGAACCCCGCGGGAGCGGGTGGGGGCGGCGGGCGCGCGCGCGGGGGGCGGAGGGGGGGCGGCCCACAGGTGCAGCCACAGGTGCGGCCACGGCCCCCCGCCGGCCCCGCCGGGCTCTGCGCTCAGCCCCGGGCCCGCCGCGGCCGCGGGGACGCCTTACCCGATGTGCTTCTTCCTCAGCGCCAGGGTGTCCTGCTTGCTGTACAGCTCGCACATGGTGGCCGGCCTGGGGACCCCCTCTCCGACGCCGATGCCTGGGGTGGGACGCCCGCGCCTCCGAGGTCACTGGTGGCATCAGCTCCCCGGGGTCAGCGGCCTTTTAAGTCTTGCCCTGCCTTTGCCCTTGGCCAAGCCCCACCCCTGCGTCCCCTCCTCCGCCGGCGGTGCCTGCCCGCTGCCTCCCTGGCACGGCCCCGGCCACCCGCCAGCTCCATCCCTGCGCCCGCCGCCGCCGCCGCCGCCGCCGCTTCTCGCGGCTGCTCTTCTCTTCTTCCTAGCTGCTCCCCACAGTTCCTCCCTAGAGCACCCCCTATTTTCCTGCAAACACGCAAAAGATGGGCCCCCGGTGGGGACAGCAACAGGGCAGTTGTCTCCACGTTCCCACGGAGCGCGTCCCCAAGGCCACCCCGCAGCGGGAGGAGCGGGGCGCGCGCGCAGGTGGCGGGGACCCAGGCGCGCGGGCACCCAGGCGCGCAGGGGCCGCGACGACACCCGGCCCCAGGGCTCAAGTCGGCTTCCAGACAGAACGGATCTGCTCCAGCCTCTAAACGCAGTCACCTGCAGGACGTTTATGGGGGTGGTGAAGGGGCTCCCTGTTGCCCTCTGCCTGGAGGGACTCCGGGCTTCATCCTTACGGCGCCCGGGGCTTCTTAGGACGGACGTCCTTGGCCCGCTGATCCCATTTGAGGGTCCCTAGGCGGAGGAAACCCTAATTAACCCTAGCCTGAAACCGTGTGTTATTTTGAGAGCTACACCACCTCTGTTCTGTAGGTACGAGTGATGAAGCAGAGTCCAAAGTGTTATTCAAGGTCATGGTATACTTAGTTCAAACTTGATGATTTGACTTTGGGTGTGTGTGTGTGCCAGTTTTACCATCGCAACACATGTGCTAAGCGTTTGTAAAATGACCTTTGTCTTGAGTGAAGAGAGTCATCTGTATCGACAGGTTGCAGGAAGAGTCGAGTTGCGTTGCGTGGGACTGTGGAGAAACGGAGGTCCTGGAGGACCTTCATGTTTGGAATCCAACGAGTTGGGGCGAAGGGCAGAAGACACTGAGAGACTGCAAGAAATTCCACCGGCATAAGCTCCGGCTAGTTCCATATCGAGAGGTGTTGGCAAATGGCATGAAACCGCCTCTCCTGGCAGAGTCCCCTATAACTGTCCACTGATCCCCAGGACTTTAAGGACCCTCTCCAGGTCCAGGGATGAGTCAGGACTGATGCCCTGGGTTCAACCCCCTTCACCCCCCAATCTAGCCCCCATGAGGCTGGACTAAGGATTTCGGATCCTATAACTGATTCATTCACAAACTGGGTGATATTCTTGACCTTCTGGAGACCAAATTTCTTCGCATTAAAAAATGACAGCAGCCGTGATTCATTGCACCCAAGTAGGGTTTAAAAGAGATTAGGGTTGTGGAGTGTGGCGGGAAGATCTCCATCCTCCCGTCTTGTTACTTCCTTCTTCTTTTGCTTCTTGATTTTGAGTGGGAGGGGGCCACACCTCATGATGTTCAGGGCTTACTCCTGGCTCTGTGCTCAGGGATCACTCCTGGTGGGGCCTGGGTACCAACTCAGGTAGGTGGCAGGCAAGGCAAGCTCCTTAACCCACTGCTATCTCTCCGGACCAATGTTTCCTTTTCTTCTTTTGTTTTTTGGTCACATCAGTGGTGCTTAGGGGTGACTCCTGACTCTGTGCTTGAGAGTTGCTCCTTGCGGTGCTCTGGGGACCAAGGGGATCAAATTTAGCCTCCAGCAGGCAAAAAGTGCATTTAGCCTTTGCACAGTCTCTCCTGCCCAGTGTTCCTTTTTCACCTTACACTCTCAGTTCAGTTGGTCACTCCTCCTGCCTTTGATCCCAGTCAGTTGACACATTCCTTTCCTGACTTTTCCCCCATTTATTTAGCCTTTAATTTGTATTTTTGTTTGTTTGTTTTTGGGCCACACCTGGTGATGCTCAGGGGTTACTCCTGGCTCTACAAGCAGGAATCGCTCCTGGCAGTGCTTGGGGAACCACAAGGGATGCTGGGAATCGAACCCGGGTTGGCTGTGTGCAAGGCAAGTGCCCTACGCGGTGTACTCTCTCTCTCCAGCCCCCTCAGTCAGCCTTTTAATGTCCTTATACCTGAGGTGGGTGTCCCAACTCTTTCCCCTCTCTGTACTCTTTCCCAAGGGGAAGGTCACAAATATTCCTTCGGACCTGGAAGCCGTCAAGGTGCTGAGCTTCCATCTCCGCTCAGCTCTTTCCCTCAGATTTAGGTTCTCAGATCTGCTTCCTCTTTTGACATTTCTAGAAGTTTCCCAGGCTCCTTAAACTCCAGGAGTCTGACACGGGAGCTCTGGCTTCCACCCCCGAGAGTAAGGCCTCCATGAAACCTCTCCCGGTGGCACTTACGCACTCATCTCCAACATAGCCCAGGGTGGAGCCGTGCCCTGACCCGGGGCACAAGCTGTGCACATACTTACTGACCTGAGTTCGATCCCTAGCTCCACACGTCTCCTGTGGACCACCTAGAGTGACCCCCAAGCACCAAGCTGGGTCACTGCCACTGTCACTGTCATCCCGTTGCTCATCAATTTTGCTCAAGCGGGCACCAGTAACGTCTCCATTGCGAGACTGTTTTTGGCATGTTGAATATGCCACGGGTGGCTTGCCAGGCTCTACCTCAAGGGCTCGATACTCTCGGTAGCTTGCCGGGCTCTCCGAGAGGGGCGGAGGAATCGAACCTGAGTCAGCCGTGGGTAAGGCTACCCTACCGCTGCGCTATCGCTCCAGCCCTACCAAGCTGGGTGTGGCACAGAAAACAAAAGAAAAGCAACAACAAGATCTATGTAGTGGTTCTTGCAGCCACAGAGTGTTTCTGTGTTAAGAGATTCAGGTTAGCCAGAGGGAAAAGCCACTCCCTGTGTGACCAGGGGCTGATCCACAGCCACAGCCGGGAACGGCTGTCGGTACAGAACACTCGCCCTGTTGGAAATCTCCTACCCCCCAAAGTACACTCATTCATTTCTTCTTCTCCTTTTTTTCTTTTTTTTTTTAAATTTTGTTTTGTTTCATTCTTGGGCTATACTGGGCGATGTTCAGGGGTTACTCCCAGCTCTGTGCTCTGGGGTCACTCCGGGAGGTGCTTAGGGGAGGGAGCAAGAAGGTGCTGGGATTTGAACCTGGGCCTTCTGCACGCAAACCCTGTGCTCTCGTCCTTTGAACTATTTCTCCAGTCCTGTCATTTTATTTTATCAGTTTTGGGGATACACCAGCTATGCTCAGGGTTACCCCCCCCCACCCCGACCGTGCACAGGGATCACTCCGGGCATGCAGGAACAGAGCCCAGTTGGGCTGCATGTAAGGCAAGCCCACCTAGCCTCTGGCCCAGCCAGTCCTGTTTTATATTGTTTTATTTTATACTTTGGCTCCAGGCCCACATTCAGCATTGCTCAAGTATGGCTCCCAGTTCTGTGCTCGGGGGAAGCCTTCAGGGTCCCTGAGGTGCTGGGGATCAGATCCAGGCCTCTAGCGTGCAGAGCGAAGCCTGGGGTGTGCCCACTGAACTCTGCCCTCCACTCCTGCTTTGACTGTTTAAAGTACCTGAAGGGAATAACTGGGGGGAAACGATCCTAACCCGTAGGTTTAGGAGTCTGTCCCCTCGGCCTAGGTCCATCCCGAGTTCTGTGGGCACCTGTGACAGGCCTTAGGTATCTCATGCTGTCTGTGGGGCTCACCCTTGGGGAGCCTTTGAACCCGCGCAAAAACATTCCTAGTTCCGTCCCTCCTTCCATCTCGCCATATAAGCACGGCCTTTTGCTCCTTAAAAGCCGTGGATCAAAGGCTGCAGAAAGGAATCAAGGGGCTGGAGGGTGGGGGGGGCGCTGCCTCGGGGTGTCACTCCACAAAGGTGGGGCTCCCTCTACAGAAACAAAAATAAAAACCCGGGGCTGGAGAGATAGCACAGCGGGTAGGGCGTTTGCCTTGCACGAGGCCGACCCGGGTTCAAATCCCAGCATCCCATAGGGTCCCTGAGCACCACCAGGAGTAATTCCTGAGTGCAGAGCCAGGAGTAACCCCTGTGCATCGCAAGGTGTGACCCAAAAAGCAAAAAAAAAAAACCAAAAACCCAAAAGGAGAGAGAACAAAAGGGAATGCCCTGCCGCAGAGGCAGGCTGGGGTGGTGGGGGATGGGTGGGGGTGGTGGGAGGGATACTGGGATCATTGGTGGAGGAGAATGGGCACAGGAGGAGGGATGGGTAAACGATCACTGTGTGAGTGAAATACAAACACAGAAGTTCATAAGTTTGTAACTGTACATCACAGTGATTCTCTAATAAAAAATAAAAAAAAAATAAAAACCCGTGGATGTCTTCCAGCTAGCCCTGGACCCCCCCACCCCACCCCCAACAGACAACGCCCCCGTGGCCTTCCTGGTCTTTCAATGACTGTGCAGTTGCTTAAGCCAACTTGTGTCCGTTTAAATGCCACAGAACGCTTCCCAGAGGTCAACCGTGACTTCAGTGACTCACAGAGTTCCCGATTAATTAAAAACCAAGCGAGTGCCAGGCCCGACCCGGGGCTCGTTCCTCCCAGGCTGGTCGCCCTGTCCTTCAGCGGGGCCGGGCGGGCCAGTTTTGCACGTGGCCGGCTGATAACCACTTGTTGACTGATAGACTCAAATTTTGTTTTGTTTTAAGCTGAAACTCCTGCACAGCCCTAGGGCCCCAAAGGCTGTTGCTCTGAGCCTGTGGGTTGATTGTCAGCTGCATCATTTCCTGGGGTGTATTGTGGTTATTATGATTATGATTTTTTTTTTTTTGCAGTGCTGAGGCTTGAACCCGGGACCCCACACATGCAAGATCGGGCTGCTCTGTGCTGTGCCACATCCCCGCTCCTGAGCTTACCCTCTTTTTCTGGAGGGAAAGAGTTGCATAAAAGTTCATTTCCCCATTGTTTGACTTATTTCACAATGTGGAATATAGTGTGTTAGCTAAGTTCCAAGGGCAGGTTTTCAATTAAGACCAAATAGCACCTGAAGACAGACGGGTACCAGTCAGCCCGCTTTTGTGTGGGTCACCTTATCATACCGGTCACCCTCCAGAATGCCTTTTTCATGAAAACAGCTCCCCTCCCCCCAAAACAAAAGAGTTGTCAGAATTGGGGCTGGAGTGATAGCACAGCAGGGAGGGCGTTTGCCCTGCACGCGGCTGACCCAGGTTCGATCCCCGGCATCCCATAGGGTCCCCTGAGCACTGCCAGGAGTAACTCGTGAGTGCAGAGTCAGAGGGAACCCCTGAGCATCGCTGAGTGTGACTCAAAAAGACAAACCAGGGGCTGGAGCAATAGCACAGTAGGTAGGACGTTTGCCTTGCACGCGGCCGACCCGGGTTCAAATCCCAACATCCCATATGGTCCCCTGAGCACCGCCAGGGGTGATACCTGAGTGTATGAGCCAGGAGTGACCCCTGTGCATTGCTAGGTGTGACCCAAAAGCAAAAAAAAAAAAAAAAAAAAGACGAACCAAACTTTCCACCTCCCCCGCCCCCACAGAATCCCTCAAACCAGCTGAGGGCCGCAGGGCTCTTTCCTCACTTGCTTCCTCACTCTGACGGCCGGCACAGTGCGGGCCCCTCTCCCGCCCTGATGACGTCCGCTCCCCAAAGCCCTCGTCCTATCCTATCGATTGGCCCACCCCGTCGGGTGAGTTCAGACCCCAAGGCCACAGATTTCCCAACAGCTGACGGCACAGCGCTCACGAGCCGGGGGCCACAGGAGTCCCACTCAGCACCTGGCCCCAGCACCAGGCAGGGCGCTGGCCTCCTGTCAGCCAAGGCCCCGCTGCCCCCGTCACACCCGGTGTGACATGTGGGCCAACGCCCCGGGCGTCCCGGTTCCTGCTTCCCAGCTGGCCCTGACCTCTCCGCTCTTCACGGGCATCTGCCTCTTCTGAAAACCGCAGCTGGGCTGCAGGCTGGGCGGAGCTCTTCCCACATGGGGCTGACCAGAGAGGTCTCCTGTGCCCCCCACAAGGCCCGCTCAGCAGCGCAGGGTCCTCGCCGCCATTCCTCGGGGGCCGCAGCCTCACATCCGCACCCAGGACACGGCACTGGGCCACACTCTCCCATCCCTGGGGCTCAGAGCTACTTTTATTTTATTATGATGATGATGATTCGGTTTTTGGGGTCACATCCAGAGATGCACAGGGGTACCTCCTGACTCTGCACTCAGGAATTACTCCTGGCGGTGCTCGGCGGGCCATATGGGATGCTGGGAATTGAACCTAGGTCAGCTGCGTGCAAGGCAAACGCCCTCCCTGCTGGCCCTCAGACTCCCTTTTAGGCTCTTCCTGGCTCAGTGCTCAGGGATCAGCGGAGGTGCTGAGGTGACCGTGATGGCCACTGTGCCTCAGGAGAGGCCTGCGAGGTTGCCCAACCTGAGAGTTCAAAGCCACTTTCAAAGTGCTATTCCTGATTTTGTGCCAGGGATTGAACCGAGGCCAGCTGAGAGCAAGGGAAGGGCCTTAACCTCCTGCTTACTTCTGGGCCTTGGGTGGGCATCTTGCATGGGTGGAACTGTGTAAAGCTTCCCCCGCCCCCGTTCACATGCTGAAGCTCTGACCCCCAGCACCTCAGAAAGGAGAGAGGATTTCTAAAGAAACAAGAGAAGGCTCAGAGCGTGGGCACAACAGCGGGCATTTTAGCTCCTGAAGGTTTGGACACAACATGCAGACAGTGCAGGACCCAGCAGAAGGGCAATCAGCTGAAGAAACTAAATCCGATCTTCATCTTTGACGTGGAGCTTCCAGAAGTGTGGCAGAAGTTGCCCTTGGCTCAGCCAACCCATCTGTGGCACTTGGTGATGAAAGTCCAGCAAATGGATGCACTTCTCTCGTTCATTAGTGAAAGAGTCAGGACTCGAACACAGACGCCTGGTGCCCACACTGGTTCTCTTCCTCCTGTGTGGACAGGCTGATGGAGAAATGAGTAGAGGTGCTGCAGACGGGATAATGTGCAACTTGGCCAGTTCTGAAAAGACCGTTTGAGCACGAAGTCCACGTGAAGTCTTTATATTTTCCTTGGACGAAACGGCAGAGGCTGGAGGGCAAGTAACTAAGTCCCCAGTTCAACAACCGAGTATGTGGCTGGACTCTGCTGGACTGGAACTTCCTGTAGCTGTTCCGGCCAGTTTGCCCTTGCAGAGGGCAGTGCCAGTGTTTGGACACTTGTCCATGGGTTAGTATTCCCGGCCACCTCCGTTTCAAACGCAGATTTAGAGAATCTGAACTTTGGAGAATCTGAACCTTACAAAACGCAGATTTAGAGAATCTGAACTTAGGAAATATTCAAGCTGAAGTGATTTGGTGCTAAGAAGTAAAGGCACTTATGAGGGAAACAAGAGCACAAAGATGAGTAAATCTGTAACTGTACCCTCATGGTGATTCACTAATTAAAAATAAATAAAGAAAAAAAAAAGAAGTAAAGGCACTAATGAACTAAACATTTATTCTTGGATGCCCAGCTGGCTGGCATCGTGAAAAATTTCCTCTCTGTCCTCTGCAGCCAAACTTGCCTACAGATAGGAATCATTCTGAAGTTGGTTTCTGGCCAAATTCTCAGAATGCTCTGGAATCCTCTGGAACCTCAGTCTCTCTCTCCCCCCGCCCTCCCCCCTCTCTCTCCCTCTCTCTCTCTGCAGCAATCACAGCTCCTCTCCATCTCTGGCCAGGTCTCCACACAGGCCAGTCAACACGACTCTCCGCTGCTTGCCCTGAAGAAATCGAGTTGAGGGTTCGAGTCAAATTCAAAACAAAGCTCCAGCCTGGAAACCCGGCCTCAGCCCTCAGCTTTCCCGGTGAAAGTGTCCTCAAATGCCAGGTCTCCCTAGTCACAATCTGGGTGACATCTTAGCTGAAGACCAGAGACACGACACGGTGCCAGGAAGCAGCTCTGAGAACGGGCTTCACGAGGGCCCGCGGCTGCCAAGCCTGCCCAAGCCACTCCCTCTCCTCCTGGCCGGCGGGGCCCCAGGGGTACGGAGTGGCCAGTAGCAAAGTTAACGAATATGGCTTTCACGTAAGAATCAAGGGGAAATAGAAATGTTGGGGAGTAGAAACTATATATTTTTGCTTTTTGGGTCACACCCGGCGGTGCACAGGGGTCACTCCTGGCCCTGCACTCAGGAATTACTCCTGGCGGTGCTTGGGGGACCTTATGGGATGCTGGGAATCGAACCTGGGTCGACTGTGTGCAAGGCAAACGCCCTCCCCGCCATGCTATCACTCCAGCCCTAATGTTGGGTAGCAGAAACTTAAAAAAATATATATATATATATTTAAAGTACTCTTGCTTTCTACCCTTCTACAGGGGTCAACACGAGGGCTGGAACTTAGCTCAAAGGGAGGCCCCGGGTTCGATTCCCAGCACCGCGTGGTGTCTTGAGTGTGGCTGAATGCTGGTGGCCCAAGTAACGCTGGGTCCACGCAGCCAGGGAGTGGCCTCAGGACCCCCCAGCTGGGGACCCCTCCCCACCAAAGGAGCCTGACTGTGCCTCCCCTTTGCCCTGACTGACGCCCATCCCTTCTCTCTGCTAACCACGAATTGGCTGTAGAGTCCAGGATAAGCTGGAAAAAAACCCTGAAGTCTTCTGAGGTTTTCAGGACACGCTGTTTGTGCAGCTCTGAAATGATGTCCCAGTCCCCAGTTTTCCGGGTTAGAAAACTCTCTCGGCCTGGGAGTGGCGGGACATGGTTGGAGCTGCCTCCTCCAGGGAGCGAGCAGAGGCCTTGCTTGCTGGCCTGGGCCCAGTGAGACCGAGTTGTGGGAGCAGATCTGCGTCGCCAGAGAAAACCCGGCCCGGCAGAGGAGACACCTAGGCACCTCAACTTTTCTTTTTATTGTTCTTTGGTTTGGGGGCCACACCTGGCGGTGCTCAGGGGCTACTCCAGGCTTGAGACTCGAGGGTCAATCCTGGTGATGCTCCGGGGACCGAATCGGGGCCTCCCACAAGCAAACCAGAGACAGTCATTTGGGTTATTTCTCTGGCCCAGGAATTTTTTATTTTAAAATTATTTTTGATTTTGGGGTATTGTTCAGGGCTTACTCCGGGGTCTGCACCCAAGGGTCACTCCTGGTGGGGCCGGGAGGACCCTGCGGGGTTCTGGGGATCAAACAAGTCAATCAAGTGCTTACCTGCTGTACTATCTCTCCTGCCCCAGGGACCTTTTGCTTTTAAAGAAGAGACTGGGAGACCGGTACAAGCCAATTGTGTGGCCTCAATTCAGCCCCCAGCGATACCTGTGGAAATCTCTAGAATGGGGCTGAATGACCTGATCTCCGACCACTCTTGGGCTTTGTCCCGATATGTACGAGCACGTTTATTGACACTATTTCCTAGATTGTGGAGGGTCGGGTAAATTGTTGACATCCGAGAAGTATCTGGAGCGGGTTGGCTTCCCAGGCTGACCCCCGGCTTCGTCTTTAGCACCTCTTGTTCTTGGCAAGCCTCACAGAGGAACGGGGGGCTGCAGCAGAGTGACCCTAGTGGGAGTGGAGCCATTCCACGTGGGGCAGAACTGACCATGTGCTTTCAATTTGGTCATCTTTGGAAAGTGTGGAAAGAACTTCGTTTAGGGCAGTATATCAGAGAGCCTGGATTTCAAGTGCAGAAACGAATGAAAATATGGTACGCTTCATTCCCAGGTGTCCGTTCTTTGGGGGGAGTCTTTGATCCACTTTCTCTTTGCCCTGCAGTACACACACCTAGGAATTATTTAAGGTTGAGAGAGAAAGTACACGCTGTTCTCGTGGGCTAGACACTGCACGCTTCCTGGAGTGTCTATGGGTTGAAGTAGGACTATCAGATGCATTTCTTGGAAAAACCACCAGCTGGATAAGTCAGGTTTGATTCTCACACATGCTCTTTGGATTTGGAAGTGGCAGAAACAGTCTGCTATCGACGCTATTTTCTTCAGAGCAAAAGAACATTGTTTGAGACTATGATGGATCACTGTGTCACTGTCATCCCGTTGCTCATCGACTTGCTCGAGTGGGCACCAGTAACGTCCCCATTGTGAGACTTGTTGTTACTGTTTTTGGCATATAGAATATGCCACGGGGAGCTTGCCAGGGTTTCCCATGAGGGCGAGATATTCTTGGTAGCTTGCCAGACTCTCCGAGAGGGCAGAAGAATCGAACCCAGGTCGGCCGTGTGCAAGGTAAACACCCTACCCGCTGTGCTATGTGCCCAGTATGATGGATACAAGGAGGAAATGCTTACTAGCAAGTGGGTCTGGTTTGGAGTCACGGGCAGACCCAGAACTTACAGAACTTGTATTCTTCACCGAGTGTGCGGTGAGAGAGACGGAGCATTGTCGGACGCAGCTGACTGGGCATTCAGTGCCTGCCCTCTATTGGTGAGCGGAGCTATGAAAACGCTTCTCTCCCTGAGAATTCAACACGGTGATGAAACGTGGGTGTTAACTAGTTTGTGGGAAATTAGGGACAAATAAATTTGAGAACCCCTTACCACATTAGTTTATAATTGGATTATAGATATTTTTCTCAATCTGAGGCTGTGGTCAATGCAGGAAGGACTGGGGAAGGCTCAAGAAAAACAAATTATGGGCACATTTCAGTTTCCCATTTAGAAGAATATCTACTTAGAAATCTTGAGTCAGAGCCCAAGAGACAGCACAGCGGGTAGGGTGCTTGCCTTGCACGTGGCCAATCCGGGTTCAATCCCTGGCATCCCACATGGTCCCCCATGCCCACCAGGAGTGATTCCTGAACGTAGAGCCAGGAGTAATCCCTGAGCACCTGGGTGTGGCCCCCAATCCAAAACAAACACAAAAAATAAATCCAAAAAACAAAACAAAACCTTTGAACCAAATGAGGAACTGGACACCTTTATTTCAATAAAGAGGTAACGTCCATTGCATTTCGGTCCATATACCTGATATTCGACTTAATTTTACACAAGTATATTGCACCCCAGTTTATCAACTAGTACTTCTAGAAGCTCTGTACTCTTGTCAGTTATTAGTGAATCTAAGTACCTTGAGATCAAATGTATTTTAACTCTTTGCTGAATACCATCATTTTTCTGGGTTTTGGACCACAACTGGCAGTGCTGGGGGCTTGTCCCTGGCTCTGGGCTCAGGGATCACATCTAGCAGGGCTTGAGGGACCAGATAGGGGCCCAGTGATGGGGCCTGAGTCAGCTACGTCAAGGCCAGAGCCCTGCCCCTCTGATCTGGAGTTCGGTTTTCTGAAAGTCCCATTATCGCTTCCTCAGCATTGCTTTAAGGACACTTGGCAAATGATTCTGCCTTCCATGCTTCTGACATGAAGTCGCTTTTTTCCCAGGTAGGTTCTGCTGGCTGAAACTGTATGTCTGGCAGAGAGGCAGTACAGCAAGTAAGGGTACATGCATTGCATGAGACTGAACGGAGTTAAATCCCCAGCATCCTGTTTGATGCATACGCACGACTGATCTCGGAGAACAGAACCAGGAGTAAGCTCTGAACACTGCCAGGTGTGGCTCAAACAACCACCCCCCAAAAAATAAAATAAAATAAAATAAAATAAAATAGTGTCTGTGATGGTGCCTTCAGCAGTTGAGAGGACAGAACAATATGAATTTATGTTACAGTTATTTTTGGTTTTGTTTTGGCTTCACATCTGGTGATGCTCAGAGGTTACCCCTGGCTCTGCGCTCACCAATCATTCCTGGCCATGTTCTGGGGATCATATGGGATGGCGGGGATTGAACCCAGGTTGGTCTCCTGCAAGGCAGACGCCCTCCCTACTGTACTATCTCTCTGGCCCCATCTTCACAGCTATTATACGGCAGAGCGCCTTGAGCCCTGGACACTAGTAAATGAAGCTTTTCTTGGAGTTTCCAAGGTCGCACATACTTATGGGGACATGCTGTGGGTTCTAATTCTGATCCCCTGCTTCAGGGGGAAAAGACTACTCAGCTAAGCAGAAACTTGGGGTCATGAAACCAGGAAATGTTCTTACTTGGGTATTGCAGGCTTCAGTTATTTTGATGATCACTTTTTTTTCTCCCTGAAGCAACTCTTTCCGTGACCTGATTCACGTCTCTCGCTAGTGGTTGTAGGGTAAATGGCGTAATATGCTGAGGGAGTAGTAGATATAAGAAACCAGAACACTAATCACACTGAGATTTGTTCTTAATTTTTTATTACCTATGTTTTATTCTTATATATCTTGGAATAGGAATCAGATGCTTTTATAGTACTGGATTGATTCTTCTTGCATTTCTCACTGACCTGAGACCCAGAAGCAGTATTTATATTATATTATATATACATATTACATTGTACACATATTAAAATATGATGTCTGGGTCCAGAGTGACACTTGAGGTTTGCAGGATTTTAGCCACTGTAATTGGCTTCTTCCTGCCCTCAGATCGCCTCTGTCAAATGCATTAATGGAAGGAAAGGTTATTGAACTATGGCTCACTTTTGGAAATGGAAATCTCATCAGGAGATAGTAAGCCAATTTACGATGGGATTTGATACAGTGTGATGGAGAGGCCAGAAGACATTTTTAGCAAGTGTCCTAATTGCTTATTTTGGTTCTGGATTTGAGGAGGAAGGGGGGGTTCCCACGCCAGACCTCTGTGGGGCCAGGCCAGAGCAGGAACATCTGGGAGACGGCAGGGTCCTGGGCGCGCCGAAAACCTCCCACGAATCCAGCCACCTCCTTCCAGGGTTCTCCAGACGCACCCCTGCTTCTGGCCTGTCGGGGCTTGGACAAACTCCCAACTCTGCGCTGTCCGGGGGTCATGGCTTTAGCGCAGAGCATACATGCTGAAGTGTGCTCTCCCTGGGCCGGAGAGGCAGCCCGGAGACTCAGCACATTCTCTGCATGCTTACATGCGTGTCAGCAGTGAGCAAGGCAAGTACCCTACCCGCTGGACGATTGCTTCAGCCCAACAGCGCTGTCTCTGGTCGCTTACTCCTGAGGGTCTCATTGCTTCCTCCAGTCAAGAGCAAACTTTTTACTCCCTCCCCCTTCCTCTCCTTTTTTTTTAATGGCTGACAATGTTGGGATGACCAGAAGTGGCGACATGCCCAGTGGTGGTGCTGGCACACGGTTTGCTGGGCTGGCTTTGCTGGCTACGCAGCACATGGAGAGTGGTATCCCTTGGTGGCACTGTTTGCACACCGTGCCCTCTTAGCTGAGGGTCACGGTTAGGGATTTGGTGCTTGTAGGGGTCACTGCATTGTGCTTACATGTTGCTTGTCCTGACAGGGTTGCAGAGAGTTCTAGTTGAGATCCTCACCAGGGATCTCTATTTTCTTTTTTTTTTTTAGCTTTTTGGGTTACACCTGGCGATGCTCAGGGGTTACTCCTGGCTCTGCACTCAGGAATTGCCCCTGGTGGTGCTCAGGGGACCATATGGGATGCTGGGAATCGAACCCGGGTCGGCCGTGTGCAAGGCAAATGCCCTACCCGCTGTGCTGTCCCTCCAGCCCCAGGCTCTCTATTTTCAACCAGGAAAATCTTGGGAAGTGTTTGACCCAGCAATACCACTCCTGGAATGGGGGCCCAAGAACACACAGCAGAAACCCCATCTGCACTCCTCTGTTCCTGGCAGCACTGTTCGCCATAGCCAGGATCTGGAAACAACCTGAGTGCCTGAGAGCAGATGACTGGATAAAGAAACTATGGCACATCTGTCACCATAACTGTCATCCCGTTGCTCATCGATTTGCTCGAGTGGGCACCGTCTCTATTGTGTAATCAGTAACGTCTCTATTGTGAGACTTGTTGTTACTGTTTTTGGCATATCAAATACACCACGGGTAGCTTTCCAGGCTCTGCCGTGTGGGCTATATACTCTCAGTAGCTTGCCGGGCTCTTTGAGAGGGGTGGAGGAATCAAACCTGGGCTGGCAAATGCCCTACCCGCAGTGCTACCATTCCAGACCATGGCACATCTATACAATGGAATACTATGCAGCCGTTAAGTAAAAAGAGGTCATGAAATTTGCTTACAAATGGATGGACACAGAGTATCCTGCTGAGTGAAATGAGTCAGAAGAAGAGGGGCAGATATAGAATGACTGCACTCATTTGTGGAATAAAAAAAAATAGTGTGAAGGGGCTGGAGAGATAGCACAGCTGATAGGGTGTTTGCCTTGCACACAGCCAATCCAATTTGATTCCCAGCATCCCATATGGTCCCCCGAGCACCACCAGGAGTAATTCCTGACTGCAGAGTCGGGAGTAACCTCTGTGCAACACCAGGTGTGACCCAAAAAGAGAAAAAAAATAGTATGAAACTAATATCCACGGCCAGGGAAAATGGGCCAGGAGGACTGTCAATGGTTGGAAATTACTACAAGGGTGTGGGGAGTGGAGGGTAGTTTAAGATAGAGGAGGGTCCATCATGACAACACCAGTTGGCAGTCATCACTCCGGACAAGAACTGAGAGTTGAAAATAGATAAAGGGAGATACATGATAGCCTTTCAGTATCCGTATTGCAAATCATAATGCCTAAAATGAGAGAGAAAAAGAGAGAGAGAGAGAGAGAGAGAAAGAAGAGAGGTGCCTGAAAGTAGAGGCAGACTGGGGTGGGGGTGGCTAAAAGGGGTGGGAGGGAAACTGGGGACACTGGTGCCGGGAAACTACCCTGGTGGAGGGGTGGGTGTTGGAGCACTGTGTGAGTGAAACCAATCACGAACAGCTTTGTAATGCTTTATCTCACAGTGATTCAGTAAAAACAAATATTTTTTAAAAAAGAAAAAAAGAAAATCTTGGGAGGTGGTCACATCCAATATTCAGAACGCAAGTGACTACAAGAAAAAACTACCTGTAGCTTTTTCACAGGAGATGGACACAGATGACCTAAGAGTCAGTGGATAGGAGGTGGGATGGAGGAAGGAGGCTTAAGTACACGATGGTAGGAACGGGCCAGAGTGATAGTACAGGGAGTAGGGCACTTGCCTCGCACAAGGTGATTTCAGGAATGAACTGTATGGACCCCCAGGAGAGATTCCTGAGCCCGGAGAAAGCACCAAGCACCCCCGGGTATAGCCCCCCAACCAAATAGAATAAAGATGGCAGGAAGGAAATCTTACCCCTGCAATAGCCTGGAGTGAAAGAGGCCGGAGACAAGCATTGTTCATTCTCACTCATCTGTGGACCCTACAACTCAGTGAGTGCACATGAGCGAGTCGAGTGGGCGTTTCCAGGGACGTTGTGTGGGGCAGGAGAGGAGGAGAGGAGGAGAGGAGGCGTTGGGCAAAGGACGCACAGTTTCTGTTCTGCAGAATGAATGATTTCTTAAGCTCCAGAGTACAGCGTGGTCACCAGCATTACCAGAACCGTGTCGAACTCTGGGCGTTTTCTGAGACGGTTGGGCTTAAGGAGTTTCCACACACACACACGGCCCTGAGGAAGGTGATGACTCTGAAGACACTTTGATCAATTCCCAACGCAGTCACACATCAAAACACCAAATTTCACACTTCAAAGATATGCATTTTTGACTTGCTAGTCAAACCTTAACAAAGCCTGGTGGACAGAGAAGATCTTTTCTATTAGAATTGACATATGTATATATTGCCCAGTTTATGTGAATGTATACGTGTGCTCTTATGAGCGTGGAATCATCACTGAAATGCAAGAAAAACAATACACTTTTAAGAGCAAATGCTTCACTTTCTTAATACAGAATGGGACCTTTGAATGCTTGCACTGAGAAGGTGGATAAACTTTAGCTCTAAACTCTAGCTCGTGTTTCCCTGACTGCTGACAGGAGCATATTTAACCCACGCATCACTGAACGCATGCATTGTCTACCACGATGGGGAGGGTCCTTGCATCATTCCCATTTTACAGGGTAGGAAACTGAAATCCTCTTGAACAGGGATTCATACCACTTGGCTTTTGCAACTGAGTTCTTAACTGCTAAGCTCTGTGTCTTTTCCATGTCAACTTGATAAGCATCAATGGAGATGGTCATACAAGCAACTTCTTATCTCCAACGCCAGCGTGACATAAGAACCGCACATAGATATGCCTCTCTAGGCAGGCACTCTGCCTAGAACGTTACGGTAGGCGAAACCCAGAGCCCCAGGGGGTGTGGACGCCCCGACTTGAGGATCCGGCCAGGCTTCCCCAGAGGCAGCGATGTCAGAACAGAGCTCTGAGACAGAGGCAGGAGTTTGGACAGTGAAGTGGACTTTCAGGTCGTGTGCAGGAGGAAGCGCGGGCCATCAGGGAGGAATGGAGAGGAAAGTGCTGGAAGGACTAACGATCGTCTGGACACAGTGCAGGGAGAGACGGAGAAGAAAGGCTGCAGAAGTGAGTCTGGGCGTACAAACCCAAGGCAGGTGCCGCTGCAAAATGTGTCTGGAGAGACAGAGAGCTTCCAGCTCAGGGCTGAGCTGATCCTGGCCACCGAGTGGGCTGGCCACCCAGCGGGACACCCACGGCCATGGCAGTCAGGTGGGTGACGGGGGACACTGGCCGGAGGGGGCTGCTGAGCCACTCTGGGGACCTGGCAGGGCTGATTGGCGTGGAGAGTGACCGGGCGTGTGAGGGGTGGTTGAGTGTGTATCCCGGGGAATAAACTGGAGAAAAATGACAGGAGGGCGGGGAGTTGGAACCAAAGAAAAGGTCTAAGAGGGCGTAGATTATTCTACGATTATATCGTAGAATAATTAAGTTCATGAGACGGACCCACCAAACATTAAGAAAAAATATGCAGTGTAATGCTTGCCAAAATACTTTTTTTCATTTTCTTCTTACTTTGTATTTATGTGATTCCTGGCAATATAAAAATAGCTGCACACAGAGGTGAACTTTTAACCCAGCGGGTAGCTGGGTTCAGTGCTGCTGGTCTGGGTGAGAAACACAACAGAAGGTGTGATACTATCTAGGGGGATTGGCAGTAACTGGTGACCTCAGCAGCAACACGCCAACCAACATTCAACATACAGAAGTGACGATAAGATCCCACATCCTAACTCCACACCGGTCAGGGATTTCACGTGGTGGGGCGGGAGGGAGTCAGAGACAGTCAGGAGGTCAAATTCAGCGAGAGGGAATTTCCACCTAGAAGAAGTGGAAATCAGGGAGAAGCCCAGTCAGAATCATGATTATTGAATAATCATACTTTTCCTCCACCCCAGGTAGTTAGGTACGCCCAGTGAGTTGAATGATGAGGTTGCAAGATTGCAGAGAAGGAAAAAAAATTTTTATGGATTGTGTAAATCAGGGAAGACAGGCCAAGTGCTCATGGACATCAAGAAAACTTTATAACAATACATTACCATTGTTTGATGAATACTGTCATAATTACACACTTTTTACATTATGAAAATAAGTCATAAATAGTGTAAAAATAATTCCGAAGATCAACTTCTCACAAACTAGGAACTCTGGAAACAAGTTAAAAAAGCAAATGGAAAACACATTAGAAACCAAATACAAAGCAGTTAACTCTAAACTGCAAATCAAAACCCACACACAGCTTTTAATTCAGCAATGGCAGCTCAAGAAATTAAATTGAAATTGAAATAAGAAACATAACAGGGATCATTAAATCTTTCAATTATTTACACGACTGATAAAACAGGTTTGTGCCATATTTACAGTGATAAAACACAGCATATTCGTAGAATAATCAAGTTCATGAGACGGACCCACCAAACATTAAGAAAAAATATGCAGTGTAATGCTCGCCAAAATATTTTTTTTTCATTTTCTTCTTACTTTGTATTTATGTGATTCCTGGCAATATAAAAATAGCTGCACACAGAGGTGAACTTTAAAATGTAAAAAATACAAATAAAAATATAATATTTTCTAAAGGAAAATCAGATACATACATCTTTTAAAAATGTTATTAGGTTGCATGAAACATTTACAACAGTATAAAGAATATTCACATAAATGTCAACAATATGTAAGACATTCTTTTGTGAATCCAATCTATCAATATTTCTGAGATATGGGAGAGTATTCATATATTTTTGAGAAATGTTGGCATTTTTGTTCATTAACAGTATCAGTAAATCAAACACACAGATAAGTTTTGAGAAGTCTGTTTTCTGAAGGACATCTATCATAAGGCAGCACGTAGAATCTTAAGCATTTAAACACATATTTTTAAACTTTAGAAGTTCATTGACATGTGTCAGCATTGGATTAGCAAAACCAAATCCATAAAAAAATTTAAGTTGAAAATGTATTTTTTCCAGTCATATAATAAATCTAGCCAATATGAAGATAAATTAATAAAAGTGGGAAAAAGTAGGAATTGGAGGTTCTTTTATTATAAATACTTCGTCAAATTCATAATTGGTCATAATATTAATTTTGCTGGAGTGAATGATTATAATACCCTGAATCACATATGATTGTCCTAAATTGTTATTTTTGAGAACATAATGTTAGGTTGCTATGGATATATCTTTCTAAAGGTAGCAGTGGTTCTGTTTTTATTTTGGTAAAAACAAAAATCTTTACTTTTGATAATGTTAAATATTAGTACAATTTGAATATAAAGAAATAGATAAAAGCACTGTTTCAATATCACTATTTTTGTCAAGTATCAGCATCATGTATCCTATGATTATTTGTTAGAAGATATTGAAACACCACTCATCAGACAAACGTAAATTATTTCTGATTAAGAAAATATTTAATGGCAAAGAAAGATATAGAGTAGTGTTAACTTCTTATGCTAAATTGTAACATTAAAAATAACTTGGAAAATTAAGCATTGTCTCTAAGTGATAAAAAAACAAGATATTGGGACATATTTCCTATTTGACCATTTTCCAAATTAGTGTGCACACTAATTTAGTGTATATTAATTAGAACATTCACAGTAGAATTGTCCACTGGATGCTTAAATTCTGTCTGTCCCAATCAAACCCTCATCACAGAAAGTAAATTCAAGAACAGACTCTTTTTTGGTAGAAATTCAAGAGTCTCATGTTTTCTATAAACTCAACTAAGAGAGAAAAGTTTGCCAAGACTGCTTTTCATAATAAAAATGAAACTGGAAGAAAATGTAGGCATATTTATGTGACATACACATGTGCAGACTTGTCTAACACTGGTTTTCTCATGCTTAAATTAGGTCAGAGATGAGAGGTCATTGGGCATATGTTATACGAAATCCACATGAAATAAGAGGGTCCGAGATCCAGGTTAACACACATCACCTACAGAACACTGTTTTGTTTTGCCTTCCATTAAAAATGACTGGCCACTGAACCGTAATTGTAGCAAATTCATGAAATTGAAAAATAAAATCACACGCAAACAGTTTAGGAATGCTATTAAACAGAGAAATGAAATCATCTAGGGTTGCATAAAGGAAAAGAGAAGATATACATGAGCACCAACATGAATGGAGAGAGTTTGGAGAGGGGCTGTGTCACACCTCAGGGGACTGTGCGCAGTGCGGGGATTGAACTGGGGTCGGCATCCTGTGAGGAGCGGCCTCACCCCTTGCCTTCTCTCTGCTTTGGGAAAGAATTTCAAAGCTCAAGCACACACCAGTTTGGCATCCCTAAAAGACGTTTCTCACAAATAAAACCCGACCTTGACTCTTTTCCAATGTGCCTTTTACGTATTTTCTCCCAGCCCTCTATCCAGTCATATAAAGGAAAAGAAAGAAATATTTAAGAAAAATAGGGATCTGCCAACACATATTGACAACCATAATCCATGAGTTCATTTGGCAATTATCTGAGGCTTCTCTATCTTGAAGACAAAATAGACTCGCAATGCTTGAATAGCCTAAAGTTAAGGATTCAACCTGGTGGTAGAGATGTAGTAATTCCAAAGAGTCTACTGATAACAGGAGTACGATCATCTTTTTTTTTTTTTTTAACCCCAAGGAAATAAATGTCAACGAAGTTTATAGGGTCCTTTAATTATGGACTAAAAACTCAATGTCCAATTAATTGTAGAGCATAAAACTTGACATATACACATAGATATACATCCTAAAAATTGGATGCTCAAAACGTTTTTTTTTGTGGGGTTACTAAAAGTTATCTTTTATGATGTTGAAATATTCTCTTTTGAAGCCATCCACATTTTTAGGGATGCTTAATACCTCCTGATTCTTTCTCTAGTAACTGCTTTTTACTGGAGGAGAAGATAGGAAGAAAGCTAACCACCGGAATTTTCTCAAGACACCAACTACTCTTTTTTTTTTTCCCCCTGGAGAGACTATTTCCTTTGTCCATACCAGTTACAATGAATTATTTCTGACAACAAAACCTTATCCTAACCGCGTCATATAAGAGAGGGTTAGAAAATGCCCTTTGTTGTTTTAAAAATGCTTTGACTTGACCTCGGTGTGTGGAATGTTACGAGAAACAGTACCAATTACACTGATGGAACAGTTTGCACATCTTTTCAATCTTGAAAGCTTAGTGAAAACAAACAAACAAAAAAGACTATTTGTATAATTAAGCATTTGGTTCTATGATATGAAAGAGATCACGAAGATCTTATGCTCTATATCTTATAATCAGTATCTTCTCTATCATTAGAATTAGCAAATGGGCTTGTTTTCCTTTAAAGAGAACTACTGTCCATGAGAGATGTCTGTCTGCATGTGACCTTCCCACTTAGAAAAAGCCACTTCAAAATGCACTGCCCACCTGCTACTGTGCCAAGAAAAGCCCGATCAAACACTGTTAGCAACTTTTCAGCAAGAGTTGAAAAATACTCTCTAGCAATTCCATTTCACAGCTTTCTGAGGGCTCAGTTTCCATCTGCGGATCAGAGGGCAAGTCAAACATTTAGAAATGTAAAAGAAAAAAAAAGAAGATGAAAAAGTCAAAATACAAATAAACTTTAGCCCTGAACCAGAAATAAATTCATACTATCAAATGTGACCAATCCTCGGCTTTATCTTTACTGGTAATCACTATATTCATTCTATTATCACATAAAAAAATAAAGAAAAGAAAAGCACTGAAAAAAAAATAGCTTCACTTTGCTACTTTACAGTGACATTCAGTGAAAGCAAAGACTCCTTTTATATCGCTTCAATTATTCAGGACAAAAGAGAAGTGAATGCAAGGTCATCTTCACACCTGCGTACCAAGTTACTCTGAGTTCTAAAAAAAAAATATATTTCCTCAAAGTGTGACACAAAAAGAAACAAATCTTTTCTTAACATTCCTGGGACAATTGAAAGAAAAGAAAAGAACAGAACAAGTTTTTCAAAGAAAGGAAAACATCTTTCCGTATCGAAATGTTCATAGGAAACGTGTGAAAGGGTCTGAGCTGGGAAGGAGGGGCCGCTGAGACGGAGACCCAGCTCACCCCCTCCTCAGGAGAAGTCCCTCGGTCGATCCCTCTCAGGCGTGTTATTTCTCCAGCAACTGGCCTTTGGGGGGGCCCAGCATCTGTCCTCAGAAACAGGGGCCGCCGCTGCAAGAATCTCCTACCCCAAAGAAGCGGTCTGCGCTCCTGCCATCGAGCATCCATCCCAACGCCGGCTGGAATTCAGTCTATGAGAAAGAGTCGTCCGCGCTGGATGCCTGGTCTGGGAGCCTCTTCCTACGTGGTCACACGTGAGCCCGTGCAGGACGCAGAAGGCTCCGCTTGCCTTGTCTCCAAACTGGGTGCAGCCAACAGCTCCCACAACTTGGCCCTTCCAACCAACGGGCCACGGGAGCCCACCAAACCAGAAGCTGTCAGGACGCAGCTCCCTCAAACTGCAAGACGCGCGCGTGTGTCTGCGCTCTAGCCGCCTTACCTCTTTTTGGCAATCAGCCATGGTGTCACGCCCTTGGGACGACAGAGGAAAGAAAAGCCAAGCTTAGAGGTGAGCAACGGACGCCGGGGGCAGCATGCGAGCACTGCGGCTGAGCGGCCACCGGCGGGTGGCCCGGCCATGCGTCTAGAGTGGGTCTCAGTGGGTGCCGTGTGCACACACGTCCATGCTCAGAGCCAAGGGGACACGGGGCGGGAAGCGCTAGGTAGGGTCAGTTCCGGACACTGTCGCAGGCTGGAGTCCGTATTTGGTCACGATCGCATGTAAACGGTTTCATGGCACTTTCTGTCCATGCAAGTAACAAGCCCAAAGTAAGAAAATGGCAGGAACGGTCATTCTCCGTCGGGGTCTGTCCGTGTTAGTACCCGTCTGCCCGTAAGACAAGGAGGAACTGAGCCCTGGTACTGGCAGGCTCTGGCCTTACGGACCGCCCAGCTTCGGGGGGACAGACGCACTACGGACACGTGTACTATGGCACGTGGGAGGAAGCAGCTACAGATACACACATATCAGGCTTGTCAAATCTGCAGTTTGAGTTGCAACTATAAATATGAAAAGCAGACCATGTATATACACAACTTCATGCTCGGGGCGGTTAGCGTCATCACTGCAGGAAAACAAACAACAGAAAAGACAAATACATTGGATTAGTTGTCAAGGATTTAAAAAAACAAAAATTCCCTCCGGATTAATGTTTAAGAAAACTGGTAGAACCCTGGGTCAAATCGTTTTTATTATTTGTTAAAAATTTTTTTTTCTTTTTGGGTCACACCTGGCGATGCACAGGGGTTACTCCTGGCTCTGCACTCAGGAGTTACTCCTGGCGGTGCTCAGGGACCCTATGGGATGCTGGGAATCGAACCCAGGTCAGCTGCGTGCAAGGCAAAGGCCCTCCCCGCTGTGCTATCGCTCCAGCCCCTAGACCTTTCATTCTTGTAGAAAGAAAATAGTCTCAACTCAATGGAAAAGTGAGAATTTCACAGGGGACTTTGTGATTTTGATGCTACTAACAATCCTCCGAGCCCCAAAGCCTGCAAGCCCTTTCCTGCGCCGTCATCATCATCGTGGGAGGGCCGAGAGGAAGTGCTTCATGGGGACCCCCAAAGGACTCGAAGCAGTTCCCAGATGAGGCAGACTGGGGCGGCCTCTCCCAGCCCCCTTCCAGGCGAGGCGACTCGGACTGGATTAAAAAGTCATTATACTATTAGGTTACGGGTCAGAGGTCAGAGTCAAAACGGTAACTCCAGCTCCCGCTGATATCAAGAGGATCGGATTGGCTTCTCCGGGGAGGGATCTGATGATGGGCTCATCTTCCCGAGAACGTCTTGACCCCCCGACACCTCCGAGCTACTTCTCAGACAGGATGGAGGTGGAGCTTAGGAACCTACTGCATACCCAGCCTGCCCGGAAGGGCGCTCCTCCCTGGCCAAGCCAGACTGTGAGGTCACAGTACCCGCTGGCCAGGCCCAGCGGCGGGGAGAGGCCACTGCTCGAGCCAGCTTCTCTTCAGCCTCCTGCTGCAGCCACTGCAGCCCGGGGGCAGGGGAGACCGTGTAAAGGTCTGGGCCTCTCCCCGGAGCACTGCTCACCCAATCTTGAGCATCCTCAAGTTCCGCTCTGCCTGCCTGTTGCCTTGTAACCTGTGGCACACCGGCTTGGGCCTTGGGCAGTTCCTTAACCTCTCCAAACGCCTCATTACCTGTCACAGGAGCCTAGAGGGCTGCTGTCAGGACCCCCCCACCCGAAAGGATGCACCACAGTGCCTTCGTACTAAGGAGTTCCTCTGGGAGGAAAAAGTTCTTTCCCTGACACAATTCCTCATTCCCATGAACTCTGATGGTAGAGAGAGAGGCCAGAAAGGAAGCCAATTAAATAAAACCAAGTTCTCCTATTTGAAACAAGACATCACTGGAGAAATAAAAGAAAACCCATCTTATTTTCTGCTTTCCCAGGTCTGTGATTCATAGCGACAGGGTTCTACCATATATGTGCGTGAGTAGTTGGGTAAAACTGGAGAAGAAGCACAAGGAGGAGAAGTTCCAATCAGTTGGAAGATAAGGAGTTTGAGACACGGAAACCACCATCAAAATGCACTTTCCCTTTCTGTTCCAAATAAAGCCTTAGACCGGGAAGGGTCCAGCTCACAATATTTTATGTTTTTTGAGAACTTTCTTGCCCACACCAGTTTCAGAAGAAACCAGCAGAAAACGTCTTCATCAGAAGATATTCTGGAGATGGGGTTTCATGCTTTGTACCAGCCAAACAACTTTGAACTTCAATATCAAAATCAGAAGTTTTGAAATGAAAAAGACTGAGGCGGGTGAAGAGAAAGGGAGAGTGCGTCTTTTTAGGAATAATTCTGTAAAACCTACCTTTTGCCAACAGCCAGGCATGGGTAATCCATCTGGCCCCTGTTTTAAAGAGAAGAACAAGAATTCCTCAGGGTCTGCGCTAATGAGCTGACTTCCTAATTCACAGGCTCAAAGGCTTACAAAATGATTTCTACACATGAGTGGCTTTAGCTAAAGGCATTTTTACTAATTACTAAATCCTAATAGATTACATAATTCCAATTAGAGTAAAAACATTAAACATTTTTCAGAGTGCACGTTTGAAAAATGTATTAGCTATCAAAGATATCGCACCTAACTTTGAAAAAAGAATTCACAAAGCATCATGGTCTATTCAGTTATACCTTTAGATAATGCATTTTTTATTGTTTCTCTTATGAAAATGTTTTACAGTTATCATTAATAGATGAGTTGAAATAACTTCTCTTCTTGGTCATTATAGTCTATGGTTGGATGTATGATAATGCTTAATAACAATGATGAATCATTTCTATCTGAAGTTTATTGCTCTTCATGTGCTACTATATTTTACTTTTCTGTATTGAGACAGATGTAGTAGGACTCACTCATCCAATCAACTGAAGACAGAAAGGCTGTCTAGATTTTTGCAATTAAATGTGCTTCATAGTATTCATCAATTTTTCTACTGAATACTTCAGAACCCAGTTAACAGATTCTGAATAAATAAGAAATTCATAACTGTTGACATATATATTTTCACTTAAAGCGGAAGCATTCTTCAGATACAAATGATACCGATAAAACAGGAAGAGTTGTTCTATAATGAGGCATGCTTGTATTTTTTCCAACAAAAATGATAGCAAAATATAACTTATTATCAGTACCAAGCAAACAAAAGAAAGGACACTCATATTGATACTTTCTGATTATTGACTAGATAGAATATTTTCTACTGATACAATCTCTCAAAAAGAATCGGGAAACATAAGTTCATTCTTAAACAATCATGCTTAGCACTATAAAATAATTCCATCAAAACATGCAGACCAGGTATAAACTGTCAACACAACCATAACTTTCCTCTTTATATGTCGGAAGCTATGCATATGCTTCTGTTTTAAATATATCTAGAAATAAGCCACTTTGAAATAGCTTTCTCTAGTACTTGGGGGTAAAAAAGTTTCTATGATGCCAGATTGGTACAAGGAAAAGGATCATCAGGAGAATTTAGATTTTAGTATAAGGAGGATTTTTGAGTTCATGCCAGTGGAGATAGGGGAGTCCGTCTACTTCAGGAAAAGTGAGTTTCCAAAGGGGAGACCATTAAACCGGAGGTTATGGGATGAGAAAAGGAGGTGGACGTCAGGCCATCATCTTCTTTAAAAGCTCAGAGAAGTTTGCGTTCCTTCTCTGAGGCCCGCCAGCATGCCCCTGAAACGGGCCACTCTCGACCCCAAGGCTTAACTCTGGAGATTTGGCCCAATCCACAGCCTGACAGAAATTTTAGTTGAAAGAGGCGAAATGAACTATTTCTTTTTTTGGCTAAAAAGAAAAAAAAAATCTCCACTGAGGCGTCATCCCAAGTTAAGACGTCGCCTTTGCATAGAAGATTTTTATGTAAATACAGCATCCTCTTTAAAGACTCGGCAGACTCGTGAACCCCTCCCCCGCCCCCAGCACAGACGTGGTGGTTGTGTCAGTTGTGAGAGCATCGTCAGAAGATTATTGGTGGCCAGGGACGGACATGCAATGTCAAGAGGTGACTCTGCGGCCAGCGGTGGCCACGCATGCTGGCTCTCTCCGCTGTCACATGCACGGAGTGTGTCGGTCACGGAAAGCTTTGGACAGGAACAGAGGTGACATGTCAGAAGCAAGGGGACAGCATGCGGGGCGGCAGGAGAGAGATACTGTACCAATTGGCAAGGAGCGTCCAGCCCGTCCAGGCCAGGCTGGCCCGGCTCCCCCTTCTCCCCCTTAACGCCACGGAAGCCCTGTTTGTGAAGATCAACTCGTAATGTTACGACTGCAGGAAATCGCAAAAATACACGTTTGCACTTGAGAAATAACGACAGCGGCTCAAGGCCGGGAGCGGAGCAAGCGCAGAGGGAAGACAGCAGCGGGCGAAGGGACCGGGGCAGGCAGGCCAGGCCGACGTCCCTCCGAAGGACGTGTCCCTCTCCGGCCCTGGCAGGGAGAGGAAACCGGACCCACCAGGAGCCAGAGCCCAGGGGAGACGAGGATAGCCTGCGACAGCATTTCTTGTACCCCCAGCCCCCCCAAACAACTTGTTGAGTGACACCCGGGGGCCGCCTTGCTGTCGGGCCCTTGCGGCTTGCTCCGCTCCGCTCACACCTGGCAGTTCCACGAGTCACACATACCAACGGGCAAGGTGCATCTAATCCGGGGGCGCCCTGTTCTCCTTTCTCCCCTTTGGGCCCCTTTTTGCCTTTCTTTCCCTTCTCCCCCTGTGGATACAAGGTTCAAATCAAAGACAGGTTTGGCTGATTTTCTGTTAGCGGGGGAAGGGCTGGTCATCGAGCGGGTGCTGGCGCTGGCCTGCCCGGGCACGGCTGGAAGGACATTTACCACAGCTTTCTGGGCTGGGAGGGCGCGAGAGGAGGAGAACGTCCACCTCCAGCACACCAGGCTTCTGGGCAGCGGCTCCTCTGGGCAGGGGGTGTGCCACGAGACCGAGGAGAGTGAAAGGCTGACTGTGAAGGAGGGGTCGCCACTGACATGGGTCCCCCAGAGGAAGTGAGTCTGGGGCCTGGTGAGGTCACGAGACCACCCAAACTGAGATCCAGACCCTCATTTTCGATAACTGCCCACTTGCTTTCTAACCCTCTCACTGACCAAAGTTACGTGGATAGGCAGTACTTTATTTATTTATTTATTTTGGAATGTCTCCAATCTTATGACTTCACTTTTGGTAGTCTTCACGGAAAAAAAGCCAATGTACTCAACATAGGCTTTTATCTTCTGGAAATTAAAAAAAAAAAAAAAACCAAAACAGAAAGCAAATACTTTTCGTGTGAAGTCAGGTGAACAAATGGAAAAGGTCTTAATATTTCTCAGCAATGGGAGAAATCCTGTTCAAACTCAGGGATCTTTTCCAGTATACTATTATTGATCACGCGCCATGTCCACAGTGGTAAATGGGCTTCCAGCTTACTATGTAACAAAAGCAAAAAAAAAAAAAAAAAAAAAAAAAAAAAAAGAAAGAAAGAAAGAAAGAAAAAAATAGAAAAAGAAAAAAAGCTGTTTTCAAGAGAGGAAAAAACAGTGTGCGTTGAGTTGAACTAACGTTGAAAATGAGGCCGGAAGGACAGTTACATAGTGAGGAGTAGCCTCGGGATTAGTGTTTGGGATGGAGGTGGCGGTGTGGGAGTGTGCGGGAGAGATCACAGGCCAGAGGAACTGGGGACGGAGCAAAGGAGAAGAAATGCACCTCAGCGGCTTCCTGCTAACACAAATCTCTTGCAGACATAGAGTGGAGAACTTGGTGCCACACAGAATCTACAGTGTTCTACGGACACATTTAAATTAGCGTATCCATCCTGCCACCAGGACGGCGGCGACCGTACGGCCGGTTAATCTCAGAAGCAAAACAACATGAATATTCACAGCTTAAGAGACAGACACAGAGCAGAAATACACGAGACAGGCATCCAAATCTGTACGTTCATCGTGACTGTATGAGTAAAAGCTCCTTGTTTATGTCCCGTGTGCCAAACACACTGCATTGGAAGGCCTGGGATAATAAACACTTGGATTTCCTTAAGCAGGGGTGTGGCTTAGATGATCATGATCAAAGGCAAGACCCCAGAAGCCAGGGTGAAAGGCAAACAGGGGAGGTGGGGGACGCTGGGGAGTAAGTAAACTCTCCCACATGCCAGGGGAATCCAAGGCTGTTCTCAGCAGACCCCCGCAGGGCTGCAAGAGGGGACTCATGGAAGCTTGGGGGACAGAGCCTTCCCACCACAAGGCCATGGCCTCTTCCTCAGGCGGGAGTGATGGACGCCACGTGTGATGGGTCTGATTAAATTGGAATCCAGTTTCTTCTTTTTATATTTTTATTTTTTTTTTTTGCTTTTTGGGTCACACCCGGCGATGCTCAGGGGTCACTCCTGGCTCTGCACTCAGGAATTACTCCTGGCGGTGCTGGGGGGAACATATGGGATGCTGGAAATCAAACCCGGGTCAGCCGCGTGCAAGGCAAACGCCCTCCCCGCTGTGCTATCGCTCCAGCCCCTCCAGTTTATTCTTGATAGGTAAGTCAGCTCCAAATAATCACTCAACAGAAAGGTGCACTCCCGTGTATGGTGACTGCACCAGGTTATGGAAATCACCTCCTAGTAATATTTTAGTGAGCTTCAAACTTTATGGAAAACAGACACAATGGTGTGAAGAATAATGTACCAGGGTTAGAATTTATCAAGATAATTTGGTAAGAGGTGATGATCGTCTGTGACAAGAGCCATCTGTCGTGGATACAGCCACATGAGGCCTCTTGCTAATTTTTATCTCATGGTAAAGAATGATACACACCAAGGGTTCGCATTTAGAATCTGATTTTTCTAAATATATAACTTCAGAGCATGGAGTCTGAAAGATGGAAAGTTGGTGTGGCTGGTTAACATTCTGAGAATGTAAACTGTAGTTTTAGGCTTTCACTCTTATTTAAAATGATAATTTGAGTGTCAACACTTCCTTTCTTTAAAGGAACTCTAAGGGCTGGCGACAGCCCAGCGGCTGGGTGCACGCCTTGTATGAGGGAGACCTAGTTTAGTCCCGGGACCCCAAGAACCTCCAGGATAACCCCTGACCTCCACGTGGTTGTGGCCCCATCCTCACCTCACCCCATCCCACCCCACCGAAAAAGAGCATGACAATGAGAATCCTCGTAATAGAAACACACTGAAGACCAAATAAGAATTTAGATTTCTATCATCCACCAGATAAATATAAAATAAATGCCTCTTCTCTTTAAAGCACACAAGCGCTTCCAAAGGGCTGCTAAGCAACTCGGGGGTCGGCAGCCTGAGGGTGGGCGTCACACACCGGCCTCCACACATCCCAGGTGGCCTTGGTTTTCAACTGCTGAAATTTTGCTGTAACTACCGAATTTGTCTATTTGTTTATATTTTGGGCTACACCTGGTGGTGCCCAGGGAGTCCTTCTGGCTCTCTGTGCCGAGGGGTCACTTCTTGGCGGTGCCCAGGGGACCAGAGGTGGTGCCGGGGACTGAAAGCAGGGCCAGTGGGCACAGAGCCAGCACCTGGACCTCTGCACCATCTCTCGGGTTTGTTAATTTATTGGGGTTTGAAAACAGTGCGTTGGTAGGTGGGGCATGAGTTAATTTGAGAAACAAAGTCTCGAGATCCAGGGCAGGTATTCTCCATCTTTAGCTGGAGTGCTGTGGAGACAACTTAGGTGCTGGCTGGCCCGACAGCATTCGGTGGGCCCTTGAGAAGATCTATGCTATTTGTGCTCTCATTTTCCTTTGATAAACATCTTTTTGTATCTTCAAGCATCCCTGGGAAAGAATATATAATATTTGGGGGGACTGGGCCACATGTGGAGATGTACAGGAATGACCCTGGGTGGTGCTTAGATGACCAGATTTAGTGCCGGTCATCTAAAGGATGGAACTGGGGTTGGTCACAGGCAAGGCTGGAAACCCCTGGACATTATATTTTTTTTGACAGTTCCGTATAAGGGAATTTAAAGACCACAGCCTGGATATCTGAAGAGCTTTCCTTTTCCCCCCTGCTTCTCCACTAGGTCGAGCCACCCTTAGTCTGGGCGAGTGGCCTGCTTCCTTGGCCCAGGCCTGAGCGTGAGTTTGGCACACGGGACAGAACAAGGACAGGGGTGTCGGAAGTGCACACAGGCGGAAGCAAAGGGGACAACACGGGAGAAGCCACAGGCAGTGTTAGGCACGGCGGGGTGTCACCTTCTCTCCCTTCTCTCCTAGATCGCCCTTCTCGCCTCGTGGACCCGGGAAACCCTAGAGGGGTAGAAGAAACAAACAGAGAACATCTATTAATGGAACTGTGGCAGAATCTGAGTTCCCGAAACGGAGCTGGCGTGTCTCTGGATGCAAATAATCAAGTGGAACGGCATTGGCGAATAGTCTCAAAACACAACGAGCACAGGAGGCCCCAGAGAGGAAGACTTCCTGCCGTTTCTCAATAACCCACAGACGTTGTTTCTCTTTTTCTTTTTCTCCTAAGAATTGTGGAGTGGGGAGTATATGGCTGGGTCCTCGCTTGAATCCTGAGAAGTTTGTTGACATGTGTGGCCTTGGGAAAATGACTCAGTTCTCTGCATTTCAGTTCCCTGGTCGGGACTTGGGGATAATGAGTGCCGGGGCAGTGATGGTGAGAGGCAGGCACAGAACTGGGTGCCCGCACAAAATTAGGTGCTGGATAAACAGTAACCATGATGACTTTTGCCACTGCTTTATTCCTGTGATAGAGAAGGTGTAGAGAGCTTTTGCTCCTACAGTGTCTATTTTATAGATTATACTATTAGAAGGTAAGAGGGACTTTATATTAGAAGCAAAAACATTGCACAACGACTTTGACAATAGACAAACTGTTCCCTCAAAACAGGAGGTGGAAGGGATTTCCGCTTGCAGCATCTCTAAAAAATAAGTGATTCAACTGCGGGTGTGAACGTGTTTCTGATTTGGGCAGCTGTTTTGAAATTCTACTATAATGGGCGGTCATCAATTTTATAGCAGATGTTCTGTTTTTAAAGCTTATTTCATGCAAACACCGGTGGTATATTTTATATTGCTGTCTCCACGCACAACAATATATGCTATAGCATGAGTATGTGCGCAGAGAAAAAGTATTCTTGCCATTGATGATGGGCCACTCACACATGCTCTCACAGGAAGATGCTTTTGTACGGATTACTTATGTTTATTGTATGGGTTACTTATGCTTGCTGTATGGATCTTACTTACATCGAGACCAGGTTCTCCGTCCTTCCCCTGTCAAAGAACCACAATAGCAACATTAGCGTTCCTAAATTTCATGAACAGGTGATTAATTCATTTAAGGCTATTTGGACATGCACAATGCACTAGAAAGGCTTTAGAAGAATGGAAAAGAGTCTCTTTTCATTAATAACATACATTCATTTCATTAAATCAAGTAAAGTGACTGTTCACGCTGCAATGAAGGGTCAAGGGGGAAAATATTAGGTTATATTAAGCTAAAACTTCTGCTTTTTTTGCCAACGTATAATACTTGTTATTGTAGTATTATAAAGCATAATACTTATTGTTCAATGTATCAATCCAGGAGTAGTTTGAAAAGTAAAAATCCCATTTAGTTGCTTTAAAAACATACCAGTACTCATAAAGCAGGTATAGTTATGCTACGTAGATTAGAAAACTCATGGCAGTGAGTTCAGAAGTGAGTCAAGATGGACACTGTCGGCACACGTGGCTCTAGTTCTGGTTGGACGCACACCTGGTCCATGAACACCAAGGGTGTGAGGTCCCAACCGGAAAGGTGTTCTGAAGTAGATTTTGTCAATGTGCGCCCCCCAAATATCAGAGGAACCCTAGTGCCTGTCCGTAGTGCAGTGGTCACGGCACTGACCCCACGGACTTACAGGTCGGACCCACTCTTCCCTCAAAGCCCAGCATCTCTTACAGCACCAAAGCAACCAGCGATTTCAGCTGACCATTTCAGGTCACAACCACGGGAAGGTACAGGGGGATGGAGGGGACAGCGGGGGCAAGCCTGTCTACGGCAGCTGCCTAACGGACAACCTCTGATCACCCAATCAGAGTGATCAGAGGGGCCATGCGGCTGTGTCCAGGCTTCAGGGGGAGAGCGGAACAGTGACCCGGCGGAGAGTTGGGGGTGCGGCCTGCCCCTCCACCCAGGTTAGGTGACCCCCCAAGGACACAGGGCAGGGGCCTGCATGCAGGACGGGGTCAGACTCACAGGCAGGCCGTAGGGGCCTCTGGGTCCCGGCTCGCCTGCTGCTCCCTTTTCACCCTGGAAGGAAAGGTGTAAAGTTCAAACCACAAAGAGCTCAGAGCCACACGCTCTCTCTCTGCGCCGTGCAGAGCCTGTGGCTGGAGCAGCAGCGCCGGACACGAGAGGGCTCGAGCTCGGGGGACTTTGCTGCAAGAGCTCCAGCCAGAGGAGCCCCAAGAGCACGGCCCAGCCCACGGGGTCTGCAGACCTGGGTGCGGGCTGGATTCCTGGGCATCAGAGAAACACAGGGATCAATTCTTTTAAGATTTCACATTTGCTTATTATTCTGTGGTGTTGGGGACTGAACCCAGGTCTCCCGCAGGCGAGGCGTGAGTTTTGCTGTCGAGCCAAACCCCAGTGTTACAGGTGTGTAGCCAGTCGGATTCTTATTCATTTTACTATTATTTCTGCAAGGCCCCTGATCGAACCTAGGGCTTTGGGCATCCCGGGGACGGGAAGCACTGCTCTGCCCGGAAGCCTCCCTTGGAGGAAGCCCTTCTTTCCTTCACTCGCCCTTCTCTGCGGCATCTGACATCGAGGCATGTACAGACAGGAGCCTTGGGTGGGCTGGAACCTCAATTCATTTTCTTTTTGCTTTCTTTGGGGGGGGGGTCACACCTGGCAATGCTCAGGGGTTACTCCTGGCTCTGCACTCAGGAATTACTCCTGGCGGTGCTCGGGGGACCATATGGGATGCTGGGAACCGAACCCGGGTCAGCTGTGTGCAAGGCAAACACCTTACCCGTTGTCCTATTGCTCCAGCCCCTCGATTCATTTCTACCACCCACCCATGAAGGGCCTCTGGCCGTGCTCCCGACACTTCTCCAGGGCTTACAACTGGGTGCTGGAGGGAGGAATCCAGCCCAACACACACAGCATATACACGCCCTGCTTCCTTTCCAGATAAAAGAGATTTAAATAAATAAAAACAAAAATCAATGTGAAACATGTCATAGTGAAGGGAATGTGTTTCCAAAGGTGATTCCTGGTCTTGGTCTACAGTGAACCCTCCACCCACCACAGTGCCCCAGAACTGTCCTCTGCTCACCCCCCCACCCCGACACACACACACACACACACACACACACACACACACACACACACACGGTTTAAAAACACTTCTGCCTCCTCTCACATGCCCTGGTCGGACGGGCGCACATTTCCATCCTGTTCTATGCGCCAATTTTAGTAGTCAACCCTGCCCCAGCTCGAAAGGTAGTTTTTAAAAACATTCTATTTATTTATTTTTTGCTTTTTGGGTCATACCCGGCAAAGCACAGGACTTACTCCTGGCTCTGCACTCAGGAATGACTCCTGGCAGTGCTCGGGGGACCCAATGGGATGTTGGGAATTGAACCCGGGTCGGCCACGTGCAAGGCAAACGCCCTACCTGCTGTGCTATTGTTCGAGCCCCATGGAAGGCCGTTTTGAACACTTGTAAAGCATGGGGGTCCTCATGGGGCCCGGGAGTGTGGGTCAGCACAATGAAGAGGAAGTCTGGGTGGAAGCCGAGCTACCTTCCTCGGGCATTTCTCAGAGTCAGATGCTGCTCAGGGTTCAGCAAGCGAACATCAAGGGGGACGAACGCTTTTGTATGAGGGGCTCCCCGGGACAAAGCTTCTCCTGTCCTACCCCGAGGAGATGGAAAGGCCAGGAGACGTCTCCATGGGTAAAGCACCAGGTTCAGGTCGTGGCTGTGAATGGACCCAAGTGCTGTGCTATGGTGCCTCAGTTCCATCTTCCACCCTGGGAGTCAGTTACGCGGTGACCTGGCTCTGCATGCTGGCCCCCCGCACCCCGCCCGCAACCCCGCCTCCGGCATTCTTCTTGGATCTAAACTGAAGGGGGGTAGGTGGAGCTGAGTAGCTCCCTCAGCTAAAGACACAGAGTCCAGGGAGACTACTGAAAATAAACATCATAGAAATAGAAATTCTCACTCATTGGGAGCTGCAACTACATTCGGCAGGAAGGGCAGGGTCCGAGAGGAAACACCTACACTTGAATTCCAGGCACCTATTGGTTGGTTCAGTTTTGGGTAACTTTCTTAACCTTTCTGTGCCAGATTTTGTTGGCATAAAATAAGAATAGTAACACATATTCCACAATCATTTTTGAGGAATAGATGTGACTATCTGAGATTTTATGTTGCCAAAGAACACGCCCCATCAACAGAAGCAACTATTATAAAAGCAGGAGGTTTGCTTGCCCTGAGAAGACGTGGCAGCCCCAAGAGCCTCATTCGAAATCAGTTTCCTGCAGCTTGAGTTGGCAGCGTTACTTATGACCTTAGAGGTGGTGGCGGAGAGGGCACAGTGGGCGGCATGCGTGCTTCGCATGTGGGAAGCCAGGGCTCCGTCCTGGGCACCGCACAGTGCTCTGGGGGCCAACTGGGCGTGACCCCTGAGCACAGAGCCAGGAGCTGCCCCTGAGCACCGCTGGGTGTGGCCACAAAACAAAACAAAGCAAAACCGAACATGGTGGTGTGAGTGTGTGGGCTTGTGTCGTCAGAGACTGGGGTTCAAAAGGAGGGTTCACGTATTCCTGGCCGTGGGACACTTCATGCCACACACTCTACCCATGCTGTGAGAGCACCACACCACATTGGATGGGTTCCAAGTAGGAGACAAGCAATCTATGTATTTACAGATATACATGTCAACACACACAGGCTCGACCTTTAACAACATGTTAGTGGTCTCTTACACAAGGGCTTAATGGCTCCCGGGAGAAATACAACAAACTCCACACTCTTTCCTCTAAGGATACTTTTTGTAGCATTTTCAGCGGTTTTTCCATAAGGAATAATATAAAATATATTATTTTGGTTCTGCTTTAGGGCAGGGATTGGGGTTCGGGATGGAAACATCTGAAATAGGGTGGTGGGATTGGTGTTTGAAAATTAAATGTAATCAAATACTGTGAACTACTTTATAAGGTAAAAAAAATTTAAACAAAAATCAAAGGAGGGTTCATGTATCCTGGTACTCGCTTGACACAGCTCCACAGATTTATTCCCAGCTTCTTCTCCCTTTTCTGACTGTGCAAATCAATCTAGCATGGGCTATTTGAATTATTATTATACGTTAAATTTGTTTTAATTTTTTTTTCAATTTGAATTAAACTGCTACTAAAATGCTTATTTGTGGGACTCGCCTGTAACCTGCACTCCCGGACACTGGCTCTGAGCTAAGACGGACGGTCCCATCGTGCTTCTGGGGCTGGAGCGATAGTACAGCCGCGAGGGTGCACAGCTGGCCTGGGTTCAATCCTTGGCACCATGTATGGTTCCCGCCAGGTGTGACCCCTGGGCTCAGAGCCAGGAGTAAGTCCTGAGCACAGCCAGGTGAGTCCCCTCCAGCCCCCCAAAGCCTAGGCTCCTTCCTGGGAGTATACTGTACTATGAAACAATGCATTTCTCCACTGTTTAAGCCATTTTAGCTGGGGGCCTGTCAATAGAACCCCAAATATCCCAAAGGTCCCGTTCTTGAGTGCAAGTACTAACGGACTTGGGTGTGCGACTTCTCGTCCCAGATGAGACAGTTCCGTAAGAACTCTTGAACAGTTCGAGCGGACGCTCTACAGGGGCCCTGAGAGCAGTTACCAGCCCAGGGCAAGAAACTGGCTGAGGGGCCCTGAGGAGCGTCAGTCGGTGCCGGAAATCACAGTTCCAGAGGAGCACAGGCAAATGCCTGGTTTCCTGTGGTCCGGCCCATCTCACCCCGGTCCTCTAATAGGATGTCTACACTCCGGAATTACTCTACTACGGCCCTTGCTCTTGAACCCTACCTCTGCAAACCTGCAAGCTTTTCCAGAGTCCAGATGGTGCCTCTGTACAGGAACCTGGAGGGACCCAGCACACAACTTCTTCATGAGCACTGAGAACTGAGCCCGTGAAGACAGTCACCAGCTGAGAAACACTCGCGTGAAACTTCCCATGAACCCGCACTGGCCCCCAGCGAGGCGCTCCGTTAGAAGGCCGTTTCATCGGCTCTCCCGGTTAATACTGCGCCAGCACGGTGACCTGATACCCTTGTGGCACTTGAGAGCTATCGGAAGTGGCAGCTGATTTACCAGACAGCAAATCCTCTTGAGCCCCGGGGCCTTCCGCCAAGAGACTACTTGATAGGGCACTTCCATTTTTAGCTCGCAGACTGGATTTCTCCACAGGATGTGTTCGGGGTGCAAAAGGCTCTTAGCTTTGAAATATTTTTAATTAAGAGGATCTCGATAAGGCATTGGTTTGATCTCAGAAATAAGGCAATTGCAGATGTAGATTATTTACTCCCCTCAGACTCACGACTTTCTAGAATATTCTGGGACACAGCCTGTCTTAACCATTGTAGATATAGCCTATGCTGCCTGGATTCGCTTCGGTCCCATTTCCCGCTGGTTTCTTACGGATGCCTTTTCTTTCCTCTTCTGTTAGGTTGTAAACTCTTTGAGATCAAGGAAACCAGCTGCTTCATTTGCAGTATTGGGTAAACAGAGGTAGGGTATTTATAAAAGTTTATAGAAGGATAATAATGGTAGTATAATCAAATTTCAATTCACTGGGATATATTAGTAAAAAAAAAAAACAAAACGATACCCTACACAGACTGGAAGAGTTTTCATTCATTCTGGGAGCACGCTGGGTTTCATGATCCTGGGGAAATGTTCACTGGATGAATAAAATCACTTTGTAGAACAGAAAAGCATGGAGGTGGAAGGCAGCCTGGAGAAAGTGAAAATCTAGAACATGAAAATCCATGACATCTGCCTGCTGTTCAGGGACCACAGACGCGTGCCCCATCTCGGAGAGCAGGACGCCCTCACTGTTAGGATACTTCACTTCCTTATAGGAGCCGGGTCCGGGGGGTGCTGTGAGGCCAGGGGGCACCAGATTCTACAGGGAGGGAGGTGAGAGGGGGCCTGTGAAGGGACTCAACTCAGGGCTTCGAACACTCGAGGCCTGGGCTGGCCGTCCCCCCGAGCTCTCCCCCTAGACCGAGAGGAACACCCCTAACAGCTGAGCCTAAACTGGGGGTGGGGGGCTGATGTCATAATTGCACTCAGACACATGAAACCACTTAGGAGTTTCCCAAGGTGAGGAAAAGTGGGAGGAAACCAGAGAGAAAGGGAGAGAAGTTCCAGACAGAAGGCCAGTTGCCGATGCTGCGGTACATTCTTCTGGTGTCAGATATTTATCTTCCATCAGGAATATCTCCCTTCAGTGTACCACAATGGAAACACTGCCCGGCAACGTGGAGCTAGTGAAAGGTTTGTCTTTAATAAAGCACTAAAATGATTTCCTTATGGTGGAAGAAAGACAAGGCTATTCTTTGGCTTAAAAAAAAAAGATGCATGTAAAACTGTAAGGAGAATACTTAGGTTTTGTAATTTCCTTTAGAAAAAAAAAGTAACAACTGACTCTGAATGAACACAGTAGCTTTATATAGAAGATTATCAAGCAGAACTGGAGTCTTGGAAATTTTAGCCCCATTGACTTCAACTTTCTGGATTAAGGCCAAATGAAAATATCTTCCTTATGGGTTAAGAAGGAAGGATCTGGGTTCTCGATTTTAGCTTATGTAAATGTATGCACTGTTTTCATTAGGCAACTGTATTCTGTTTTAATACTCAATTGTTCTTTCTGTGTTAGGGCTCTGAATGAAACGCAAGAGGGTATCTATTTACATATTCCAGGAGATGGCCCTTTATTTATTCTGGGAAATAGTTTAGCTCAAACAAAATGGAGAAGTCACACTCTGATTTCTTTAGGACCCTGTGGAATCACCTTGGGATCTACTTACTCGTTCTCCTTTGGGACCTGCAGGGCCATGGGGTCCCATAGGGCCATCTGTACCCTAAAAAAAAAAAGACAAAAATAAGACAAGATGTAACCTATCCTACGGCTGCAGGAAAAAGCAGTTCTAATTTATCCTGGACTTTTTCCTGGGTGAACGGTGCCTTAGGATTAAAATGACTCATCTCCTTTCTAAGATTTTTCTTCATACTTGATGCTTTCGGGCTAGCAGATTTCAAGAAACGCATGCAAAGGGGAGGGATTACATCTCCGCATATTTCAGCATGGACACACGTATAGCCGTATAGCCGCAGATCACAGTTAATTATCTATCCGTTCCCCACCCAGTGGATCCTCTGCACTCCGCCCCCAGACTGTTAAGGAGAAGAACGCTTTCCCTTCACACTGCCTCTGCTCTGTACCCGATGCCTCACCCACTTCCTCTCTCTGTGGTCACGGGGGCTCGGAAATTGTATTTTCCTCCGTTGAAGAGGCAGAAAGAGTGGGGGGAAAATCATTAAGTGAGAACAGTGTTCCAACCCAACTTTCTTTCCCTCGGCTTGGGGGGGAAGTCAGTATTCACACAGGTCCTGCTCAGTGGCTGAAGTCACTGGGCTCGCAAGCCTGAGCCAGGCCAAGTCGGGTTAGCGGCCTGACTGCCCTCAGCCCTCCTGGTGCAGGTGAGGGTGTCTGTCTGATGCAGTGATGTCTGGGGGAACAGAGGAACGCCACTGGCAGGGAGTGGAACCACTGCCTAAACCTACCTGACTGATTTATTTTTTGAAAATAGAAGTGCTTGGAACTTCTTTGAGAATCTTTAAAAAGTAGCAAGCACTTTAAGAACCTTCGCTCACTTTCAGGAAGACAATGCTTCAATCTGCAAAGATGCTCTAATACTGGCAAACGTAGGAACGGTCTCAACCCATTTAAAAATGTTCTTTCTACTTCAGTTCTTCTATTTTTTTAAATTAAAAATTAAAAAAAAATTTTTATTGAATCACCGTGAAATAGTTACAAGCTTTCATGTTTGGGCTACAATCACACAATGATCAAAAGGCACATGAAAAAATGCTCCACATTGCTAGTCATCAGGGAGATGCAAATCAAAACAACAATGAGATGTCATCTCACACCACAGAGACTGGCACACATTCAAAAGAACAAAAGCAACCAGTGCTGGCGTGGATGTGGGGAAAAAAGGGACGCTCTTTCACTGTTGGTGGGAATGCTGACTGGTCTAGCCTTTCTGGAAAACAGTATGGATAGTTCTTCTATTTTTGTTTACTCGATTTCATAGGGCCTTATAATAGAAAAGAATTCAGTCTTAAACATATTTTACTGATCATGAATTCTCATCACCTTAATGGATGTATATATATATATACATATGTATATATGTATATATATATTTTTTCAACTGCCTGAACTCAGAGTTTGTCTTCAGACGATTTCTTAATACTGCATATCTGAGATCAAACTCTAAGAGACAAAGCTGTCAAGAACCAAAGAAAACAGACAAAATAACAGAAGACAGACAGTCACCGTGATGAACGGAGATTTGGAAGTTAGTTCCAAGGAAGAAGGGATGGACATAAACATAGAGGGGAAAGCAAATGAAACCCATCCGTCTGCTTCTAATCCCTTCAGCGGCCCGTTCATGAAGCCACAGGAAACTAGTGCTGGCGGGAACGCTTATCTGGACGTGTGAAACGGCAGCCCGCTCAGCCGTTGGCCACTGACCAGAACCTGGGCTTCGGAGAGAAATTCTGCAGAGAGGCTGGGCCCAGAACTGCAGGCCATGCTGCACTTCCCCGTCCATCTGACATCCGGGTCCATTTCCCTCCTCTTTCCAGTCCCACAGACCCCTCATGCGAGGGGCTACGTGGCATACAAGGTCTCTCCCGGGGCACCAACTTCCAAGCTGCAGAAGATGTGGGAACAAGACGGACTCACCCGGGATCCTGGCTTCCCGTCTAAGCCAGATGCTCCCTGCGTGGTGATTGGGTTGGTAGCAGGGTTGGTTTGACACAAACGACAAGAACACAGATTAGTATGAGGCACCAATGCACAAATGTAACAATTCAAACGACATCATAGGCAGTCACGGGGCTCTGGGATGAGTACCACATCACCACGAAGTGTTAGTTAAAAAAACAACACGTGACAGTCTCACGGACAAGTGATGGGCAATTGAACTTCTGTTGAGACAACGCTATTTAGGGGCCAACGCAATGAGGTTTATGAAACAGGATTTAAAGTTGCTCCTGGTAATTCACAGACTTCTCATTTCCATATGATAAATATTTTTCCTTTTTTTGAGATTTATTAAGACTACTAGTCCTAGCATTGATCTGACAGTTCTGAAGAAAAAAAAAATAATGGCTAATCTCCTAAGAAAAAGATAATTGTAGCAACAAATCAAAGTTATACTTCAGAGAATAAAAGAGCTGGCATTTTGTTGGTTAAAATAGCATTTGTGTAGGGCGTTTGCCTTGCATGAGGCCCACCTGGGTTCGATTCCTCCGCCCCTCTCGGAGAGCCTGGCAAGCTACTGAGAGTATCCCACCCGCACAGCCGAGCCTGGCAAGCTCCCCGTGGCGTATTTGATATGTCCAAAACAGTAACAAGTCTCACAATGGAGACGTTACTGGTGCCTGCTCGAACAAATTGATGAGCAACAGGATGACAGTGACAGTGACAGTATAACAAATGCAGAATTTATACATGCCAGGCTGACTATACGTTTGCAGGAAATGTATTGTTTTCAGACTAGTTTAGATGACAATATTTTTTATCACCACCAGGGGGAGGGCTAGGATCAGAAAAAAGTTAGAGAACTTTCCAAGCCCAAATAAAAATAACTGTCCCAAACAAAATTGTTCCTCAACTAATTCTTGCACCAAAGTCTGAGTGGGAGATGCCCACCGACCTAATGTTCTCAGGCAATACGCCCACGCGGGCTGTTCTTAGCCTTGAACTCTGGGCCACTCAGACAATGTGATTCGAAGATGACATTTTGAGTGCTTGTAGGGATAGGGCAGATTGATTCTTTGAAACTGGCTTTTCAGTTGTAAAATCCAAATGAGTATTTACTGTTTTTTAAAAATATTTATCAGGCTGAGGAGCATTTAACAGAGATCATGCACTATCCCCTTTTCAGAATTATTTTCTTGTTAAGTGCTTGTGATATAGATCATCGAAATGGAAGGAAGATTCTGGCCCAGCTGCAAACTCTACCAGTGATGCACCACCACAGGGATCTCAGACTACTTTCAGTTCTTTATTTTGTAAGTTTCTTCTGTATAACCCTATTGGAAGTTACACTATAGTGGCAAAATATATCTTCTTTTAGCAACGATTAAACAATTTAAAAGTGTACGTTGTTTTCTTTTTTTTTTTTTTTTTGCTTTTTGGGTCACACCCAGCAATGCACAGGGGTCACTCCTGGCTCATGCACTCAGGAATCACCCCTGGCGGTGCTCAGGGGACCATATGGGATGCTGGGATTTGAACCCAGGTCGGCCGAGTGCAAGGCAAACACCCTACCCGCTGTGCTATCACTCCAGCCCCGTATATTGTTTTCTTAATGCTGGCTTATATGAAGAGCTTTTAGCTCAGTGACACACAAAAATGATCCTTAACCTTAAATCATAAATTAAGGCAATAAATTGGGGTTTATATGAAACAGAAATCTAATCTTTCTTTGGTCTTTCGATACTTTCTTCATTGTTACATTTAAAAATAAATAGGGAGGTAAGAAAAATTCTGAAATAATAATATATTACAATATATAACACATTTGATACATAGATCCTATGCCATCTCTATTATTTAATATTATAGGTCATATTATTTTATCTAGACTATGAATTATTAACTCACCTATCTTATTAGGGATTTTATGTCTGTGGTCCATAGACCAAATTGGTGTGATTTAAACTATGCCAGTGCACGACTGAGAGTCTTGATGCAGTCAGGGAAGAGGTGCCCTCAGAGAGAGGCACTGGCTACAGTGCTCACTAGTCTTTAAAGACCCGTGTCTACGGAAAGAAGAAACTCTGTGGTCACCAACTTGTTCCTAATTTGTAAAAAAATGCTTCTCTCTTCTATTAGTTCTGTTTCTGAGCCACACCTGGTGATGCTCAGAGGACCCTCCTGGCTCTGCACTCAGGATTTACTCCTGGCGGTGCTCAAGGGACCATATGGGATGCGGGGGATTGAACTCAGGTTAGGTTGGCCCTAACCACCGAACTATCCCTTCAGCCCCAATTTTCTATTACCAATTTCAAGCCATATTTTAATTATGTAATCTTTGAGGTTCTTGACTGACTTATTCGCATTCACTCAGTAGAGAGCTTGACTAAACCTCTAATTCAATCTAAAAGACATTAAAAAAATTGTTGCAGAAAGAAAACAGGTGTCATTTTTTTTCCTCATTTTTTTTTAATTAAAAGACCTCTGTTTTGTTAAACTATTTAAAAAAAATCAAAGAAAAAGAAAACTCTTTAATGCCAAAAGCTTCTCTCCTGCTGTATACCGGAATGCCAGGACCTTCCTACATGGGTACGCCCCCAACAAACAACGGGAGACTCCTATAAAGGTGCTCCCCCAGTGAATAACAGGAGCTTCCTTATGAGGGTGCTCCCCTAGTGAACAACAGAAGACCCCTACGAGGGTGCTCCCTCAGTGCTCCCTCAGTGAACTACAGACGTTTACTCCATGACACGACTGTCTAGTGGAAGGAGCCACGATCGACCTCACACTGTCAAAGTGACCCAGTGCATGATTTTATTTTATTTTATTTTTGCTTTTTGGGTTACACCCGGTGATGCTCAGGGGTTACTCCTGGCTTTGCACTCAGGAATTACTCCTGGCGATGCTCGGGGGACCATATGGGATGCTGGGGATCGAACCTGGGTCAGCCGCATGCAAGGCAAACGCCCTCCCCGCTGTGCTATCGCTCCAGCCCGCTAGTGCACGACTTTATTTTATACTTTCTTTATTTCTTTATTTGTTGTTTGGGGGCCACACTCAGCGGGGCGCAGGACTTACTCCTGGCTCTGTGATCAAGGCTCACATGATCCCGGCGTGCTCAGGGCACCATTATTTTGGGACTGAAATAAAGGTTGGTTTTGGTGCAAGGCAAACGCCCTACCCACTGTACTATCTCTCCGGCCCTTTCTTTTGGTTTTCAGGCCGCAGCTGGTGGGCTGTGCTTGGGGGACCATCTGTGGTGCCACAGGCAAGGCATGCAGGGCCTTGGCCCCTCTGCTATCTCCCCTGAAGGAGATCTCGCTGTCAGCGCACTAAATGATAGGACGCCACGGGGGAACGCTGAACTAGTCACCGTCATACGCGGGCAGGGCAGAGAGGGGAGACGGTGCCAGCATGTGTGGACCGAAGGATGTTCAAAGAAAGGCTCCGGGGCCGGTCCTCACGGACCCTCCGCTGAGACCAGAGCAGGCGGTAGGCAAACGCCAGGCCCGGCGCTGTGCTAAGAGCCTCTGCTTTCCAAAGACAGAAATCCCACCCAGAGATGAGGAACCAGAAGAGGCGTGAGAGAGAAAGGTGGAGGTTGGCACTGAAACGGAAAGGCTACTTACTGGAAGACCAAGGGGTCCTCTGTCACCCTTTTGACCCGGGTCACCCTTCAATCCTTTAACACCATTTAACCCTGGTTCACCCTAAATGCAAAAGCAAATGCCAATTGTGGTTTCTCTCAGGGGGGTTGGGCTCCGAGAGGAGAGAGCTGGGTTCGAGAGAGGCTGACACACTCCAGTTTTCGGGGACAGCAGAGCCAGGCGAGATCCGCCTTGCCACGGTTTAAGAAGTAATTTGAACATCATCGAATTGCATAAAAATCCAAATTGACGAGGCGCCTGGGAGGGAGAAAGGAACGTGGAAGTGTGCTGCTGACAGTCAGAATCTCGCGACTGAGCACCTGAGTTGGAGCTCCAGGAAATGAGCAGAGCTACAGGGCTCTCACCAAGCAAATCAGCGGGGAGGGGGAATAAAACAAGGGGAGGCGGAACCAGTTTCCGTAGGCGAAACCGCTCTGCTGGGATGGAAAACTGGAGGATGCAGGGCTGGGTGACACACAGATATTTTAAGCCTTTAAGCATTTTGCCCAGGGGAATGAACTGAAAACGGTCCTGTTTGGAGCCACGCCACGGAGTGAGGCCTCAGCCACTGGCCGTCCGAGTCAGCCCGGGGGCAGATCAGTCGGCGTGGGGGTGGGGGTCGGACCACAGATAGCCCCAGCCCAGAAGAGTCGGTAAAGACCAAAGTTGGACTGTTTTTGGTTTTCTTTTGTTTGGGGCTCACACCTGGTGGTGCTCAGGGCTCCCTCCTGGCTCTGCACTCAGGGATCGCGCCCAGTGGTGCTCCAGGGACCACGGGGGATGCCGGGGATCGAACCCAGGCCAGCCGGGTGCAAGACTAGCACTGTCCCCGCTGTGCTAAGGCCCAGCCCCAGAGTGGGGCTTCTTAAGCAGAGCCAGAGCCTGCCCCCCACCCCCCACCCCGACAGCAGTTGTGCAGGGATTTTATTTATTTATTTATTTATTTATTTATTTATTTTTTGGGTCACACCAATGCTCAGGGGTTCCTCCTGGCTTTGCACTCAGGAATCACTCCTGGCAGTGCTCCGGGGACCATATGGGATGCTGGGAATTGAACCCGGGACAGTTGTGTGCAAGGCAAATATCCTACCTGCTGTGCTATCACTTCAGCCCCGGATTTTATTTTTTAATGGATTTCTCACTGACTCACAACATGATGAGATTTCAGGGGTCTTACCTCACATGCCTTTCTGGGTTTAGCCCCCACTGTCCTCATCGAAAGTAAAGAGATGTGATTGATTATTCTTCCTCTCTCTCTCTCCCTCCCTCCCTCTCTCTCTCCCTCACTCCCTTCCTCTCTCTCTCTCCCTCCCTCCCTCTCTCTCTCTCCCTCCCTCTCTCTCTCCCTCCCTCCCCACCTCTCTCCCCCCTCTCTCAGTCAGGGGCTACTCCTAGTTCTAAGCTTGGGGGCTGCTCTTGGTGGTGCCCAGGGGAGCATGCAGTGTCGGGTATAGGTCCTGGGGTGTTTCCATGCAAGGCCTAAGCTCTGCCCACTGAGCTCTCTGACCCAGCACGGGGCTGCAGGAAGTCCCCCCTCCCCAGGGCTACTTCTCCTTAGGTAAACAGAGCCTGGCCCATCTATGGCATCGTGCAATTTTCTCTCTGATCTTTCTGAAGGGCCACCAAGGAATAGACGCATTGGCACAGCCGAGTCGATCTGGGGGCTCGCCAGGGTCTAACTGCGCTGTGGACAGTGTGTCCAGGCAGAGGCCAGCGGGAGCACGGTCATGCCCTAGGCTTCAGCACATGCTGTAAGCAGAAGGGAAGTGGAGGCCAAACAAATAGAGACATTTCCATATCAAATGGCTAGAACTGGGGTGTCTCTAAGCCAATGGTGATGGTGAGTCAGAGTGGATGGGTGATTGACAGCAGTCTGGGGGCGGGACCTGAGTTGTCATGACTAGGCTAACTGTGTGCATGCATGCGTGTGTGTGTGTCTGTGCATGATTATATGCGAGAGTGTGTATATGTGTGGGTATGTGTGTGCTTATGTGTGTGATTGTGGATGTGTGCATGCATGTGAGTGTATGTGCCTGTACCTGAGCTTATGCATGTGTATGTATGTGTAGATGTGTGTGTATGGTGCCAGGACTGAGCTCAGGGCCTCACGTGTCCCAGGAGAGCACTAAACCGTTGAGATCTGTCTGTGACCCTCACTGGACTAGTTTTGTGGGGGGTTCCGAGCAGTGCCTAGGGGGCTAGGGAGCCCCTCTGATTATCCTCAGTGCTTCGGCCAGCAGTGCCCAGGAGCCTCCTTGCAGCAAGGGGGTGGAATTCGGGCACTCGTGTCCGCCACACGCCCTGGCTCCCACACCTTCTCCTGCCCTGGACCAGACTCATTTTTATTTTGCTTTTTGGGTCACACCCAGAGATGCTCAGGGGTTACTCCTGGCTCCGCACTCAGGAATTACTCCTGGCGGTGCTCGGGGGACCCTATGGGATGCCGGGGATCGAACCCGAGTCAGCCGTGTGTAAGGCAAATGCCCTCCCTGCTGTACTATTGCTCCGGCCCCTCATTTTTATGGTACCTTAAACTCCAGTGAGAAACATGGGTTTAGTCTGGAATGGGGCGGAGGCCCAGAGACAAGAGACGCCCACCCAGCCGCACAGCTGACTCGGGCTCTCCCTTCTGACCCCAGGACAATTCCCTACAATAGATCACAGCCCCCACTCCGAGACTGTCTCCCTCCTCGCCTTACTGTTGGGGAAGCGTTTTGGGAAGAGTTAAGAGACAGGAACTCTTTCACCCCCCAGTAAGGGAAGCTCAGGTTTGCGCTGCCCCCCCGTCCCAAATGGGGATCAAGGGGGCATGCAAAGGTGTCAGGGCCCGGGTGGGGCGGGGACACTTCCTCCAGGCCTGTGACCTGTGACCCTGGCACCATCGTATGTTCATGAGATCCCCCAGCCCTCATCTTTTTTTTTTTTTTAATTTTCGGTTTTCGGGTCATACCCAGAGGTGCTCTGCGCTGGGGGATCACTCCTGGCCATGCTCCAGGACCCTCTGGGCTGCCGAGAACGGCCGCGTGCCAGGCAAGCACCCTACTTGCTGTGCCATTGCTCGGGCCGACCCTGCTTTTACGTGCTCGTGTCCACGTAAGCAACAGGTCACCCAGGGACAAGGGCAACTACTGGGTATTTATCAACGACTGTGTCTGCTCTTCGCCAGACGTTTAAGAGAGCTGCCTCAGCTGACCACGACAATACTCTGAGTAGCCAAGTGACCGGAGGGTCAGCGTGGGGGGACACAGCTGCTGCTGGAACACGGAGCACCAGCGACCCTGCTGGTCGCTCAGGCTTGGCTGACTGCAGGGCAGAGCACAGCCTAGTACTCCTTGCCCGGAAGGGCCTGGTCAGCAGAGCCTAGGACGCTAGTGGGCGCTAGTGGGCGCTGTGATCCAAGAACATGTGCAGGGGACCCCCCCCCCCCCCACCTCAGACCTCGCTAAGATGCGGGTAAGTCCAGGTCTCTCCAGGCTCTTCTCGTGGGCAGTGGACACAGAGCAAGATTCCACGGCTGACCTGAGAATCCCATCAGCGGCCCTTTCTGCACGGGGTTCTATCATTTGTAGGAATTTTCAAAAATTACATACTGACAAAGGAAAAACCAGCAAAATGAGGAATAATTTCTCTCCAGGTGCTATCACTTAAATTTGTCGTAAGTCATCCCGTGTCGTGAGATTCAAACATCTGGGTGCTTAAAGGCTTAAAGACGGTCAGCGTTACTCGACAAGTAAGACAGGACAGACATGCTTCTGTCATGCTTCTCCACAGTTCACAAGGAAACGGAAATCGAGCCAGCAAGGGGTTTGGGGCATTACCTTTGGCCCGGGAAGTCCGTGGGGTCCCTGGGAAGGAGAAACACAGCTTGTAATTAAGAACGGATTCACTGTTTCCCAGCAGAAGCAGTAGGATGTAAAGCAACACTAAGATAGCAAACAGGAGTCTTGTCTGTTGGGCTATCGGGATGCTAAGACCGTCGGGACGTTCCCGCCCCATTTGCACTGCTCTGAAGGAAGAAACTCAGGCTTTCTGCTAAACTAATGAGAGAGAGAGAGAGAGAGAGAGAGAGAGAGAGAGAGAGAGAGAGAGAGAGAGAGAGAGAGAGAGAGAGAGAGAGAGAGAGAGAGAGGAACGTGCCATGGCTTTATGGAACACACACACACACACACACACACACACACACGTATTGTGAACTTGCACTGCTTCTACTACGCAAACCCCTAGCTGTGTGAGATGTAACAGAGACTGCAGGTTGGGACTGAGCTGGGTCACAGCAGGGGTGCTCTTTCTGAAGGAGCAGAAAGGGCAGAGTGTCCCTCAGTTTACCCCGCCCGCCCTTGGCTGTGAAGACCTGGGGTGGCAGTGACGGTGCAGTCTGCTTCCCTCGGTGCCACGGCGGGCTCTGAAGGCCCCAGCCGGTGGGAGGCTGGTTGGTATTCGGAGACTCACGCTCTCCAGTGCCTCGCACTCTTGTCAGAAGTCCCCCCACCCCCCGTGGGTCTCTGTGTTACAACCCCCCAGCAACCCCCCCCACCAGTGCTGAATCTTCTAGTGCACCAAAACAATGCTAAGAAGATCCACCAATACATGATGGTTGGCAGAGAGCTTTCACGTTTAAATCAGTATTTCCTACCTGCTTTTATTGAACGTTTTAACCCAGGACATTCTATTCTAGCAGGTTCCAATCATTCATGAAAGGGGGCCGGAGTGACAGCACAGTGGGGAGGGCGTTTGCCCTGTACACGGCCGACAGGGCTCAATCCCCGGCATCCCATACGGTCCCCCGAGCACCGCCAGGAGTGACTCCTGAGTGCAAAGCCAGGAGGAACCCCTGAGCATCGCCGGGTGTGACCCCAAAAGCACCTCCCACAAAGGAATCATTCATGAAAGCCCACAGTTAATCCTCTTCCTCTGCCGTGGACAGTCTAGAACAGTCTAGAACAGGGACACCCGTTGACATTTTCCCTTTTCCTCTGTTTCAGCTTCACAAGTGGTCTCAGGGGCCAGGGGACATCTCCCAGAGACTAAGTGTCAGGAGAGACGATGCCCCTGAGCTGTGTGCAGTACTCAGGCCCGGCGGGGCTGGAGGTCAGCAGTGCTGGGGGGAAGCGGGAGTCCTGGGGTGCCTGGGACAGAACTGGGGGCCCTAAGGCGGCACGTGCACTCTGGCTGCCCACCACCTCCCTGCCCCAGAGTGGTCTTCCCACGCAAGGCTGGAGTAAGGCCTGCTGGATCGCTCTTTGGAGCAGCTGTCGGGAGTGGGGGTGTCCTGCAAGGCCAGGGGGCCTGCGGACACCGCCGTGGGGGGCGGTAGGAGGCACCACGGCCGGGGAGTCGGGGGCACCAAGCCCGTACCCTCTGCTGTCAGACTCATCCCCGGGCGGTGCGGTCTGGGAGAGAAGAGACTTACCATGGGTCCCGGGGGGCCGTGGGGGCCCGGTGGTCCTGGGGGTCCGATGATCTGCGTGTGCGGAAGACAAACATGGTTCGGGTCACTTCGTGCGGGTTAGTTGGGACTTGGGGGGGGGCTGGGCTCCCCTAAGGCCACTGCTAGCGGCAGCGGCGGAGACGGGGAAGAGGGGCCGGGCTTGAGCCCTGCGCAGGGGCTCTGGAGAGCACAGCGGGGAGGGCATTTGCCTTGCATGCGGCCGACCCGGGTTCGAATCCCAGCAACCCATAAGGTTCCCTGAGCACCGCCAGGGGTAATTCCTGAGTGCATGAGCCAGGAATGACCCCTGTGCATTGCCGGGTGTGACCCAAAAAGCAAACACACACACACACACACACACACACACACACACACAAACTGAAAACACACACCCCTGTTCTCCAGAGGCCGGAGGAGCGATCACACACGCTGGCTGCCGAGAAACGCTACCATGTCACAGCCTCTAGGAAATCCACCATGTCTCCCCTCAGTAACAGTGCTCGGGAGAATTTTTTTTTTTTTAAAGGTGTGTGTATACCCACACACAGCATGGAAAATCCGATTTTTCTCCTCAGGACTTAGAGGGTTCCCTGTAAAGTTAGAGGCTAGACCTCTAACACAGTTTCTCTCACTATGAGAAACCGACTGTTCCTCCCTCAGCTCCACAAACCAGGTGGTTTCCAGCTTCCTCCTGCAGGAAGCCCTCCAGCATTGCCTGTGAGGTTAAAAAAAAAAAAAAAGAGCCTTTTCAGGGACTTCGAGGGACTGCCAAGAGCAGACACGGGGACTTACAGAAGGGCCTTGAGGACCAGGCAGTCCCGAGTCTCCTTTCTCTCCCTTCATCCCGTTGGCGCCCTACGATGACCAGAAAGAGAAGTGAGTGCAAGAAGCAAAGGGATTTTCTCCAAAGTCACCCCGCCCTCTAGAAACTTCTGCCATCATCTGCATAGGACACAGAATGAAGAATTTACCTCCTGCGCTTTATTCAAACAACAAACATCCCAAATCCCCAGGATGGTGGGCGATATGGGAGATAACATTTAAAATAAATAAAAACTAGCTTAGCCTTGGCCAGTTCAGCTTATAGTGTTAAATATATCAGGTTATAAATATTGGATGTTTCTTCATGGTGGAGCTCACTTTAAATAGCAAAGGTCAGGCTTTCACTGACATTTATTTGTGCATTTCCTTGCTTTGAAAATATCTAGGACAGTGAGATTTTCTACAATATTTCATTACATTTTCAACTCCAAATTCTCCGCAAAAGTTAGAGCAGAAAACTATCAAATCACCCTCTCAGGGTATCATAACCATGAAAACTAACTTCTTTCTAGAATTTTTTAAAAAATCCTTTTTAGGTATAGTAGAGATGACATCTGCATTTCTATGTTCATTGCCGCACTGTTTACAATAGCCACAATCTGGAAAAAACCAGAGTGCCCAAAAACAGATGACTGGCTAAAGAAACTCTGGTATATCTACACAATGGAATACTACGTAGCTGTCAGAAAACATGAAGTCATGAAATTTGCACATAAGTGGATCAACATGGAAAGTATCATGCTGAGTGAAATGAGTCAGAAAGAAAGAGACAGACATAGAAAGATTGCACTCATGTGGAATATAAAGTAGCTGAGAGGTACAAGCTTACAATGATGCAATTTCTGACAGATATTTCTCTGGACTTAGTTACTAAAATACTAAAATACAGAAATCCAAAACTGTGCGGCTGCTAGTGCAGCCTCTCGACCTCATATCTCTTCATTCTCAGCAATGGAAAACAAATTACCAAATGCTTTCTTTTCAGCAGATCGACTTTAGGGAGGAGAAACTCCAAATCAATACTAGTGAGTTTTGTGTTGAAATATTGAATGTAATCAAAGTAAAGTGAAAGTAAAGTGAAATTTACCAGTTACACATGCGGGGTGGGGGGATGGGGAAGTGGGGGGAAGGGGGGAGGTATACTGTGATTCTTGGTGGTGGAATATGTGCACTGGTGAAGGGATGGGTGTTCGAGCATTGTATAACTGAGACTTAAACCTGAAAGCTTTGTAACTTTCCACGTGGTGATTCAATAAAAGAATGAATTAATAAAAAAATCCTTTTTATTTGCTTAAATTATGGTTTGGACTGGAGCGATAGAACAGCGGGTAGGGCGGTTGTCTTGCATGCGGCCGACCTGGGTTCAATTCCTCTGTCCCTCTCAGAGAGGCTGGCAAGCTACCAAGAGTATCCTGCCCACACGGCAGAGCCTGGCAAGCTCCCCGGGGCGTATTTGATATGCCCAAAACAGTAACAACAAGTCTCACAATGGAGACATTACTGGTGCCCGCTCGAGCAAATCGATGAACGATGGGACAACAGTGCTAGGGCAGTGCTACAGTGCTAAATTATGGTTCAGTTTGAAATGGTCAGTTACCACTATCCACACATGCTCAAGTGACCAACTACATTCCCTTTATTTATTTTTATATGGGAATTAAGGAAACTGTGGTTGACTTCATAAATTCATTTGACTAAATGATCTAAAGTTTATTTTAGTGCCCCAGAGTCATCTTCCAGTCAGCGCCTCAGGACAGTGTGCGAGGGGCAGAAAGAGCTCGCTGGAGAGATTTACTCTCACGGCCAGAGGATGAGCCGGCAGCTAACGCCTCATCGGATGAGCTGGCTAGTCCGACTACGAGCGGGTCGTGAAAAGGATGCAAGTACCGGTAACCCGGGCAGTCCGATCCCGCCTTTCTCCCCGGGCACGCCTGGGTCCCCCACATCTCCTTTGGATCCTTTGAGTCCCTGAAACAAAAGGGTTGCGTGAGAGAATGACCCGGCACTCCACAGGCCCTAGAAGAAACGCAATTACAGGTCACGTCTGTCACCTCTCTGAGGCGATTCTGGTGTTCATTCTGAGGTGACTTTTAGGTTTTGGGTCGTGGGCCAGACTTGGAGGCACTAAGCGGGTCATCCTGGTTCTGTGCTCAGGGGCGAACTTTGGTACGCTCAGGGGAACCATAGGTGGTGCTGGATTCGCACCAGGGTTGCAACTGGCACAGCTGCCTGTAAGGCCAGTGCCTCACCTCTTGTACTGCCTTCCCGTGCAGTAAAGTCACGATTTCTTCTAGCAATCGCTGACACTGTCAACTCCCCTAATGCAACAGACACTGCGCTCTCGCCCATACTCTGCAGCCCCAACCCCATCACCCCATCAGCTTCTTCTCTCTCTTTCTCTCTCTCTTTCTCCACCCCTCCCTCCCTTGTTTTCCCTCCCTTCTTCTCAGTGCCCCCAGAGTCATTTTCCAGCAACACCCCAAATAAATATGTGAGAGAGCTTCCTTCCTTTCTCCCTCCCTTCCTTCCTTCCTTCCTTCCTTCCTTCCTTCCTTCCTTCCTTCCTTCCTTCCTTCCTTCCTTCCTTCCTTCCTTCCTTCCTTCCTTCCTTCCTTCCTCCCTCCCTCCCTCCCTCCCTTCCTTCCTTCCTTCTTTCCTTCCTTCCTTCCTTCCTTCCTTCCTTCCTTCCTTCCTTCCTTCCTTCCCTCCTTTCTTCTTCCTTCCTTCCTCCCTCCCTCCCTCTATTATTAATTTTTATTTCTTTGGGGGCCACACCTGGCAGTGCTCAGGGCTTACTCCTGGCTCTGCACTCAGGGATCACTGAATGCCTGCTTGGGGGACCCCATGGGATGCAGGGGATTGAACCCAGGTAGGCTGCATGCAAGGCAAGTGCCCTCCCCACTGTACTGTCTTCTTTAATTATCTTGCAGTGTGGGGAATGGAATTCAGGGTCTCACTCTTGCTAGGAAATGACCCAGCACTAGCTAATAATCCCAACTCTGCCACTGGGTCTTTTCTAGGAAGGTTTATCAAGGTTTACCACAGTCTGTAATGCTCACGTGCTGGTTCCTACCTTTCTAAGGCTCTAGGAAATCTGGGATTTAAATTTGGGAAACCAGCAAGTAAAACAGCATTGCCCATAATACCAGCATGCAGTGCCCAATCAGTGGGAAACTACGGTCAGAGATTTTTAACCATGAGTTTACTGCCTCCACAGTTAAAAAGATCAGACCATTCCTTCCAAATCTATGATGATCTTACAAGTCTGTTTTTCATGGACTTCTGGTACATTGAGGTGTGTCATGACGAAACAAAAGCATCAGACAGCTTCTGTATTTACTGCTAAGGAAATTAGCGTTTAAATTCAGTTGAGTTTCAGCGTTGGCAGAGTAACTAGAACAGAGTCTTGAAAAACAGAGGAGGACATAGATCAACATTCACTCTTCAGCTTCAAACTTTTAAAACACTGATGGGCAATGAGGCTTACACAATGCCCAAAACAGTATACATCTCTCAAAGTCACCTGCTCTCCATCAGCTCCGGGGGTTCCTGGAGATCCGGGCTCTCCCTGGAAAGAATAAGAGTGAAGACTTATCTCTGTTGTCACTGGTTACATCCAGGTTACATTCTCTACCAAATACACAGGATGCCAGTGGCAATGGAACAATCCGGACGCCCAGCAAATGCATCATAACCCAAAAGCACATTCTCATGTTACGTCACATATCTAAACTAAGAGAAATAACATTTTCTTGAAGATTATATTTATATGGAGTAAGATTTAGTGTTTTAATTTTTTTCTGCATGTGAGATATGGACTATAAAACATTGGTGGAGGGGGAAAAATGGATGCAAATCATTTAATGATTGACCCGTAAACCCTAGGAACAATTTATAACTAACACTTGATTAGTTATTTTTTTTCTCCTTCTCTCTAGCTCCTCTTATTTCCAAAGTTGAGGGGGAAAAGTCACAGTTCGAAAGTGCAACATTCCATAAGTTTACAGCATTTTAAAAAATTTTGGTTTAGGGGACACGCCCAGTAGCACTCAGGGCTTATTCCTGGCTCGGTGCTCAGAGATCACTCCTGGAGTGATCATATATGGTGCTGAGGATTGGACGGGGGTGGGCTGAATGCAAGGCAACTGCCTTAGCTCTGATCTGCCAACAATATTTTGCGTGACCCCATTTGAACAGTAGACACAGAGTAATACTTATAAATGTGCCATTTCTAGACAAGCTCACTGAAAGACAGAATAACATAAAAAGACTTTGGATCAATTCAATTTCTTATACTATGCTAAGAAAAAATTAAAATTTACTATTTATATTATGAATCCTCAGAACCTTTGACAAAACTCAAGTGAGCTTTTTCCCCCCTTAACTGAAAACATTCTTTAAGAAATCCATCTGAACAACGTGCTAGAGAAGTATTCAAACCACAAACGTTCAGTCACTTTTCAGTTGGAAATGCGCAGAATAAACCAATTATCTGAAAGGCAAGATATTATTTTATATAACCAAATCACTTCTAGAGACTGCATGCTAAATACCCATGCTAAATACCCTTATGAAGCTGCTCTCCTAGGTGAAGCTTGTCCCCCTCACACACAGATTTCCAACAGGCCTGACTGGGGGCCTTGTTTTTCTAGAAAGATTTGTTTACAGTTATAGACCCTTCTTCCTCCCCTGCCCCCCCCCCCCCAATCCCCAGCACGAAATCTGAGCTTTTCAGCATTCACAAGGCAGGACAAACAAGGGTGGGGCACATTTTGCCCGACTGCCTGCTCTTTGGCAGAGTCACGAAACTTGTCTTGCCATGAGCACATTTGCTGAGGATGGCTACACCTGGCTGAACCCTGGTTCCATTCAGGCTGAATTCTCCTCCGTGCTCTGCGTCCAACCGGGGCTGTTTGGTGAAACTTTGACCTCCGGAATGTGAATGGGGAGTTTTATAAAGCTAAAAACAACCGCACGTAATCCAGGGGAGGTCATTTATCCCTCACCCCTCAAATGTAAAGGGTTACTTGGGGTGTAAGGACTTCAACAGCCTTGTTAGAGGAAGGAAGCAGAGATGCTTATGGAATCGCTCCCACCCCCAAGCCCCGCAAAAGGGAAGGGCTTTGGGCATAACCTCGTGTCACCCCCACACTCCACCTTCTCAAGGACAGGCCAAAGGAAACATAAGGGCATCCCTGACAAGTCCAAGGTCTCATGGACAAGACCAGGGGGCCCAGGCAGCGCAGTCCAGCATCCGGGAAGGAAGGTGGGTCACGGGACCCCAGCGCCCACCTCCTCACCCCTCTAACAACCCAGCCAGCCCCTGCCCTGAAATCCCAGCTTCACATCCCTCCTGCCCCCTGCCATGGACACGTCCAGGATGCAAGCTCCCGTGGACCTCTTAGGGCATCCTCAGCCCCCTCACGAGGCCTCGGGCTGTCTGATGAGCCTCACTAGCTTTCGGTTTATTAGACACTTGGCTCCGAGTAAAGGCTCGGATGCTGCTTATTGAATAGCTGAATTATTAAATGAACTGTTGCTGGGTTATAGAGAGGGGGCTCCAAGGATTATGAGATGGCGGGCTTTGTTGGAGCTTCCCTCTGTCCTTTTGGGTCACTTTTGGTCAACAGACATATGCCTTTGGGATTTATTTGGGTTTTAAGAAAGAGCAAAGCCCTAGAAGCTCTTTAAAAAAAAACATTAATTATTACTACTCTACAGGGGTCCCTCTCTGGGATACCCCAGTGGTGCTGGTGGTACCCAAGGGCCTTGTGGAGTTGGGGGTTCAACTCAGGGCCTCATAGAGGCCAGGCAACATGCTGTACCTCCAGGCCCCAGCCCCAGCCCCGTCGAGACTGAGGTGTGCAGAGAGCACTGAGGATAATTGACCTGCAGAGGGAGCCAGGTGGGAGAGGGTGGGAGAGAGGCCTGACCTTGGCTGACTCTGGAAGAGGAACCAAGGATCTCGGTTTCCGTCTGGGCTGCCTATCCAGCTCACTAGGAGAGTGACAACAGTTGTCCCTGGTCTGCTCACCAGGAAGGACAACGGTGCAGGCCGGGACATTTCCGTCTTCTCTCTCTTAGGGACCAGAGTGCGTCGTGGAAATAAAAATTAAAAAATTCCCAAGCCCTACATTAACGTTACACAGGAAATGTGTTTGACATTAGCGTCTGCTCTAAACATGTTTCATATACATGAGGAATGTAACGATATTTTGGTTTACGTTCATTTTCGTAATAGAAAGACAACTATTCTATGTGTTCCTTTTCTGTTTTTTAAGCTTCTTGAAAGAGTAAAAAGCTGAGGGTGTGTGTGTGCGTGTGTGTGTGTGTGTGTGTGTGTAGACAGACTTAGCAAATAAACTGTCTTAAGAAGCATAAACAAAAGTTGGATTTCAAAACTGCTCGAATCTCCTACAAAAAAACCCAATGACGAAAGTCACATTTCAACATGTGTAGCTCAATCCCGAAAAGCTGGTCTCTGGACATGCGTTAATTGATCAAACATGTCTGAAGAGTCAAGGTTTTGTTTGGAAGGATGGAGGCAACCTCATCACCAAATTTTAGATACAATCAAGTTTTTGGTTTCTACTGTTCATAGCTGGCATGTTAGATAATACTGAGATGGCAGAGTGCCTGAATATATATGAACCTCTATAACAATCTGTTATAAAAATGACTCAAGAAGGATTGCTAAAGCTGCCATTTATGAATGCATCATGGAAAAGTGACTTATTCTCTTAATTACAAATAATTGCAGGGAAGGGCTTTTTAGGGTCAGACAAAATTTTCTTTAAACCTCTATTTAATTTTATTTTTAAATCATCACTGTTAGTGCTTGTTTGTATTTCTAAGAAAACATGTTTTTACCTTGTTTAATATTCCCTATTCTTTTAAATGTTCTCCCTCTAATTGAATACTATTCTTATTTTTCCCTTCATTTCTAATTATCTTTTTTTTTCTTTTTGGGTCACACCTGGTGATGCACAGGGGTTACTCCTGGCTCTGTACTCAGGAATTACCCCTGGCGGTGCTCAGGGGACCATATGGGATGCTGGGACTCGAACCTGGGTTGGCCACATGCAAGGCAAACGCCCTACCCGCTGTGCTATTGCTTCAGCCCCTCTAATTATCTTTTGAATTCTTCTTTCAGCCTACCGCAGTTTCTACATTTGTAGCTCTCTTGGATTGATCTGCAGATCTGTTATTTTAGCATTTTGAATTACTGATTTTCAAAGCTTCATATACATATATATATATATATATATATATATGTATACGCATACCTATGTGTTTGGTTTTGGGGTCACATCTGGTGATGTTCAGAGCTTACTCCTGGCTCTGTACTCAGGGGTCACTCCTGGTGGGGCTTGGGGGACCATTTAGGATGCTGGGGATTGAACCCAGGTTGGTCACATACAAGCCAAACACTCTACCCGTTGTACTAATCATCTATTAGTACGATTTTTAATTTCCAATTCTCCGCATTTTACTCAATGTATAATTCTCAGCATCAATTGGTCCATGGTAACAAATAAGATACAACTGTAACAAGTAAGGTAAAGAGTAACCTTTGGTCCTTGTAGTCCTTGGGGTCCGGGTGGTCCAGGGGGCCCCTAGATCCAGAAGAGACAAAATTTTGAAAAACAGCAAGCATTTGTCTGAAGCACCCCGCAGGACTCTCGCATTGCCCTGTGACACTTATTCTTTCATGATGATTTGCAGTGATGGAAATTCTTACATTACAGAATTATAAAGACAACTTACTTCTATATAAAAATACCAATACCTTAAGGTAAAAATCATCCCAAAGATGCTTTTGAATTGCTCTGTAAGTTGATACAAAACTCCTGCTCTTCCCTACTTTCATTTCCGATGAATTAACCTATGACTATTTCCCGGGTTAATTGATACAGCATCCCTTCTGCCACGAAGAGCTTAATTTTCCATATGCCAAAGAATAAAGCTCTATTATTAAGATAAAGCAAACACGCATGAAGAGAACATATATTTTCCCTCGATGCTTCATTAACAGGGCCCACTTTGAGTGATGCTTGGCCGGAGAGTTTAGTGCTTGGGCCTGAGGGCTCCTGGGGGGCATGCAGTGAGCGGGGTGGGGAGCTTAAACTGAGGACCCCATACCTGCTGGGCATGCACTTATACACCTGAGTTAGCACCTCCAACCTTTTCTTGACTTTAAACTCAGCAAAACAATTTAATCAGGACAAAAGTTGTGAAAGGTCAGTAAGAAAAGAAAACACAAAAATAAGCATCAGGTGAAAAACGATTGTTCTATTAGTGCCATCAGCACCCGCCTGCATCAGCATGCAAACACAGCCACAAGCAACACGGATCATGCATTGGGAGTTAACATGACAGTTAACATCCAAACACACCCACGAACAACACGATCATGCATTGGGAGTTAACATGACAGTTAACATCCAAACACAGCCACGAACCACACGATCATGCATTGGGAGTTACCGTGACAGTTAAGGTGGTAATCCTCTGTTGGAGAAATGTAGTAAGAAAGATAGAGTTACCTCTTTTGTGTGCCCAAGTACAATAATACATTTCTGAAAATACTCAGGTTTAGAAGTATGTTTTGGCAAGCCTGTTATCTCGGAAGAATTGACAAGAAACGGAGTACACATTTTCGTCACACGAAGAAAAACATAGCAGTGCCAAGACTTCAAAATTATTTTGAGGATTTTATTTAAAACTCTTTGGATGATGGAAAAAGAAACTCGAACTTTTATGCGTTTGACTTAAGAAATGTGTAGCAAAATGCCTACTGGGGAGGGGGCTGGTTCTGAACTGAGAAGCTGCTACTCACAAAAGCATTATTCTAGAGGATTTCAGTTAGGACCAAATGGAAATCTCCGATTCTATCAGTAGAACTTTCCCTCTTTCCCTTATTTATGCATCAGAAATAGTTGTGTGAGTGTGTGTGTGTGTGTGTGTGTGTGTGTGCCATAACTAAAGCCAGGCATTAATTTGTCTAATTTCTTGGGGGAAAAGTACTAGAGCATGTTACAGAATATAGAACCTCAAAGTATGAATCTACTAATCATCTGATCCCTTCTCCAAGAATCAGTTTGCATTAACGTGTGTGTGTGTGTGTGTGTGTGTGTGTGTGTGTGTTGCCAGGGACTGAACTCAAGATCTCACAATGCAAGCAAGCCCCTGTACCACTGATCTACAATTGCTGACTCTTGTTTTAATGTTTTCTAGTCTGAGTCTTGTGATGAAAGTTCTGTAGGTCCTATAAGTACTTCACGCTTCTCTGGCTCACCTAGTCTATTCCTTCAGGGTTTTGGCTGTAGTGAGCTGGATTTATAATTATGAATAAACAACATCTTTGCCACCATAGACGGATGAGTCATTTGTAAAAATACTATTAGAAAATAGCCAAGTAGAAAGTTTCCTGATCATTGCCTTCCATTTTACAAACTACGTTTTTAATGAGAAAACAGAATCATACCACCTTAGAGAGGGGAATTTATTCTCCATCTAGAGAAAACTTGCTGTCTTCTTTTTTAATAACAAGGATCAGAGCACGTTTTGTAGTCAGTTCTATAGCTAAATACATTTATTAAGGTCACTGAACGAATAGGGTTAAAAGGATCTTGTTATAAGGGTTTATCTCAGTTATTCAATTAAAAAAAAAGAATTTTAAAAAAGAATTATGCTCGTGAGGCCTAAACAGCGTATGAGGTAGGCTTGATCCAGTTACAGAAAGATCTCATGGCAGGAAACTAAGCTCCACACAGGGCTCTTCCCAGCTCTGCCCCAGGGCCTGTGCACATACCAAGGGAAGGGAAGGCTCCGTCTGGAGCTCTTGTGGCCGGGCCCTGAGCGAGAGCCCTTGGCAGGGCTTCTCTGTTTCATTTGTTTGTTCTGGCTCGGCGGTGCTCAGAGCTTCCTCCTGGCCGGGCACTCAGGACTCATTCCTGGCAGCACTCAGGGTGCTGGGGTCTGAACATGGGTCGACTGTGTGCCAGGCAAATGCCCAACTCACGGTTGTGTTGCTCCAGCCAGACAGGCTTTCTCTGGAAATCCAGAAACGATTTGAACAGCAGGATTTGGGGGAGCAACGGAGAAAGGGTCGGCGGTCTACAGAGGTGGGGTGTGTGGTGAGGGCCGGGCCTGTGTGATCAGACTGCCCTGGGGGCTGTCCCCGAAACGCTTATGCAAGCTTCAGAGACGCCAGGGCTGTTTCTTCTTATTTCTCATAATGAGGCACACTTCAAATCACCCAATATTTACACTGGAGTTTCGTTCGGCGGCACCTGATAATTTTTAAAATCCTGATTTAGGAAAATGAAGAGATTTTACCACTAATTGTGGAAACTTAACCACCTTAAATAAAAATAAATGGATTATGGTAGATGTTTATGTAAATAACAATTTTCAGTAGAGGCAAGAGTAACGTTTTCTATTTCTAATATGATTATTTAATTTGGTTTTGTTGAGTTTCTTTGGCCACACATGGTGGTGCGTGGGGGTTACTTAGGGATTGCTCTGGTAATGTTCAGGGCTCCGTGAGGTACTGGGAACCAGAGCCGGGTCTCTTGCCGGCTTTGCGCCTGCCTGCTCCCTTGAGTGGTGTTTCTTATAAATGCAATATGCTCCAAGTTTTCCAATTTTCCTAGAATTTTAGCCTATACAAAAAAGAGTAGGCCAGGAACTGGAGAGATGATCCAGGTGTCTAAGTGTCTGTCTGGTAGCCGGACAACCCTGGTTTGAACACATGACACTGTGTATGGGTCTCTGAGGACTGTCCGCATCACGTCTGAGCAGAGCCAGGAGTAGCCATGGGCATCTGGGTGTGACCTTCCCCCATCCCTCTAAAGAGTAAGAGAAAAGGCAATAATAATATGAAACCAGAAATACTGAAATCCATTATTTTTTGGAGAATTAGAAGAATAAAACATCCATCTCTTCTCAGTTGAATGGCTACTTAATTTGATTATATTAGGAACTGAATCCACTAGAATATTATATAGGAAAAAATAAGATTTTGGATCATACCCAGCGGTGCTGAGGGGGTACTCCTGGTTCAGTGCTCAGGAGTGATCCCTGGTGCTGCTCAGGGGACCATATGTGATGCCGAGAATTGAATCGTGATGGTCTGCAAGTAAGGCAAGAACCTTACCCCTATCCTATCTCCCTAGCCTTAAAAAATAGTTTTAAAGTACAAACAAATAACTATGAACAACTTACAAGCATAACACACGACTTCTCTAACAACTAACCCCATAAATACAACCCATTTTTAGGTTGAGACATAAACATTGAGCTGGTTGACGGTGATGGTGTCTCATAGCTACAGTCGTAGAACTTCAGATACAACAGAAGGAGTCGGCAACCACCCTTTCATTTCAAGAAACACGAATCAAGTTTTACAAAAGTGCAGTGTATTTCAGCATAGCAACAAAGTGTTCAGGAACTGAAAATGACCATAATAGATATTTTGATTTTATGGGCTCAGAGAAAAAAACTATTCCCCAAACACGCCCATTTTATAAATAACACCAGTAGAGTACAGACACATTAGGTGATTTCTCCCTGCAAAATCTAGCTAGCCAGCAGCAGAGAAGAGGTCCAGAACATACTTTGGCTTCAGATTAAGAGTAGCTTGCTTCATGCTTAGCTCTATTCATGCAATGGACAAAAGATTGCAAAAATACTCTGAAAAATGACCAATATCAATAGGATCAGAGCATTTCATAAGAGAAGGGGCCAGGTGCTTTAACAGGCAATAAAACTGGTGCCACTGAGAACATGAGAGGAAAATGCACAATATTGGTAAAAATTTTTAAATAGTACCTATCTTTACATAGAAAGAACTTTGAAAACAGTCGCAGCACCAAAAACTCTCTTTCCGCATACTTAACGTGTGTGGGAAGAAATTATGAAATAAAGGAGCAGTGTAGCAGACTAACTACTGAACTTCATGATCACCCTGGCAAGTGTCATCACGGGCTGCTTACTTTAGAGATGAATGTCTGCAAGTAGTAAAGGTGCTTCTCTTAGTGTTTTACCAGAAGGAAAATAAGTGAAAAGGACAGAAAAACAGGCAGAGCTAAAGACAGCTTCTGTAAAAACTATTTTGTTAAAGCCTTCTTGATTAAAAATGGTAGTTGTTACAAGGGACACATCAGAAGGTAGATCTAATTATCTAATTATCCACCACAATTAGATGACTATTATGAAATTAAAACTATAGGACAAATTCAAATACGTGTAAGATGGCAAAGATTTAAAAATAACTCAGCTTAAATAGAATAACTGTCAAGTAAAGAAATGGCTTGTACATATGAGCTAAGTATATCCACTTTCCGAACTAATAGCAGTTTATGTAATATTTATAAGCCAGACCTATCTCAGGCATGCTAGGGGCATGTGGAATAAGCATGATGTATGTTTGTAGACACCAAAAAAGTATATAATCCGGTGAGACTAAAGACTAAAATAAATGATGTGATTGGAACAGAATTATGTGTTAACTTTTGCAGCTTGACCAGGAGGGTTTAAAGGATTCAGAGGCAGGGTACATCTAGTGGTGGCAGCGGGCTTAGACAGATGGATGAAAGAGAGAAAGGAACAGAATAAGCCAGGCAAAAAAGAGGGGACTATTTTATTGACATGATAAAAATGACAATTGTAGGGGGAAAGGTGTGTTGTGCAGAGAGAGAAAATTTAATAGAGGAAAGGCAAGGATTGCAGAGTCTTAAGCGTCACATAGAGCAGGCTTGGTTTTGGCAGTGAACTGACCGGCATGTGGCTGGGGAAGGCAAGAGCATCGGGCAGGGGCGCCAGGAACAGGCTAACTGCAGTGTTAGAGCGGAAATGGGAGCACGTGGGTCTCACTGGGATGGAGGGAAGGGCACTACCTCAGACACACGGTGGAAAAGAAAGTGGCAACCTTGGTCCGATATATTAGAGGGAGGACCAAGGACAGTTTTAACAGATCTTGAACGTTTGGATGCGAAAGATTTCAAAGACTTAAGTTGTCACTAGCAGAAACTAGTCAAGAAAGGGAAGCTGGCTAGGTGGGACAGGGGACTGGCATCATTCTGTGTGTTACTGCACACGGAGGAGACAATGGAGGCTCCATAATGAATACATGCTCCTAAAGATCAGAGCAGATCAGAAGCGGAGAGGGAAGATGTAGAAAGCATCGCACGGACGAGCAGAGCGCGCGCCGGCCGGAATGCAGGTGTCTGAGGCAGGCAGGGTGAGAGAGGAGGAAGCGCAGGCGATGGACTCAAGCCACACAGTGTAAGGGTTGCTCCTGCCTGAAGGGGAGGAATGGAATTCTCGCAGCATTGAGCCTCCAGAGGACTCACCCTGTGTCAAGCACTGTCCCTAAGTGCTTATCACCTACTGATGCATTTGCGCCTCCTCCTAGCCTAGTGGGGCAGCTACTACATTCTCCAAACGCAGGCACAGCGGGGTTCAATAAGCAGCCCGGAGTCCAGCGTTTAATCAGCAGGGAGCTGAGACTGGAGGGTGCACAGCTCCGCCTCTGCGGTCACAGGGCTCTGACCTGCTTCGCAGAGACTCCCCTTCCCAGGTGAGGACACAGAGGAACACGTGCTCCTCACGGAAGCATATTTGGAGGGAGAAAGGAAAGGCTGACGAGGACACACATATGGACAGGGCGGGGGGTGGCTGGGCAGCTGCTGCCTGCCCACGTCAGTGTCGCTCTTTGTCTGGGTCAGGTGGGGACGGTCACTTGCCTGCAAGGCTTCCTGGAGGTTGCCGTTGTAGTCGATGATCTCCGTGGCGCCTTGGTCCCCCTTCTGTCCGGGAGGACCCTATTAAGGGGGAGAGTTAGGTTAGAATGGAGGGGGCAGCGTGGGGAGACGGAAACACTAACTCACCACGCTCTGACCATCCATTCCTGATTCCCACCCACCTGTACTTGAAGAATGAGTGACTGTGCTCAAAGTCTGTCCTTATCACAAGGGTTGAGTCCAACCCCTTCTAACTTCACATTTGTGGCTGGTTAAAGGCCTGAAATCTTACTAAAAATACATATGATTGGGGGCCGGAGTGATAGTATAGCGGGTAAGGCATTTGCCCTGCATGCAGCGGACCCCAGTTCAATTCCTGGCATCCCAGATGGTCCCCCAAAGCACCACCAGACATACAATCTCTGAAACTTCAGAAAGTTACTGATTTGACTTGCAAAACTTTTTGCTGCCTTTATTCACATTTACTCAGGCAACCTCTAACCTATTTCCCTCTGTACTTCATTGACCTCGCCTCACTCTCGTCACTCTTTAAGAATTTAGAAATTCTTTAAGAATTTAGAGCATGTTTTTGTGCCGGAAGTAGATAATGGACCAAACATGATGACCTCTCAGTGTCTGTGTTGCAAGACATAATGCCCCAAAGTAGAGATTATGGGGAATATTGTCTGCCATAGAGGCAGGGGGAGGATAGGGAAGGGGGAGTATACCCGGGATATCAGAGGTGGGGAATGTGCACTGGTGGAGGGATGGGTGTTTGATCATTGTGAGATTATAACCCAACATGAAAGCTTGTAACTACCTCATGGTGATTCAATAAAATAAAAAAAATATTTAGAACATGTTTTGTAGAAAGTGCTTGACTTTCCCAGTAAGAACATAATTTAATTAAAATTATGCCAAACAGGGAACAAAAAGAATATATTTATCTAGAAATCCAAGTATCTCTCATACACACAATATATATTTAATATATATTACCAGTACATTTTGAAACACCTCTCTTACTCATTAGCTCTATTAATTTCTATGACTATGTTCTAATTTCTTGCCTGGGATTTTCAAAGGCTCTAAAAATATGGATCACTGCTTTGTTTATAATCAGTTTAATTGAAAAATGAGAAATGTTACTCTGGGATGACCAGGTATTATTCTGGTAAGCAGAGTGTAGTGGGTAGAGTTCTTTAGACCTTCTCCTGGTGTCGGTTTTTACATATCCATAAGGATGTACATGCTTCCTGATCTTGGTGTCTACATTAAAAATAAGATGATGGGGGCAATCATAGGAATAGTGAAAGGACCCCCTGCCCACCCTGCCCTGCCCGTCCAGAACCTCGTGAAGAGCCGCATGGCCACATACTCCAGGTCTGGCCTTAGTGGGGCAGGTGTGGGGACAGGTGTGGAGACAGGTGGATGACACTCACCCTTGGTCCCAGCGCTCCTGAGTCACCTTTGTCACCTCGTTCACCCTTTTGCCAGTGAAAAAAAGAGAAAATAGAATTACTATTGGGGTTGATAGTCTAGAAAGATCTAAATTAAAGACATATTTAATACCACAGAGCAGTGCCCATTCCATGGACATCTGGCATGGTCAGCAACATAAGGCACAACCAATATGCTTAAAGGATGCTGCTGTCGAATATTAAAATTCCCCATTCCGAGGACAGAGAATCTTTTTTTTTTCTTTTTGGGTCACACCCGGCAATGTACAGGGGTTATTCCTGATTCCTACACTCAGGAATTTCTCCTGGCAGTGCTCGGGGGACCATATGGGATGCTGGGGAATTGAACCTGGGTCAGTCGTGTGCATGGCAAACGCCCTCCCCACTGTGCTATTGCTCCAGCCCCGGCACAGAGTATCTTGAACGGAGACTATATATAGTAACTCTCACCCGGGATATTCAAAGCAATTAAAAAGAAAGGTTTCTATGAATCCCAAAGTAAGCTCTTACCCCTCAGGTTGAGCGACATTCTTGCCTTTTCTGAAGACATTTGGGGTGAAGGGTAAGAGTTAATCTGTTGGGTGGTCTGCCCTCGGGGAACAGACACACGGACAGAGCTTACTCTGGGAAGGCTCAGGAGGCAAAGATGCTCATCAGCTAGACCCCCCGATGTCTGGGAGCAAGAAAGTTGGTCTTGAGGTGTTTTAACACCCAAAGGTGCTGGGAAGCACAGCCCTCAGCTGGAGCTGGCTGGCAGAGAGGAAGTCTTGGGGCCCAAATCCAACCTCCTCTCTCCTACTTAAATGCCACATGAGGGAACGACCTTGATGGTGTCATGAACCTGCCCCAGCAGCTGAGACATCCAGGGCACACGGAACACTCTCAGGACTCTGCATCTAAGTTTCTGGAGATTGGAACCTACGCAGGTTTGAAGGTTCTTTAAAAGAGCCTTACAGGGGCCGGAACAATAGCACAGCGGGTAGGGCGTTAGCCTTGCATGCGGCCAACCCGGGTTCTATCCCCGGCATCCCATATGGTCCCCCAAGCACCGCCAGGAGTAATTCCTGAGTGCAAAGCCAGGAGTAACCCCTGAGCATCGCTGGGTGTGACCCCAAAAGCAAATAAAATAAAATAAAATAAAAATAAAAGAGCCTTACAGTGATGACAGCCTTTTCCTACATGACATTCAAACATTTTCACATGTTCATACGAACTGGGTGAGGAGCAGTGAAGTTAAGCAGGAAAGGAATGCTAATATTTTGTATGCTCTCATTAGGCTAAGAGCACTCACTGACCATGATAATTAAATTTGCAGTGAATAGAGAATTACTAATTTCTGCTCTCTGCTTCACTCCTTTTTCATGCCATTAGCTAATAGTACCTTAAATAACACAGTTCTGCTAACAGCATGTAAATTATTGTAGATACAAAATAGAACATGATAAAATGACTTTAATTGGTGGTGAAATGTTAATGGTTTGAAGAGACTCAACTGACTCTAAAGTTAAGTATAATTTGAACATTTATGATAAATTTGAAAAGTGAAAATATAAGTGGATAATAAGAGAATGAAAATCAGAGTGAAAAAACAGGTCAAAAAGTTAAGCAAATAAAAGATCAGGGTGAAAAGACCAAACCACATTTTCTCTTATGGAGAGTCTGAGGTACAAGAACACACAAAACAAACTTGAAAGAAACGGATCGAAACGGATAGAAACCTTATGAAAATAAAATAGAAAATATAGAAAAAAAAGAAAGGAATCGATTGAGCTGGGGATGAAATGATTGCACCCCCACTGAGAGAGGTCAATCCTGAATGTGAGTTGGAGCAAAAGTCAAAATTCAGCTCCTGGTGCTCTCAGGTCACTGAAATTGGTCACCCCGTAACTGACGACGGTCATTTCACTGCTGACAATGGTCATCCCGTTACTGACCTTGGACCCCTTTGGGCCTCTAGTTCCTGATTCACCTTGTTTTCCCTATGGCAGGAGAATAGAAAGGTGAGAGAGAGGAGAGGACAGTGGAAATACAGAACAAGACGTTAGCAGTGGCCCAGAACCCGCAGAGAAGCTCGCAGCGCTGTTCTAGCTGCCTGCGGCGGCTTCCCTGGATGACCCCTGGATCATGGGTCCTTCCCTGCTCTCCCCACCTATGCCCCCCATCAGATCTGTGAGAGACTCTCATCAGTCTCAACAGCGTGGGTCTGCACACATTTTCTTGTCATCAGAGTAAACCGGAGCCTGCACCTTGAGATGACTTATTAAACTTAAGCGTTACCATGTTAATTCTAAGAGGACAGATTGAAGAGTCAAAGAACCCTGAGGTCTAATATTTCCAAGGGGCCCCCACCATTGGCCACTGAGAAAGCAACCCAGCTACCTCCATGTTTTCTCAGAGAGTTTTAATCCCCATGCGGTGGTAATAACCCGCTCACAGGACGCTCCCCGCCCCTTCCCGCCTGGACACGCTGTTTAATCACAGAAGAGAACAGAGTGGACTGGAAGTCAAACTGGGGACTCCTGCTTGACAGGAGGAGACTGGTGCAAATGTCAAGAAATGACTAGTGATTTCAGCTGTTTAAATATCACCCGTCGTACAAGAAATGTAAGAGCTCATTTTTGCTTTGCCTTCTAGGGCAGTGGTTCGTGTCCCCAGAATAACCCCCAAATGTGTAAAAAGGTGAGCACAGCGCAAGATTAAAGGGTCAACGTAGGCTGGGGAGGACACAGGAAACAGGGCTGGGAAAAGGTTGAGAGAAGCTGTTGGGGTGACTTCCCCCACCCACCCCCGGGAACTGACCTTGGGTCCCGGGACGCCAGGCTCTCCGCGCTCTCCTCTTCCTGGGGGCCCCAGCGCCCCACGCTCACCCTGTCACAAAGTGCAAGCAGTAAGTGACACGTTCCTCTGCCCAGAGACTGGCCCTTGCAGATCAATAATAAGCGACAGGAATAAAATCAAAGAGAGCAGAGGCTCTATTTGCTGGCCAGGAAGGCCCACAGATGCGCTCAGGAGCCATGCAAACGATGGCTCCGTCTTCTATTAGCACACCCATTTGGTCAAGTAGCTGACTCAAGGCCACTCTTGGTACAATGCTTGGGATGCCACGGAATGCCGGGGACTGACTCTGGGCCAAAGCAAGTGTCTTGCCTTCTGAGGCCTCTCTCTGCCCACATGCCCATGGCTGAGATAAGGAGATGTTTCTGTCAATGTCCCTTAGAAAGAGATGTGGGTAAACAGACATTAGAAAACAGCACTGCACAGACTTTGCATTCAGTATGATCGCTTCATGCACTGTAGCACTGTCATCCTGTTGCTCATCGATTTGCTCGATTGGGCACCAGTAACGTCTCCACTGTGAGACTTGTTGCTACTGTTTTTGGCATATCGAATACTCCACTTGCCAGGCTCTGCGGTGCGGGTGGGATACTCTCAGTAGCTTGCCGGGCTCTCTGAGAGGGACGGAGGAATCGAACCCAGGTCGGCCGCGTGCAAGGCAAACGCCCTCCCCGCTGTGCTATTGCTCCGTCATGAGCTGGGAACACATTATGCTGAGCTGGCTTGTTTTGGGGCTGGACGGCCACAGAGAGGGAACACGGAGGAGCAAGGTGGAGAAACACTGATTAAGGCCCAGGTCAATCTCCTTGGCCTCCCGCTCCTCCCCCTTCTTTCGGTTTTTATCCACGAGCCACCCAAACTCTTTCCTCCCGGCTCCGAGGCTACAGGCCTGAAGTAAAGCAACAAAACTCGCATGAACGTGAATGCTCGTTATTCTCTTGTTCTTGTTCTTTTGTTCTAGAAACTGCCTTTCTTGTCAAATCTGTTTAGGCTTAACCAGAAAGTATTCTTTCGGGGGCGGCATTGAGGGTCACACCCAGTGGTGCGCAGGGGCGACTCCCACCTGGGTGCCGCTGGGGCTGGGGGGGGGACCCGTGTGCGGCTGGAATGTGGGGTTCCTGTCCTGAAATCGGGCATTCCAGCCCCCCCGGCCGTCTCCCAGGCCCCCGCCTCACATTTTGTTAATAAGCCTGGCAGCTCATTATGTGAAAAGAGATTTCTTGAGAAAAATAGCAATTCCGCATAAATTTGATCAAGTTTCAGTACCCCTTAGGCACACATAGTTTCCATTTACGAGGATTAGAGTAATTTTCTCTTGACCAGCAGAAACGAGGATGCTTTTGTCAGGCAGAGCATGAACATATTTCTTGAGCTCTTGGAAACCATCCTGGCCTCTTTCTGGTGAGCGCGGCACACACTAGGCAGAGACTGCTCTGATTTAAAAAAAAAAAAATCAAAGAATGCAGTTTGATCTAATTTTGCCTCTTCTTTGATTCACGAGTCTGTCATGAAGAAAGTTCCGTCCTCAGAGCTGTACCTCTTTATGTCCTACCGGGTAGATAAAAAGAGAACTATGGGCCTGTCTCCCCAGCAACGGGGCTTTTATATGGTGGCATAAAGACTCTGCTCGCAGAGCCCTCTCTAGGTTTGCCAAGAGGAAGATCAGGAGGTGGTTTTCATTACGGAATCTCTGTGCAGATGTTGCTCAGGACGGATCTTTTGGGGATGAGGCACACAGGAATCCATATGACATCAGTACTTGCCTTTGAAATTCGGGGAGTGAAGGGGAACAGGAGGACTGTCTGATTTACAAGTGTGACCCAAAATTGGTGATGAGGACCAGGAGTCAATGGACTTTATCTCTCCTCCTCACAATTCTCTGATTTTTTTCTGTAAGGTCAGAGTCTAAAAGCATCAAAAAGTGTTTAGGAGCAATGGGAGCAACCAATAGAGCCCATCTCAACAGCTCGCCTTACGTTTTCTGAAACCATCTCATAGTCCTCTATTGACAACGAATTCCCATAGAAGTGGTGGGGAAGGGTGAAATAGAACTTTTAGTTTCTTTTTCCCTTCCTTCCTTCCTTCCTTCCTTCCTTCCTTCCTTCCTTCCTTCCTTCCTTCCTTCCTTCCTTCCTTCCTTCCTCCCTCCCTCCCTCCCTCCCTCCCTCCCTCCCTCCCTCCCTCCCTCCCTCCCTCCCTCCCTCCCTCCCTCCTTCCCTCCTTCCTTCCTTCCTTCCTTCCTTCCTTCCTTCCTTCCTTCCTTCCTTCCTTCCTTCCTTCCTTCCTTCCTTCCTTTCTCCTTCCTTCCTTCCTTCCTTTCTCCTTCCTTCCTTCCTTCCTTCCTTCCTTCCTTCCTTCCTTCCTTCCTTCCTTCCTTCCTTCCTTCCTTCCTTCCTTCCTTCCTTCCTTCCTCCTTCCTTCCTTCTTTCCTTCCTTCCTTCCTTCCTTCCTTCCTTCCTTCCTTCCTTCCTCCTTCCTTCCTTCCTTCCTTCCTTCCTTCCTTCCTTCCTTCCTTCCTTCCTTCCTCCTTCCTTCCTTTCTTCCTTTCTCCTTCCTTCCTTCTTCCTTCCTTCCTTCCTTCCTTCCTTCCTTCCTTCCTTCCTTCCTTCCTTCCTTTCTTTCTTTCTTTCTTTCTTTCTTTCTTTCTTTCTTTCTTTCTTTCTTTCTTTCTTTCTTCCTTCCTTTCTTTCATACCAGGGGTCTCACAATGGAGACATTACTGGTGCCCACTTGAGCAAATCAATGAGCAACGGGATGACAGTATGACAGTGATACAGTGATACAGGTACCAAAGCCTCATGCATGTAAGACATGAGTTTTATCACTGACCCACAGCTTAAGCCTCTGCAGTTCTTTACTAGGAAAAAAATACTTGGTCACCTAAACAATACAGTTACAAATTTTCTCTCAACATAATGGCACACATAAGACATGACAAAAAAACATGACAGAAACTTTAAAAAAAGATGGAGAGAAAAGTCTTCATTTACCTTTGTTCCTGGCAAGCCTGGTAAGCCTGGTTCTCCTTGGGGACCAATGAAACCGGGTTCTCCCTTTAAAATAGAGAGGGGACGGGATTGTCATTCATTTAACAGGAAGTAAGTAAAGGCAATCTGACTTTCTTCTACGGGGATTTTCACCCTTGATTGTATACAGCTCTCTTACCGTGGTCCAGCTATTGACTATAAAATTAATCAGAGCTGGTTTTAATCAGTGAAAGTGGTTTTAGAGAAGCTATTAATAAAGCAAAAGTGATAGCGAAACTAAATTGATGTCTTCATGATCAACTTTCTCATCTGCGCCCAGGTCTGGCCTCCTCATCAAACCCAGATCCATTACGTGCGGGTGGATGTGGTAGGTCTCCCCCCCAAACACGCCCCAGCAATTCCCAGTCCTGCTATTCATGCCCCCATGTGGTCCCTTCCATTGAAATGTGGATTTACAGACTCAGAGGTAATGAACAGACCAAAAAATCCCTTCTGAGGCAAAGCTGTAAAAAGACCGAGACTTCCATTAGGGGCTGTTTCTGGTTCTTGCTGACTTGGACCAGTTGCTTTGGGGAAAGGGACCTCTGGAGAGGGCCTTGGTGAGGACCAAGGCTGTGGAAAACCACACAAGTGAGTTTGTGACCGTTTGATCAACCTCAGTGGAGATGAATATGTGAACACAGAGTTCACAGCTTGCTTGCACCCTCCTGAGACACGGAGCAACAGGGGTTCAGACATGCTCGCTCAAGTTCCCTTTCCTCGGAAACTCTGAGATAATGATGGTCTCTTCTTTGGGGCCCCGAGAGCTTAGACGGGGAATACTGTGGGCAGCATTAGGGGACTGATGGAGCAGATGTGACGGGAGCAGAAATTCAGATATTTCAATCTTTGCTTTAGGATGCTGGGAAGGAAACAGGAAGATACAGAGACAGTGTTTTACAAGAAGTTAAAAAATATCATAAAATATTTGTGATACAAGTGAAATTTTAAAATAGGCCATTATAATTGGGTGGGGAAAAAGGATATTGCCCTCCAAAATGCTACATGTCAATACGGAATTGAAAACTACTTATTTCCAACTCTGACACTCCGGAGTGAAAGTGGCGAGGCACTAATGTTTTATGTCTCTTGTTTGTGAAAGTCCTTCTGCCTGTTCATGTGCATTTACACATAAGGGAAAGGAGAACCCAAATAAATAATTTTGGCTGAATCTCTTAGTGGCCTGAAATAAAAATCAACTATATTCAGAGAATCAGTGACGATCATTCTACATCTTATAAAAGTTTGACTTATTCATATAAAATGATAAAAATATATTTATTTATCAGTACTAAGTTTCTCCCAGTAAGACAATATATACAAATGCAAAATATTCATCTATAACGCTAAGAAAAAATATATCTTAGTATTAAAGTCATGTGTATCGTTGGTAATGATTTATAATCATAAAATATGATGCAAGTTAATGGTTAATAGGTAGATAACACTCTTGCACGGCTTCAGGTAGACACAGTAATGTCACTGTGAACGAAGCAAATAAAAGCACTGATAAAGTACACAAGTGAAAGAAAGGAAAAAGAATAAATGTTGCAAAAGTTTCTTCTTGTTTGGGTTAGTGTTAGTTTGTAGAAAAGAGGAAGCGTGCAATTTTATAATTCACATAAAAATAAAAGACATTTTGTGATGTCAGTAGTCAAGATGTATTTTCCTTTCTTTGGGGGGGTGCACACGCAGCTGTGCTCGGGGGACTATACGTGCTGTTAAACCTGGGCCACTGGCATGCAAGACAAGCGCCTTAACCCCTGTCCTATTTCTCCAGCTCAAAGATAATGCAGTTTTTCCTTTAAAATATAGAACAAACATGAAAGTCTCACATGTAAATGTACAGAAAGCTTATTTAAACTTAACGTTCATGGTAAAAACTTTTACTTAAAGATACACTTGAAATGCAATGCATTTGAAAGTCATGACCTTTAGCACTACTAATGCTACCTATTTTATTAAAAAATTTTGGCTCTGTGCCACACCTGGTGGTGCTCCGGGAGGCAGAGCCTGTGACCCAGTGTGCTACGCCAGTGAGCTGGCTTCACCGGCTTGTGTGGGCCACTCCAGGGGTGTGTCTAAGCGCATGTTTATATTTATTTTATCTCTGAGCAATTTGTTTTGGGGAAAATAGCATACTCAGCTCTAGGATCATAGTTCCAGAGCCTGGATCCCTACAGAGACACCCTTATTCTCTCTGTTTTGCTAGGATGAAGGAGGAGAGGATTGCTCTTTGCTCCTCTGGCTTCAGGGCTGAGATAAAGAGAATACAAATACGACTACTGTGGCCTTAACTCGTTGGATTATTTATGTGCCTAAGCTTTCATCGGAGTTCTCACATCTAGTCATATACCTTCATCAGGGAAGAAAAAGTAAGAAAAGTCCTTTGACAGAGTTTCAGAATCCACCCTGCATCTAAACTTTAAGCAACTATCTTGTCCTTGAAGACATTCTACTTGTAGCATTTTGGTTAGTATCAAAGTGAAGTTTGCATACAATTTTATGCAAAGGCTATGAAAATAATCTCCACTTGTTCACAGAAGTATCTATACGAGGCCCCTCCTCATGTACTTAAACTAAAATAACAAATTGCAACAGATTGAATGCAGAAGCAGATAGAGACTCCAGCTGACTTGGATTAAGAAGCATATTAAAGATATTTTTTTAGAAAAGCATGACACTGTAACTTGCTAATTTTTTTGTTTGTTTGTCTTGGAAAGTTCAGTTACATTTCAAAAGTATGTTATTTAATTAACTTGTAATGGGTTTTAGAAATTCTCAGCTTTGTTTTTTAAAATACAGAAATATCAAGAGATAAATTTACAGAAGCTCTTTAAATTCCAATTTTGAATAAACTTTAAAACATTCTTTTTGTCTAATTTGGACTGATGGGCAGTTTAAGGGTTCTAGAATCTCTTGATGTCTGGAAGAAGACTATGACAACCTACAGTTTTACAAACATTTTGATATGACTGGCTAGGGCTGGAGTGATAGCATAGCGGGTCGGGCGCTTGCCTTGCACTCAGCCGACCCGGGTTCGATTCCTCCGCCCCTCTCAGAGAGCTCAGCACGCTACCAAGAGTATCCCGCCCACACGGCAGAGCCTGGCAAGCTACCTGTGGCATATTCGATATGCCAAAAACAGTAACAACAAGTCTCACAATAGAGACGTTACTGGTGCCCGCTTGAGCAAATCGATCAGCAACGGGATGACAGTGACAGTGACAGTTGGTATGACTTAAAAAAATAAATAAGTGATTATTTTTTACTATCAACCACATTCCCGTTCCTTAGGACAGAGGGCGAAAACCAGGGGAAGGGAAGCAATGGGCAGCAACTGAACATGATTCAAACACAGATCACTTTTTTGGGTTGTCTTGGTTTTATTTGGCCACACCAAGTGGTGCTCGGAGATCATTCCTGTCAGGGCTTGGGGAGACCCTAATGCCACGTGCCATGGTGGGGATCGAACCTGGGTCTGTCACTTGCAAGGGAAGCAAGGGCCTTAACCCTGGACTATCTCTCAGGTCCTGGCAGATCACTTTTGGAAACCACCTTGAAGGTAAGTCTCATTATACAAAAATGAGTTTATGTAAGTTTACCGGGAAGTGAATAAGAGAAACGACTTCCGTTGGACCAACCAATGATTTTTCGAGACCGTTTTGTACATTGCGCTCATTGAGTCAAAGGCAAACATGAGATTGCTAAACTGAAAATTGTTGAGCTCTGCTGCGTCCGAGTAGACGGGGGAACACAGATAGAGGAAGTTGGAATTCAGATACAATTAAGCTCATACATTATTTTAAATAAAGGAACAGTTAAAATCTAGAGTTGTTTTTATAAATCTTTTTCGAGGCTGTTCACCTGAATCAGAAAATCCAAATCATAATTAAAATAAGCCCTTATGGAAATAACATGAGGATGAGGCGAGCGCCCCTGGAAAGGGCAGACACTGGAAGCCCGGGAAGCGCAGATTTGCACAGGCACACGGCAGGGAGCCAGGCCGCGGAAGCGCAACTCGCAAGTGCGGTGCTGCCTAGCCACAGTCACCATTTCAGCTGGTGATGAGTCAGCGCTCTGGAAGAATGGACAAGACGGGGGCTGGAGAGACAGGCGTTAAGGAGCATGTCCTGCATGCATTCCACTCCAGTCTGATCCCCAGCACGCCAGCATATGATCTCAGAGCAAATGAACATGATCCAAACACAGATCACTAGGCGTGATCCCTGAACACGGAGGCAGGAGTATGAGCTGACACTTTGTCCCCTGACGCCTCCCCCCCCACCCACCCACACACAAGATAAGAAAATGGGCAAGTTGTGGTCCTGCTCAAGAACCCGGGCCTCAGTGATGAGTAGAGGAATAAGTTACAAAGGGCTCAGATGCGTTCAGAGCTACTTCAATATTTCCCTCGTAAGGTTCACACACACACACACATACACACACACATACACACACACACACACACACACACACGGATCTCTTTCTCTTTTTTCCTTCTTTCTTTCTCTCTTCCATCACTACCTCAAGGAAGATGATACATTAGGCTTTTATTTTTGTTATCCTTGAGAACATGAGTACAAAGTCAAACCGGATTCTATTTATTCATATTAGGGCTTTGATTGGAGGAAATCGAGAGTGCAGGGGACCAACAGACAGAGTTTCAAAGTGTCAAAGCTGCAGAGCTAGGGCTTCACCACAGGGAGAGAAAAGAGTAAGGAGAGAGAGAAGAGAGGAAGGGATGGTGGAGGAACTTGGGGTGAGGAGGAAAGGAAGACGGAGGGAGAGGCCCGGGGAGAGGAGCAAGTATGTTAAAGTTTTCTGTTCCTCTACCATGACCATAACAATTAAATCCAGGTTTAATCTGGTATTTTTATTGTTGTCTTTCCCTCCCCCCCACTGGTTGTGGATAGGTCCAACTAGATGTACTCTTGGGACAAACATAGAAAAACATAATGGTATAAAGGCATACTCTTAAGGACTGTGCTATGATTTTACCAAAGCTTACACACACACACACACACACACACACACACACACACACACACACACACACACACACTACCTTAATATTATCCTTAGCCTTAATTCGTAATACTTAATATCCTTAGCCTTAATTAGCCTTAATACTTACTATCCAATAACTACTCAATAACTTAATCTGAAAACCATAATTAATAGTCAGCATATGTTCTGCTACCCAAGTCACATGTTAACCAATGATTAAAATGGTTGTCAGAGAGGCAGAAATCATCTGTTTGTACTATTATATTAAGAAACAGATTCCACGTCAAATTGCAAAATTAAGAAATATTTGGTTTAATTTTCTGGTCTCCTCTCGGATACTGCCTGTGATCGCTTCCTGCGTGTGTCATGCCTGTTTCTTACATGAGTTACTAGCTCACCACCAACGAGAAAAATCTCAGTCCTCAAAAACAACACCCCCAAGCTCTGGAGGCATATTATCCTGTGTTGAGTTTGTAGAAAAGAAAAAACAACAGAGGAGCTGTGACTTTGGCAAATGGACTGGGGTTGGGATGTGGTAGAAGAAATGCCATCGGTTTGGGACAGAGCACAGCTTCTCAGCACTCTGGGGGCTGCCGAACGCTCTCCCACCTGAACCTTGGACACTGGTTGCTAATTTCCAAAGGAACTTCCCAGAGAGCCAGGGCACATGACTATGTAGGCCCAGGTCTCTGGAGAGCACCGAGAACTATGATTGGCTGAATCAAACATGGGACTGATTTTGGAAGACTTAATGATCACACATGGAGTTCCCCAGCTCTAGTTAAAGCATGTTGGCAGCCGTAGTGCCCGTTTGCACTGCTCCACCCAGTGAAAGTCAGAGACAGTAACTCAAAGGAACTCTATTTGCAAAATTTCCCTGTTTTGTTTGTTTGTTTGTTTGAGCCACTCCCAGCAGTGCTCAGGGCTTACTCCTGGCTCTGAGCTCCAGGATCACTTCTGGTGGTGTTCAGGGGACCATATATGGTACCAGGAATCAAACCTAGATTGCGTGTGTGCAAGGCAGGGGCCCTACCTGCTACTACCTTTCTGACTCCAAGACCTGATTGCACCCAAATGTTCTCTTGCTGACTTTATAGTCAGTATTTGTGCTCACGCTCCTTCTCTCTTCATTCTTTCACAAAATGATAACACGTACGTGGAGATAGGAAGTAAACATCAGAACATAGTTCTAAGAAAGTGGGTACTAACTACTGTGCAATAAAAGGAGAATGGCAGAATAAATTTTTGACTGAATCCACTTTTGCTCAATTCATTTGTAATTTCTTAATTTTTTTCTTTTTTTTAAAAAAACAATATTGATAGGTCTTCAATCCCATGTATTCTGGCTGAATAACAACACAGGAGTACAAAACCAAAATGATGCAAATGATTGCCATCTTTGTTATCAAAAAGAACATCAAAAACTGGTCTTCTAAAATACAAAAAGGTAAGGGAAAGCTAAAAAATTCTTTTTGAAATCTAAGTGACCTAAGGTTCATGTCTTAGAATTCAAAAAAAAAAAAAAATCTGGACTTTTTTTTTTTTTTCAAAATCACATTCAAGAAAGTGGCTTTGGAACCAGAGAGAGAGACCGAGTGAGAGCAAGAGCAAGGGCGGGGGAGGGAGGTGGGAGGGAGGGAGAAAGAGAGAGAGAGAGGGAGAGAGAGAGGCAGAGAGAGAGCGAGAGGGAGAGCGAGGGAGAGCGGGTACTGCGGCCAGGGCACTGGCCATGTGCATGGCAGACCCGGGTTCCACTGCCAGCCTCCCCTATGGTCCCCCGAGCAGCGTCAGTGTGATTCCTAAGTGCAGAGCCAGGAGTAAGCCCAGAGCATCACCTTGTATGTGGCCCCCAAACAATAACAATAACAAAACAAAATAGATACGAAAGTTTTTCAGGTGACATTACCTTCCCGAAAGTCTTAGGAAAATTACTAAACACTCTTCTGTCAAACTTATATAAAGAATGTTCTTTGTCTAGAGGGAAGAATCTACAGTGCTTCCCTGGGGTCACTAGTCAGGGTAAGAAATGAAGGGACAGCCTCATTCACATAGCACTGGTTTGCCAGGTGTTTCCCGACAACTTCCAGAACTTTCCATGTGCTAATATAATGGTGTCCAGAAAGTCCTAACTGATTAGCTCTTGTCCATAGTAAAACCTCTGGCTTTTCATTTGTTACCATTTGTTTTTTTTAAATGTCATTATCAATTAAAGGAGTAAAAGATATTATTTTCTTAACCTGTCTGAAACCCCTCTAAAATGCCAGCTCAAAGCTCGTCATGTTTTCCATGATATTTATTACCTTAAAACAGATCCAATTTTCATTGCCCCAAAAGTAGTACAACAGGATTTGAAAAATATGTGCTGATTTGCCTAGGTGCTAAAAGCATCACCAATAATTTTGATAAATGTTTCTTGACACCGAATGCATTGGCCATACAATATTCTTCTTGCTTAAAGGCTAATTAGAATTCAAGTCACCATGATACCTGCTTTTGAGGATTACAGCAAAAACATTTGTTGTAATAAGAACCTGCAGGCAGACAGTTTTGGTAATGATTGATTTGTAAAATTATTGAGGGGGAAAAAAAGAATGAGAAAGCAGAGTCTGTCCTTAGAACATATATTCCCCCTAAGGATCAAATCTGAGTGTAAATTAAAACATCTTAGTGGTTACGATGAAAATGAACTACAATAGCAGGTTTATTATAACCTTGAAAACATACCTTTCTGATTTCTTTTTTTTCCTAACAGGATTACATCATGAACGCATCCAGTGTATTTACTGGAGGTTTCATTATGGCTGCTACAAATTTCTGATTTCTGGTTGTATGAGTTTTCAAATTGAGCTCAAATTTACTCAACCGCTCATATGTACTTTGCACAAGCAGGAAATAATTATTACTGATGATAACAGAATGCCATTCTTTTAACCAGTATTTCTTCCTTTTTTTTTTCTTTTAGGAATTCATTTCACATCCTGTGTTACTTCCTAAAATGTCTTTCTTCTGCCTTTAAAGAATGTGAGTTGATATTTTTAAGGAAGGAGCCTCATCTCCGGAAACATTTCTATTAGATTACAGAGCACTGCACTTGATTTTAAGAACTGCCCAAGCTAAATGTTTCTGCCACCTGTACAAGCAGACCTTTCTGTGATGTCATGTCAGTGACAATTTTATAACATGAGGTATAAAGGATTAGTCACTAACTTATAACCTTCCAATCTAGAAGCTCTAATCTGAATGTCAAATTTTCACTCATGTGGAAATCAGGGCAAAAATATCAGGTCTTGAAAGCAGATATATTATGAAAATTTCTCTACCATAGAAATGGATTTTTTATTTCTGATGTGATATAATTTTTTGCTATATTATGTCTCTACTGTATTAATTTTACTGTTATATATTCTTCCAATTTATTTTCTAAATCTGATGAGATAAATTGGTGGTCTACATAGTGGAGAGAGAGATGAAGAAAAAAGCAAGAAAAGCTATATTTATAAAAGAATGGTGTGGGGCTGGAGCGATATAGCACAGCGGGTAGGACATTTGCCTTGTACAAGGCTGACCCAGGTTCAATTCCTAGCATCCCATATGTTCCCCTGAGCACTGCCAGGAGTAATTCCTGAGCGTATAAGCCAGGAGTAACCCCTGTGCATCGCTGGTGTGAAGCAAAAAAAAAAAAAAGAATGTGGTAGGCTAGGCACCCCTGTGAGGGGACTGTGAGGGGAGCCTTGAGAATTTCCGTTATTCCTGATGACTTTTCCTGTGAGTAGGGAGAAGTCAGACCAAACTACATGTGACACCTAGAGCCTTGTGTTTGCTCAACCTCTGCTCCTTGAAAAAGGGAGAGGGATGTCACATTTGAAGAGGATGGAGCTGATCTTACTGCTCTTTTATTCTTTTCCTATTTTTTTTTTAAATTGAATCACCGTGAGATAGTTACAAGCTTTCATGTTTGGGTTACAATCTCACAATGATCAAACACCCATCCCTCCACCAGTGCACACTCCCCACCACCAATATCCCGGGTATACCCCCCCTTTCCCACCCTCCCCCTGCCTCCATGGCAGACAATATTCCCCATAATCTCTCTCTACTTTTGGGCATTTTGGCTTGCAACACAGACACTGAGAGGTCATCATGTTTGGTCCATTATCTACTTTTGGCATGTATCTCCCATCCCAAATGGTTCCTCCAGCCATCATTTTCTTAGTGACCCCTTCTCTATTCCATCTGCCTTCTCCCTTCCGCTCATGAAGCAGGCTTCCAGCTGTGGGGCAATCCCCCTGGCCCTGGTATCTACTGATCTTAGGTGACAGCCTCATGTGATGTTTCTATATTCCACAAATGAGTGCAGTCCTTCTATGTCTGTCCCTCTCTTTCTGACTTCTTTTCCTATTTTGGTTTCTGAGCCATATTGGACCATGCTCAGGGTTTCCTCCTGACTTTGCACTCAGGGGTCACCCATGTCAGTGCTTGGGGGACCAGAGGGAATGCTGGGGATTGAACTCAGGTCAGCCCATGATCTCATGGCCCTTGAAGATAACATTTACCCATCCCTCTGAAGGAGTTTTCAGAATTTACATCTATTATTTGGGAGCATCGAGACAGATTTATGTCCCATAGTTAAAATCACCCCCTCAATGAAAGATCCTAAGAGAACAGGTATGTAAACATACTGAGTGCTTCAAGAGAGAGAATTAACAATGGCTAAAATTTATATGGCGTTTGCTATCTGCTCAGCAACATTTTAGGACTCCACATATATTAATTCATCTCTCGACACTGTTCTCTGCTTGGTCCAAGATTGAGTCATGGTTTAGAAGGAGATCAGGACCCAGAGAGACTGTGTAAATTATCTGCAGTGACCACTGGTGAAAGGGAGAACCAGGACCTGCATTCCTGTATCTGGTTCCAGGGTCAGCCATCTCAGTGACCACCTCCTTCTGCTTCAGTATGGACGTGATATGATCACCAAGGGGAGAAATAATTTATCTATTTATATTTTTCAAAATAAGTGTGAAAAGAAAAGTTAAAAAAAAAAAAGGAACTTTGCACCTGAACCTTCTATGGAGTATCAGAAAGACTAGTTAAAGTACACTTTATAAAGAGTAAAACCACGCTCGAAGGCTTGTTTATAAAAATAATTTTCTGGGCTCAAATCTTTTTCCAGAAGATCAATGTCTGCATGGTACATTGTGCATAATTTGATTTTCCCAGTTGAACATCTTGACACTATATGAACCATGAATGCATGAAATAGGAATTCCAAATGTCTTCCACATGGGAAGAGGACGTTTGAATGCTTGCACAGGAAGCACGGGGTAGGTTGGGATTAAGTATGCCTGTGCGCTAGTGAGTTAAACTCAGTGTGCCCAGAGCCTGAGCCTCCTCTCTGACTGGGACCTAGAGGCGACAGAGAGATGAGCCTGCTGTCTGTATTTAGATGCTTCGCTCACTTCCTGAGAGCCGTGTGGAAGGCATTTGGATGCTCATTAAGTTTCCACCCATTCTCCGAGAGCAACAGGTGGGGAATCCAAGCCGCTCTGGTATGTCATGGCTGGTTTCCTCAAGGGCTGGGGTAAGACCGATGGCATCTGCAGGCTCTCTGGAGAACAGGCAGATAAGAAGGAGATGAATAGCCACAGGAAGTATTTCCAAAGCATAAACAAACACATGAGCCCAGGAAGATTATGACTAATGTTCCAGCTACCTCACGGCCTATGGGTCTCCGTGAAACCCACACGTGGCCATTTAATCTTTTAAATATTGCTACTCATTCAGATGATAATCATGGCTCACTGTCTTGTGGTTGGTCCCCTAAGAGAAGCAAGGTAGATAAAAGGACAAAAGTCATCTCAGGGTAATAAAGCTGTGTCACTTACACAGAACTTTTTTTTTTTTTTGCTTTTTGGGTCATACCCAGTGATGCTCTGGGGTTACTCCTGGCTCTGCACTCAGGAATTACTCCTGGCGGTGCTTGGGGGACCATATGGGATGCCGGGGAGTGAACTCAGGTTGGCGACGTGCAAGGCAAACACCCTACCCGCTGTATTATCACTCCAGCCCCTACACAGAACTTTTAACTCCACACTTACACATCTCCACTGACAACAAAGGACCATGACTTAAATCATCTCCTTTACAAAACTATTTATACAGAGTACCTCCTCCTGTATGAGGACAGAAAGTCACTGACACCTTGAATTCAAGACATCTTATTAAATCAAAAATAGATGCTGATTTAAATTATTACCCAACAGTACTTGATAAACATATGGCAAAAGTGTCTATAGTGAAAAGTGCTTGTCAGCGGGTTGTTTTCTGTCACTCTAGGTACCATTCAGAGATGAAAACAGAGGGAAAGAGCTGCTCTACCACCTCCAGGCAAGACATCCTGTGAGTCCCAAAGGCCCTAGGGAGAAAAGTATTGGAGGTGGCAAATGACCAACATCCGTCCTCGTCTGAAAAAGCTCAAAACACTCATACTAGTCTACAGATTGCTAAGGACATGGCAGGAGGGTTCTCATGGTGGACGGCACGCGAAATAGAAAAGGTGACGGTAACAGAGAGTAGCCCCTGAAACTGCTTTTGCGTTCCTAGAGAAAGAGACGGATGCTTCACCTTTCCAGACTCCCTTCCACGCAGAAGGAAGCTGGACTCCCTTCCAGCACCTTCTGACTGCTCCGGGGTTTCTGCACTGTGCTGACCTGGCCTGCCCGGGCTCCACATCCCCAGCTTCCACAGTGCTCTCCTTGGGAAGGATCATGTGCAGTATACAGAGAAACCAGACGAATTAACGAACTACCTAAAATAAAAGACTTAGGGACTGTAAGACTGATCAGCGGTTACAGAGGAAGGAGTCTTAACATCCCCATAAATCTGGCATTTGGGCTGCTGGGTAGTGCTGGTGTGTGTGTGTGTGTGTGTGTGTGTGTGTGTGTGTGTGTGTGTGTGTGTGTGTGTAAATCAGGACAAAGGACACTCACGGATCCCAATTTAATTACAATGCTGTGACATTTCAACTTAAAAAAATGCCCTTTCTTCTAAATGCCTCTTTGCTTCTCATTCTACCAGGTTCTCCTGAATAAACACTGAATATAATTTTCTTATACCCATTAAAAAATGATGATCTATACCGGGGATATTGGTGGTGGGGAATGTGCACTGGTGGAGGGATGGGTGTTTGATCATTGTGTGATTGTAACCCAAACATGAAAGCTTGTAACTATCTCACGGTGATTCAATAAAATTAAAAAAGAAATCTAGTGCACAAATAAGTAGAGCTATAGCTATACTTGGTGCTATCGTAATAATAAATTATATTTCATTAAAAAAATGATGATCTTCCAATCAGTGATAAAAAGTCTGTACTGGTTAAACTGAAAAACTACTAAGAATTATCTAGGATATGGAATCCTATAGTTTTATGGTGATGTTTACCAAATAGCAATTGATAAAGAAACGACTTTACTTCTCCAGCTACCTGCAGTCAGAGTGAAGCCAAGACTCAAAGGTCTATTGAGAGGCCATATTGGATTAAAAGAACATATCTGCTAACCTGGAAGCAAAGCCATGAACCAAGATTTCTGAGTGTTAGCTCGGAAAACAAAGCTTTCCTGTCTGCCCATTTTATCAAATACTTCATAAAATATCCCATGTATAACCTCATGCTGTCGGTGGGCACAGTAATTCAACATAATCTAACACTATGTTTCCCTCATCTTTGCGGGAGTTCTATCCAGCAGCATTCAGGGGACCGTGTGGTGTCAGAGTTTGAACCGGGATCACCCATGTGCAAGACAAGCACCTTAACCCCCAGTACTTCTGTGGCCCCTAAAACCATATTTTTCATATTACATTTTCAACACAACTTTCATTAAGCAGTGTACACAGCACTCTCACACCTCACAGGAACACTAAATATTAGAACGGTGTAACGCTCTCTGGAGATGGATCCAAAATTGCCTAAGGTGAGAACGATGTCAGGAACATTTTACTTGCATATTATTACTCTGTCCAACAGTTCTAGAATGAAAAGGAAAGCTTTAGACTACAAAGCTGATTTTCAAGGAGAACTCCAACAGAGGGAGAAGAAAGGTGAGCCTGGTCAGCTGCCGGGTGAAACATTTTCAACAATTGAAAAAAATATATGCTTCTTAACATCGTTAAGTTGAAAGCAAGGCTTTAAAGTCAAACTTTAAGCAAGTGTTTCAAAAATATATAGGATGCACATGGAGATAGCATATAGATCACATATTTATTAACAGGAGTGGTACTTTGCAGTGAGATCTACTGACAGGAAGGGAAAACATTTTCGAGGGATTATTGCAGTGAGTGAATCACAAGAACAGCTGCCCAAATGCTAGATTTATGGGGATGTTAAGACTCCCATTCTGGTCAAAATCAGATAGGATTTAATGAGTACGATTACAGTGTGAAGGCAGGCATCCTAGCTTTTAAAGCGTTCCTGTCACTTCAGATACGGGAGCTTTGACATTTACGTAAGGGACACCTGCAGGGGGACCGCAATGACAAACCTACCAAGACCTGTGCTTTGTTTCTCATGAAAAAAATCCTAACTGGTTGAGACGGTTGATCCTAGGATGTTCAGCATGGTATTTTTCGTTTTCGCTTTCTCCTGTGTGCCTTGGAGTCTTGTGACTCTCACAAACGTTACCAGGTGAAGCCGAGACTGTCCGTGCGGTATTTACCTTTATCCCCGGAAGTCCAGGAAGCCCAGGAAGCCCGGGTTCACCCTACACAGGAAAATCACAGCATTATAGAGCGACATCCACCCTGTCACATGACCTGGACAAAAATATGGCGCAGGGACCTAGCCGATGGCTTGTGGCACAGACATGAATACCAGCCAGTTTCATGAAGTTGGATGAGGTTAGACAGCTCAGTCAACTCTTGATTCAGGGACCGGTTGACTAGCAGATATTTTAAAAGAATTTTCCTCTTCTCCATAGCTCGCTGGCCTCTCTGCCAGAAGACGAAGAGGAGGAATAAGTGGAGAGGAGACTCCTACATTTTTATTACTTTCCTGCAATGCAGATCTTTGCTGAAACAAAGATTATGCAAAAGTTCTGAATAAGGCATCCTCTTCCGGTGCTCTCTTACCTCGGATAATCAAGAGTTGGCTGTCTGAACAGGTGGCCACAACAAAATAATGTACATGAAAAGTCTTGCTTACTTCAAAGTTTAGTAAAAATTCTTTTCCATTCCTGAACGATGAGGAGATAAATGTGTGGTTAAGATTAAACTTAACTCCAGCCTGCACTTCTGACAATTGTTCAGTCTGGGCGACCGGCTTAACCATCAGGGCTCATGGTATGATGCAGCTGTTCCTGAGTCCGGGTTCGAGATTAAGTGGTGCATTTTGGGTGAGCCCGCTGGAGTTTAGCGAAGGCCTTGCATTTCCATAGTGTTGTCTACTTTATTTTAGGGACAAAGGATACCAACAAGGTTACTTTTCCTCCACTAGAGAAGCACAGAGGAATTGTGGGAGAAGAGGCAAGTCCATCCTGAGATGGACTGAGGGGAGCTGTGATTGAAGGTGAAAGGCCGTGACCATGGGTCAGGGGATGGACAGAGCCTCCCAGTCACAGCACACAGGCGAGAGGGCACTTTCTTTCACCTCAACGCTCTAATGATCTAGTGCTAACGAAATTTGACTAGGAAAAGCAGACAGATCAACTTGGGTAAGATCCTTGCAGTTCCAAGGATCCATCTGGGGTAATGACAAAATGGCTTCAGGTGCTATTTATTAAGTTGTACGGTCAGACACAGGAAGGGCGTGATGGCTTTCGTGACATTGTAGGCCAAAGGTGTTTCAGGAATGCAAAAGAAAACCAGTCGACCTGAAGCCATAGAGATGAGAGTTTGCTTATGCACAGCGAGACTAACATGAGATTAGGTCAGAGAAGAAAAGATGATTATTTAAAAATTATGTATTCTATTCGAAGAATACTTATCAAAGAGGATTAAACTTTACACAGACATGATACATTTGGTTATCCATTTTCTTTCCCTTCTGCCCTTGATAGAGAAGTTTAAAAAGATCCAGTAAAAAAAAAGGACTGGAACCATATTTTACTGAATATTCTATTATTATTATTATTATTATTATTTAGAAAGGATAAAGCCCTTGCAAACAGTAAATTGCAGCACAATTGCAGACAACATATAAAAGTAAATGTATATAAAAAAAGTAAATGTATAGGTGATCAATCTACCATTTTGTATAGTTTTAGCAGAGCACCTCACTGTGCCACCCCCCCACCCCCGGGACGTCCTATTTGAAACATATGTGGAAGCAGAGGCCAAACATTGCTTCCTAGCTAAGGTTCACCACACCCTTCCCTCCCACAAAATGAAAGGGATTGTACACATACTTGAAAGGAAGATATTTATGTACACATGCTCACAGTGACACACGCCCATGGTTTCTAACAACGAGACAGATGTAGGAGATGTTAGGAAGTGTTCTGTGCTGTGGGCTGAGTACTCACAGACACTCGGGCGTGTGGCTGCGCCCGGCCTGTGTATGCACAGAGATGGATCAAGGTCATCTGTGCTTTGGCTTTGTTTCTTTTGGACCTTCACCTGGTGGTACTCAGCTGGCCACTCCCAGCTCTGTGCTCAGGGATCACTTTCAGGAATTCACATGTTAGAGGCGTGGCTTTTGATAAATTTGACCTTTCCGAATTTATAAGCTGGCCTAATGGAAGGTGATCAAATACTTAATTTTATTCTTTGTAGAGAATCTTTGAACATCATCAAGAAAACATTTCTTTCCACCTAAATTCTCTATCACTAGACATTGCTTCCGATCAAGAGAGTTTTTGAGGCCAAATCTCTAGCCTTTTGCACTTTTTTTTTTTTTTGTCAACACCCAGCCATGTCAGGGCTTACCCCTTGCAGGGTGGGTAGAGGGAACTGCATACGGTAGCGGGGACCAACCGGCTTGGCTGTATGCAGGGCCAGCCGCCTACCTCCAGCACTATTGCTCTAGTACCCACATCGCCATTCTTGCCTGATCCTGGATGCAGGAGCTTCTCAGAGCCGAGTCCTGGGATATGGGTGGCTCAAGGTCACATCTGGGTCACAATTAAAAATTGATTTCTTATTCTATCTAAATAACACTTGTCTAAGTAGATAAACATTGTAGCATTGCATTAAACTTTTGGTTTTCTTTCCCTTTTGGTCTACACCTGGCAATACTCAGGGGTTAGTTTTGCACTCAGGAATTACTCCTGAAGGTGCTTGGGGGACCATATGAGATGCCAGGAATTGAACCCAGGTTGGGCACACGCAAGGCAAGTGCCTTAACCACTGTACTATCTCTCCGGCCCTTATTCCCTCTCACTCTCTGAGTGAGAGCAGACTTTAGTCTGCTGTCAAAGTACCAGCTGTGTCTCCTCTCCTGTCCCTGCGACAGTGGCCTGAACTTTTAGAGGAAGTTCAGCCCAGTGGGGGAATCAGGGCTTTTTGTTGTGGGATGGTTTGCTTTTGTTTGGGGGCCACACCCGGCAATGCTCCGGGTGCACTCATTTTATCACTCACTCTACTGTTGAATTTTAACAAGGAAAAAAAAACCCACTATAATTAAATCCTTTCTACATTACAAATGTTATTCTAAATAGCTACTTTGTAAACTGGAAAATCCTAGGCAGTGGAAAACTGAGCAATGAAGACTTCATTCTTCCGCATGATCCTCTACATGTCTGAGAAGTTGTGAACACATGAATTCAAGAACCAAAGAATCCACAACACAGTTGTGCAGGAGTGAGAACAACGCCACGGAAGATTACCTGAATTGATTCTGGGCCCAGCTCTGTTTGTTATTTTCTAATCTAAGTAAGCGCCAAGCATGGAAATACTTTACTTTTAAATCAATGTTGGGGTAAGTATTGCCAAATCCAGATATTAGACAAAGGAAGTCATAAATATTGTGAGAAATTGAGATTACATCAAAGGGTAGACTCTGGCCTAAATATTAATGAAAAAGATACTACAGGGCACATATTCATTCAGGTAGGTCGCAAGCTTTTAATGACCCCGCCCCTTCTCTCAATATAATTTAAAGCAGGTTTCTAGTGAAATACAAAGGACATTCAATTCCCCATATGTAAACCTATAAATTTCAAAAAAAGGACCTAAATTGCATTTATAAATAATCATTTAAGGAAATGCTTTATTATGCATTTGAGAACAATTTGAATTTTCCACTCTAAACAATAGAACGTATGTGAGATATAGTTTCCTTCCTTTCCCTCCCTCCCTTCCTTTCTTCCTGTGCTCAGGGCCCAGGGACTGAACCAGGCCTCTAGCATGCTACGCATGTGCTAAGTCAATGCAGGTTTCTAATTCAATGCTCTCAAAGATATTTTATTTGATACATCGTAGATTTGGAGAACAGCTTAGATTTTGCCTCTGATTTTTAAGACACCGGGCCCTAAAATTGTACCATCTGAGAAGACAAATTGCTTTAACACATAAAGTAAACCTTGAATTTCTGATGCTGTCATTAACTTTCAATTTCTAATGCATAGAATCTACAGGAAATCAGAGGAATTGAATAGCAATGCCTGCAGAATTCTGCTGGGGTTTTTTGAAAAGTCTCAATTTTATCTAAAGTTGGGCCTGATTCTTGCTTTTAAGAAAAGAATTTTTGTGTAATCCCAGGTTGAATCTCAGTGCCTCACACACTCCTACATGCAAGCAAGGCTTTTCCACCGAGTCACCTTCTTAACCCCAGAAAAATCTTGTGTGTGTGTGTGTGTGTGTATGTGTGTGTAAGAGAGAGAGAGACAGAGACAGAGAGACAGAGAGAGAGAGAGAGAGCTAGAGAGAGATAAGAGAGAGACGGAAAGAGAGAGATATATGTGTATGAGAGAGCTAGAGATAGAACTGGAGAAAGAGTGAGTGAATGAGAGAGAGAGAGAGAGAGAGAGAGAGAGAGAGAGAGAGAGAGAGAGAGAGAGAGAGAGAGAGATTGGGCCATATCCAGTTATGCTCAGGGCTCACTCCTGGTTCTGTGCTCAGCAGTGACTCCGGGCGATGCTGAAGGAACCATATGTGGTGTTGGGTTCAAACCAGGGCTGGCTGCATGCAAGGCAACAGCCTTAACCCACTATACCATCATCAGTCCCAGAAAATTCTATTTTTAAATTGGAAATATGAAAAATGTTCTCAAAAATTACTTTAATCCAAGGTGTTTAAAATGAAGTTCTAGCCATCTTGTTGATTTCAACCACCACGAGATGCTCTTTAAGATTCCAAAGGACTGCAGTGGGACCAGTCTCTCCTCTCTAAACTCATAAGGCGACTTCTCCCTTCCTATTCATATATTTTTCTAAAAAACTTTATCATTATGTCTGGCTACTGCTAGACAAAGGAAGAGTTATCATTTTTAGAGATTTAACCTAATATGGAATTCATATTTACTTGTTAGTGACACTCCATCTGTCACCTAACATCTGACTACTGGACATTGGTATCAGATGTTCAGACATAAGCTACTAACTGTGATTCCCTGCTTCAGATTCAAATGAGAATTTGAATCTAAACATAGTCACTTTATATCCTTAATTTATCACAGAAGAGAAAGCACAGATTATAAAAAAATTGATGTGCATTATATCTGTAGAACAGTTTGCTAAAGTGGTCTGGTTACTGTAGCTAATTAAAACTGAGTTTATTAGCAAATCTCTATCTAATATAACTTTTGAATGCAGGGGTAGATATATGACACACAAAAATGATGTGGCTCACACAAAAATGATGCAGTTCACACAGAAATGATGCACGGGGAAGTATTTGCAGATAAAAGCGAATGAAAGTCATTTCATACTGTCCGCTATCCCATTTTGATCTGGCTTAGTAAATATTTGTTTCTTCTCATGATAGAAACATGCAGAGAATCTTTAGACATGCAAGGTAAGTTGTTGGTATTTCAACCCAATGACCCCACGAATCCTTGTTAGTTAAAAACAGCTGAGTCCACACGGGCCAGTTCACAAAAGCTCCCTTTACAGACTGTGTATTTACACTTGGCTGCCGTCATCGCATCAACCTTTAAAAAATGCAAAACAAGAACATTGCATGCAAAATATGAAATCAGCATCTCTCTGCAGTGCTGTTCTCACATTACACAGAGGAAGCTCATGCAAGCAGGTGAACGTGACGCAGCACGAGAACACACGAAAGGCAGAGATTACCTTTTGCCCTGGCCGACCAGATTCTCCGGGTTCACCCTGACAAAGAGAACCAAAGAAGAAAGGATGGTCTTCAGAACGCGGTCAAAGTTCCCTTAATCAAAATCTACGCACTCAGTTCTGTTCTTCGACACTCAGTTAGACCTGACACTTGTCTAAAGCAGCAAAACACTGTTGCTATAAATATACACGAGACTCACATACAAATCTACATTTCTATACAACTGATCAGAGAGAGAAGACTTCAGGTTTAGACTCTATCGGGCTCCAAGCAGACACTCTGGGGTTCTCTGGAGGGCTTCATGGAAGAATAGGGACAGAGTCAGAAACATCAGTCACAGGTGGTGAAAGGGAGAGAAAGCAGAGACTTAAAAAACCCCAAAGGCTAATGCCTGGTGTGCAGGTATTTGCAAGGTGACAGTTACCTTAATTCCTGCAGCAGAGGATCCAGGATCGCCCTAAACATGAAAAACATGAGATTATTCCACAAGTTATGGAAATGGGCATCATACGAAACACACAGCTACTTGAGAGTGCTGCGTGACTAACGGGGCAAATCTGCTCCTGGAGGCTTCCTTCCCCTCAGGCTGCCTCTCAGTACATCAGCTGCTAACATGTCAACAGTTTCTAAGATCAACGATGCCCATCCTGAAAACATGGGTTCTCGCTGACTGAGGAGAACAGAAGGACGACATTCCTTAGAAGAAATGGGAAAACATAGGTAAGGAGCTTTCCCCCGAGACAGTGCTCACATTGTATTTGGAAGCGCTTAATGACATTTTGAAGACCTGGAATTTGGGTTTTCGTGATTTCTGGAATTCACCAACGTTACCGGCTGTCATTTTCTGGGACAGGCCTGACCCTTTCCGTCAGGGATCAACAGATGGAGTCAGAGGGTTAATGAGGCCGGCGTGGAGGGAGCCACGCAGCGGGGCCGCCTGCACTCCTCCCGGCTAGCAGTGACCCTGTGATGCCCGGCTTCACACTCCGTTCACTGTGACACAGGGCCTGGGCAGCCTAATGGACCAGGCAACGGACGCCGTGGCAGGGGACAGGGGCACAGGTTGGGTCTGAGGCTGCTTTCCCACCGGGCACCGGACCCCACTCATACTGCAGAGAAGGAGACCACTGTGAGAAGGGGGTAGGGGGGCATGGGGCCCTGTGGAAGGTGCTAGAATGCAGTCTGCTGACCTCTGCAGTGAGACCCGCCCAGGGCTGAGATGCTTGCGGTCCTCTCAGACCCGTAAACAGGAGACAGGAGAAACGAGGGGCGAAGATCGCCAGGAAATGAGCCCCCTCATCACCCACCCACCCAGACACACCCCCACCCCCCACACTCAATTCGCTTTCCCTTTTTTTCCTTTTAAAGCATCGGGCAGTGCTCATGGCATACTCCTGATTCTGTGCTCAGGGATCACTCCCGGCAGGGCTCTGGGGACCATCTGCAATGCTGTGGATGCAACTGGGTTGGCTGCGTACACGGCAACTGCCCTCCCTGCTGTGCTGTGTCTCTGGTCCCTCACATCTACACCCACCAGCTTGGTGGAAGGCCCCCCTGGTGCCCAGAGCTCATCTCCGAATTACGTGCAAAGGCTTTTCAGGCCTATTTGTCAATCCCCGTTAGACAATCAGCCACACAGGGTCACAATCTGTGGCTCCTTTTATTCTGCGCCTGGCCCCTAGGAAAATGAGGCATCCATACATGGCAGATGAATAAACAAACATCAAAAAGAATGGGTTAAGCAGTTCAGCAGTCAAGGATGGAAATGAAAAAGTCTTCAGGGAGAAAAAGCTTAGGAAAAGGAAATAATAAATTAGCTTATCAAGGAAACATACACATGTGTTTCTTAGCCATCTGTAATTGCTATTAGTCAAGGAAAATTAAAATGATGAAACATAAAGAGGACCAAATACTGTCTTGTGAAAGAAGTACCAATTTCTTTTCCCAATTACTAATGTGCAATAGCACTCAGGAGGGAAGGGAAATAAATGTAGCTATAGAATAACACTTCTGTCTATTTCTACTCTACCAAGCCTAGAATGTCAATAGATTTGCAATATTTTGCTCAATAAGATCTTTGTTTTCATGAAAGAAATTTTGATTTTGCCAAGGTCTCTTCTCTCATCTTATTCAATTATTCATACCTCACAGAGCTCCCATGAAGGGTAGATATGACAGTTTTCATTTAATAAATAAGGAAATTGAAGCAGCTAGAGGTTAAATGGATTTTGGACTTTCTAAATTCTATTGCCATGTTCTATTTTATTAGAATAAAAAATTATTGGGTTCTTACACTTTGGTGACAGGGCATAAAGATCTTATCAATAAGAGGAGTTTTCTTAGATTAATTATAGTTAATAAAAAAACTTTCTCCCCAATGTTTCAATGAAAAAATGACTAGATGATTCACTAATTAAGAAATAGACGTGGATTTAGTTTTCATAGAAAGGAAAGGAAATTTCCTGAAAGACTGATTTATGTGGAGATCAGAGCAGTTTCATTTGACGGACTGTTATGAGTCAGAGTTTAATTTTCTTTCAAAGAATGGGGAACTGTGATACCTCAAGGAATTTTTATATTGCTTAAGTGACAAGGCAGCTTCTGGGAGGCATTCATAAATTAAACATTTTAGAGGACAGAGCTGCAAGAAGTGGAGATCAGTCCGTGTTTACAATTCTCACATCTTAGAAAGAAAATGCAAACACAGTGAGGAAGGAAAATGCCCAGCTATCCCTGATGTGGGGGCTCATGTACTGATTCGTAAATGCCCGTTTGTCACAGCTAATGCCAGGCACATTCTGGCTGACGGAAAACTAGAGGCCAGGGAACAGCACTAGCAGAGCAGCTCCAATTCCCGTCACAACCATCATGCACTAACATGTGCACACAAAGATAGTCCTGCTTGTAAGCATGACAAAATACTTTCATTTTCATTGAAAAAATCTAGGTTAGGAAGAAATTTTCATGTATGGTAAATTTTTGTCACTGTGTGTGTATACATGCTAAGCAAATGTCTGCTTCAGAAAAACCATTCAATGAAGAAAATAGAGAAAGTAGAGAGTGCAACTATCTTTTAAACATAGTTTATCCCACAAATATTTACTATCATTCAATGATGTGGGTTAGTGCTGGGAACAGAACAGCTTGGCATAGTAAACTGTTTTTCTAGTGTTTTCTTTTCTAGGAGCTGGATGGCCAGGTAAACCAGGGACGACAGCAGAGAGTGGGAGGTGGTAGAGGGGACTCTAGGTACCCTAGGAGCAACATGAGGACCAACCCTGAGGAGACTGAAGGGATGCTTGAGGGAAATGGCACAAATTCAAGCTGCAGTGAACTGAAGAACAGGAGGAGAAGGCGAGAGGAGAGGCGGAGGTGACCATGAGCATTGTGAGGTAAAAGCCAAGACAGGAGAGAATCTGGCTGAGTGAGGGGAAGCTCCGTGCCCAGAGTGGGGATGCCTGCTGAGGTGGATCTTCCTGGGAGAGTTCAAGAAATGAAGATGATTTGGCGGCTCCACACAGGGGTGTTGCTTCTGGCCTGGAGAGGATGCAAGTCCTTGCTGCTCCCGGAGTGACTGAGGAGGCAGGCAGTGGACTCATAGGGACAGGCGGGCAAGGGAGAAAGACACTAGGGACAGGGAATACCCACAAGGCGGAGGCGGAGTTTCTGAGTGACCAGAGCAGTGTGGGCGAATCATTCTGTGAGCACTCACTTTGGGTGGGGGAGCACTGTAGCACTGTCATCCCGTTGTTCATCGATTTGCTCGAGCGGGCACCAGTAACGTCTCCATTGTGAGACTTATAACTGTTTTTGGTATATCAATACACCACGGGTAGCTTGCCAGGCTCTGCCGTGCGGGCGGAATACTCTCCGTAGCTTGCCAGGCTCTCCAAGAGGGGCGGAGGAATCAATGCCCTACCCACTGTGCTATCACTCCAGTCCACTTTGGGTGGGGGAGAAGGATAAGAAGTTCATTTCTGCATTTGCTAGGGGGTTAGCATTCTAAAGCACAGAACATAACTGTCCACGAGCACTCCACACACGATTGACATCAGCCATCCGCCGGTCACTCTGAAACCTCAAGCACACTCGAGTTACTGGCCACGGAGAAACTCCCGTCTCGTGGTTTTTACAGTTCCACAGCATTTCCAGATGCCCAGTCTGGGACGGCTGAGATTGCTTTACCATCCAAAGCCACTGAGTTGGATCAAAAGGGAAAAAAATATCCTAATAAAGTGAACCAGTCAATGACGCAATTTACTACATCAATGGCAGAAAAGAAACATTTTTGATTTCACATCTCAGATTTGGTAAGTGATGAATGAGTCTCACAGACTGAACCCAAAGGCCAGGAGAAGACTGTTTCTAACATGCTGGAAACCAATTATATGACAGAAGCAGGAAATGTTTAAAAAACACATCAAAAATTATATTCCAATTATAGCATATTCAGGGATGAATGCCATGGGTCAGATTACATATTATACATTACAGGGTCTCATTTACAATCCCCCCGTTTAGATGCATTGAAGGTTTATAGAGATGATTTCCGTTGTAACTGAAGCATTTCTTGTACTTAACTTCAGTTGACTAATAAAACTTCTTGATAAAAAAGGAAAACAACCCGGCTAGTTGGTCTCAGTATCCATGTGGTAAGAATACTAACATTTACTGGCAAATTGCTATGTGTGAGTCAGTATGGTAAATGATTTGCATTAATATAAAAAATAAGTGCAGTATTCCTTTGAGATGGTCCTGGCCTTTTCAAAGAAAAGAATTGCTTTCCTACTGAAAATCAAAACTTTAAAATGTGTGATTAGAAAAAAAATTATTGACTTAGGTTCCAAAAATGAAGCTTTAAAAGTATGTCTTCTAAAGCATAAAATTCGTTACATAAACCCCCAGAGGCAGAGTTCAGTGCTGGCATACATCTTTCTCGCTTCAAAAAACTGCTCCCTACGTAGATTTTTCTTTCTTTAAGCAAAGATTGGCAAGTCTGACTTGCAAACCAAATCCAGGGAGCTACCTGTTTTGGTGTGGTCCATGAGCTAAGCGTAAGAATGACTTTTAAATAGTTTTAATTCTTAAAAAATTTAAAGGATGCTTACAGTTCCTGAGACATAAGAGTCACATAAAATAAAAGTTTCAGCATTCATAAACAATGTTCCACTGGAATAGTGTCACGCTCATCTTTACCCTCACTTTATGATGACAGAGTCGAGTGGTTGTAACAGAGACCATATGATCCTTGAAACCCCAAATATTTATTTTCTGGCCCTTTCTTGGAAAAGTCTGCTGACCTCTGCTTCCAAGGAAAATGAATAAAGTTAAATAGGACTTTTTTGGGTGGGGGATTTAAATTTTTGACTCTGAATAATCAAGGTATTTTCTTGGTCCCTTTAGTTGTTAGCACCTGTGGGCCACAGGTGACTGTCACAGGATGCTTAAATCTAACAATATAATAAGGTCTATTCAGAGGTTCCCTCCAGGGGTCACCTTCGATCCCAGGGGACATGTGGCAAAGTCTGGAGAAAGGCTTGGTCGTCTCAAATCAAGACGCCCTAGTATCCTAGGGGCAGAGGCCAGGAATGTGCTGGGAATGTGCTGACCTTCTACCCTCCTATTGCCCGCCCCCACACCCCTTACCCCCAAGAAGAGTCCTGAGGCTGAAAACCTTGATACAGAAAACCAGAGAATCCACCTCAATCTCTAGGATGCTCCCCAAATACAAATACAGTTGGGACTTGGTGACATTAATTTATTCCTATCACCCACGCCATATTTACATTAATATTTATAAGCACAAGGATATTTTTCCTTATTTTATGAGCATTTTTATGACAAACCATTATCCATCTGTACTGTAATGATTTTCTAAGTAGAAAACTTTTATTCTCCACTATAAGACTAAACGAATATTTTTTTTTGGTGCAGGGTGAGGGTTGGGCCACCCCCAGTGGACCACACACACACACACACAGGACTCAGGGGACCATATGGGGTGCCATGAATGGGACCTGGGTCATCCACGTGCAAGATATGTGTCCTACCCACTGTATTATCACTCCTGCCCCCTACATGGATACATTTCTTGAATTAATCAATTAATGAACTTAAGCTGAAATCTGATCATGTGTATTTTCAGTTTCTTAAAAATCTCTCATTGACTCCTATATGTAGTTCATGTGAAAAAGAAAAAGCCTCCTATGTCAGAGATGAATCCAAACAAAAGTAATCATGAACTGGGGAGAAAAGACAGCAGTTAGAAATATTAGCCACAAGACCCCATCATTATACAGGCGGAAAAGACCAAAAGATGGCAATAACAAAGACTAACAAAAATATCTAAATTTAGTAGATTCCTGTTGATGCATAGTTTGACGTTTGCATCAGCAACCTTAAAACAAGTGACATAAACTTATTATCAAACTATGTCCCCCCCAACCCTTTTTCATATTCTTTTTAAAATCTGGGGCAAATAAAATCACTTTAGGAACTCTTTCTGCATTTCCACATAGATGGTGCTTCTGTATATGACTGTCCATCTGCACACTAGTAAGTATCTTTATTTCTTGAAATCCCATTTCTGGAAGCATAGCTAAACATTTTCTAGAACATGTGACACATCATTTTTCTTGAACATATTTAAGTTAGTAGCTATGAATTTGTGAGGTAATCACCTTATCCAAATTAAACTTTTCAGTGTATTTTTATTGTAGGGAGCTTTGGGAATTGTATCTGATGGTGCTCAAGGTTCTCCCCTGGTTCTATGCTCAGGAATCACTCCTGGCGGTGCTTGGGGAACCATATGAGTTGCTAGGGATCAAATCCGCCCTCCTCCCTGTACTATCTCTCTGGTCCCTCAGTGTCTTTCTAAATCTTATAGAATGCTCTCTGATTTTATCACCATTAAGCTAATTCTTCAGCTCATCTTTCAAAACACCACGCACGAATATCTCCCACTCACACACACACACACACATTGTTTACAGAATATCTCCCGAGCGCACTCGAGTACACACACACACACACACACACACACACACACACACACACACACACACACACACACACACACCCTGTTTTGCTTGATGGCACTGTACCTTTGCACCCGGGTCTCCTTTGGGGCCGCTCTCTCCAGCATCTCCCTAAGGTGGGGTGTTGGGGGAGAAACAACACAGTGGTGGCAGTTAGCAAGAGAACATGTCATGATTTCACAATCTTTTTGTCTTGCGTTATTATCCAAGTCTGTTGCAAGTGTTCTATGGACTCACGCCTTTTCCTGACCAGTGGCCTGCTTTGCTGGTCCAAATGCCCTTACGACAGAACAAACATGGCCAGGCAGTAATTTTACTCCATGGTGCCCACCGGAAGATGGGCACCTTTTTCTTTTTTTCTTTTTTCTTTCTTTCTTTTTTTTTTCTTTTTTGGGTCACACCTGGCAATGCTCAGAGGCTACTCCTGGCTCTGCACTCAGGAATTACTCATGGAGGTGCCTGCTGAACCTTATGGGATGCTGGGGATCAAACCGGGGTTGGTCGCATGTAAGGCAACCATCCTACCTGTTGTGCTATCACCCTGGCCCCAAGCTATAGTTTTCCTGACTTTCTTTTTAATCCCCACCTTGGGCCACACCTGGCAGTGCTCAGGGCTTACTCCTGGCTCTGCGCTCAGGAATCACTCTGGGCAGTGTCCGGGGGACCATATGGGATGCCCGAAATTGAACCCAGGCCAGCCTTGTGCAGTCAAGCCCCTTCCCTGCTACACTATTGCGCTGGCCCCTCTGGCTTCAGAATGATGGACTCTAGCGGGAAGCTGAGCCTTCTTACTCTCTACTTTCTTACCTTCTTACTCTCCCGCTGCTCCGAAATGCAGTGCCAGGCTGCTTCCCCTGCACACTCCCGCCAACGTACCAAGCATCCAAGTCCCTCCTGAGCCTGCCCGCCTCGGACCACTGCTGCCCCCTCTCTTGCTCTAGATACCAACTGCACTGCCCAACCATCCCCAGGATCCCAAAGTCCATCAACATGGCCTCTATGAACCACACACTGAATTTCTGCAGATTATGTAGTAGTGAAATCAACACTCTGCATTTCATTAAGAAAATTCCTTTTTTAAGAATCACCAATAAAGTGGGCGGGAGGGGGTGGGAATTTATGCTTCTTTGATTATTTTTTTTGAGATTTCCAAGACCTGTTCCTTTACTGACATTTTTCTACCCATGAAGTAACGCATTAGGAGACAAGTCATTTGCTTATCCTTATGCTTAAACATTTCCTTATGTTCTGCTTCCTTAACTGCAGAATTCATTCAGTCAGAGAGCATGACATAGGGCAAATGTTGTGGACTTTGGAGCCCGAGAAATGAAGCCCAGTCTGGCAGCTACTGGGCAAGAGACATTCTCTTCGCATCATGATCTTTATGTATGGGGGGAAAAGAAATCAACAATATCAGGCGATATCAGATGTGTAAAACCATGAGGAATATCTTGCCACATCCTGAGCTGTCAGCAACAGCCTGTAGGGTCAGTCCTTTCCGAGGGCAGGACATTTTGTGTAATGTCATAAGAGACATTTTACTATAATTACCATTTTTTTTAAAAAAAAAGAGAGAAAATATTGGCAATGCTTCTTAGTGCTTCTTCAGGAGAGAGAGTGAGAGGGAGAGAGAAAGACACACAGACAGACAGACAGACAGACATTCACTCTTTTATCCCCTTTGCCTTTTATTTACCCAACCAGCATGAGGCGCATCTGCCCGCATTCGTCTCTGGTGGACGCATCACAGCTGTCTCTCTGTCTGACGCAGCGCGGCCGGGGCAGGCGCTGTGCCTTGCCTTGCCTGCTGTCTGACCGTCTCCACTAAAGAATCATCTGATGACTAATTAATTTCCAGCTAATTACCATCAACTGGTGGGCTGCCAAACAATGCACTGAAGATCCGCCAGGTAGGAGATCTTTGATGGCAGCCTATTAGCATTCTTGTTCTTATTAAAGATGCTTGACAGCGGCCCTCTTGGGACAGCAAACATGTTTTCCTAATGGGCCACTGGCTCAGAGTGGCCCTGAAGTGACCATCTGATGTGCGTCTCCTCTATGTGATTCTCCTTCCACCTCTTTTTTTGGGGGGCGGGGGGGCGTGCCTTTTCACTGGGTGGCCACACCTGGCGAGGCTCAGGGACTCTGGCCTCTCCATTCATCCCAACAAGTGTCCTTTTGTTTAACAATTCTGAAAATCGAAGCTACATCTAAGAGACTGACTGGACCTTTAGAGGTCCTTCCAGCCGAGGGTGGGGCTTCTCAGCGACCGTCTCCCTTACCAACAGCATTAGGGAGCACGTTGCGTGTTTCTTTGCAGACATAACTGAAGTGAAGACAGGAGGACCAGGAAGATAAACACCACAGTATACACCAAGAATCCTAAAACCATCAGAATACGCTGGCAAAGTCACAAGGCAGGGTGCTGACGAGTAATCCAGCACATTCTCTACCTGTCTGAGATGCTCACAGGGATTCTCGGTGTAGGTGAGGCAGGCAAACCCCAGTCTCACCTTAATCTCATGAGCCGAGATGCAGTGAAGAGAGACACGGATGCTTAGAAAATCAGAGAGTCGCATTTGCACGGGGGTAGAGCAGATATTTCGCAGGTGAGGGGCTCTCGAAAGCATTGGTGGGCACACAAAGGTATCTAAATTTACTTTCTCCATTTCTTTACGTGCTTTTATGCAAATTTCTATCCATGCAGAAGAATCACAACCTTTTCTCCTAACTCTAACAAGCAGTTTGAAAAAGACCCTGCCATCTTTATACCCTCGACTTGTCCATTTGCCAGTATGCACACTTCACTCGGGTCCCCTTTGGGGAAGAAACAGGTAAGTACTGGCGGGTTATTCTTACCTTTTCGCCTCTTTCTCCAGGTTCTCCCTAGGCAAAAGAACAGAGATTGAGTGACATAGGAAATTAAAAAACATGCCACGAAGTGACACCAAGCAAAACCAGATATCAAACCTCATCAGCGAATCATTTGTCACATTTCTGATTTGGGACCATCGGTATGTTCTGACTCGGCTCCTGGACGATGGAGCACGGATAGCAAAGGCACTTTTAATCCTTTGCCTTCCGAGAACTGGAGACAGACACTCCGCTGCTCCGCCGGGCGCTACGGAGGACAATGCAGCGGCAATTCATTTTGCTCCAAAGGTTCTTTCCGTCTACGGCTCTTTATCCTGCTCAAACTCACAGTAAACTGGGCTCTCTCCAACTCGTTCAAAGCGCAAATTAGTGTTGCAAGGACCACTCCAGGGGCCCAGTTTAATGTCCCACTCGGTCTGCCCCTAACACAACCATAAACACGCAGCCCTCAAGTGGGACCTCTTCAGAAGGATGTTCTTTAGCCTGTGGTCAGCGGCATGATTGAAACTCGGAGTCTCCTAGGAGGCGTCCGTGTCTTCAGGACAGATGCCAGCAAGCTGCAGCATCAGAGACCCCCAGAGAGTCTCCCAGCTCACACACTGACAACAGTCTGAGAGCTGAAGCGCCTCATCGTGCTGGAACGAGCCTCTCTGTTCACTGGAGCCAGGATGGGACAGAAGGAAGGAAGGGGTGACGGAGGCAAGGTCACACCCACGGTGCCACCATTCCCTTCAGGAAATGTTCACCAGACAGCTTTAAATAATGGTTGAAAGGATTTTTTGGGGGGTGGGGGTAGGGGTCACACCCAGCAAAGTTCAGGAGTTACTCCTGGCTCCATACTCCTGGCAGTGCTGGGGGGACCATATGGGATGCCAGGGATCGAACCGGGGTCGGCCATGTGCAAGGGAAATGCTCTATTTGCTGTACTATTGCTCCAGCCCCTAAAGGGATTTTTTAAAAAAAAATTATATCTATTCTGGACATCAGAGAGGAGGCAAGACAATTTTGTTTCCTGACCCTGGGCCTTCTGAATTTCTGTCCATTTTTCCCTGCTCCACATCCCTCCGGATGGTCGCTAGGCAACAGAAGAACGGCACTGAGAACCTGCTGGAAGCAATTCATCCTCACCACATTGAGCAAGAGGAGGAAAATGACAGGGGAATAGAGCCCCAGAAGGAATATTTCCTTTCCTCTCCCGCAGGACAAACGGCGGGTCTATAAATTTGAGGTCCATCCCAGCGCATGTTAATAGCAATGTGATCTGTGAAATCAGCTGACAGGCACATGTGGGTGTGGATACACACCAGCACAGCTGATGGGATTAGACACAAGTTCTGGACTTCAAGGGGTGTTCCCTCATCAAAGGACTTGGATTTGTCTGCCTGTTTGGCTGAAGCAAAACTGTCACCGATCTTTTTATATTTCAAATTCATTTGTCCTCCGAGAAACAAAGAAAACTTGCCATCTTCAGGGCATATTTTCTCTTTTTAGTAATTCAGACTACATCCACTTAAAAATCTTAAGTATGTCCTAGCTTGGTCCCTCTCTTTGCTTGATTAACTGGCCATGTTGTGTAAGGGTCGAGGTGGTCAGTTCTGGAGGAAAAGCCACAGTGACATCATCTTCAGTATGATGTCACAGGGCAATAACTTTAACCTGCCCAGTGAGTGCACAATAACAGCCATATTTGAAGTACTGGCCTTCTCAGTGCCATTCAAGGATGCTGGAATAAGACTTTAGACAATCGCAGACACCCATTTTTCAAGGCAATGGTTATTGCGAACATGATTTATCCATTAATCACAAAGCTCTTTATTGTGGCGTTAGACTATCAACAAAGAAACCTCCTCCAAGTTCAGCTAGTGGAGCTGAAGAGAAAGAAGAGGGTCAAGGTGCTTACCTGGAGGAGCACTGACCCCCCGTTCCATTCTTGGCTCTGACAGGAGCAACCTCTGAGCACTGAGCTGAAAGAGCCCACGAGCTTCCCCAGATATGGTTCAACCCCCACTCCCGTCCCTCAAATAGTACTTCCAGGACAACCCAGTGGATAAAAAAGAAACCGTAATAGCTAATAACTGTGTGGAAAACCATGTCTCAAGTGGGTTCTGCTTGGTTTGACTTGTACTTACTTTTATTTTTTTATTATTTATTTATTTATTTATTTATTTTTTGCTTTTTGGGTCACACCCGGCGATGCACAGGGGTTGCTCCTGGCTCTGCACTCAGGAATTACCCCTGGCGGTGCTCGGGGGACCATATGGGATGCTGGGAATCGAACCTGGGTCGGCCGCGTGCAAGGCAAACGCCCTACCCGCTGTGCTATTGCTCCAGCTCCTGACTTGTACTTACTTTTAGCCCAGGAATTCCACCCTGTCCTTCTGCTCCGGGCAACCCAGCATCACCCTAGAACAAAAGAGAAGAGAATATTAAAAATCAATCAGATAAATGTACCCTGTAGATTATTAGAGGATAGAACAATTCAGCAATGCACTAGAAGCAGAGAGAAAACAAGTCACCATTAGTGGAAATACAAGTGAATTCTGTAAAAACAGAATTCAATGTGTCAGGACCTTACATATGACATTATTGATTTTCCTTTCTTTAGTTGTCAAGAAAGTAGAGTGTAAGGCAAGCACCCTACTCACTGTGGTTTTTTCTGGTCCCCCTAGCTAACATTTTACCTCAGAATCTGATGACAGAAGTTGTATTTTAGCACTATATGTGATGCGTTGCTTAATTTATTCATTGCTTAATGAATAAATGCTTCCAGGATAAGGGATAGTAGATGATGAATATTTCTATCCTCATAAGTATTTCTACCAGTATGTTTATATTCTGCATTTATGAATGATCTTCCAGAATGTCTAGAAACCTAAATTAAATTTAGCTAACACAATTTATATACATTTAACAAATAAAATAATATATAGCTATGATATCATTCTGGAATGTAAAAATTTTTACTGTTATATTGGATTACTGTAATTGTCTTAACCTTTTTCAAGAACTCCTTTTTTTTTTTTGCTTTTGTTTTGGGGCCACATCTGGTGATATTCAGGGCTTCTCCTTACTCTGCACTCAGGAATTAGCCTTGGTGGTGCTTGGGGGACAATATGGGATGTTGAGGGTGAACCAGGTTCGCTGCATGCAAGGCATACAACCTATCCAATGTACTGCCTATCTCTCCAGCCCCACCTTGAAGAACTTTATTTTTGTGTGTGTATACATATATATATATGTTATATATATATACAAACACATACTTCTATACATATATATTACACTTCCTATAAACAGCTACATTATAACTGTAACTCTTGTCTGTTCCTTGGTCCAGTTTCCTTGGAAAACTGTTCGCTTAGAATAATGATAGTCATTATAAGGAAATCTTGATATCCCATTTATACATAGCAAAGAGTAAGGACTTGGAAACAGAATACACCCCAAAAAAAGACTATTTTTTACTGTGTAACCAGGGAAAAATCTATCGAGTCTGCTTGCTTCAAAGAAAGTACAGCAGGATGCACTAATATCATAACTCACGGTTTAATGCAAACAAGACATGCTGCCAGGGAACAATACAAACTTTGTTTAGACTTGCAAAGAATAACCATGGTAGCCAAAATTATTTTATAAAAAATGGTTAAGCCTCAGGATCCAGACAGCATACTGAGATTTTGAAGCAAGGAAGAGAAATGCCACTTAGGTATCTGCATAACATTGTACATAATATATGAACATCCAGGGATTGAGAGGGGGGCCTCTTAGCCCTCAACCTTACATTTTGTTTAAATAGTTTTAACCTGAAAAGAAAAAAAAAACACGACAATATCGCACTCACAAGCCCGTCACTCCATAACAACTGCTTTTATTTTGTGCTGTTCCCTTATGGCGTTCTAAATTTATGGTGACAATTTTTTCAAGCCATTGCAGGCTGATCACATGGTTTGATTTTTGAATTTTTATGATTTCTACCCCACATCTGTTTTCACGCAGAACTCGTGAGTGCTTTTGAACAGTCTGGTGATTTGTTTAATCTGTCCCAAATTGTTGAATACTAAGGTTGTTTCCAACTTTTGCTATCAGAGTTGAACTCAAATCAGTACCTTTGTAAATATGTCTATGTTCCTTTTCTCAAGGGCCCGGGACTTTTTGTGTTAAATCATAGTTTTGGTCACATGGATACATTTTTTTAAAAAAAAACATACTTCTTATCTTGTTAAGTTTAATTATTCTAGTTTAGGTTACATGTTTACAATAGTGTTAACTTTTTTGGTTTGTTTTGTTTTTGGGCCACACCCAGCGATGCTCAGGGGTAACTCCTGGCTCTGCACTCAGGAATTACTCCTGGCAGTGCTTGGGAAACCACATGAGATGCCGGGGATCGAACCCAAGTCAGCCATGCAAGGCAGACACCCTCCCCGCTATACTCTTGCTCCGTTCCCAAAAGTGTTAACTGTGATGTGAATCCCACATGTCACCACCACTGGTGACCCTCCACCACTATCCTTATGACTTCTAGTCAACTTCTCCATCATCCACCCTCCCCTCCGCTGCTTGGAGATTTCAGTTCTGCAATCCGAAGGATGCGAGCCCCTCCTACTTGCTCCCAGTGACTTTCTCCACAGTATCAGCACTGGGTATTGCAACTCTTATTTTTGTGGCTGTTCAAATGAGCACAAACAAGATTCACTAATTCGGTAAGTTTTGCCTTAGTTCCTCCAAAGCTTAAAAAGGTTTTCCCATGTTTACCACTGAGATGAGTGGCCCCGAAAAATTTTAAAGAGGAAATGCAAAGGAAACTGCTTCCTGAATGAATCAAGGGAAGACGAAAAGAGGGAAAAGTTACTCATGGCTTTTAAATAAGTTTTATCGAGAGAAGTGGACTCCAACTTAGATGAGGAGACTGCGGAGCATTTTTCATTGTTCAAGCTGAGTCTCTGGATCACGTGAAAGGAATGTTAGAGAGAAAATGCCTGCAGCTCTGAGTGCAAGGCTAGCGGTGGGGTTCGGACTGCTGTTAATTCATCCAACACAGCGAAAATTTGCTATATTTTCTGCTCTGGGCCGAAATTTCATGGGACCTCAAGTTGAAATAGACCAAATGATCACCTGAACCCAAATAGCTAATTTTTGAGTGAAAGAAAAAGAGATACACATGAATAGCTTGAGTCTCTAATTGAGGCACAACTCTTTTTGCATCCTTTTCTTGTATTTCATGAAGAAGGCATGATAAATCAAAGTCAAAGACTGTCTCGATGAAGAATGAACCATATGTCATATGATATATTAATATTTTATATTATATGAAGAGAAAATATTATCACAGGCTTATTTTTTGAATAAAGTTATAAGGATATATATTACTAGATAATATGGTAAAAGTGTGTACATGTGCAGAAAATAAAGGTTTAAAAAAAAAGGTGCAGACAGGGCCAGAGAGAGATATCAAAGACTGGAAGCATGTTCTGCATGCAGGAAGCCTGGATTTGACACCTGGCACAATTTGGTCCCCCTAGCACTGCCGGGATTGTACCCTGAGCACAGAACCAGGAGTAGTGCTGGCAACACTGGGTGTAGTCTAAACGCTCCCTGCAAAGAGGGGGATGGTGTGTTTGAGTGTGTTTGTGTGTGCTTGTGCATGTGTGTACGTGTGCTTGTGCATGTGTGTGCGCATGGGTTTGTGCATGTGTGTATGTGCTTTTGCATGCGTGCAAGCTTGTGCTTATGTGTGTGCATGTATGTGTGTATACTTGTGTGTGTGCTTGTGCATATGTGTGCATGTGCTTGTTGTGTGTGTGCTTCTGCATATTGTGCAGGTGTGTGTGTGCACATGCACTTGTGTGTGCACGTGTGTGTGCATGTGCTTGTGTGTGTGCTTGTGCATATGTGTGTGCATGTGCTTGTGTGTGTGTTTGTGTGTGTTCAGATGTGTGTGTGCATGTGTGTGTGTGTGCATGTGTGTATTTTGGGCTGATACCATTGCCGGGGAATCTGTCCACTGATCTGAGAGCATTTCACATTCACGAGCAGAGAGCGCAGTTCAGAGGTAGCGAGGAAGAGCAGCGGCAGCTGACGTCTCCAATCTAGGTAGACTCAGGGCCTTCGCTGCTACACTCTAAATTCTAAGGCGGATCCCGGTCTATTGCTCCCAAATGACAATTTGTATATTTGGACTAAAAATAGGCACAAGTGATTTTTTAAAAGTATGGATTGCTGCATTCTTTTCTTTCTTCTTTAAAAAGCTGAATCCTCTGTAGAATCCTAATGGAAAACACTGTTCGAGGCTTTCACGATTAGTTCAGGTACTGCTATCCAGAGGCGACTAGGGCGAAGACTTAAAGGGACACAGTTTGGGGAGGAAGCTGAGTGCGAAAGGGAAATGGTTTCCGGGTAGTTTGCTGCTCCCAGGACCCCACCACTGCCATTTTCTCTTCTCGCAGGGGGCACTTAAAAATCAGTACTCGTCTTATGTTTTTAGCATAATATAATTTCACGATCGCCTTGTCAAGGTCCTGCATTTTCAGAGTTAACTCATCCAAAGGAGAGGAGAGAAACTGGGAGCAGCTCGGAGCAGCCACGATGGACCAGAGGCACTGAGCAGCAGCCTGTGGTACCCGCGTGCCGGTGCCCACGTCTCGAGCTGGAGCTGGCAGGGTTGGTGACAAAGGCTGCCCTCAGACGCTGGCAGGCGGGGCTTTTCCATGACCCATCAGCAGAAGGTGGATTACGGTGCGGGGAGTATGACTCAGCTGCCACGGAGGATGCTTTCTCGCCATTTGCTACAATCTGGATGGAGCAAGATGGAGCACGATGCCAAGTGACGCGGGTCAGAGGAGGAAAGACAAACACTGGACGATCTCCTTGAGATGTGGGGTACAGAGAATCAAAGCGGGGTGGAGGGAGTCTCGAGAAAACACACCCCTGGTTTCTCACTGCAGACTCCAGGCTAGCAGAAGTGGGCAGGGGGAGACAGAGCAAGGGAATCCAAGAACACATCGGTTTTTGGGTAGAGGGGTAGTGTGGACACGCATGTTCTGAGGAAGTGCGACCTTGCGCTCAAAACAGTGTTCTAAATCGATATTAGCTTCATTTACGAAGCATGTTTGAGTTCAGTTTTCTGTCTATAAATGTAGGCAGCACTGTAGTCGCTCTGTACTCCTGTTACTCATCGATTTGCTTGAATAGACACCAGTAACGTCTCCATTGTCAGACTGCTTGTTACTATTTTTGGCATGTTGAATATGCCACGGGTAGCTTGCCAGGCTCTGCCGTGCAGGCGGGATGCTCTCGGTAGCTTGCCAGACTCTTCGAGAGGGACGGAGACACTAAACCCGAGTTGGCCGTGTGCAAGGCAAACGCCCTACCCGCTGTGCTATCGCTCCAGTCCGTAAATGTAGACAGAAACATACAAAACATACTTAGAACTCCAAACTGCAAATGCTAAGAGATCACTTATGCTAGGAGATAGCTAAGGATGCAGAGGTTGCAGAAAACAAAATAACAGTTGATTTTAGTTGGATGGAATTTATGTAAAGGAGAATTCTCTGCCTGGAGCACATCCTTGACATGTGAAGGCCACGGTTCCTGACGTCCCGCACCGGGTAAGGAGAGCGCCTCTGCTCCCCATTGCCCTGTAGGAACAGGCGCTCATTTCCCACGGCCCGCAGTGGCGTTCTTGAGATCTCAGAGATTTCAGGATAGATTATTCTTTCCAATCAGAAGATAATACCCCGTTATTAATAGCAACGCTGAATGCATGTGTGCTCAACTGAAAAAGTTCTAATAATCAGTGGAGAGGAGCAGACTGAGCAGTCCTGGCCGGCACACCCAGGGGATTGCTGGGCTGTGGCTGATGAATGCTGTCACTCAGAGGGGCACAGGTCACTCTTGTTCAGTAATTAGCACGTCGTCTTTCCATCAGATGCACCCTAGTTCCTTATCTTTCCCTTTTGGGGGCGTGGGTGGTACAAATCCAGTGGTACTCAGTGGGGGATACTCCCAAACTGTGCTCAGGGCTCACTCCCAGTGGTGCTCTGAGGACCATGCGTACAAAGGATTGAACCTGGGCCTCCCACACCTGGGCCTTTTGTGTTCTCTCTCCAGGCCTTTCTTATTCTCTGATTAAACTTTGAGGTTGTTGTCGTCATCATCACCATCATCATCATCATCGTAGCACTGTCGTTCCTGTTGCTCATCGATTTGTTCGAGCGGGCACCAGTAATGTCTCTCATTGTGAGACTTCTTGTTACTGTTTTTGGCATATCCAATATGCCCTGGGTAGCTTGCCAGGCTCTGCCGTGCGGGCGCGATACTCTCGGTAGCTTGCCGGCTCTCCGAGAGGGGCGGAGGAATCGAACATGGGTCAGCTGTGTGAAAGGCGAACGCCCTACCTGCTGTGCTATCGCTCCAGCCCAACTTTGAGGTAAGTATTAAAATTCCCATTTGACACAACACAAAAGGAGGACACAGAGCAAGTAGTAACTGAATATAAACCCCCACTCCAGTGGGGATGCTGAAGTCGTCCTCAGAGGCTGGGGGGCCTCCCGGGAGCCACGGCCACGTGCGTCAGAATTCTCTATGGCACAGTGGGTGGGAGGTCACGGGCTCTACTTGGAGCGTCGCTGACACAGGCCAGTACCAAGGGGGGCCAGGTGACACCCGGGAGTGTGCAGACCATCCTGAAATCTCTGACTGAAGCGCTGCTCGATTTGTGTCCACGTCAGCCAGCACCTGCCTGCCTGCATAGTGTGGGGCCTCAGTTTCCCCAGAGACAGAACAGAGGCAACGACACTCTTTGAAGCACCATTGCAGGCTAATCTGCTCCCTGCACCGAGGAAAGGACTGGCAGAGGGCTTCTGGGGAACAGAAGCTCGCGACCAGAGGTGCGGTGCTGTGCCCAGGTACTGCCTTCCCTGGGCAGGGCGCACGGCGGACAGCCTGACAGACAGTCCTGCCACATCCCCTCACTGACGCTACCTCAGGCTGCCTCACGGTTAGTGGGATTTCAGGACTGTGATGTGGAGTCAAATGGAAGGGATGGTAGATGGCAACATTATTTTTTATTATCACATTATCTCGGGCAACATTATTATTATTATTATTATTATTACTACTACTACGAATAATAATACATTTTCTGGATTACCAAGAGGCCACGGCTGATGTTCAGAGGCCACAGGGCTCCGAGCAGGGGCTCACATGCAAGCCCCGTGCTCTTCCACTGAGCCACAGCCCGGCTTGTCTTTGGGGCCACACTCAGTGGTGCTCAGGGTTTACTCCTGGCTCCGTGCTGAAGGATCACTTCCGGCAGGGCCAGGGAACCATATACAGTGCTGGGCACTGAACCCAGGTCGGCTGCAGGTGAGGCGGCTCCTTCAGCCTCCTGCCGGATACTCTCTCCAGCTCTCACAGCAGCGGTGTTTGGAAAATGCAATTCCAAGCTCAAGCATGTCAAGGAGCGATCGCATCTACTGGCTCTATGGGCAGCTTCATGGTATGAGTGGATTTTTTTATCTTAGTGTCATGATAAAAAGGAAAACCCTCTTGCGGTGAGTCACAGGGTGTCTGAGAAGCAATTCTAAGACCCTGGTGGCTGCCACTTGGTTTGTAAGAACCACAATGTGAAGATTTCCTCCTCTGCCTTTGCCGAGCACTGAAAGCGTCAATCCCACCAGACGAACCACTCTGGCCTCTCGCACCACGCCAGGCTGCTGTGTCTCTGCCTCCCACGGGACAGACTTTGAGAATAACTCTTCACAGAACGTCGCCCCTCACCCCGCCACCCCGCCGCCTCGCAGGGGTGCGGGCAGCTGGTGCTGGCACTCAGGAGTAAGGGTGGAAGAAAAATTTGTTGAATGGGTGATTCAAGAAATTGGTAAGCAGGGCTGGAGAGATAGGACAGCGGGTAGGGCATTTGCCTTGCACACGGCCGACCTGGGTTCAAGTCCCAGCATTCCATATGGTCCCCTGAGCACGGCCAGGGGTAGTTCCTGAGTGCAGAGCCAGGAGTAACCCCTGTGCAGTGCCAGGTGTGACCCAAAAAGCAAAAAAAAAAAAAAAAGAAATTGGTAAGCAAATCCGTGAATACAATTAAAGGAAGATTTTACTATTAAAACAAACAAACAAACCTTCCCACATCAATTTAATCAGCTCTTAAAAATCCCTCTTTTTTTTTTTTTTGGAGGTAGGGGACCAACACTGGTGGTACTGAAGGGATGACTCCTGATTCTGTGCTCAGGGATCACTCCCAGCAGAGCTCGGGAGAACCCTACAGGGCTGTTGGGGATCAAACCTGTGTTGCTCATGTGCAAGGCAAGCGCCCTACCCGCTGTACTATCACTCTGGCCCATAGCAATTGTCTGTAATCTCATCTACTAAATAGTGTCTTTTCAATTCAAATCAAAACTAAATGGACTTGCTGATGGCATAATTCCTTCAGGCACTGGCGGGCTCTTTGCCTCACAGCATGCTGTAAGCGGCTTCCTGCCTCGCACCTCCCATCTCTCCTGAGCTATTCTCCCACTCCCAGTGCTGCCATTTAGTTGAGTGACAACTGGCATCAAATTTTACTGCAACAGGGCTAAATGAAATCCAGGAGAACGTGGCTTTAAAAAAAAAAGCCCTTATTATCATTATTTCATTTCAAGCCAGCAATAAGTTACCTCTCTCAACATTTTATTCCTCTCTAAAGGAATCAATTGCATAAAAAATATCTTTTGTTACTCTTAAAGAAAATTGAATGAAAAATCTCTTTTAGAGTAATCATAGAACAAAAAATGCCCAAGAAGTCATTCATCACATTCAGGAAGGAAGTGATTTATGCAGAGATATCCTGTAATAGGAATTGGACAGTTCTACAAGAAGGAAAAAAAATATCCATCCTATTATTATAGTTATTATTAGAGAAAAAAATCAGTCACAATTTTTTAAAAATCTAGTGCATGCAAACTCCTAACTTTAGGAGTTTAAAATGAAAAATGACAAAAATTAACTATTAACTGGTGTGCGTGTGTAGTGATGGGTTGAACCCACAACTTCACACATAGAGGCAAGGCTAATAAGTGATCTTCTGCTGAACTACATACCCAGCCAATAAAAACAATTTCTCTCTTTAACTTACAAAAGTTTGCATCTTTGCAAGAGGCTTTCACTTCATTATTACTTAGTCTATTTTCAGAACTCAGTCATTTGAACATCTTTTCTGAAAGTCTAGTACTGGACAGTTTGATCAGTTTATGGGTAAATTCTGCTGCAGAAAAGTTAGCAAAGAAGACAGAGAAAAGGAGAAGAGTATGTTCAGTGTGTGAGTCAGGGATAGAAAGTAATGAGTTCGTGGTAGGGACCACTGCATGGATTTGACCTTTTGGAAGTCCAAGAGCTTCAGTTTATTTGCTCTCTAAATATGCTTACAATAAAAATGCCATAAGAAGTATGCTGTGAAGATTAATGTCAGCGAAAAGCTGTATCCATCCATGGATAAAAGATGAAAAGGATCTCGAAATACCAAACTATAAGCTAATTAAAATTTAATGTGACTTAAAAAAAAAGTCACAGCTCTTTGGGATAGATTTATAGATATGCTACTATCAATTTTTAATTTATAATCGATTTTGAAGTTTTCAAAGTGATAAATACTGGAAAACTCTTGAAGAACACACAAAAAAGAGGTCATTTGATATTTATCTTTTGCTTTGGAAACAATTCTTAGGACTCTGGGGCCTCAGAACATCTCAGGTTTTTGGCTCAGACACAATAATTGGCTTTTCATCCTGAAAATCTCCAGCTCTGTCGGCTGAAGGATGAGAACTGAGAGCTTCGCCGGTAGAGGTGCCTCTGCTTCGCTTTCGTTCTTTCCTTGGGGGCCACAGCCAGTGCTCGGTGGCTACTCTGGGCTCCTTGGGACCTGGGGGTGTCCATCTGCAGGTGCTCGGGGAACCACGAGGTGCTGAGATCGACCTGGGCCTCCCGCATGTGTTCCACCCCTTGAATGATCTCTCTGGTCCCCCCAATCTTATTTCTGCTGTCCTCTGCGCTCGGTCTCTCGTCCCGCTCTGTCCTTTGGACGCACTGGACTTCCGGACATACAACGCCCGCCTGGCTGTTCTACAGGCGCCAAGAGGCAGGATGTGCAAATTGATTTGAGTTCTAATTTGATCTGGTGAGCATTCACACTGTTAAAGGGCTCACAGACACACGTGCAAAGAAATGCTCTAGTCGGCGGTGAATTTTGTCAAAGCGTTCTTCCATTTAAAACATAAGTCTACTACAAATGAGTTTTGGAAGTTCCCAGTTCTCAAGGGAAGTAAGGCTTAATTGACATGCACATATTAACCTCTGCATGTTTGATTGTGTGTGTGTGTGTGTGTGTGTGTGTGTGTGTGTGAGAGAGAGAGAGAGAGAGAGAGAGAGAGAGACAGACAGACAGACAGACAGACAGACAGAGAAGGAGGAAAGAGAGGGTGGAAGGAGAGGCGACTGAATTGTGGAGAACAGATAAAGCATTAATTGTACCTTTAAACCAACAAAATCTCTCCAATGACAATTAAATAGTTTTCATGTCCAATATAATTAGCAGGACAAGAGGGAAGCAATCAAATCTGTCCTAACTGCTTCAGCTCTTGGAAATCAGCCCGAGCTATGGAAACAATGGTTTCTCTAATTGGGAACAGAGGGTTCTAGAAGTTCGTTAGAATGAGACAGAGGTAGGGTCGGACAGAGGGCAGGGATTTAGGGATAAATGAATACGGCCCGTTTCTCACGTGACAAACGCAGGCCTCGGGCTCAGAGAGAAACAGAGGCTCCCAAAGGCGGCACAGAGGCGGGGGAGCTGGGGCCGGGCGCCCTGGACCCAACCAGCGTTCGAGGTTGGACAGTCCCGTAGCTCGGAGAGGAGACTGTCTCGCCCCCACGTCCTCCACATCCACACGGCAACATGGCAACCGCTCCACGTGGGGCAGGGCACAGGGAGCAGGGCCAGGAACAGAGGCGCAGCCTTCCTGTGCTGTCACCGTGCAAGTCTGTTTTCTGGCCATTATAAATTCTGGGTCCTGTTCCACAGGGAGGTGCTCTAAGCCTAACCGCGAAACCTTGTAGGACAGTCTGACCCTACTTTAGACGCGTGTTGAACACCTAGTACAAAGTACCCAGTTAATACTGCAGCATCTGTATTTATATTGAACTCTGGGCCTTAGAAATGTCTAACAATCGTCACCAAACGAGGGACAGAATGGGAGCGTTCTCGGGGGTTCTGAACCCAGAAGCTTCTGCCTTTTCATCGAAAATGCTCACAAGCTCTTGCAAGACTAAAATGCCACAGAAAGGCCAGGTTAGTGCCACAAAAGCAGTTTTCCTTTGTCCAGTTTCCCAAAGAACTGTAAGACCTTCACAGACTTTAGTCATGTCTATTAGCAATCAGTTGACATATGTGGAACGGCGGACAGGTCTTATAAACAGGCAGTACCAAGTTTACTGGCCCAAAATAGTCACCAGTTTTATGTCAGAAAGGACAGAGAAGTTTCTAATAGAAAAAAATATATTTTCTTAGAGTAGTTCATTTTTCTTTCTTTTTTTTTAAAGCAAAATCTTTTTATTTTCAAGTTGCTATCTGCCACTTTTTGGTGGTTAAGAAATCATATATATCTGTAACCATTGTCTGAAAACTATTTTCTAAACACCCACTGTACTTTTTTTTTGAGAAAATGAAATTGTAATGTGGAAAAAAATACTTTGCCAAGACAGTTTAAGTGTACTTAGATGCTTTTTAAAAATTATGATGCCATTAGAAACTCTTAGAAAAAACAAATTCTAGAGATCTAAGACATATTTCAAATGTTTCAAGTATAAAATTATTTTTCTAGTTCCAACTGAGTTTTTATTGTTGAAATGCTGACTTAACGGAGACTCGGTCATGTTCACATTTTATCATCCTAAAGATGGCACAGAAAACATTACAAGTGTTAGATAATGACTAGGATACACAAAGTTTTAGGGTAAGTTCTATGTAGTAGGAAAAACTATTTTACATGGCATTTTGCTGTATTTCATAAAGGTAGAAAATCATTTAACTTCCCTAGGTTTTATAGAAAGCAATTTAAAATGCCACAAAGGTTATAATGAGACATAAAAATTGCAAATATTAGCTGTCTATTTGCTTGAAATATAAATTAAAGTGGGTGACTAGGACAAGAAAATGTCACATTCCTTTTTCTTGCTAGGGAAATTGCATGTTTCCTCTGCAAAAATAAAGAACACGAAGTCTTTATAAGCACCGATGTGACAGTTTTAAAGTTGTGTTGTTTCAGGCTGAAAGGTTCCTATAAATGTTCACGATTGTCTCAAAGTTGAAAAAAAGAACAGAAACAGAGAAACAGCAAAGCCTTAACCATAGGCATGCAAGTTTTGTTTTACACCAGTGTTAACGACGCTCATGCTATACTTAAATTTTGTCTTTTGTAAACACTATCTTTATGTATAATTTGCAAATCCATCTTAAAATACATATCCTTTCAACTGTTTTGCTCATGTTTCCATCCATCATCTACAGCATTCTAAGCAGAAAAAACCCTTTTGTCTTAACCAGGATTTATGAAGCAAACAGAGAAGCATCTTGCTAAGTCCTAGGCAGCCTCACCCAGGCAGCGATCAGGGAGGAGGGCGCTGGGTTTGGTTTGTGGACCAAAGAATGCCGTGCTGGGGAACCTCAACTTCACATGGGAGCTGAGTGGAAACAGAGAACCTCTTTTTAAAAGGCAAATCTTCAGCTTCACTGGCATAAAATGAAGGAGTATTTTCGTAGTCATTTAAAATTTTGTCTGTGTGTGTGTGTGTGTGTGTGTGTGTGTGTGTGTGTGTGTGTCCACACTCAACAGTGCTCGTGACTTACTCCTGGCTCTCTGGCATCAGGGATCATCCCGGTGGGGCTCGGGGACCGCAACCCCGCTGGCTCCAGCAAGGCAAGCATCCTTGCTCCTGTGTCTCTCCAGCCCCTACTTTTAAGACTTTTAAACTCAGTTGTCCTCCCTTTGGGATTTACTGGGTGGAAGCTTTCTTCTTTAACAGTTGAGGAAACCGCAGCCAGAGGAGGCAGAGGCCACCCGGCCCCGCGTGGCTCCAGTGCCAGCTTCCGTGCCAGCCAGCACTTAGTAGGTTTTGAGCTATGGGTCTTTGTCACACTTGGGAAGAAAAATGGGCAGGACGGAGCCGTCCCTCGGAGGCTGCCTCTTCCTGCACGGGTTGGGCTGCTGATGATTTCAGAACTCAGTTCCGGGTGCCTGGACTGAAAGCGTTGGGTGGCAGCATTTCAAAGACTGGTCCCAAAGATCTAAGGGAGGCAAAGTCCCTCGCTTGGCCTCCTGGCTCCTGGCAGTCTGGCGCGGCTACGGGCTGTGGGTTTTGCCAGCCGCCACAGCAGCTTTCCTGGTCTCCACAGAGGATCCAAACGGAAGAGCCAGCCAGAGCGTGAGCAACACAGGCTAGCAGACCCCACAGTAACGCCAGCTGCCCCATCCCACCAGGAAGCATGGTACAGGGATAAACGCATACAAACACACACACAGACAGAGAGATCTGTGTCCCCTCCCGCTTTTTAACCTTATTTTTTTCTTTGCTATTATTGACAACACAGTAAAAGTGCCTTATCAGAACTCAACCCACTTAATTTCTAATTTTGCTTAAGATTAAAAAAGCTCATTTAAGAAAACTCCAACCGATTCCCTCTGCACGACCACAATTTAGTTAAACACATCACCCCCCTACTCCATCTGTGATTTTGAGAAAGATAAGGTGGCATCATATTCAAAGATCAAATAAAATAAAATTTTCTAAAGGTTTCTATTTTGGGCACCTTTGAAATTTTTTTTTAAAAATGCATGATTTCCCTATATTCAAAAATATCTTCTGTTTTTATAAACTCAAATAAATATTAACATTATTGACTGGGATCATTTGTGATTTTAATCTCTTCAATTAACTCACCTTTTGCCCATTCAGCCCTTGAAGTCCAGGTGCTCCAACAGAACCCTAAGGAGACAAAATAGAAAATGAAGCTGATTGCAATCATGCAAGGCATTTCTATATTTAAAAAGGTATTTGAAATAACTACCATTTCCCCTGCTATCTGTCAAGTAAGAGCCCCAGGTTGTATACCCAAATTGTTTGCATTATGCATTTTTTAAAACTAGACATTCAGGATGTATGTTTAAGTGTGAATCTGTCTTTCAATGTAGAAAAGAAAAGACAACAAATACTAAAGACTAAGCAGACACAACAAAGCTTCTATACATAAGATTGTGTGTGTGTGTGTGTGTGTGTGTGTGTGTGTGCACGCATGATAATGTATTTAGCGACCACACGTTAAACTGGGGTGATCAGACATGGTGAGGAGCGGATAAGAAAGCTGACAGAGTATGACATTTAACTGGGTATAGAAACATTAACACATGTTTTCAAATCGTGATGTCATTTCCCTCCCGCCACCTTCCTTCCAGACTCTGGAGAAACCATTTTAAAGCAAAAATTTCCTCTTCTTCGTCTAACACTAGAAAACAGATTTTTCTTGGTAGATACATGATATTGAGTTTCTTCATTAATAATGGAAACAAGTTTTCTAAGAAAGTAATTATGTACCTAAAACTGCTCTGAAAATAAAGTTCATTAAACATAGAGTCATTATACGCAGAAGAAATCGAGTTCCTTAGAGCCTAGTTCCTTAGAGCATTCTGTGATTATACTGAGTGGGTCATTAAAAGACTTCCTGCAGCCTGCGGCAGTAAGTTTATCCAGGCTGCATGTGGATTAGGGTAGCTTTACAATTTCACACCATGCTTAATAGAGACGTTATTGCACAGGACAAAGTGTTCCTATACACAACTTGTACCCACTCACTGGCTTTTACTTGGTAGGATTATGTTTCAACAGATGCCACATGCCCAGTGCTTGGGGGATTAAAAAGTCTCTCTCTTTGATGGATTCCAAAGATAAAGAATAATAACTTTTCCACCTGTTACGATACAATTGTCTTTAGTTTCCTGCAGGTTAAAAAAATCCCTTTCTCCCCCCTTTGGGGCAAAAGGTAGAATGGGGATGGGGACAATGATATTTTTTTGCCCAATGGCCATCTACCTGCTATTGTAGTCCCTGTGCAGTTTTATTTATATTTTGATTAAGATATACATTTTGGATAATATTTTTATCATTTTTTAATTGAATCACAGTGATACACACATTTAAAAAGTTGTTCATGATTGGATTTCAAGTCATATAAAGTTCTGACACCCATCCCTTCACTGGTTGTATTTTTCCCATAACCAGTGGTTCCAGTTTCCCTCCCGTTCCTTGACCCCCTGCATTTTGGCAGACACTTTTCTTCTGTCTCTGTCTCTGTCTCTGTCTCTGTCTTTCTTTGGGGGTCTTATGGTTCACAATATAGATAATGAAAGGTATCACGTATGTTCCTCTACCTGGTTTCAATACTCAGTTCCTGTCCACCACTGACCAAGCAAGTGGAAGCAAAGATAACCAAATGGGACCACATGAAACTAAGAAGCTTCTGCAGCTCAAAAGAAGTGGTGTCTAAGATAGAAAGACAGTCCATGAAATGCGAAAAATTATTTTCCCAGTATCCATCTGATAAAGGATTAATATCAAAGTTATATAGAACACTGGTAGAAATTTATAAGAAAAAAAATCCAACCCCATTAAAAATGGGGAGAGTAAGTGAACAGAAACTTCCTCAAAGAAGAAATTCAAATGGCCAAAAGGCACATAAAAAATGCTCTATATTACTAATCATCAGAAAGATGCAAATCAAACAATAAGATTATCATCTCACACCATAGAGACTGGTACACACTCAAAAGAACAAGAACAACCAGAGCTGGGACAGATGTAGGGAGAAAGGGACTATCCGTCATTGTTGGTGTGAATACTGACTGGTCCAGTCTTTTTGTAAAACAATATGGACATTCCTAAAAAAACTAGAAATTGAGCTCCATTCGACCAAGCAGTACCACTTCTGGGAATATACTCTGGTGGTCCCAAAACACATAGCAGAAACATCATCTGCACTTAGATGTTCATTGTAGCACTGTTCACAATAGCCAAAATTCTGGAAACAACCTGAGTGCCTGAGAACAGACAACTGGATAAAGAAACTATGGTATATCTACACAGTGGAATACTATGCAGCCATAAGGAAGAATGAAATCATGAAATTTGCTTATAAATGGATGGACATGGAGAGTATTATGCACAAGAGTGTGTGTGGGGCAAAGAGCAGTTAGGATAGAGAAGGAACCAACATGACAATAATAGTCCAATGCAGTTTCAGAAGTGCTTGAGCCTCTCTCCAGAACCTAAGGGCCAACTTCGAGGACTTGGTAACATGCAAAGGCAATCAGAAAGTTCCTGTTCTGGTTCCCACAGTTGGGGAAGACACCAGCGAGTCACTGGTAGACAGTAATCCTTCAAGGACACCCTTTGTTCTCTTGAGTTTGATGGTCTTTGGCATCAGAAACTGGAGCAAGGCCACATACTTAATCTGGAGTGTCATGGAATCCTTCCCATTCTAAGTTTCAGTCACAAATGCTTTACCAGTATTTGAATTAAAAATTCAATTACCTACACACTTGGCAGACAGCTTAAAAGAGTCTGCTCTGGATTTATTGGCTTTTCTATAAGGGAGTCGACCAGACATGAGTGGCTCACTTTATATGACTGTATTTTCAGAAGGCAGAATGTAGAAGGCAGACAGGTCCAGCGTGGCTAACAGCAGCTAAATCCATACGCGCTCGGACTAGCTGTAGGCACTGGGCATAATGACCTTCACAGTACTGTTCATACTCTACCTTTTGTCCAGGAGGGCCCACTGGTCCCTAAAAAAAAGATAAACAATTCAATTAACATAAAATGGTAATGGCCTTAAGCTTACACAACCATACTTGCTAGGTTTCTCTCAGCAAGTTGTTCTCTTAGCAGCTGTTTTATACATCAAGGAAAATGAAAACTTCCAGTTGGAAGGACACAATGGATCTTCCCTCTCATTCTCTTTTGAATATCATTAAGCATATGCAATAGGATTATGATTTTTCCTTTATAAAAGAACCTTTGCTGTTCCACTTCGCCTGTTTCTTCAAATGCCTGCAAACGATCTCATTTATGGCGGCTAGAGAAGCTGCTTCCAGAAGTGGTCATAACGCAGTGCCGTTTCTCAGCAACGGGCATGTTGCATGACTTCTGCCAAACTCCAATAAGAGGAATTGCAAAGGAAATATCTGAGGGGTTTTACAAAGAGACGCTTTGTTCTGTTCTTTCTGTTCTGCACAAAATCATGTTTACACGTGAGTGAGGAGGATGCAGGTAACCTGAGGTGCCCCACCAAGGAACGAGACCCCGTCAGTCTTTGGTTCAACGATCATCCTGGGCAGGGAAGGGTGGGGAGGGGGGAAAGTACAAGACAGAGGAAGATTGGGAACAGTTAAGGAGAAATATGGCAGTTTTGAGATTTAGCAGCTTTATATATTTTTTTAACCACAAAGCCCATGATGGGATTCTGGAGAGTTTATTTAGAAGAGTGTTGGGATGGTGGGAAAGGACAGAAAGAATACAATTATAATTCTGACTAGGCACATGTTTTAAAATTCTTTTCTTCCAACTCTTTTCCAAAAATCTTAATTTTAGCAAAATTACTCCATGATTTCCTGCAAAAAGCTCTGTATTTCAAGGGCTGAAGAGATAGGACTCGGGCACTTGCCTTGCATGCAGCTGACCTAGGTTTTATCTCCGGCATCCCACACCGTCCCTTGAACCCACCAGGAACAGTTCCCGAGCAGAGCCAGGAGTAAGCCCACACTGCTGGGTGTGGCCCCAAAGCAAGCAAGCAAGCAAACAAACAAAACTCTTTATTTCATTATGCTTAACAAAGGGCTAGATTATTTTCACTGTGCGGGCTTTCAGTTACTCATCAGCTTCCTTGCTTGTGGCAGTTAACAGAATAGCATAGTCGTTGGAGGAAGAATTGGTCATGGATATTTTTAGTTAAAAGTTTGGGCTGGAAGGCGATGAGGGCTGGCCCATGGTAGGAGGCTTGTCACAAAGGCAGAGGGGGAGGGCAGTTAGGACAGAGAAAGGACCTCTATGACAATGATAGTTGGAAATGTCACTCTGGACAAGAAGTGAGTGCTGAAAGGAGGTAGAGTGCTATGCACGGTACCCTTGCAGGGTCAGTATAGCAAATCCCAGTGCCTTAAAAGAAAAATAAGAGAGGGAAAGAGGGAGGAAAAGAGAGAATAAAAGAGAAACAGAGAGACAGACAGACAGACAGACAGAGACAGAGACACACACACAGAGAGAGGCAGAGAGGAGAGTGTTTGCCAGAGGTAGTCTGCAGGTTCGGAGCAGGGAGGGAAACGGGACATTTATGGTGGGAAATGTGCACTGGTGAAGGAATGGGTGTTGGAACATTGTATGACCGAAACTGAATCATGGACAACTTTGTATAGTTCACAGAGGTTCAATAAAAAATGGGATTGAACGGATAGTATAGCAGGTGGGGTGCTTGCCTTGCATACACTCGACCCGGGTTTGATTCCTGGCATCTCATATGGTCCCTTGAGCACTGACAGGAATGATGCCTGAGCACATATATATTTTGGCATGCCCCCCTTCCCCCTACACACACACACACACACACACACACACACACACACACACACACACACTGTTTAGGAGCACTCAGAGAATATTTGCCTCTGAATCATGAGTCTTCGCAGGAAGGCCCAGAGTACAGTGTGGATGATATTTCTGCACACAGTCAGTTGGAGGGAGTTGACAGCTCTCTGTGCAGACCACTTTATGCAGTCCTTCTGCATTTCCTCAGCCAACTTCTCAATTAGCTGGCTATCCGATGCATCTGTGCGGTCAGACACTGTCCTGACATCCTTTACTCCTTCTATGAAACCTTCTTCCTATCTTAGATCTTACATGTGATCAGGTGTAAATCCCCTTGCCACCCTGCCTCTCATCAATTCAAACCCGTGGGGGCCTCTATTAGAGGCAGGAGAGGGTCTCCGGTCGTGGGCAAACGCGCCCAGCGGACTCTGGAATCCATCGTTTTCCCCACCCTTAGGGATCTTTCTCAATCAATTATCCCTGCATCCGTATCAGAGCCTCCAGCTCAGCACTGGGCCGTTTCCCGCAGCACATAAACATATTTAATCATTTCCTTACTTGGGCAAATTGTTTGGGAAGTCAATGTTAATGCAAAAGAGAGGCAGAATCTGAAGCCGTGGTGTGAGGAGATCTGAGTGAAAGACTTGGTTTATCATTGTCAGTGATTCCATTCCCCCAAGTGTCTCCAGAGGATTTCACTTCTTAAAATGTTGATGTTAGAAAGGAAATCATAAAACAAAAAAATACACAAATTCAATGTTTGCATTGAGAATGTATACGCTCAATTCAAAAGGGTTTGTTTCCCATTATAAACCTAACTTTGACACTTGAAGAAAAAACATTGTTCACTAAAATTTGATCTTTTATTACATTGAAGTGGAACCCTGGAAAGAAATTATTTCAGATGAAAATCGAAGCTTGTAAACAAAACATTTAAAAGTACAAGCTAACAACTCTGGTATCTTTTGATTTGGTCTCTTGCATGAACACATTAAACCCAAAATTTAGAAAGACTACTCAAAGTTCTGAAATCCATAAAATTATATTTGTTGTAGATTTTAACACAATATTTTATAATTCAAAAGATAGCCACAAAGAAAATATTTTCTTTAACGGTTAGAAAACCTTCTAGTTTTCCTAAACTCCCAAATTAAAGCAGTCTTGAAGATACAACATTCATTTTGAATTGTGCGTATGTCTTGTATATTATTCATAACTATATTATTCATCCATATTGCCAAGGATATATTCAGAGCTACCAAAAATGTGCAATATGTCTTTGATCTCGCAGGCAGAAAAAGCTCGAGGAAGCCAAGAACAGTGTCATTGATTACCAGAAGAGGAGTGGGAATAAAGAAGCCCTGACTATAATGCACAGACATACATCTGAGTAAGCATGAAAACATGCACACGTGTGCACACGCACACACAGGCACACACACGCAGAAACACAACAGTTGAAAACACTGTGTTACAGGATTTTTTTAGGATCCTTTCATTACTAATCATATATCTGCGATATTATGGTCATTAAAGTCACTTGCAAATGATGGCCTCGCTGAGCAACAACTGATTTCTGAAATTAGGGCACACTGCCACAAATTCAGATGTCTGCAGTTCCTTAGCTTTGAGATTTCTAAGACAGCTATAGGTCCATAAAGTGCTATACGCCAAGTGCCATAGAACTACTCACTAACTCATCTAATCTTAAAATTATTTATATTTTCAACACATACAAAACTTGGGTGAACTGTGTGATATCTAATTATTCAGCTGACAAATAACTGCTTCCTATTATTTCAGAATTAGTCAATGGCTCAAATGTTCTAATATTTCTAAAAAAGTTCTATCAAATATGTCTTCTAAAACAGAGTGAAGCACCATTTTGCAAATTAATGGGCTATTTCTAATTTGGATCTTTTCTTGGCCAGCATACTTATATTTGACAACCAAGAAGAAAATAATCTAGTTTCTAAACTAGGTTATCTTCTTCATAAACAGCTCAAGATTAAAGTGATGTGACAACAGACGCTCGAGATATTAAGTTAGATCTCTTTAAATTTAATTCTGAAATGTCTACTAGGGTTAAGAGCTTGAAGTAAAAAAATTCTGATGAGAAAAAGATATTTGGTATAAAAAGGGAAAAACAAATCCCTGGGATACAAAAAAAAAATCTCAAAAAAAGGGAATTGGGATAAAAAAAGAGTTAGGGGAAAGATTCAAAGGACCCAATTCTGAGAAAAAATTTCTTTTGGGTGTGAAAAAAAGCCATAAACATCTAAGATAAACATCTAAGAAAAATTCTGAGAAAAAAATGATTATTGGGTATAAATGAACTTGGGAGCTCAGCAGAAAATTCAGATGAAATTACTACGGAGATGTAATTAAAAAAAACAGAAAAAGCATTCTGACAAACAAAATTGGAAGACAAATACCTTTTGGGGGTAAATAACTTGAGGGGAAAAGTCCAAGAGGAGCAAATACTTTGGGAAAATATCCATTAGGTATTAAAAAAAAAACTGAGAAGAAAAACCTGAAGGAACAAATTCTGAGCAAAAATGTGTGCATAATAAAGAAACTGAAGAGAAAAATCTAGAAGCAAATCCTAAGGAAAAATGTATTTGGATATAAAGGCTGTATGGAGAAAAGACTAAGAGGCATATTTTCTGAATAAATGTCTTCTGGGTAAAATAGACGTGAGCCCAAAACTCTTTTAGGAGCAAATTCTCAGGGAAAGTGTCTAAAGAAACTGAAAAGAAAAAATAATATCATAAAATCAAATTCAGGGATAAACTACTTGGAGCAAAAACCAGAGGAGAAAAACATCCGAACACAAATGTGGAGAAAATGTCTACTAGGTATAAAGAAACTGAGGAGAAAACCCTGAAAACAAATTATTAGGGGAAATGTTTTATATCTATAAAGAAGTATAGGAGAAAACTCTCTAAGGTGAAAACTCTGAGTGAAAAAAATCATTATTGGTGCAAAACTGAGGAGGAATTCCATGAAGAAAAATTTCTAAGGAAAAAAAATGTTCTTTGTGTATCACAAATAAGCAGGAGGGAAAAAAAGGCTTGGAAGTAAATTCTAAGAACATTTTCTGCTGGTTGAACAAAACCTGAATGGAAACTTTTTAGGGAAAACATGGAGGAAATATTTATTGACAAAAGAACCTGAGGACAAAAGTGTGAATAAATTCTATAGGGAGAAGGGACTGGGCTACACCTGACAGTGCTCAGTTTACTCCTGGCTTTGTGCTCAGGGATCACTCCTGACAGTTCTCAGGGGATTATATGCAATGCCTGAGACTGAATCCACATTGGCTACATGCATGGTCAGCACTTAACCCACTGTATCTCTTGGGCCCCCAAGAAAAAAATTCTGAGGAAAAAATATCTATTTGGTATAAAGAACCCAAAGAGAAAACTGAATTAAAAATTCTGAGATAAAATGTCTTCTGAGAGCAAAGAATTTGTGGAGTTTCCATGTTTCAAGAATAAATATCTACACGAGCAAAGTCTGAGGAAAATGTTTTTTGGGTGCAAGGAATTTGTGGGGAAAAAGTTCTCAGGAGCAAATCTGAGGTAAAATGTCCTTTGGGTGTAAAAATTAGAGAAAATCTTCTGAGGAACAAATTCTGAAAAAAATATGTCTATTGGATACTGCAAACCTTAAAACTCAGGAAACATTTCTGAGCAGAACTATATTCGGAAACTAATAACCTGAGGAGGAAGTCATGAAGAATGAAAGTCTATTGAGAGTGGAGAACCTAGAGAAAACTCCCTGAGAGCCAGATTAGAAAACTCTCTGAGAGCCAGATTAGAGAGAAAAAGTTGAATATAAAGTAACTGAAGAGAAAACCCTCTTAGGGGTAAATTCTGGGGGGAAATTTACCTTCTGCTTCTAATGCTGAAGGTGATCCTAAAACTCACATCTGAAATTTCTGAGCAGAAATATTAAGTGTAAATAATTGAAGGTGAAAACTCTTGGGGGGAAAATTCTAAGCAATGTATATTGGTACAAAAGGGGAAATGGAGAAATTTTACAGGGACAACAATTACAGGGTATGAAGACCCTGAAGAGAAAATGCTTCAATCGTGAAGCCATTGTACTGTTGAGGAAAACAGTCCACAAGGTATGAAGCATCTGAAGAGAAAACTCTGAGGGAAACATTTTAGGAGGAAAGTCCATTTTTAAACAAAGTGCCACTAAATTGTCACTGTTACTGTCATTCGGTTGCTCATCGATTTGCTCGAGCGGGCACCAGTAACGTCTCCATTGTGAGACTTGTTACTGTTTTTGGCATATCGAATACACCACAGGTAGCTTGCCAGGCTCTGCCGTGTGGGCGGGGTACTCTCGGTAGCTTGCCGGGCTCTCCGAGAGGGGCAGAGGAATTGAACCCAGGTCAGCCATGTGCAAGGCAAATGCCCTGCCCCTGTGCTATCGTTCCAGCCCGCCACTAAATTAGTTCATCAATATAGTTTGTTTCATGATGATGTATTTGAGCTTTTTTGTTTCATGATATTTGAGCTTTTAAATGGAATGATTTTGCAGTGGCTATAACTTTATCAAAAGGAAAACAGATGAATCAGTGCAAAATTCTGTGTGGATTCACAACCTCTTTTATCTATCAACACTTCCCATACATTGTACTGACAATACTGTCAATGCAATACTTTCCATACAATACTATCAATACAGTGTTTCATGATCTTTTAGAATAGATCGTGGAGTGCCTTGCAACTTGAATACTATCAACAAGTGAGAACTTCCAAAGATCAGTGATTGTCCGCATCCCCTCTCACCCTCTATATTCCATTGCTAAAGATTGTATAAATATGGAGAACAACTAAGTTAAAGAAATGTGAGGATTCCCATTTGGTGACTGTGGTACTGAAAGAGCACTGTTTGGGGGTTTAATCCCCTTATTCCCCGATTCCAGTTTCCCAGGCATAACTCTAACATTATCTGCTTCTTTTTTGGTGATGCTCTTTGGCTAGGCCCTCTTCTCTTCCACTTAGTTAGTGGACATCCACAGGAGGGCAGCTATGTCTTCCGTCTCACCAACTGCTGTTTACACAACTGGCCGAGTGAGCATGTCCCAAAAGAAAAGCGTCTGCATCTTCCTTCTGCTGAGAAATCCCTCACTGCCTTTCCACAACTGGGAAAAATCCAAGCTTTCTCCTGGTGGCACTTCACTCCCCAAACCTCGTGTTCCCATCCCCCCACCTCTGCCTCTCTGGCTCTCTGCTCCTGTCATGAATGAGCTTTGGTTTCTCTCGTCCTTTATTCAGTTTCCAGCCACAGTTTAAAGCTCAGTGGCCCCCCACGTGGGACCTAACTTTTTGTTTCCAAAGTGCCTCCACAACTTCTTCGTCACAGGGTTTAACAACTAGTCAAACAGCTAGCTAAACAACTCATTTAACAGCACTCTAGCTGTTTCGTTACTTCTCTTTCCTCTCAGCTCCTTTATTACCCATAATGATTTCTCACAGAGTTCTTAGGAGTTCACTTGTTCATTCATCCACCAAGAGTGTCCCTTGTGTCCACTCAGTGTCAGGCCATATCCCAGGGGCAGAAGACACATCTAGAAACAAAAGAAGCTAAAACACACAAGATTCTCCTGGATTTCATATCCTGGTGAACAGAGAAAGACACTAAATCCATAAAATAGTTATGTCAGATGATAAGTGCTAAAGAAAATAGGACGACATGGACTAGGAGAGGTCGGGTGGGAGTCAGTGACGATCTCAGGGAAAGGGACTCTAGGAGAGGCATTGGACGGGTGACAGGCAGAGTCATGCACTCCGAGGGGAAAGGTTCCAATCAGGTGTAAAGGCCAAGAAGCGGGCTAAAAATACTTGGCAGAGTTAGGCTAAGGGAGATGGTTGGAGATGGGGCAATGGTAGGGCAGGTAGATCTTATTCACGGGCGTGTTTACTTCGAGTGGAGAAAAATTATAGGAATCTCAATGAATTCAGAAGGCAAATCGAGCGTCTTCTTAGCTTTAGGGTAGGAATGACAAGATTATAACCCTTGAGTTTGCCAGGGTCACGCCGACCCTACTGGCTAATTCAAACAGCTTTGAAGTGCCTTTTGAGCGAGTGGAGAAACTCAGTTTGCGATCTCTGCATTAAAATAGCAAAGCAGAAACCATCCCTGTCACAGAGTCCCATTAACCAGGGGGACACTGTGACGTGGACAGAGAGCTCCAAGGCTCAGCTGCACTCAGGAAAGCCAGCGTGCAAACAGTAGGAAAAATTTCCCACCCACGCTCATCTTCAAAGGAGGCAGTTAAGGAATGGATGTTTTTCAAGCCATTCTACATGGGCTGTATTTTTTTTTTTTTGGTTGTCAACATTAAAACATTCAAAAACAAAATTGCAATAAAAACATTTGCCTGCCAGGTGATGGCAAGAAGAAAATGATGAATTTTTCCGACACTAACCATGTCAGCACAAATTTGATTGAGGTATTAATTACTCCAACAGGATGCAGGCTTTCTCAAACGATGTGCTTAGGATGGCCCTTGGGAGGTGTTTCAAGGCCAGTTCTGGTTGCCTGCTCTTAGGAAATGATCTTGGGGAAGCAGGGGGTGGACACGGTTCCTGTGCTGTCCCTGACGGCTCCCCGTAAAATCGGATCCTCTGAGAGCTGCTGGTCATTTCTGTGCACGAGAGAATCCAGGCAGCCTCTGCTCAGAAAAACACAGGACCACAGAGAGCCGGTCCGGCTGCTGGGGGATAAAAGTCTCACATTATCAAGCCACTGAAAATTATTTCCTTTCCGATTTAAGATTTGTTTCCCTGGTTTAATGAAAGTTAGAGAAAAAAGAAAATATTTTTAAGAGCCTGGTTTGATAACATGCAGCATCTAATTTCTGGAGTCGTAAAATGTTCGAGTCTGACTGCGGGTCGGGGCGGTCCTCTAATTATAACCTTTGGAACGGGATTATCCTGCTGAAATGCATCCTGGGCTCAGAGATGATTTAAATTGGGTTTAGACAGAGTAAATAAAAACTGGAAATAATGGAAATTTGACTTAAGGGGGATTCATTGACGCTGCACTTACATAAAATTAAGTAAAATTCCATGTTCTGCTTAGATGTTGGATGAACGAAGGTCAGGGAACACAGTCTCGTAGGATGATTATATGTATGTCTGGAGTATAATTCAAGGGATGTTTTACAAGATTCAGATTACATAGCTAGGGTGTGTGGAACTGCCAAAGGAGAAATGATTGGGAACAGTTTAGAGGAGGTGAGAGTGTGCTGAAATGCTTTCAGCGCGGAAGGCAATGATTTCATTGATCTGGGTGCGGGGGTGGGGGTGGGCGATGATGCCATAAGCAAGGAGAGAGCAGACTGTGTTAGTCGGAGCACTGGGTGCCGTGACCCAATGACTCTGCCTTCAGCTCTACTCAGTCAATCTCACATTCTGTGACCTCCGGTGACAGACCTGGCTTCCAGCCTCTGTGTGTCCCAAGAACATTCCAACTGGCTGTAGTATTTTAACTTATTTCAATATTTACTAAATCCACTTTACTAGATAGCAAATTCTCTGGGATATGGATATATATATATATATATATATATATATATATATATATATATATATTAGGTCCCAGGTCAGTACCCACCAGATAAATAATTTTGGACTAAACTGAAAGAAATCACTGTCACTGTCATCCCGTTGCTCACCAATTTGCTCAAGTGGACACCAGTAATGTCTCCATTGTGAGACTTGTTGTTAGTGTTTTTGGCATATTGAATACGCCACGGGCAGCTTGCCAGGCTCTGCCGTGTGGGCGGGATACTCTTGGTAGCTTGCCGGGCTCTCCGAGAGGGACAGAGGAATCGAACCCGGGTTGGCTGCGTACAAGGCAAATGCCCTACCCGCTGTGCTATCACTCCAGCCAAGAAATATGTTAATGAATATGAAAAACAAAATTCCATTTAGCAAATTTTCTCCACTACATTAAAACTTGGATGATCATTACCTTTTTACTGGAAAGAGTACTGGTTTTGAGAAAGTTAGTTAAGTCTTTGAGATTTTTATGTTGATCATATCATTCCATGAAATTTACATTATTTGAACAACTCCTTTTGAGTCTAAGATGGCCAACATTATATTCGTCATAAATATTTGAAGGAAAAAACTTTAAAGTGAGTTTAATTTTTTGGAAGAATAAATTCTGATGTCTTTATCTCATGTGCTTGCTTTGGGGGAAGTATTAAACCAGAATGATTTATTTATTGGTATTTCTAAAAATCATGAGGTAGTAACCTCTGTAAGAGCTCTCTTAAAGTTCAGGAAATTAAAGAAATAATACATTTTTTCTCCCTGCTTGACAAAAGCAAGACCCAAGACGAAGGACTGAGCATTCCCTACCACGAGCCAATTAGAGACAGACCTCGGTGTCTGAGAATCCGTGACAGAGACCCCAGCCCCTCTCTACAGAGACACAAGGCCGAAATGAGCTCACCGCATCCCTTCTAACTATTTAATAAATTGTTCCTTACTGCTGAGCCCCACATGGAAAGGACCCGGAAAGAAAGAGAAATTAACAGGCTTCTGCAGCCCTCTGTGATTAAGCAGACTTCCCCGGTGGACCATAAAGGAAACAAATTTATGGTTCACAAAGGCCCATCACCCTACCCCACACTCAGTAAAAAACATTTCTATCAAGTCAAGTGTAAGTGCTTTTCCTATTTCAGACCAACAACGCTGAGAAACACTAGCTGATAAAACACGCCGGATTAACAGGACTTAAATCGAAGGCCATTTTGAATATTAGTTACTTTCATTTCCTTTAAGTGTGAAGACCCAGGCCCAGGTCTTGTGGTCTTGCCCACTGTTTAGCGAAGGGCAGGTCCGACAAAGAAGCATGCTATTGGGTGAACTGGATTTTAGCTCTGTTCCACCCCTGACTACTTTGTTCTCTCTGATGCTCTTTTCTATAATGCAAGAAACTAGATGATTCCTATGATTTCTTTTAAATTTTTTTCATTCTACTTTAAAAGGAGACACAGAGTGACTAGAAGATGACACTAGATGACACTTCTCATTTTTCATCCCCAGAGAAATCAAGTATTTAGTTACTCCAAATGAAGGACATGAACAAGTAGAAGATGGAGAGAAAGCAAGCATTTTTGTAGTAATTCTCTTGGAATTCTCCTGCTTCTTAGCATGCATTGTCATCTGTTGGGGCAATACATAAAGTGGACCCTTTCATATTAGCATCTGATGCATGGTCCATCTCTCACACTTGCTCAGTTTGCTGGATGCACCGAATCCCAAACACAATAGTTATTTGCGGTGATGGAAAAGGCAGCCTCTACTGGAGTGGGGGCAGTGTGCAGGTGTGTGCTTGTGCAGGTGTGTGCTTGAGCTGGTGGTCTGAAGTCTCAAGTGAGGTGAACGGAACAGAAGTTTTCTGAAGAATCCGTTCAGCCACTGGACCCTGTCCATGGTCCACTGCTACGGGACTCTAGCTGTGGCTCATGACCTCCTGTCTGGCCGTTGCCCTTTGTGTGGGGGGCCTGAGACTCCTCTTAGGGAACCAGGGAGCCTGGAGGTGGCTGCCTCAACCTCCCTCAGGAACTGCGAGATCTCATCTCAAAGCGGGAAACAGGAGAACCGGGAAGGGTGTGGGTTGGGGGCAGGAGGGTCATGGGCCTGAAGCTCCCGGAAGTCAGCCTGCGAAAGCAGGAGTTCTCAAGCTGAGGGGTGGAGGTGTAAAGTGGGAGCAAAGGGGGGTGGACTCAGGGCAGGGGGCTCTCAAGTCTCCCCACTCGGTCTGGAGCATCCATGGACAATTCCAGACTGAAATCTAGAATGATGAAACCGAGAGACCAGTAACTCAGGAAGTTGATAACAGGCTTGAAGAACGAGACACTTTTCAAGGCTTCCTTCCACTAAAAGGGAGTAAAAGCCGAGCCACGGCATCTAATTCTTCACAGGACACAGCGGCGAGCCTCTGGCCGGCTCCCTGGCGGGTCTGTAATGAAAACAGCGCAGGGTGACGGGACTTTGGAGCTGGAAGGAGACTCGCACGCCACTTCAGTCTCACTCCTGTTAGAGATGACAAATGGAAGGCCCAGAGAGCTTCATTTGTCCGGTATCGTTCACCCCGCTCCCAAGTGGAACCAATGTCAAAAATAGGGCCGGTATGCAGTGTCGGGATCAGGAAGGAAAACCAAGTCAAGCATCCATGCAGCCTGCTTCCCTCTGCTCGCACTCATGTCACATGACCGGGTCTTGGGGTCGCTACTGACAATGTTCCCCGGAAAGTTCACATTTTGTTTCTAGGAGGCCGAACCAACTTGAAGGGAAGAACCAGCCCTTTCTCTCTGCTCTCTCTCCCACCCCGAGGTGACAGACAGGCTCCTCAACGAAAGTCCCCGCTCGGGGGCCCCACCCCGAGGTCCCCATGTCCACCCACTTCATTGCTAATCGGACACTGGGTGGGGACCGCAGCGAGGGAGGGGTACTGAAGCAGCCCGACACACCGCGAGCTTCACAGACGGACACAGCTCACCCCGGATGGGCTTCATGAGAGGCTTAGCTCTGCTAGGATAACTGTGCTCAGTTCTGTCGTTTGTGGTTGGGGTCGGGGGGGGGGGGGAAGTGGCGTTGCTTTCTCTGCCAGATTAAGACCAGGAGCAGCTGGCTGCTGTTGTTCTTTGCTGAAGAGAGGGGTGGGTGGACGGCAGGGCTAAGGGCATGAAGCATCAGGGGGATGCTTCTCAGGTCTGTCGGGGGGGAACCCCTTCAGCTTCTGGTCCACCTCACGGACTGCTTGTTGCAATTTTATTCTGACCGGAGCAAGAGTCCTTATTAAGGCTCGGGTGACTAATGAATAGAAGCAATTTGCATTCACTGGGCCCACGTGTAATAAACGTGGTTGTCGACAAAATCAAAACAAATGAAAGATACCTATGACATCCTTGGACACAAGCCCACATTTCATATACATAGTAAAATTTTTCTGAGTTTTTAATGCTCGGACAGCACCAGCCCAGTGGAAGGCTTGGTTCAGATATCCATGATTCAGAGAAGGCGGATGGTTCTGTGCCGAGGTTTGGGTACTGCGTGATGAAGGGGAAAGAGAAGGAAGGAAGGTTTCAAAGTAGGAAACGGGACTTAGTCTGTGAAACCTTGAATATAACTACTAAAAAACAAAAAGCTCTACAAAACTGGGCTATTATGTAATTGGTATATTATGTGTAATTTTATACAGCATGTTACACCTATAAAATTTGTCTTTTTTTGCTTCAGAGAACATTTATTATAGAAATGAAAATGAATGTCAGAAGGAAAAATACCTTCAAAAATCCTATATTCACAGGGGCACGGCTGTGGGCGGTAAGTACCTTGGTGGTGGGAGATGAAATAACTGAACCCCAAGATCATAAATGTCAACACAATTGTAAACACATTACCTGACTATCATAAATTTAATAATATGCTATTTAAACTTCTGAAGAACTTAAAAAAAAACAACATATGTGCAAGGAAGCAGTCCTGGCTTTGATCTGATGAAGGAACTAGAGCGGTTTTTTCCTATTTAGAGAAAGTCCAATTTATTTCTGCTTAAGAATCTGCCTTTTGAAAATCTCATACTTAGCTTCTCCACAAACCCAAAGGTCCTGTTTACAAAATGACTGCACAGCAGGATTAAATAAATGTGGCGCTGCTTGAGATAGGTTTCCAAAAAAGTGACTCTTATTATTCTCCCAGCGATGCTGCTAATCCTAGGTGATTATTTCTGTAATACAAATCATCCAACCTAAATTATGAAAGCCAATTCTCCACCTGACACAGAAACAGTTTTATAAGAGCTAATTTTAGATAGCCCCTAGATTCTTGAGGTCATCAGACACATTTAAAATTTGTTTAATTCTCCACTATCTCTCAATTCTCCATCCACTGTCCCCTCCAGCACGCACGTGCGCGCTCGCACACACATACACAGACACACACAGACACACACACACACACACACACACACACACCAATCAGTCCATGGATTCTGCGGACTAATATGGCAGGTGAGCCGTGTTGGTATTGATTTTCCTTTGTTCAAACTGGTGGGTAAGAAGGGGAATTTTTTTTATAGGAATAAATTTTATTTTTAGAAAATCATGTTTTAGGAGATTAGCACTATGGTTATTATTTTTTTATTGAATCACTGTGAGATACAGTTACAAGCTTTCATGTTTGAGTTTCAGTCATACAATGATCAAACACCCATCCCTCCACCAGTGCACATTCCCCACCACCAATGTCCCCAGTATACCCCCCCTTTCCAACCCTCCCCCTGCCTCCATGGCAGACAATTTCCCCCATACTTTCTCTCTCTGCTTTTGGGCATTGTGGTTTGCAGTACAGATACTGAGAGGCCATCACGTTTGGTCCTTTATCTACTTTCAGCACACATCTCCCATCCCGAGTGATCCCTCCAACCATAACTGACTTAGTGATCCCTTCTCTCTTCCAGCTGCAAGAAGGGGAATGTGAGGGAGAATTGATCATGCAATAGCAAGGAGGAATATTTCCAACAGAAGAGAAGGCAAGAACAATAACCGTACAGTGTGGAGCAGGACTGCGGGGCCTGGCCACGCTCAGAGGGGGCCACACGGTAATGGACTTGGTCTCCAACAGCGTCCCGGCCCGCTCACCCAAGAGGGCCTTTCTGTCTGCCAGGCGGGTCACCAGACATTCATTCTACAGCAATACCTCGCATTCGTGGAAGTCTCTATGGGTCCTAACACAGTTTCATGTGCTTAAGGCCTCACTCGGTTCTGCCTAGAACTGACTGAGAGATGCAGAACAGGGATCGCTGCCTGCCTGGGAGTCATCAGTGATGAAGGATTTAGCCAGAGCGCCACACTCCCGAGGAAACACTTCTAGGACAAGGTGCTTTGCTCTCTTCCCAGATTTTGAGTTGAAACACACACATTCTCATTCTCTCTCTTATTCTCTCTCTCTCTCTCTCTCTCACACACACACACACACTCTCTCTCACACATGCACTCTCTCACACACACACTCACAAACACACTCTCATACACACTCTCTCACACACACTTTCACTCACACATACACATTGTCTCACACACACTCTTTCATTCACACATATACACTCTCACACACACTCTTTCACTCACACATACACACTCTCACACACACTCTCTCACTCACACATACACTCTCACACACACTCTCTCACACATGCACTCTCTCTCACACACACACTCACAAACACACTCTCTCACACACACTCACACACACTCTCACATGCTCTCTTCACACACTCTCACACACACTCACATGCTCTCTCACACACTCTCACACACACACTCTCACATGTTCTTTCTCACACACTCTCTCTCACACACTCTTACATGCTCTCTCACACACTCTCTCACACACTCTCACATGTTCTCTTTCTCACACACTCTCTCACACACACACTCTCACAGACTCTCACACACACACTCTCACATGTTCTTTCTCACACACTCTCTCACACACATACTTTCACATGTTCTCTCTCTCACACACTCTCTCATACACTCTCACATGTTCTCTCTCTCACACACTCTCTCATACACTCTCACATGCTCTCTCTCTCACACACTCTCTCTCATACTACACTACACACACACCCGATACATTTGAAATAAAAAAGACAATTTCAAAAAAAGATTTTCACCTTGTGAAAACTACTCACATATCCTGTGTTTCTTATATTTCTTAGAGATGGGCTAAATTTAAATTATGCAGGTGCTATTTAAGTCAACAAGCATAAATGGCTTTTTTTAAATGAAAGTTTTTAAACCATAGAAATATTTCAGTTCAAGCAAATAGAGGAGGTAAACATTCAGTTTGCCAGGAAGAGGAATTAGGGGATTATATTGCTTTACAAAAAGATTCTGAATGGGATTGCTTTAAATAGCACAATTCTCCAGCACGTTTATGATATGTTGATTTATGAAAATCTGATTCATACAGAACTTTACAGGAATACATCTGTTATATAAATCCATGCTCACCTGTAATTTACTCTAGAGGGAACAATTGAGTGATAATAATAATAACATACTCATACAATTCTTCATTAGAGATTTTAGAGTGCTTTCCCTAAATTTATTGCATTTGTCTTTGGCAACTTTATAAGGGAGGTAGGGGGGTATTATTATGCTTTCTTTACAGATGAGAAATTAAGAGGTTAAGTGACTTGCCCAAGGTCAGACAGGCCATTCACTCACTTGCTGCCACGTGAGTGATGGAGTTTTAACGGGATGGTCAAGGAAGTCAGATTCTTCCTTCTATTTTTTTTTCTCAAGCAGCTGGAAAGGCTATTAAAGCAGAAGTGGGTGATCTCACAAACACAATGAATGTTGAATGAGAGAAGCCAGACACCAAAGTGTATGTACCTCATGATTCTATTAATAAAAAAATCAAATGCAAGGCAAAGCTAATCTACGGGGACCTCCAGGGAGGGGTGGTGGTGGAGGACTTCAGAGAGGGGTGGGACTTGGGGGTGCTGGGGATCTTCCGGGATATAATGTTCAATTTGTTGATCTGGTTTGTGGTTATATTGTAACACTTGCTGTGAAAATTCACTGAGATGTGGGCTTGGGGCTGATCCACTTTATATATATATGTATATATATTGCAGACATTTCCCTTTAAAAATAATATGACATCTCTTGAAAGATTACAATGCACATATATGTTTAGCTTAATCTTTTAGCTGTATTGAAAAAATTAGAATATGAAGAAAATCCAAAGAGGTTCAAAGGAAAGGGAAAGACTTACAGAAAAATTATCCAGGAACATTCCCATTTGACAACTTGCTACTGGTTGGGAAATTGGGAATACCAAGTGCTTATCATAATTAACTCAGGACTAGGCTGAGCACCCATGCTCAGTGTGACTAAGGTAGAAGATGAAGGCAAATGGGCTTATGCTGTTATTCACATACTATATTCTAGGAAATATGTAGGATTTGAAGAAAGATTATAATTTAAAAAATATGCCCATTTTTATTTCAGAACTTTGTGTTCTGGGATGCCACAGCGGGCGTCAGGGTTGAAAGGTAGTGGCAATGACAGAAATTTGAGTAGGATTTGCACAGACATAGGCACAATAGAAAACTCCTGAGAATTTCAAGTAACCTTCATGTAAGAGTGCAGAAAAGAAACAGCTTGTGATCACTATCCACGGTAAAACGATGGAAACATCCCATTGGATTAAGCAATTATTATTTTTAAACTTTTAGCAGTTTTCTTTCTTTCTGCTACAGGTATAGGACGGATATGCTTGTCCCACACTTGCAACATCTACGCGGCGTCTAGATTAAGAGCAGCTCAGACCAACTCAGGTTCTCATCATTATGATATGGAAAACGATAAATTGAGATACTTGCCATTATGCCTTGTTCTCCTGGTTTTCCTGGCTCGCCCTTAAAAAGGAACAGCAATAATTTCGTTAATGCAATAAACATGAAAATTCATTTTTGTTCTTTTGAGTAATACCTCCTGGGCACAGCAAAACTAGCAAGGAGCAACCATCTACTGAAAGTCAGTATTTCCTCTTGTTAGAGGAAAAATTCACAGCAGCTCTCTTCCAGGAAGGGCCTCACGAGAAGGCTGTCTTGGAGAAGTTCTAAAGTATCACTCTTTGGGAAAAAATATGAATGTAGAGAGAGAAAAATGAAATATGCCAAGACACTCATGACTATGACTGACGTTAGCTGTTTCCTTTCTATAGTCTATTTTTGAATTTGTGGATAAATATTTTTATTATTTTTATACTATAAGGATGATTTGTTAAAGCAATACATAAAGACTTACATAATTGGATTCAGTAATAAATATACATTTTAAGTCTGAAAGTCCCATACTATAACTAAATTTTAAATATTTTCATATAAATTCACACAAGATATCAAAAGGTCATTTGCAGGTACTTTTTCCATGTCCTTCTTTACATTGCTGGGTTGCTTTTACCAAACTAAACCTGTAGTATTTCACTAACATACCAGTCTTAAAAAATAAGTATTTCTCAACTAAGTTAGATCAAGTATTGGGATTGTGTTTGTTTCTGTTTAGTTTTTATTTCTTTACCATGGTGAAACAAAACATATAAGGCCTCTGAATCATTTCCATTAATAAGCTTTTCACGCAAAGGGCAAATATTCAACCCCCTGGGCACGGATGTTTAACCATTCATTTCACCATTGAATGATGAGCTTCGATTATTGGCTTAGCTAGGTGATTTGGTTAACTGCAAGGGAGTCGATGACGGGATTTATCGCCCACATTTGCACACACGTCACAGGGCTCTCCCGTCTCTGCCTCTGGCCCTCGGATGCCATCCGGCTAGTTTCCCAGGAGCCTCCTTGAGAGAGCTTGCGGGGGGCGTCTCCACCGCTGTTTCCCAGCTTGCTGGCTGACTGTACCCTGGCTCTGTGGTTTGTGTGTGAGCCCCGGGGACCAAGGAGTCCTGCGGGTGGTGGCCCTGTGGGTGGGGCCTTGGCATCACCCCATCTTCCCCCCCAACCCCTGACTTGACCCCCTGAACCCCCCTGTCCCTCTCCCTGTCAATTCTCAGCCCTTGCAAAGAGACAAAACTTGTGTGAGCAAATGATCTGAAGGAAAACTCACGGGCACACCAGGCATTCCTCGGGGGCCGTCCTTCCCCGTGTCCCCGGGAGGGCCCCTGGGGCCTGGAGGGCCGGGGGGTCCTGGGGGGCCGGCCTGTCCTTGGTCACCCTGAAATCAGAGAACAGCCAGTCAGGACCATGAGAGATAAAGAGCCACATCTCCTTCCTGACACCTCAGACGGGCGTGATCTAACCCACGTTTACAGGACGGAAAGAACCGGTGCATCTCGTGACACCAAGCCCGTATGCAGTCTGTCTGCTGGCCCGGGCACATACATGTTCATACATGTTCATACATGTTGTCTGGGCATCAGCCCTGCTCTGTGGCTCTGCAGAGCGTGGTGCATGCCACGGCTGCCTCCGTGCAGTCACCTTGGTTCACTGGGAAAGCTGCATCCGCACTTCAACATGTGTTTACTTTTGTAGACCCCAGACAACGGATCCCAGGAGGGTCTGGTCATGCAGCATAACCGTTTACAAGCTACCCAGAGCACCGAGAGACTGCGTCTGTTATTAGAGGCCCCTGGAGCCGCCTCTCTCTCCTTTTAAAGGAAAACACGCGAGGGAGCGTATAGGTTTGCAGATTTTCATATTCATTTCAAACATGAGCAGCTCAGGAAACAATTGGGCACTAAGGTGCTTCCGAATAAAAAATCCCCCATCCCTGGCTGAGAGAAATGAGCCCCCCGCCCCGCACCCCGCCCCATGCAGAGTCCCCACCGAGTGTGAAAGAGAATCAGGCGAGAGCAAGAAGAAGCACTACCTTAATCAGGCGGCGTTTAATGAGCTGCTGGTCAGCAGAGAGAAAGCCATGATTGATTTTAGGAAACACCATCTGATCAGTCAGGTGAGGTCAAAGGTTGGAGTTCAGAGGTGAGAGAGTTGCAGGATAGACATCAGAAGGTGCCAAGAAAGAAATAGAGAGATCCACGTTAGACTGATCGCAGCGGTTCAGCGCATCGGAACTGGCACTTGGGTCTGCCTCGGACTCTGGCTCGGAGGGCGAGCCCCGCCTTTCCGTGAGGAAGGGGCCTTTCTCGGACCCGGGCTTGGAAAGAAGCAGGCCGGCTTGCCCTGGGAGCAGATCACCCGGAGCCCAAGTACCAGCTCACTGTCCGTCAGACCCATCAGCCAGCGTCGGGGAGCAGGAACCGGGCCCCTCCTTGGGGGGCAGAGTCGGGCACCCGGGCTAGCGGCGCCTCCCCCCTCTCGGTCCTGTGCTGCTGACGCCCGGAGTCTCCTTCTTGACAGGGTCTTTGGGGCCTCATGAGGAGGCAGGGGGGTCCCCGGGAACGCGGGGTGCCTGGAGCCAGCCGTTCCTGCTGCCCTGGCGCTGGCCGTGGGCTGACGGAGCACAGCGTGCCGGCCACAAACCTTGACGGTGAGGATCTGATTACTGTGCAGAGCGGCGACCGTGGGGAAGCCTGGCAGACCCTAGGGACAGGGCACACACCCAAACAACACGACAGGAAACGTCACGGACATCGCACTGCTGGACAGACAGACAGAACAAGCACAGACCGAGCGCCACCCTCTCCGGCTCCACGCCTGGCGTGTGTGCCACGCCCGAGACCCCAGGCTCCCCACAGCCCCCTGGGCTCCCAGGGCACGGCAACGCTGGACTCTCCGCGTCTCTGTCCCCTGTGGGGAGCAGGGGGACATGGGGCCTGGGGTGCACTGCTAGTATGCTGCTCTCTCCTAGCCACACTGCTCACACGAGGGTCAGAACGTCCTCTGGAGCTCTCTGTCTGCCTCTCGGACCCGTGACCTGCATGCTCATTCCCGGGACAGCCGTGGCCAGAACGTGGCGTGGTGGCAAGTGTTTCCTCCGAGAAGATTCTAGCCCCTGTCCCTGCCCACTCAGGATCTCCTGAGGAGGGGCTGGACGGAAAACTGTGCCTCCACGGGGCAATTCACGGCAGGTCGAAGGCCACACTCGGCAGCAATCCCTTCTGTCCTGGAAGTGTCCCCAGAGAACTTGACCGTTTGCACGACCCCCTCAAGCAGAAAAGGGGTTTGGAACTCTTGAGCAAACCAGGAGAATGATTCCGGGCTGCCCGTGGGCGCCTCCCCCTGGAAGCCTTCTCAGCTGGGAAGTTCCGAGGGAGGAACAACGCTTTTGCTCAGTTTCTGTTCTGGCCGCACCCACCACACACACAACATGTTTAGTACACAAGTAAGATGAACAACAACGACAGTGACACACGGGTTGCAGGATTCCTCACGGGGGCCTCCCCGCCGCCTCCCTTCCTCTATAGTCGATTTTGAGGATAGTTATAGAATTTTAAAAAATCGTATTTGTTGTGTGCCTTTTCCCCCCTGTCCCTGATGGCCCCCGATTAGGGGCGAGTTTTCCTTCCTCAGAAGCCAGCCAAGTCAGGTTTACAGTGTGAGGCGCCTCTGGAACCTTCGGTTGCTGGTCTCGGGGGCTGGGGCTCCTCCCAGAGAAGCTGAGGAGTCTGAGCCCCTCCGCCAAGTCCTTTCTGATAAGGCTAGGAAGTGGCTGGGGAGGTTCGAGGTGACCTGTGTCCTCTTTGTCTTCTCCCCAAGTAAAAGCCCTTTAAACAAGGATTCAACACAAATTCAAAACTGTTACAAGTTGGAAAACAGATGTGTACAATTTGTTTTTGTTTTACTACGGAATATGAGTTTAAAATGTTATTAAATGGTAATGTGCCAGCATCTGCCCATCTGTGACTCATTAGGCCGATATTACACAGTCAGGATTTTATATAGAAACCTCATCTTTATGTAACAAAGAACAAAAACAGATACAAACAAGACGTCGAGGAGGGATCAGAATCTTGATTAGTGGCGATAAATCATAATGTCACTTTGAAACGAGATTATCGAACAAAAATAATTTAAAATTAAAGACCTTTAACAGCACACACAGCAGGATCTGACCAAGATCTTAAAATCTGAATTAATAAATAGGTCCCCTTTTTTCCCCCCTTTTTGGGTCACACCCGGTGATGCTCAGGAGTTCCTCCTGGCTCTGCACTCAGGAATTGCTCCTGGTGGTGCTCAGAGGACCATATGGGATGCTGGAAATTGAACCCGGGTCGGCCGTGTGCAAGGCAAACGCCCTACCTGCTGTGCTATTGCTCCCGCCCCAAACAGGCCACTTATTATCTTCATACCAGAGCAAGACCAGTTTGCTGTTAGAGCCTATTTTCTAAGTATGATCACGAATCAGCTGAACATCAAGGTCATCTTTGTTTGGTCTCCACGGTTAATGGCGTCTGAATAGGAGGGGATAAGTCCGGCTCCCCTGGCCAGTGTCACTTCCTCCCCCAGGACATTCCTGCATGAGGAGTCAACCTCACGTTCTGCGTCGCCCCCACGGTGGAAACCAGAGCAGTCAGGTGCTGGAGCTGGACTCGAAGGATGTCCTTAGTGAAGGACACAGAGGAGGCCCGGGGCAGGGGGGTTCCTGGAGAGAGGATGCATCTGGAAGGTTTCTCTCAGTGTCTCACCAAACCCGATGGCTTGGGCTGAAGAATCCCAGCCCCACCTCCAAGCGTCCCATGCTGGGGAAGTATGAGGAATACCCACAAGTGTCCTACGAGGGTCTAAAGAGGACAGATGCGATGCACCTTCCCTAAGAATCGCTTTGAACGAACAGCAATCATTTCAGCATTGACATGCCAAGCAAATACGACCGAGCGAGTACAAAAAAATCTGCATCAATGTTGGAAAGGCTCCGTCTCACCAGGACACGGGGGGAGGGCCAGCGTGCACGAAACCCTAACATGAGCACTGTTGACAATCATGGGGTTCACACCAAACTGGAAGAAGAAAAGATGCCATCTGATTGAGAGCAGAGAAGCTGGTCCCCGAGTCCCCAGCGGACACCAGGAAGATGCTTTCCTGTGAGAGGTCCCTCAGGGTAAGTCCGGAGGGTCGGTGCTGGGCCTGCAGGCCGTGGGCCTAGGTGCCCAGGTCTGCCAGGATGCCCGTGCTGTTCACACATGCGGACACGCTTTTCCACTAGCCATGCCATCCCCCACCCTAGCAGTATCATTAGTCATAGTCCCTTCCACATAAATGGAATGGACAGATTTCACTGGATTTTACATCTCTAAAAGCTTGCCTGGTACACAGATGGTCTGAGTGGGTGTGGAAAAAAAAATACGTCGCTAGGAAAACATGGAAGGAGAGTCCAGGAATAAGCTGAAATGCTGAAATAATTTGTGCACATTTCACCCCCTAAATATTTTGAATTCTAGAGAAAAGGCATGTATAAGGATGTAAAACTACCTGAAAGCCCCAGCTCCCGTTTGAGGGCGTACTCAGACAACTTCAAGGCTCTTCACCGCGACGCAGGGGATCATCATGAGACCCACACTTTGACCCAAGAAGAGCACTAGTTCCTTCCAGAACCATCTCAAAGGAAAGACTCATCCTCACCCCAGAGGGATGCTGAGGACCTAAAGGACTTCCCGAGAGTTTCTCCAAACAACGTGGAAGCCACCTTTCAAGACGCTATTGTCATTGTCTGCTCAGTTATGTGAGTGTTATATAATTACATTATAGTGAGAAAATTTTGGGTTTTGAATTCAAGAAGGCAATGATGGAGCCAGACATTTCATCCAGGACTTCTAATTCCAGACTTTGTCATCATGAATTTATGTGTCTGTAATTTCTCCTCGTCTTATAGCTTCAATATAGGAGAGCTGAGTTGGGGACTAACAATCGATAATATTAAGAAAGTGCTGTGAATGCCTTCTGTGCCCAGTATCTGGGCTGGGCCCCCAACATGGGGGAAATGGTGCCCCCTGCTCATGGGGTAAGTCATCTACTGGGGAAAGAGGGGACAGTAGAATCAGGGAGAACAGAAAGGAAGGCAAAGTTACCCCCAACATCAGTGGGGAGGAGCCAAAGGCTCCTGAGTGGGTGGAGGAGAGGAGAGAATGGAGCTGGTGTAGCACTATAGCACTGTTGTCCCGTTGTTCATTGATTTGCTCGAACGGGCACCAGTAACATCTCCATTGTGAGACTTGTTACTGTTTTTGGCATATCAATTAACGCCATGGGTAGCTTACCAGACTCTCCAAGAGGGGCGGAGGAATCAAACCCAGTTGGCCAACTTGCAAGGCAAACGCCCTACCCGCTGTTCAATCGCTCTAGTCCTAGAGTATAATGTCAATGCCTAATACTAACTGGGCTCTTCAAACTAGCAATGAATAATCACAAGAGAAAAACAGAGATGGATCTTTAGGGAACTATTACAGTAGTCAGTTGAAGGGGAGCTAGAGGAAGAACTGACAGTCACGTGGTGTCTCGGAGGCAGAAGTCACATGATTAGCAGCCTGGCCAAGGGAACAGGGAGAGAAAGCAGCGAATGGGCAGAGGCCTTGAGCAAAGAAGGAAGGAAGAAGAAGCCAGAGGGAGGGCGATGGTCTTTGGAAATGTGGCCGTTAGGGGTGAGGCATTCAGTCAAGAACTTGAAGAGTCTGAGGTGTTGATGGGCACAGTTGACCTCACATGTATAACAGGAGAGAGATGGGCAAGAACTCTGGGAAAACTGGGGACTTACGGGACTAGCAGGGGAGGAGACAAGCCCGAAGAGGAGTGAGGCAAAGAGCGTGTGGAAGCAGGAGGGAAGCTTACTCTGCAAGGGGCTCAAAGGATGCTTTATTCTGTTTGTTTTTTGTTTTTTTCACTCCTAATGGTGCAGGACTGAGGTCTATGAGCACTCATGAGCAGCCACAGAACCCACGGAAGCATGAGAGAGCAAACCTGAGGCTGAGGACATATGGAGGAGAAATATGTTATTTTTAAATTTTTTAGGGTGGTCAAGTGGCCCCAAAAGCAAGCCATATGGAAAGAAAAAACATGTGTGGGGCTGAGAAACGCGAATCCTTGGGTTTCTTCATCATGTAAATAGTATCATGATTCTGTTTGCCCAAAATAGATCATGCATTACAAAACAACCAATCCAGTGGATGTGTGTGCAGCATGAGGAAAGATGGCTGTTCGGAGAAGCTGATAACATGATTCCAAGCTAAAAGGGACCAGATGGGGAAACATTATAACAGAACGCAAAAATATTTAGGTAAATGTATAACTTTAGCTTAACAGCAGGAACTGTTAGGAGGCTAAAGACAGAAAGAAATGAGGGAAAAAAAAAACGCTGCTAAATCATTCCATATTGCAGGAGATGGTATAATCTATCTGAATAGAAATATTGACTATATGAAACTAAATAGCCAATCCTTTGAACAACCCAATGGGAACTGGGGCCACAATACTCAGAATTTACAACTGACTGGAAAGGTCTGCCTTTGGAAGTGCTAATTCTGGAAAGAACCAACTCTCTGGAATTAGATAGGGTATTGTCCTCAAAAGTAATCTTTTTCTCCTTTTTAAAAATCAATATTCTATATCATTCAGTTGTGCTGTATTTTAAATGTAAACCTTAGTCACTCCAGGAGTTTTGAAATAAATAAAATAGAAAGGCCAATTTACATGTCAATAAAAAAGATAAGATTAATGCAGTCTCTCCACTGACAAATGTTAAGTATTACTGCTACCAAAATGTTAAGACAAACAGCAAAAGATCTGGAAAGAGCGGAGACCCTTCAATACCAGCAAGTGTAAAACATTAGAAAAATAACCTAAGTGATAAAACATACTGAAGAACAAGTCTCTCGCCATATTGCATCATCTAGCCAAGGATTCTGCCTTTCTTGGGAAGCCTTTGCTAAGGATGTATCGTTTAAAAAGCCCTGCAAGGGATGAGCATCCGCAGAAAGAGGCAGAACCTGTAGGATTCCCGAAGATGCATTGTCCAGGCCGGACGGACCCAGACACAGGAAGCAGGGGAAAACACAACACACTCGCAGTCTGGGAGATGGTACAGAAGAAAACCGTATCCCTTTTATTTACACAGACCTGCTGCCTTTGGACCAGAGCCATTTTCAGAGAACATCAGGGGAAAAGTTTTGTCTGAGAGTTTCTTCTAATAAGGAAGATAAATAACGACGGTGAGGATACAGATTCAGGCGGGTCTATAATACTAAGGGCCAGGCCCTCTAGGAACTTGAAAGAATGAATTCTTCTCATCTTCACGGCATTGTTTTGACAGATTAAGAATGGAAGATGCAATGAGGTTAAGGGTTTTAGTCACATTTTTTCCCTAAGTCACACTCTCTGGCCATCTGCTAAGAGTTCACCCTGAGTCATCCTACCGCCCGGAAACCCTCCACGCACCACAATTCATTCACTTGCTCAAGATGAATCAGCTCTTGAATGAGATCCTACTATAACCACAACAATATTTTGACATTGACATCAGGCAGGCAACCAGGGAGAGCCTACCCCGGGTTCCAGGGAGCCCAGAGTCTAATCAAAACAGGCAGATCCTAAGCCAGGAATTACTATCTCTTTGGAGATATTTATGCCCGCCTCTTCTCTCCATCTCTCTGTTTTCTCTGTCCTTCTGTCAAGCTGAGTTGGTCATCAGCTTGTTGCCTCTGAGCAAGTAAGGAGGATGCAGCGTGGGAAACAAAACTTGTCTATGAACATGTCGGCTCCAAGCTGCGTAGAAAACACAACTAGCTGGGAAGAGCTTACTCCAAACTGGAAGAGGGGAAGGAAGGGGGTTAGTGGGCCCCCAGAAGAGAATCAGCACAAAAGGGGACCATAGGGGATGCCAGGGATTGAACCCGTCTCTGCTACATGCAAGGCAAAGGCCCTACCTGCATACTGTCAACCTGTCTGTCCCGCATTTGTTTTCTTTTGGGACCACATCTGGCAGTGCTTGGGGACTACTTTGAGATAGGTGCTCTGGATTGGGGGCCAAACACAGGTCTTCTGCATACAAAGCATGCATGGGACCTTGGGGTTCTTGTTCCAGCCTCCAAATTTACCTTCTTTAAGCAAACAGAAAGTTTTCTATTGCACCCAAGACAACTATCTCCATCTGAAGTTAGTTCAACACTGCCTGAGAGAGATCAGCCATTTGGGGAATATTGCTCTAGACTCCCCCCACCCCCCAGCTTCTGGACGATCCCAGGGAATATACTAGAGCCAAGGAGAAAAATATTGTCCTTTTCCAAAGCAACGGAATCTGTACTCAGGTCACAGGGATTGAATCTCGCGCTAGGTGGTCCCTCAACTCCACTCAGGGAAGGTTGGAGAAGGACTGTGGGGATGACAGCAGGAAAAGGAAGCCTGCAGAAAGTGAGGTGAGAGACAAGCTAGAATGTTGGCTTCTTCGTGTCACTGCAACCTTGTAATACAAGTGATGTACAGAGGAAGAGGCTCAAGGTGGCTAGGGGGAGCAGGGAGGGAAGGTACTGTATGAGCTACAGTTGCCATGGACAGACAGACACAGTTCACTGCTAAGGGCGCCTCACCTGGACCGAGGGGGCTCGGTGAGGCCAGGGTGGGAGCTGAGATCTGCGGCTGGCAAGGATGAAGAGGCTGAGCGGATTTGATCTGAGCTGCTCACCTGAGCCCTCTGGAAGGGGATATTCTGCCTGAGGTGCAGGAGTGAGCAAAGTGGGAGACGATACCTTCAGAGAGTGCTGGAAGCTGACTTTGGTGTGGGGATGGGGCACGTTAGGGAAGGCACATTACCTGTTAGTGAAGAATGGCTGAGGGGACACAGTCGTGGGAGGTTTACAAAGAGGCTTCCAGGGGAACGCAGCAGGAAGTCAAGATTTTCCACAATGATGGCGTCGTGTATTTGTGGGTTTGAGGAAGACAATGTTGGCAAAATGATGAAGAATGGACTCTAAAAAACTCAAGATACTGCCCACAATCCTTTATCTGAAAATTCAAAACTCTGAGGTCCCTAAGAGTAGACTATTTCTTCCTAAAGTTAAAGATTTTTCTGAGTCGGTGGTGAGTATTTTCTGAACAGATGTGAGGCTATTTATGGTCGCTAATAATCCTGGGTGTGAACATTCATGTTTTTCATGCAGCAATTGGTGGCTGTGTTACAGGGTACCCAGGCCTCCGGGGATGTCACACAGCATGTGGTATTTGGACAAGATTAACTTTCTCATTCCTAAAAACTCTAAATTCCGAAACGCACGTGGCTCCGAGGAGTGGAAGGAAGGACGGCAAACCCATTCTGAAGTTGATGGCAAAGATCCCTTCCATGGAATTAAAGACTTTTATAAAAAGGGTAGGAAGCTTTGAAGTGTAGGCAATGAGTCTCGTATGAATAACTGAATTTGTTAGTAGAAGCTAGTCTGGCTCACGGCCGCTCTCCACATGCTCGGGCTGAGCGTCACCAACGAGTGAATCCCCAAAAAACCCAGGTATTCGGGACTTTGTGACTGAGAACTCTGGATTCAACAGGACCTGGAACGGGGATCCTTCACCCGTATCCCCTGTCTCTGGCAACTCAGCAGTCACGCCCAGAAGCCACCTCTGGCTGGCGCTAGATAATCTCCTCATCAGCCATCATCCAGAGTCATATGTCCTTTTCTCCCAGAGGGAACATAACATGACACCTGCCCTAACCATGCTGCCAGACTCTGTGCCAGGCTGTTTCACTCGGGGCACCCCGGAGAGGAGCAGGTGAGACCCCTTCCTGCCCCAAGGGACCAGCCCAGGCCACCCAAAACCTCCAGAACTCAACAGCTGCCAGGCTCATGGCAACTCTCCAGATGCTTGGGCCGAGCCTCACCCACGAGTGAACCTATTCCTGGACCTTGATACTTTATACCACACACCACCCATACTCCAAGAGTACCGCACCAAGGCTCAACCTTTAACAACATGTTAGTGATCTCTTATAGAAGGGTGTAATGGCCCCTGAGTGGAATACAACAATCTTCACACTCTTTCCTTTAAGGATGCTTTTTGGTAGCATTTTCAGCAGTTCTTTTTATAACTAACAATACAAAATATATTATTTTGGTTCTGCTTTGGGGCAGGGATCGAGGCTTGGGATGGACACATCTGAAATACGGTGGTGGGAAGGTGTCATGGTGGTGGGAGTGGTGTTTGAATATTAAATGTAATCAAATATTGCAAGGAAATGTGAGTGAGTGATTTAGCAAAGAATTGATTTGTTTCCTGGGCAAGAGGTCTAGAAGGGTCAAAGAATAGAGGATGTATTCAAACATTTGATGCCAAAGATTCAGTTGGAGACTGAAAAAGTAATTGGTTGAGTAATTATAGCAATTAGGGCATTTGCCTTGCTCATGGCCAAGCTGGGTTCAATACCCAGCACCCCACATAGTACCCTGAGCCCTCCGGGACTGATCCCTGGACCAGGAGTAAGCCCTGAGCACCACCAAGTGTCTAAGTGTGGTCCAACTCTCCACCTTCCACCTTAAAAAAGTAATTGTTTAAAAATATAGCACTATATATATATAATTAAGTACATTATGATTAGGATATATGATTTTCAAGTAAAGGCAAAAACAGTCTTGGAAAATTTTGCTCTTTTAGGAGAAAAGTTTTGCTCAGAATTGATTTGATTACCAAAAACTGCATAATAATTTATTTTAAAAATATAAAGAATGTGAAAGCTAACATTTTTGAGTTAACTTTAAAGCTATCCCATCTTCATATAATATGCATTTAAAATATACAGTCTGAATTATGGAGCCCACACCAACAATCCCTTAATTCTTGAAGCATCTCAGATGGCAGGCAGTGAATCAAGTGTGCAAGGCAATCCTAACACTACACGTCTCCCAAACCAAGAGTGCTTTCTAGCTGAGGTCCGGGGCTCACCTCCACTTGAGTATAACCTATCCATTTCCAGAAAGGAAACCATGGACATCTGGGAGAGGAGCACAGCATGGATCAGGAAAGAATGGTGCCAAGAAAATAGCATATTCATTAGCTGACAAGGCACCTTCCATAGATGGGGAAATCGGCATTTGTCCAGTAGCCTGTGAGAAAACATCAACTTTCTTGGCATTCTTCGCTCTGGGAGAGAAAGAGCAAAAGTGTCCTGCTGTTCCCTAGAAACTCGCGTCAGTATCTGGCTCCTGGTGCATTTGCTCAAGTTGCTCTCGCTGAACTGCCTGAACTTCCTGGGGCGAGCTCCCTGCACAGGAGTTTCTTACTTGTAGCTTAGGAGGCAGGCGGTAGTCACACCAGGAAAGAGTGGGTGACAAGCCCAAGGACCCGGAAAGAACAGGTGGTCAAGTACCCTTCTATTTCCTCTCCACTCTGGCTCACCGCACCTAGAGCTGAGCCCACAGCCATGTCTAATGGCCCTTGGGCATAAGGGGACGACGCTTCAGGGATAACTGAGGAGGGCGGAGGACAAGAAGAGTCACGTTCCTTGGAGGAGCACCATGGAGATATCTTCCCATTTCCTAAAACCCACTCCACTGTCCTCCATATCCTCGACGTTTAGTGTTTTCTCAGGATCTCTTCAGTGACGCATCAAGAGCGACAACGGTCGGTGACTGGAAAGCATGCCTGGAATTTACATGCTTCCAGAGGGGGCTAAAATACTGATTTCCAGTCAGGGCATGTCTGAAGGCTCTGGAACTGGCTTTACATTTGATGACGCTTGTGAAGATGGGGGGAGTCGAAGGGCTGCAAGGCGCAGGCAGATAACGTGGAGAAGGAAGGAGACTCCAGACCGCAGGAAGCTGCGGAGACTGGGCTGAGAGGGAGCCAAGCCAGGGCTCAGAGGAAGCCCCGAGGCACCATGGATTTGACCCTGGGGGAGCAGATCTGCTCCCTCCCCACCTGCTTCATGAGAAGCCAGAAATCCTGGCTCTGCCTCTTCTCCACACGCTTCTCACCAGTGCAATGTAACGTATTTTACAGTCCCCCCTCACACACACACACACACACACACACACACACACACACACACACACACAAATACTACAGTGGGACCAACTGCCCAGTTCAACATCTCTGTGCTTTGGGTGTTGAATCAGAAACAAGCAGAGAGAGGGTTTGTCCCCCACCCCACCCTGAAGGAAAGAACGGTTGAAGGACCTTCGCTTTTGACGGAAGGGTTCCTGGCCCCGGGTCCACTGCTGTTGAAATCCCTGGCGCTCGAGCCACACAACTTTGAAATATAATTGCTAGGAGGTCACTGAGAGGACAGAGAGAAGAGAGGGAGAAGGTGCAGTGCTCTGGGAAGGAATCCCTGTGTTCCACAGGATGGGTCTGTCTGGGCGGGGTCCTGTCAGCAGTTCTCAGGGAAAGAGGCAGCTACGATCTCTGAGAGAGTTATGTTTTCTCTGGGAATTTCAGAACAGGATTTCCTGACCTCTGTGACTTGAGATCTAAATTTTATAATGATAGGGATACGAGAAATATAGACTGACACTATTCCAACTCTCTTTTTCCTTTACCTTGACTTTCCCTCTATGTGTCCAAATTTCAAATATTTTGATGACAGAAAGTCAGCTAAATATGTCAAGACTAAAGAATAAGTTGTCTTGGAAAATTACTGTAAATGAGGGCTTGGAGTAATTTTTGCTGCAATTTCTGGCTGGGTCAGTTTCATTATTTAAGTGTTAATTTAAATTAAGAAAGTTAGTTTAAATGTAATATTCCATTTAGCAAAGGAACTTGCCACATGTAAAAGAAGCAAGATTTTTTCCATCCTGCGATTACAAGGATTAATTCTTATAAGCTAATGAAAAAGTAAAAGTGTACTTAGTCTTTTAATTTAGTAAACATTAAATGGAGTATTTGTCTTACTTATCCAAAAAAAAAAAATAAGAAAAAGTCAACAGTGAAAAATTAAGTTCTGTGCTTAGCCACATTATAAATAATTAAGACCAAGGGAAAATATTTCTCTGATGTTTTTAAAAGATCTAAAAGCAATAGCCTATTTCCAAAATACAAACATGTGTCATAAATGATATTTTTTCCTTCAGTGGGTCTTCAATTTCAGCACCCGTAAGGAACAAAGCATTAGTTTTAAAAGCCAGGTGGCATCTGGCATGCTCAGATAAGTAACCACTTCTAACACCTCATCAGCAACAACCTTTATGACTCCCATATGTGGCAAAAATTATGAAATATGCCTATTGTATCATTATTAAAATGGAATTACTTATTTATGCTAAAGCTATCAGGAGAGGGACATTAGCAATTATGAAATACAAATATGAGGACGAATTTTATCACTTTTCATCTTAAATGAAGTTTCAGAACATTATATACAGTTGAGAGAAAACTTCATAGACATCAATAGTTCAAGTCTTTCTGTTTCTCAGCCTGTGTATATGGCTTGGGAAAATCATTACATGTTGGGAAAATGGTGTGAAACAAATATGACTTAGGAAACATATTTTGCAAGAAACTTCCAAAAGCAGCTTTAGGTCTGAGAATCATTTGTCTCTGTGTCTGTGCAACCATTTCTATACTTACATATCAAATTTCTAGAAATAGAAGAAGTGATGTAGTATTAGTTGAATGACTAAAATCAGAATCCGGGGGGATCCCCACAGAATGGAGTATGTGGGGAAAAGAGTCAAGAGCAATGTTCAGCTCTGTCGGGCTTTACAAATACACAGCTGAGAAGCGAGGAGCAGAAAAAGGTGTGAAAACTACAACAACAACAAAATACCTGTAAAGTTTAAATTGGTTAATTTAGATAATACATAGGTAGCAGATAATAAATTAAGAATAGATCACAGTACTCATTTATATGATACAACCACCAATGTTATTTAATGTTCGTCCCTGGCTATAGTACACAATAATAAATCTATGTGGCTAGGGTATGCCTGGCTACGCTTTTTTAATTAAATTATTAAAGAATGTCTGCATAATGATATTAGATATTTCAGTATTCCATGTGAAATATTTTTATGTAGAATTGTCCAGTATTAAAATGCTAGCACCTAATTTGGAAATGCCAAATAGTAATTGCCTATTCTCAGAATCAGACTTGTGGGCTACCAGTTTGCAGCCTCCATAATTATTTCTTGAGAAAGAATTATTCTATAGCAGAGAGAGTACATAAGAGTGCACACATTTCAAAATTAAGGAAAAAATGAAAATGTCTCATTCCTTTCCTGTGCGACACCCAAAGGTGTTATTCTCTCCCCTACAAAGAAATCCCGGGTAAGTTGTGACAGTTTCTCAAGCTACAACCTTGTTGGCATTTGCCATTTCATTTGACACGTTCTAAATGTCTTGTGTTATTCTAACAGTTCCTATATAAAATTCTGGGTAGATACCATGACTCAAACTTTGCATTCTTCTCTGACACATTTTATTAGAACTACATTGCTCCAAAGTGGAAGTAATACCCCAGACCAGTATAGAGTTACAGCATTAACATGCAGCATTGCAGTGGGCATAGAAAGTTTTCTCCATTTCAATTTGTTTGACTTTTCTGCCTAAAAGTGCAAAATGAAGGATGAAGCTGTAAATCTCTACATTAATTTTACGAACAAATTCAAAATGTCTCCTAGATCTCCAGATATCCCCTTCTTTCTGTAACTCCTCAAAATTCCGTTCCTTTAAAAAACATTATTGAATAATTGCAAATGACTAAGGAACTAAAGGTTGTAAGACCAAAAAATAATGTGAATCATACAAAAAAGACAACAAAATAGAAGATCTTCATGATGTTGCATCCTAGAATTTCCTAACACCGACAAGAGGAGATTTTAGTATGTCACTTTACCGATGGAAAAATAATGTACATTATTTGTGATAGAAAATTAATAAAGTTTAGAGGGTCATGCTCTTAATTTAAGCATAGTAGTTAGTAATGTATTTGGCAGACAAACAATAACATTATTTAAGGAAAAATAAAATATATCTTGTTATTGTTTTCAGAGTCAAAATTACAGTATGTAGATTATGAATTCTTTTAACAGCAAAGACATTATAACAAATAAATATAAAAAATGAAACTGATGTAAATAATTAAATTGAAGCTAGTGTTTTTTTGTCATATGATGGATATTAGCCAGTTAATGAAGACAAAATAGATTCTGGTTTTTAGAACAGCTGAGAAGCTATGCTATAGTTTTTCTGGTGTTTATCTTCTTAAAGAACTATTCAGTAGGATAAGAATGAGTTAGGAGTAAGAGACACTCAAGGCTGATATATTATAGGGGGCTGTCATGACCTCTATTGAGTGTAGGGAACATGCTGAAGTAATTTAATTATAAAAATTTTATAATAAATACATCATTTAATTATCAATTGTTAAATAAAAGAAATAATTTGAAAAACAAAATGAAAGCTTTTATTCCTACAGAAAATTCTGGAAATGACATTTTTTTAACTTCTCACTTCCTCAATCCTTAAGAAATATATGGAAACAGGATAAGGAAAGGTATCTGAGTTCTGAAAAAATAAATTGTTTTGATTATTGATTTATTTTTTTCTTATCTTATTCTCTGTTATTACTAGTTTGGGGATGGGGAGTGAACCCAGATACTCATTCATTTCATGCACTCCAAGCTATTCTACCACTAGTGTTTGAAATTTTTAATCCAAGAAACAACTCACAAGTCTTGAAAGAGACAACATAACACCAACTCTGCCCATTGACATGTTTGAGAAGATGTTTCTGTGTGTTCTGAACTTGCTTACAACCCCCTTATCACATCCTTTCTCTCATAAAGGGATGATCTTCTGCAAAACAGAGGAATGAGGATTTGCAGAGATATCTCAAGGTTGGGCCACAATTTTAGTAGTCTAGATAATCAGATGAGCTCATCTTCTGACAACAAGCCTGATGAAGGCGGGAGAGATAGTAGAGTGGGTAAGGCACCTGCCTTGCATGCAGGCAACCCGGGTTCAACCCCCAGCACTGCATATGGTCCCCCAAGTCCCCCAAAGCATGATCCCTAAGTGCAGAGCCAGGGTTAAGCCCTGAGCATCTTGGGTGGGCTTCATTGGTCATCCTGCCCTCCAGTGAAATACCCCAAACCAACCTGATGAAAGGTCCACATATAAAGAAAAATTGAGAAAAAAAAAACACCAATTGAGCAACATGCCACAGAGGTGCCTCTGGACTCCGCACCAGGCTGACTCACTGGTGGCAACCCAGAGGGGGTTCGGTGAGTCTCCCCACCCAACCCCAACTAGCACCAGGGGCCAGAAACCTCCAGAAGTCAATCACTATCATGCTCACGACTGATTTCCACAGGCTTGGACAAGCCTCATCCATAAGTAAATCTGCAGAAAAACTGAGGTACACAGGACTTGTGACTGAAATCTCCAGGCTAGCACGGAGTCGGGAGTGGGCAACCTCCCCCAGATCCCTGTGTTTTGGGTAGCCTGGCAGTCACATCCAGGAACTGCCTCTGGTGTCATACAAGCTCATTGATGGCCATGATTCAGAAACTCAGAAATAAATCTCACGGAAGAGATCAACACGAGAGCAACAAGCCACAGAGATGCCTCTGGACCCCAAAGTTAACATCCAGTTAAAAAAAATGGAGGCAACCTCAGCTGTATCACCGTATTTAAATTTTTAGAATTCCTGAAATGAGCAGTATGCTCGTGGCTGCATGACATCTCATACTCTACACCACTGATGTACCAAGACTAAGGCTTAATTGGCTCCAGGGTGAAATACAACGATCTTTACACACTGTCTTCTAAGGAAAATTTTTGGGATCATTTTTAGCAGAATATTCATAACAAGCAATACAAAATAAATTAGTTAGGTCCTGCTTTGGGGACAGGCTTTGGGGGTCGTGGTAGAAATATTCAAAATATGGTGGTGGGAAGGTATAGTGGTGGTGGAATTGGTGCTGGAATTGTAAATGTAATAAATTACTGTGAACAACTTTACAAAATAAAATAAAATTTAAAAAAATTAAAAAGATAAAAATAAAAAAATAAAAACCCAGTTAAATCTAATTATCTGAAAATGCACCTAGAGTACCAATTTTTTTGTTTTTATGCTTTGAGTGCTCACTGCAAGATTCTGATGCTGTTCTTCCCTCACTAGGATCCTTCACAAGATTCACACCAAAGCAGGGCATGGATGCCGAGGAGCTAGCAGGTATATGGTCTATGAAAACAATAATGTCACTTTATTAGTATCATTATTATCATTTGTATGATCAGTCACTTAAAAGTTTACTGTGCAAATGATGTAGAAAGAAAACAATACCTAACAGCCAGTAAGGATTTCTCTGAACATCAACAATTCCCAAGCAAAATTTTAACTAACTGCTAAGAGAGGAGACACAAAGGTTCCTAATACTCTGGGAAGTCATTAAGGCACTCATTGGATCGGAAGGAGGGTCTTGCAGCTGACACGCTTCCCCTACAAAGCCAGTCCTGTTTGCCCCCGTGATTTACAGGCTGTGTCTGTGGCAGGGGCCGGTGGACACATTAGTGCAGGGATGCTGATGTCTGGCACTGAATGACTTTCCAGAGACATCTCACCCAGCCCGACAGGAACTGCTCTCCCGGAACGTGAGTGGGGGAGCCGTTATTCCACCTACTCTGATGGGAAGAATAAAAAATGTAGTCTGAAGTCTAGTTCCTTCCGCAAATTCCAATGTACCACTCCAAAGCTGCTATTTCATACTTTCTCAATTTTCCTTTGGTTAATCTGCTCCATTACATTTTGGATGAAGCTATTATTTTATTATGCATATGGGAGTGCTGAGGATAGAAAGGTGTTAATTATGTTGAAATTTATTAGTTAAAAAAGTTACTTATAGGGACCAGGTATAACAGGTGCCTATACTACAGGTAGAGGCACTTGCCTTGCATCCAGGTTTGATCCCTGGGGTCCTATATGGTCCTCCAACCACCCCCTGGACTCAGGAGTAGCCCCTGAGCATCACTTGGTGCAGTAAAAAAAAAGAGTTAGTTATAAATTGCTTTATTTCTTACTTGCAATCTGTAGATTGTTCATAGATATAGTGTCAAATATTATCTAATTGGACACTGTTATTCATAGTGTTATATATTATAGTAGAATACATATTTATCATTGTATTTATAGAAATTCATTATAGCATAATAATCTGGATTTTTTCCCATTTCAAATCATTGTATTACTGTATCACTGTCATCCCATTGCTCATCAATTTGCTTGAGTGGGCACCATTAATGTCTCCATTGTGAAACTTGTTACTGTTTTTGGCATATTGAATATGCCACGGGTAGCTTGCCAGGCTCTGCTGTGTGGGCAGGATACTCTCGGTATCTTGCCGGGCTCTCCAAGAGGGATGGGGGAATCGAACCCTGGTCAGCCGAGTGCAAGGCAAACACCCTACCCGCTGTGCTATCGCTTCAGCCCATTTCAAATACTATTTTAATATATGTATCTAAAGACTATCTTTTCCTTATATAATAATAAAAATAACCAGCCCCAGATCTAGTTCTACCCCCATATTTTATTACATTCTTTAGTTGCAGGCACTATTATAACCCATAGCAGCACATTATATGGAAAATAGATTGAAGACTCTCAATGTTTGCTTTAATGTGAAAATTAACTTGCTTAACTATGAGACAAAGGAAAGAGATTCTATATAGTTTTGTGATTATTATGCAACAAGGCATTATCTATTATTTAGAAAACTTTACAGTAAATAGCACTTACAAAAATTCAAGCAAAATAAATAGAACAATAAGTGTATATATATATGTAGGTATATATTCCCCTTCACCTAAAATCTTCCATTCCATTCATTCCTGAGTAAAATATAAAATGGTACACATAGCCTGAAAATATATAAAGAGTCTGACATGCAAATCATGTAAAACAGTAAAAGGAGAAATATTCTAATTGATAGAACAATGAGTATAAAAAGTTTAAGCAAATTAAATCTTTATAAAATAGAAGGAGGGTGATTGGTTAGCTCTGTTGGTTAGTACATGTACTGAAAAAATAGAATAACTATTTTGGTATTAATTATCACTGTATTAAAAACTAAAAAGAAATATAATGAATATTTGGAACTGACTGGCATAACTGAAAACTGACTAGAATTCCTTACTAGGCAATATGCTTGGGATAGACTTTTGGTTTTATACTATATCTATGGTCATCAACAGAAATTTTAGCTAAAGACTCAAATATAAGATATATCATCTGTAGCTCAGGGATTTGCAAATTGTTCACTATAACTTCCAAACATTTTCAAAATAAGCTAACCTGATTAAGTGTCATTTATAAATATTTACAGATTTTGTAAATTTATACCCAAAATCATACCAAGGGGTTATGTACTATATTTAAAGGGATGTAAAATCGGTAGTCATTTTTCCCTTATATTTTTCTTTTTTTTATATCTTGATGAACTCAGCTATATAACCAAAAACTGGCATATAATTTGCAACACTGAATTCCAGGAAAAATATTGTCTATACATCAACCATTGTTTGCAAATATAGGTTATTTTTCATGTTGACACACTTAACAAATTGACAAATATTCCTGGATTCAATTCAATATAGCAGCTCTCGGTATGAAGTATGACAGAGAATACTCAAAAGAGAACTCTGATTATAAAATGTAACAAGAGTGATTGCAAATGTAATGAGCTTTCTGTTTCCATGCCAACTTCTGCTGAATCTGGAAAGCATTAAAATAATTTTCTCACAACTTCTTTCTTTCCATTGTGTTCTCTCCATTCCCTCCTCACAGGTAATACATTCAGCAGCAAAAGAGTTGAGTATTCATTAGTGCTTAAGAGAGAGGCAAGGGTTAAGTAAATAAGAGCATCAAATTAATATCCAGACCTAAGTGTTTTAGCAGAGCCAAAGAATCTGCTTCATCACTCAAGTCAACAAGGGTTAAGATAATAAAATAAACTTCTAAATGCTTTCCTTTTCTGGAACTTAATCTTTTTTTGCCCACGATGTTTTTAAGATACTATCAGTTTTGCATAGTCCCAGCTGTTACGAAAATTTCCTTCACTACACTGGGAAAAGAAATAATTTTGTGAACAAAATTAAGTGGAGCTTCTGGGTGGCTTCTTGAAACTGAGTGCCCAGGATTCATTTAGAGCCAGCTGTTAGCTGATGAAGTTAGAGCCAATAACTACTAAATCATCCAGTTATTAGACTTCTGTGCTGTTGGGCAAGTTGTGGCAGCCAACTGATTAAAGATTAGGCAAAAGTCAAAAGGTAATTTCATGATATTTGTTCATTTTATTCGGTGAAGAAATGTGCCACAATTTCGGACAAGACAGTTCCTTCATTGAAAAGAGACACTGCAAATCACTTTGCTTCTTTTAAAAGTTGCAGTTCATGATGTGGGCAGAGACCCTTATGAACCAGGCAAACCTGAAGGCCCCTTTAACAGAGAGAGAGAGCGTGGTAGGGGCAACAGGTACCAACAACCCTGGGGAAAGCCTTTAAAAGTCTTGAACCTTTTATATTTGACACTCAGGTTCTGTTACTGATCAAGAAATGTAATTCTATCTTTTGCACCAAAAAAAAAGAGGCTTCGAATAAAAGCCGGAAGAACAAAATACCTTGTAGAACATGTAAACACAGCATTATGAGCAGCAGAAAGCAGACCGCTCATCTGGTCGTCCTGAAGGGAAAAGGCTCACTAAGAGAAACCGCCAAGATCTCCGTAATGCACATTTTCCAAATTGGTGCCATGTTGCTGAGCAGTGAGTAATGTTGCGTGACAAGGTAATTGGTGTCCTGGTGTCCCTTGGATGGAGGTACAATCCCGCCCTTCCCCTGTCTCTGTGGCATCACGGGCTGGCATGCTTTCTTTCATTTGTGTTTTGGTGGGCTGACAGTGTATGTGTTTTAAAGACAGGGACCACCAGGATTGCAAAGAGGTACCCTATTCACATGTGTGCTCTCAGTTTTCTTCATTTCTTCACAGAACCATGAAATGTTAAACTTGAAAGGGGTCCTAGCAACCATCTGGAGGCAGCTTGGCACTGTAGAAAGAAAGTGGAATCTCGGTTTTATCCTAGCCCCGGGTTCGACAGATGAGCATGAAAGGGCTGAAACTGGTCTCTGAGCCTGTTCTCATCTCAAGCCTCATCAGGAAGAGATGGGCATATTAATGTTTGAGAGTTACTGTAGAGGACTAAAGAGAGAACAGGTGGGCCATATAACCGCTACGTACCTAGGCTCACATCCTGTCCACCACGCTCTGTTGACCAGCACCAAATATTTAAGCTTTCTAAAGTTTGATTTCTGCATCCACATATGGGAAGTCAAAGGAACTCTTATCATCGGCTGTTGGTAGAAGGTATATCTTCAAAGCAAGAGGGGCAGATTTTAAGAACTCAATACCATTATTTATTGCTGTCAGTACTTGGGCTATTTCTGTAGCCTCCATTGTTTCACGTGGACATCAATGACCTGAGTGAAGGGCAGGCAGCTGGACCTCAGGGAACAGCACAGTTTGGAGGCTGAGTGGGCTTGAACCACTTCTTTCCACGCACATTATGTGAATTCATCCCACACCCTCCATGTGAAACTCGAGGAGAGCTGTTGAGAGCGAACCACAGATTTCGCACACATTACCTTACTTAGTACTTCGGGTAACCATAGCCACAGACACTGGCCAAGGTGGTCCCTATCCAGCCTGGCGCCGGACCAATGACTGTAAGCACTTCATTCTACTGCATTCACTTTGCCACGTTTTCTTTCTGATCACCTGTCATCTTGGACTGTCTCAAGGCTTAGAGAGGATGTGTGCAACCTACCTACACAGGTGTTGAGCGAGCTGGGAGATTAAGCAATTAGTTTTAACTCTCAGGGAATTAAAATTTCTGGTTCAGGAATCGCCTTCCGGCACCCTTACGGCAGATTGCCAGGGTCTGCTTGAACGCAGGGGTGAGTCAGAGTCTCAAAACTTTGTGACAAAAACTGACGAGGATGAAATGAAGGTCTCGGATCATGAGGGTGGTGACCAGCAACACACAAAAGCAACATTCCAGTGATGCAATCACAAGCTCTAAACTGCTGAAGCATCGGGTTGGACTGCGAAAACGAATTCAAGGGCAAACGGCAAATCTGTAATGACATCTCCCCAAGACTCAACGAGGAAAATACAATTCTCATGTCAGGATGCATTTCTTCACAGAAATCTAATCCTTGGTGTCTCTTAGAACAAAACTAAATTATATCTATGGTTGTTATATTATATCTAAAATCACTGGTTTGAAACTGGTTCAATATATCTAGACAGAAAGTTCATGCCAAAAAGCCATTTCTCTGCATTAAATCATCTTTCCGTCAACAGCCTTCAAGTAGTGTCAACTTCCCTCCCATTTACCTTTTGCCTTTGTACAATGTGACTCCCATGCTCGCTACTTGGCCTGAGGTACCGCCTTGACATCCCAAGACCGAATCTCACAGCTTTCCACCACCCCACCCCACCCACCTGAAGCCCGGAGCTTTCTTTGCATTAATAACAAGATAATAACTATTACTAACTTGGACAAGATGGATAGACAAAAATCAAAAGAAAAACTAATGAATATTGATTTTTTAAAAAAACATGTTCGAAGCAAAGTACAACCATTTTTGGCGTGAACAAGAGTGCAGCCATTTTAGTTGTTAGTAGCCATTTTGCTGTTGGGTCTGATTATGTAACTGACAGCTGAACTGGGCATGAACCCGAGGCCACATCTTGGGAAAGGGAGCAGAACCAACAAAATTTACAGTGCTTGCATATAGTGCCAGCCCATCAGTAAAAAGTGGGAATCCACTGGTTGGCCAGGCATAGAAAGACTCGAACAAAGGGGCACTCACAGGTGGCACTAACCAATACGCTTACAGGTCAGTTAAGGAGAAAGAACAAGTGGTTTTAGGGTACTTAAACCCTTTCCGGAGCTTGGTGGGGGTCGTACCCCGACCTTTCTCCATGGGCTACAGCCCTGGCCAGTCAGTCTGCAATATACACTCTCTCTCCTCTCCCTCCCTCTCTCCCATTCTCTCTTTCTCTCTCCTTCTCTGTCTCTTTCTCTCTTTCCTCTCCCTCTCTCTTCTCTCTAACCCTCTCTTTCTCTCCCTCATTCTCTCTTTCTTTCTCTCTAAGCCAGTAACAACTCTCTTTAATAAAATCTTTGAACTCCTCATGAGTATCTTGTGTTCAAATCACAGACCCTAACAACCAAATGAGGAATGAATGGGAAGAGAGAAAAAATATATAGATGATATAGATATGTACGTGAAAGATGGAGTTAGGATTTAGAAAAAGAGTTTATTGCACAGTAGTTGAACTAATTTTTTCAATTTAGGTTGTATTATTATAACTGTTCTTATTGTCAATTATCAAGAGCCAGAGGCTGCTGAGGAAGGAAGGACCTCAAACATGGTTAGGGAAGGTATTAAAGCATGTGCCAATCAATTATCATCTAACGCAAAACAATATAAAATAAAACAAACCTACTGAATGCCCCCAACTAAAAGCCCAATGGACCGCTCTGATTGCTTCTGAGGCATCTGTCCTTTCTGGTCAAGCGCTGCAGTGCCATGCTGTTCCCTTGAGGCTCTTGTCCTGGTCTCCTCTACCCCTCGGCTCCCCCTGGATGTTCCGAAAGTGGTCCTCCCTTCACTCTGTCACCTACCTTTACCCATGGTCTCCATTCTCACTCGGTGACAGTTGGGTGGTGTGTTAATTCCACCAAGAATACTGTCCCCAACACTCCAGCCTCAGATTTCTGTTGGCTACATTATTCCAGTGAGAGGACTCACCATAATCACAAATTTGACACAATTAAAATTCAACATGTCATGTATTGTCTTCACCCTCCCTGCTGACTTTTATCATACCAGAACATCAGCCCTCTCTCTCTCTCTCTCTCTCTCTCTCTCTCTCTCTCTCTCTCTCTCTCTCTCTCTCTCTCTCTCTTTCTCTTCTTTGTTCATCTCCAGCCCCTCCAGCCAATCAGGTCCAAGACTACTGCTTTATACCCTGCCATTTTATTGCAGTATTAGCAATTCTAATTTTACCCTGGCCACAACTCCCCCCAGAACTGCCAATCTTGGATATGAAACTAGTAAGACGTAATTCATCTCCCACCCGCTCTCTGCTTCAAGATTTCTCTCTCCTACTTTTCTCCTCTGCTGTGGACACCTGTGGTTTCCCCTCTTGGCGTAGAATTTTGCTTGGCATTGGCAACAAACCCTGTTAGTGAGAGGCCCCGATTTCCCCAATTCCTTTCCCACCTGTCTCCTTGGCTCAGTTCTAGCTGCGCAGGGACTGTGTGACATGGTCTGGCCAATGGGACATGAGCAAAAGTCAGCTCTGACAGAAAGTCATGAGAAAATTTTTGTGTTTTTTTTCTCTTTTATCCTCCCTGTTGATGTAGAGATAGATGTGATAGTTGGACTTGAGTCAGTCTTACCATCATGAAGGAAAGGTCAGGAGATTCACAGAGACTTCCGCAGTAATATCAGTGAATTATATAAATAACACCATCGAAGTCTCCGAACATTTATTTTATTATGTGAGAAAACAAGACTCATTTCCTGTTTCTGACAGAAAACATGGTGCTTTTGAGACATTTTGGTGATTACTTTGAAACTATTCTTTGGCTCAATGACTTAACACCTGACCATTACTGATCCTCTCCCGACTCTAATAATACCCAATATTCTAGACCGAGCCAACTTATCTCTCTGTTGACCTCTCCACTGAGGATGGGACATTGTCCTGACGTGTTCTGAATGACTGACAGAGCTACATGGCCTACTTGTGGTCACTTCTAGTTATGTTCCAGATGGAAGTAAGACTAATGAGAATACCACTGTAGTAATTTGCCAAATAGATTTTCATAAGATTTCTATTCATTTGAGAATAGACCAAGTTGTCTGATGATAATAATAAATATCAACTGATGTTGTTAAGGGATCAATATTGATAACCATACTAAACATTCAAAATGTTTCATAATGTGATCTTAATGAATTTCAGTCTCACATGATACATTTTTCTATACTGAAACCTATCTTCTTAGCCAAATGTTAGTCTTTAAATGAAAAGTCATTTTGTTATTTCCTACTTGTATCTTATGTGCAATATCAATTTTTCTTGGAATGTGTTATGTCATGCTCTTCATCTTATTTATTAAAGATTTCCTAATTGTTAGTTCTAACTCAGTGCTACCTCTTCTAGAGACACTATTTGTTTATTTAAAATTTTTTAAAATGGAAGAGGGTCATTCTTCTAGTATTTCTTGGTATAACTACTAAAGTCACATAACATGCAGCCACATCTTTTTTTTTAAATTCAGGCAATCGTAATATTATCACCTCCTTGAGTACATAGTATATGATAATATTTTATTTTAACATTCAACATTTACCCAGTTATCCCTGTTGTGGGTGAAGGTGGTGTAAATTAGAAAGACCAGGTCTTTGCTCCCAGGGGGTTCATATTCTAAGGAGAGACATGCTTCACAGACAGTCAACAAGAGAAAAATAAGATGATTAAAGTTATAGATTGGGCAGTTGGGGAAATTCTTCCTATGACAAAATTTGAGATGGAGTCGCAATTACAAGAAGAGCCTCATGACAAGGAGATCAGGGAAAGCAGATGAGAAATCACCGATGTGACTGACTCTTTGAAGAACACGTGAAGGATGGTCCAGGGAGTCAAACCATAAGAACTGGATTTCATTCTAAGGTTGAAAACATAGAGAAACACGATCTACTTTACAGTGAAAAGTGATCTTTCTGCTATGCAGAAAATGGACTCTAAAGGGTCAAGAATGGCAGTAAGACTAATGAGAATACCACCATAGTAATAAAAAATCCCCTAAGATGATGACTGGTTGAATTTGGTGGTGATGGAAGACAGCAAAAAGTGGACACAGTTGCCATCTCTGTAGCAGTAAGCATGATAGTCTTAAACATGGTAGATGCTTTTGTTGTTATTAAACGCATGAAGATTTCAAAATAGTTACAGCCTCATAATTCATGTATTATCTGCCATTTTTCCTGCTTTGACTCACATATTTTGTCTTAATATACTCATGACAGACAATTGCGAAGATAAAAATTTAAATTATCTCACATTCAAGGAAATAGTAAAGATGCCATAATCGAAAGTCATCTAATAAAGAACTAAGAAGCTGTAGGGTCATTATGTTAATTATAGGAGGAAATAAATTGCTTTTAATGAGTGGAAAAGTAGAATTTAAATTCAAGATCAGAGGGCCAGAGTGCTAGGGTGCTTGCCTTGCACGTGACCTACCAGGGTTCCATCCTGGCATCCCATATGGTCCCCCAAACACCTCCAGAAGTGATTTCTGAGTGCAGAGCCAGGAGTAGCCGCAGAGTAGCGCCAGGTGTGGCCCGTAACAAGGCCCACCAAAATCAAGATAGAATGAAATGAACAGGATACTTCAGTACAAAGTTCAGGGAAGAGATTCTCCACCAGCATCTTTGGAAGAATGTGTCTAGGAAGACGATTGTGGGTTAACTTCCATTAAAATTGAAGATGTTTCCAGTCCAATTTATGCTCTATTCTTCTTATTTTCTTGTGGATAGAAAACCATAACTTTGCTACCTTGGAATGATAAGGGCCCTTGAAAGTAGCTAATATTAACTTTTCAGATATTTATGTTTATTAAACTCTTAGCACACTATGGCTCACCTGCCAATTTCCAAATTGGGATATAAAAAAAGACAGGAAATCAGTGGGTCTCCTCATCCTCTCAAACAGGTACTTCCCAGAAAATTTAGATTTTTTTTTTACCCATGAGGATTCATCCTTCATTATAAAATAAATGCAATTTCTTCAATAGAAGGCAAAATTCAGGGGGAGATAGGATCAATTTTGACCACCTTCCACCCGAAATGCTCAATAAAACCTGAATCGCCTGGAACTTGGCTTCAGTCAGTGTGAAAACTGGCTGAAGTCTGTATAAAAGACAGTCTGGGTTCGTCAAAGTAGTTCATGAACTTTGGCCAAACTTTCAAGAAACCTGGTCCAAGTATTCGTTTGTGATGCAACATAAAACCAGGTGAATTTCACGTGGTTTTGGGTTTCATTCTGAAATTCTGGCCTCACTTTATAATCCATCATCACTTTTTGGAACGATGAAAGCCAACACACCTTTTGAAAATGAGGACTGCATGCATACCGATGACAGCTAAGCTGTGAACCACCCCCTCACTTCCTTTGCCAAAAGAAGACTTCTCAGAATGTAAAAAGTTTCTCTCTTACCTGGACGGGGCAAACAGTTATTTTGATATCGTGTGTAGAAAGAAATGACGTCTGATTCACAGAGACATACCAGGTGAACTAATCACCACGTACAGAGCGAGTGGCTCTCTTCTAATCATTTAAGCTTAGGAGAATTTATTAGAGTCACGTTCATGACAGATACAATGGTTAATCTCCTTGCCATTAAGGATGAGCTTTTAGTTTGAAAGCTAGTCATCAGCGGGACTGTGAAGAAAGGAATGCTCGGAGGCACAATCATTTCTATCTGAAGAAAATGTTGAATCAGGAAAGAAAGGCAACTCATAGCATAACCTTTACCTAGATTAATAAACACGAGGTGATAACACAATCATATCTGTGTTGACTAGATCCTTTGCAATCAAATCTCTACTGTGGCAAAAATGAATTCAATAACTAATGACATATCTGTGCATGTCTCCGAAAACATGACAGTTTCTGTTTTAACCTGAAAGTTCTAAATGTGCTTTTCCACTGTAAAAAAATAACTCTCTTTAACCAAATACTCACTTTTGAGCATAGTGACATGAGAAAATTGAGAGGTATGTCTGAACGGAGCCCCTACATCATTGGAACAGTATGTCTGAACATTTGGGTAATAAGGCACAGATGTGAAGCAAAGGACTTGGCACTACCAAGGTAACAACAAAGCATTCACCATTGTGTTAGAATGGTGAAATGAGCCACATTTGAGAAGAATCAAAGAGCCCCCTTCCTCCTCGGAATGCTGAATTATCTCACACCTTTTATCTACTTAAGAGCCTATGAAAACAAGAAATTCAAATAAGTAGCATTCAAACTTGAGATGAAGAACACACATTTAAAATGCATTAATATTTTCATCTGTAATATAGCATATTTATGCAATAGCACATAAAGTTTAACTGCAGCGAAAGGCCAAAATTCAGTGGGAATCCACATGGCCTCAATATTGTGAAACGATGTATGCAAATCTGAAGGCCCTACGAACAACATCGAACATAGAGGTGGTTGACTTGCTTCTGGCCCGTAATCGGTGGGATTGACTTCTGTGACTCTTCTCTGGTTAAGATCATGCAGAGGATATCCACATTCGTTATTTTTAAGGCTCTTCTACTTACATGTGGTACGGCAATTTTCCCAGCCACGACAGAATGACATGACACAACGACACTTATGAAGCTGGGGCTACTTCAGTTCCATAAGATTGGGACTCAAAATTAGTTTTCCACCCAGGATGGGAAAAGTGCGACTTACCCGAGGTCCCTGATCACCTTGTTCTCCCTAGAGGGCAGGAAGGAAGAGAAAATGATTGTTTAGCACAAAGCACGTCATCCTCACCAGAAAGATAAAAATACAGTTTAGTATATGCTATAGTACAGGTCCTCTCGACAGGGATTTCCACTAACTTCACTCATTTCTGTTGTGCTTTTTCTTACCTTGTCACCTTTCATGCCGGGAGGGCCCTGAAATAAAGGGAAAGAAAAAAATTGTAATTAATATCATTGTACCTTGAATAACTCAGCTAGAGCTAGTTGGAAGATTCACCAAATGATATTAGCTATCCAGCACCCCAGGGGTCCTGGAACTTGAAACTCTAGTTGCAATATGACTAGAATGTGGAGATAGTTATCATATACATACACACAGCAAAAAAAGTATACATATCATTGGATGTGATGAATAAATTTTCCACAAACTAAAGTCACCTAAAGCAAGCAGAACCCAGGTTAAAAAACACCCCAAAGCCCCTCTTCTGATAATTCTGTGTCAGGACCCTTCACTGACAGGAATTACTCTTCTGACCTCTGACAGAACAGTTTGCCTCTTTTTGTACTTTATACAAATGGTGCTTTATACTTTAAGCAGCATGTGTCTGACCTCTTTTGCTTTATCTATGTGAAATGCATACATAATGTTGTGTGCATCTTAGATCTTACTGCTTCGTAATGTTCTCCCCACGTGAATAAACCATTATTTATACTTCCCACTGTTGATGGGGATTTGCTTCCAGGATTTTCCAGGTCGTTTCTTATGAGTAGCATTTCTCGAATTTCTCTCAGTAAGCATCTTAGTTGTGTATCTTTTGGAGAGAAATTGTGTGCATTTCCACTGCGTGGAGACTCTGAAGTGGAACTGTTAGATGAGAGCGAATTTCTACGCTCAGTTTTAGGAGATACTGCCAAATAGTTTCACAATATGCATCTAGCAATTTACACTCTCATCAGCAAAGTATAAGAATTTTACTACCTCTATGTTATCCACAGGACTTGACATTTTTTCATCTTTTTCATTTCAGATATTCTGATGAGAAGTATAGTTGTTTCACTCTGTGTTTTAGTCCGTATTTTCTTAACATTTTTATCAGTGTATTCAGTGAATCAAGTGGTGAGTCATGAGTATGTTGCATTCCTCTTTTAAATCAGGTCTAAGGAATTTATTTGCTTATTTGCAACAAGTGTGCTGAAAGTAGACTATGGACTAAACATTATGGCCTCTAAGTACCTATATGGGCTGGTGCGATAGATAGCACAGCGGGTAGGGCATTTGCCTTGCACGCGCTGACCCAGGTTTGATTCCTCTGTCCTTCTTGGAGAGCTGGGCAAGCTACAGAGAGTATCCCACCCGTATGGCAGAGCCTGACAAGCTACCCGTGACGTAGTCGATATGCCAAAAACAGTAGCAAGTCTTACAATGGAGACGTTACTGGTGCCCGCTCGAACAAATCGATGAGCAACGAGATGACAGTGATACAGTGAGATTTGCAACACACCCAAAGTGTTCATTAATGGTCTCCAGGTAGGATTCTGTTCTGGCACAGTACTGGAAACCCAAAGAGATGAAGAAAAGGACCCCAACCATCAAGCTTAAGAAATATAGCAGGAGTTATTTTGGTCCTGTGTAGGATAACATTGGGTTTGTCCTTTCAGCCTTGCCGCGGGGAACTTAGTTTACCTTAAAGCAATGTCCTTTCTGTATGGACATGGGAAGACAGTAAATATTATGCTTTGTCACTTGGGAACTGATTGACTCCAATAATATTTACCCATGGGTATCTGCTTTCTCGGCTCAGTTTCCCTTAGTTCCTAACATCCCATAAGCAGGGTCTCGATGAGGGATGGAATGGACCCAGGGCAAGCTGTGAGTTACCCTGGCATCAAAATGGGCCAGGCCAAAGTGCCACAATACTTAACTATAAATTGAGAGCATGGTCATAGACAAATGCTGTCATGATTTAAAAGTAACAACAAGATTAGGACCCAGTTGGGGCTAGGAAGACTAACCTGGCCTGAGGACTGTGATCTGGAATATATAGTGAGATGTACTCAGAAAGAACCAAACTTTAATTTTGATATATCTTTTACTGTGCTCATACAGAATGACATTGCTAGAAATGTTAGAAGTAGTTTTACTACAACTATTTAAGCGAATTACTAGCTGAGGAAGGAAGAAAGTGACATACTCTTGTTTGGATCCCACCTTTGAGCGGATCTCTTAGTAATCTGAAGTAATCTCCTTAGATGAGATTTTGTTAATCTTCTGGAGGAGTGGTCTAACCCCTCTTTATTGATTTGTTAATGTTAATCCACTTTTGTGTCACCATCCTATGTGATTGCTATATAAACTAAGACTGTAGGAGAAAGAGGAGAAAACACAGAAGCAGAGAGAAGACACAGAAGTGGTGAGAAGACACAGAAGCAAGGAAGAAGACACAGAAGCAGAGGGAGAAGACACAGAAGCAGAGGGAGAAGACACAGAAGCAGAGAGAAGGCACAGAAGCGAGAGAGAAGACAAAGAAGCAGAGACAAAGGTTGGAAGAGACCAGAGGAGAGACTACAGAGACAGAGATAGAGAGACAGACAGAAGAGAGCAGAGCGGCACACACAGAAGCAGAGCACAAGGAGGAGCCGTCCCAATCCAGTCTATACACAGCGGCTTGAGAGCACTGAACACAAGCGGGGGGCGGGGGGAAGAGAAAGAGAGAGAGAGAGAGAGAGAGAGAGAGAGAGAGAGAGAGAGAGAGAGAGAGAGAGAGAGAGAGAGAGAGAGAGCACCGCCCTGAGAACCTGCGAACAACACACATCACATCACCCCCTTCCACCACACACATCGTCACCCCCCTTCTGCGTGCCTTTATATGTTTTACAGTCCTGGTTTCAATAGTCAGCTATTTGAGTCTTTATTTTTGTCTACGAGTTTGGCAATGTTCTAGGCATCGGGGGAGAACACGGTGCTAGAGGCTGACTCTAGAGCCCAGTAGGCCATCCTGGAAATGCCAAGTAGTGCCAAAACTGAGGTCCACCTTTCCCAAGACTAGCATGAAGAACAGAAGATCCCCGTAGCACGGGTGGAATGAGGGGGTGCACTGAGAGAAGTCAGTCAGGAGGAGAGCGGCAGACACAGAACAGTCTCTGCATGTGTGAGACTTCAACACCCACAACAGAGCAGCAACCAACGTCTAGAGGGAACCCAACAGGAGAACTGATCCACACAGCTGGGCAGAAGGGGGGGCGGGGCTAGGAAGGGCGGGGAACTGGGGTCCTTGGGAGACAAAGGGGGTGCACTGGTGAGGGGTGTGGTATTGAAATGATGTGCACAAGAAAACATTTTTTTAAAAAAAGAAACCATGTTTTTTAATTAAAATAAACTTTATTGATTATCTGACTATCAATTTTGCTTACACTAGAATCAAAACTTAAGATGTTTTTCCTACACTAGATGAAGGTATTTGTTAAAACTTAAAATCTACTCTTGCTCTTACCACAACCTATCTTCAGAGAAAAAGAAAGAAAACCCATCTCCTGGGCTTTCCATAAGACAATGTGATTGGGTAGGCCACAGACACTGTTTTGGTTTCTTAATCAACATGAGTACTAGAGGTTGAACTCCCATTTGACCCAGCAATACCACTGCTGGGAATATATCCCAGAGAAGCAAAAAGTATAGTCGAAATGACATCTGTACTTATATGTTCATCGAAGCACTGTTTACAATAGCCAGAATCTGGAAAAATCCTGAGTGCCCTAGAACAGATGACTGGTTGAAGAAACTTTGGTACATCTATACAATGGAATACTATGCAGCTGTTAGAAAAAATGAGGTCATGAAGTTTGCATATAAGTGGATCAGCATGGAAAGTATCATGCTAAGTGAAATGAGTCAGGAAGAGAGAGACAGACATAGAAAGACTGCACTCATCTGTGGAATATAGAATAATAGACTAGGAGTCTAACACCCAAGAATAGTAGAAATAAGTACCAGGAGGTTGACTCCATGGCTTGGAGGCTGGTCTCTCATTCTGGGCAACTCAGAGAAGGGAATACCAAGTAAAATGTGGTCGGAGGTCATGCGGGGAAGGGTGACGCATGCCGAATGTAGACTAGAGACTGAACACAATGGCCACTCAACACCTTTATTGCAAACCACAACACCTAATCAGAGAGAGAGAACAAAAGGGAATACCCTGCCATAGTGGCAGTGTGGGGTGGAGTGGGGGAGACGGGACTGGGGAGGGTGGGAGAGATGCTGGGTTTACTGGTGGTAGAGAATGGGCACTGGTGAAGTGATGGGTTCTCAAACTTTGTATCGGGGAAACATGAGCACAATAATGTATAATTCATTTCAATTCTTAATGTAATTTTATTAGATCAATAAAGTCCAGATGACAAAAAAAAATCAACATGAGTACTGTTAATTTAAAGATCGTTATGCCTCCAAATATTTGTTAGATTATTTGTGTGCAATTTATCTAGTGATGCTCTAAGCTCTCCTGGTTTTTCGCCCAAGGGAGAGCATTTTTTAAAAAAATAAGAAACCATTATTAATAGCATCATAAACTGCAGAATCTCAATTTGAGAATATTAAAAAGAAGTAATGAAAATAGAAATGCATTTGGAAAAGGGAAAGAAAGCTCCCGAGACAGCCCGGATCCTGCAGACGCTCCTGCCTCCAACGCTTCCTCCCATTGGACCATCCCCCTAGGCCCGAGACCCAAGCTTCGGGAATGTCACTTCCCGAGAGGGATCAGAGGTGACACTTGTTTGCAAAGTCCTATCCCTCATGCCAAGGCCACATGTGCCAGTGATGGCTCTGCAGACGGCATGCTGCGGGCAGAGATGCCCACTCATGAACCTGTGCAAACTGCCTTCACAACGTGCCCAGTACATGCTGCGGCACCAGACTGGGTGTCTCTGAGCAGACAGAAAGGTGTCCTGGCACCTGCCAGGCCAAGACCAGCTTCTTGCACAGCTATGCACCTGTTCCGGGGCCACGTTGTGCTACAGCGTTACCAGCTCGCGCATTCCTGGGCTCGACCTGAAACCCCTCACTTCATCCCAGACACGACCCTCCCCACTGCAAACATGAACTAAAGTGGAAGAAAAATGTGGATCACCGTACTACAGGAGATAAGATTTCAAAATGCTACCCATGGGAGTTGTGGCTCTTTATAAAAATGGTACAAATGAAAGTGTTCTTTGGTTAGTAACTTTGAAAATGATAAAGTTGGGTTCTTATTTACTTATTTTTTAGGGGTTTTGGGAAAAATCAATTCTGAGTGATAATAACAAGTGGACAAGACAAATTTGTAATAGTCTGAGTCACAGATGGTCTTGCAATGGCATATAATTGTTTTAAGTACACCAAGTGAAAAATACCCATTTTCCATAATTTCCACACCATATTTGATGGGGTTCAAATATGGTGTGAACCATGGGAACACCTGTAAGGACGATTGGAGGCTGCCACAACAGAGGTGCTGGTGGCATCGGTGTCCTTGTCAACAAGAACTTGGCCATGAGTATTGATTCATTCGAATGCCTAACATCTAGTGATGCTCTAAGTGATCATCAAATCGGATGATCACGCTTAAATAGATGTGGCTCGATGCCAGCAGTTTCTATCTTCATCGTCTATGCACAAACATCCAACTACGATGAAGAAGAAATTGAGAAGTTCTACATGGAGTTGGAAAAGTTCTATAAAGAAGACCACACCTTCTATAAGATCATTGTTGGTGATTTTAATGCCAAGATAAGACTGAGAAGGTCGCCCAAAGAACTCCACATTGGGACCCATGGCCTAGAGTGAAACAAACAGGGTGAGAGACTGTCTGAGTTCATCATGTCGACCAAGACCATCATGGTAACTCACAGTTCCAGAAGGCCGAATCTAAACGTTGGACATGGGAGTCTCCCGGTGGACAGTTTCACAATGAAATTGACCACATCATATTCAATCGAAGGTTTTGCCTGACCGATGTCGCTGTTGTCCCAAAATTCCAACCGGGATCAGACCACAGTCTCCTTCATGCAAAATTCTACTTCACAGAGTGGGGTGAAAGGATTGCAAAGTTTAAGTTTAAGAAGAGAACTCCCAGAATGACCACAAACTGGGAACTCTTTGGCACTATTGCGGCAACGTGGGAAGATGCCGTCCTTGACAACATTGATGAGGAATACAATTGACTGGTTCAGCACCTTCATGACTGCACAAGGAATACCGAGAGTGGGAAAGCCACAATCAGACAATCACAAGCTAACGTCCGAGCTCACAAAGCTGTGCAGAGAAGTGATAAAGGAAGACCTCAAAGAGAGAAGAAAAGCAATGTTGGCCCATGCGGCAGAAGCCGGGAAAAGTATTCCCAGTGCTCGCCTGTCCTTCGCCAACTACAAGACCAATATGACTGCCCTTCGATGTCCTGATGGATCTACCACATCTTCCAGAAGGGCAATGGAGAGGATTATTCACAACTTATACTCAGATCTCTTCGACAGCCACGTCTACCTGCCCACATACCAAATTCCACAGGATGGATATGTGGTTCCCAAAGTCCTCCCTTCCGAAATCCAACATGTCATTTCATCGGTAAAGACGCGTACAGCACCCAGTCCAGACAAGGTCAGACTTGAACACCTGAAGAATCTGCCGCCAGTATTTGTCAATTCACTGGCTCGGTTCTTCACACACTACCTGTTTGAATGCAAGGTTCCATCCTAATGGAAAACCAGCAGGACCATTCTGTTGTACAAGAAGGGAGAAATCCACGACAACGGCAACTATTGTCAAATCTGCCTGTTGTCCATCATCTATAAGTCATTCACTTGAGTCATCCTGAATAGAATATGCAGAATACTAGATGAAGGACAACCATGTGAGCAAGCTGGGTTCCAAAAAGGATACAGCATGATTGACCATATCCACACAGTGACCAAGCTCATTGAAGTTTCGCTAGAGTTCAAGATGCCGCTCTGTCTAATATTCATTAATTTAAAGAAGGCCTTTGATTCTGTTGAGACTGAAGTGGTCACTGAAGCCCTAGTCAAACAGGGCCTTCAAACTCAGTACATCAAGATCCTCTGTGAGCTGTATTACAGATTCACCACCAGGATCTCACCATTCTACAAGGAAGTGATCACTGACGTAAAGAGAGGGGTTCAGCAGGGTGATACCATTTTACTGAAACTTGTCAGTGCCAGCCTTGAGAACGTCATGCAACAACTGGAATGTGAAGAAATGGGAGTGAAGATAGACGGGTCGGCAACTACACCACCTCTACCTCCGCTTTGCTGATGACATCGTTCTCATAACACCAAATATTAGCCAAGCGGCACAAACGCTGGCCAACTTTGACCACGAGTGTGGAAAGGTCAACTGCAGCTGAATCTCACCAAAACAATGTTTATAAAAAACAAACTAGTTCCTGATGTTCCATTAGCTTTCAACGGAACGAACATCTCTGAATGCAGCAGCTATGTGTACCTGGGTCAAGAACTCAACATGAGGAACGACTTGGTGCTAGAACTGCGCAGGAGAAATAGAGCAGCGTGGAATGCCTTCAAGAGAATATAAAGTAGCAGAATGGGAGACTAACACTCAAGAGTTGTAGAGATAAGAATTTGGAGGTCTGCCCCACAGCTTGGAAACTGACCTCACATGCTGGGGGGAAAGGCAGTTGAGATAGAGAAGGGAACACCTACTAGAGAATGTTGGGAGGACGCACTTGGGTTGAAAGCTGCGTGACAAAAGTAGACTATAGACCAAACATGATGGCCACTCAATACCTCTATTGCAAACTACAACATCCAACAGGAGAGAGAACAAAAAGGAATGCCCTGCTGCAGAGGCAGGGTGGGGTGGTGGGGGTTGGGGTGGGAGTGGTGGGAGGGATACTGGGAACATTGGTGGAACATTGGTGGAATGGGCACTGGTAGAGGGATGTAAACAAAATGCAAATATGGAAGTTCATAAGTTTGTAACTGTATCTCATGGTGATTCACTAATAAAAATTTTTAAAAATAAAGCATTGAAGAAGTGCTTAAGAGAACGAAGAACCTCCGGCTCCGGGCACATCTTTTCGACTCCACCATTCTTCCTGCACTAACATAGGCCTCAGAGACCTGGGCCCTACGCAAACAGGATGAGAACACTATTTGGGTATCCCAAAGAGGAATAGAAAGAGCTATGCTTGGAGTATCACGTTTCACTCAAGTGAGAGAAGGAATCTGGAGTTCCGACCTCCGTCAACAATCAAGAACATGGACGCTGTCTCGTTTGCCAAGGCGTCAAAAATCAGATGGGCTGGACACGTAATGCGATTCAGAGACGACCGCTGGACTAGAGCTGTTACTGACTGGATTCCACGGGACGTCAAAAGACTGAGTGGCTGCCCACCTACGAGATGGTCAGACTTCTTTGTCAAAACCCTGAACGAACGGTTTGAGGCTCTTTGTGTTCCTGTAGCGAGCAGATACCATTGGGCTACACTAGCACGCAACAGGGACAAATGGAGATGTTACTGGCACCGGCTCAAGCAAATCGAAGATCAATCGGATGACAAGTGATACAAGTGAAGTGATACACCGAATGAACACTCCAATATTTTGAGGGCTCCGGAACTTTTCTATTCTTATCTAGTTCTCAATACAGGTCTCAGTCTATAGCAATTTCATTTTCTTTTTATGCTCTATCACCTATTTCAGTTAAATAATATAAACCCAACTAAAAGCACAACGAGTGAGAGGCACAACAAATAAAATCCAGGAAAAGATACCGTTTACATATATTTTAAAAGTTATCAAAATCTAGCTGAGTCAGAGAGAGAGGTTCATAGGGATTGGAGACCTCAGTAAAGGCTTTACATTTGTAAGAACTGTGAATTTTGCATACTTTGAACTGGCAGAAGCTAAAAAGGGGGATGATTTTTTAAAGATGGAAATTGTGAAAACAAAAAATTAAATTCTGCAAGAGGTAGAAAAAAATGGGAAAGGGGCAGGCTGTGGAATTTTTGGCAGACGGTACTGCTGGAATAAGAATAGAGTTACGATTTCTGTCCCAGAGAAGTGGAGATTATTGTTTAATAGAACAAACCTTTTTCTGATTAATCTTTTCATGACTCTAGAATTGTGAGGACAAGCAAGTTTCATTCTCTAGGCGTGTATGGCCAAGTATCATCTTGGCAAGAAAATCCCTGGAAGAGGCATTCTCCTATGGGTGTAGAGAGGACACGGGCAGAAGAGATGGTCTAAAAAGAGTCATGGAACTGGCTTCTGAGAGACGCACAGAGATGTGGGGTGGGGGGAAGCAATTCAGGTGGGAGAGTGAGTGTGGAGACAGGGGACCCCCGACTATTAGGGAGGGAAGAGGGAATTGGGGGGTAGCAAAGACATGGGAGGTTTGAGAAGGTGCCTGGCAAAACCCAGGGCCCTGGACTCAGGAGTGCCGTCAACTGAGCAAGGGGGCAGAGACCGAGCTTGTGTGTTTGGGGAAACTTAAAGCACCAGAGGCGGCTCGTTCTTCTTAGGCACAAATTGCCCCAGTCCAGGATGAGATGGCAACAACCCGAATCCAGGTGGCTAGATTCAGGAGACATTTCTGCAGTAGATTCCACACACGCCGAAAACTGGTTGGACCTGCGGGCCCTGGGCAGGTGATCTCTCCAGCTCAAGGAGGCCTACTCTTCAGAAACGGACTCCTCAGGATGAGCACAAGTTCGAGCCTTGGGGGAGAGGCACTACAACACCCAAGCCGCGTCCATCTGGAAAAACAGCCCCCCACCGCCCACGCCGCCCAGGGCCAGGTGAGCCATTTAGAATTTCTGTCTGATTTTAGACGTGGATTTCAATCTCAAACAAATTACAAAAGGCAGTTCTGGTTGTCCTATTCAGAAATGGAGGTTGGGGGTGGAAGGGCCAGAAACAGACACACACACACACACAGACACAGCCACAGAGGGAATTGTCAGGAGGAACTTGGAGGTCTGAGGGCGACCCTCCAGCTACCCCAGGAGGAAGCCACCTGGCGGTCACTCAGAAATAAGGTAAGCACCATACTCCCATGTGTGGTTTCAAAACACAGAATACTCTAGCACTGCACTGTAGCACTGTTGTTCCGTTGTTCACGGATTTACTTGAGCGGGCACCAGTAACGTTTTCATTGTGAGACTTGTTGCTACTGTTTTTGGCATATCGAATACTCCATGGGGAGCTTGCCAGGCTCTGCTGTGCAGGCGGGATACTCTCAGTAGCTTGACAGGCTCTCTGAGAGGGGTGGAGGAATCAAACCCGGGCCGGCTGCATGCAAGGCAAACGCCCTACCCACTGTGCTATCGCTCCAGTTCCAGAATACACTAAGGGGTGTCTTGTCTACCTTTTTAGTTTTTGTTTTTAGGTCACACCTGGCTATGTTGGGGCGGGGGAACCATACCGGATGCTGGGGACTGAACTGGGGTCAGCTGTGTGCAAGCTTAGCAAACACCCCACCTGCTGCACTAGTGCTCTGGACCCTTTGTCTCCTGCTTTTAAACTTCACATTGAACATGGGGCTCTGGAATTCTAAAAGCCACACTAAGCCTCATCTCTTAAAGATTAAGACAGACTCAGTCGCACAGGCTGATTTCCAGGAACACGGAACCTTCTCAGAGGTCACTGCATGTTGGATGCCCATGTGCCCGCACTCTCTCGGGGTCAGTGTCCACAGCTTCCAGGTAGGGAGGAACCAAGGAGTTTCTTGCTTTCCTCTTGTTCAAAAGCAACAGAAGCATCAGAGCAAGTCACTGTCGGCCTCTACTTCCCAGTCTGCCTTCTCAGCTAATTGAGCACGAGGAAAGAAAACTCAAACCACTGGTACCTGAAACAATTGAATTCAGCACCAAGGATTTTTTTTATCAATTAAAAGACAATAAAAATATAAGCAATGGAAAAATTCAGTGGGCGCTCCTAGTCATGTTCAGATAGAAACGTCTACCCTACTTCTGAGTGCAGCGAGCTAAAGCTCACGTCTAACTAAAATGTGAACAAGTGGTCTTCCAGGCGCATACGCTAACCCTGAACTCACAGAGGCTTCTAGCTTAATAGAATTTCTATTTTCTATTTAAATATTTTTTACACTTAAATATTTACTAGATTAATATATATTTTTCTAGCTTAACATACATACATACACACACATATATATTTGTATGTATATATATGTATATATATATATATATATATATAACATTTTGTTTTTTGGGTCACACCTGGCAATGCACAGGGGTTACTCCTGGCTCATGCACTCAGGAATTACTCCTGGTGATGCTCGGGGGACCATATGGGATACTGGGAATTGAACCCGGGTCGGCCACGTTCAAGGCAAATGCCCTACCCGCAGCGCTATTGCTCCAGCCCCGAGCTTAATATATTTTTGAGGGTAACTTCCTCATTTTTTTTGTTTCATAGATTTCTAACTTGGAAATTAACCTCAGCTAAGCCTTCATTGTCACTGTCATCCTGTTGCTCATCGATTTGCTCAAGCGGGCACCAGTAACGTCTCCATTGTGAGACTTGTTGTTATTGTTTTTGGCATATCGAATACGCCACGGGGAGCTTGCCAGACTCTGCCGTGCGGGCAAGATACTCTCGGTAGCTTGCCGGGCTCTCCAAGAGGGGCGGAGGAATCGAACCTGGGTCAGCCAGCATGCAAGGCAAACGTCCTACCCGCTATGCTATCGCTCCAGCCCCCAGCTAAGCGTACACATTTAAAACTTTTAATAAAAAAACTGATATAAAATGCAGGCATTCCTGTATGTAAGTATAAATCCAGGAGTGTGTTTTTGTATATATTCCATTTTATTTATTTTTAGAGAATCAAGACAGTTTTTATAGAACAAAACTTATGTAGAGAGGTGTGAGAGGAGAGACAGAAAATGTGTTGAAGAGGAAACAGACTTTTCTAGAGTGGAAAGAGCAAGCAAAAAGACACAGCAACAAGCAAGCAGGATGTGTGTTCATGGGCTTGAAGAGCAAGCCTATAATTTCATTTTAATTCGACAAGAAAAAATAAAAAAAAAGCATAATCTGAGAAACTTGCTTTAAAATAAAGTACATAAAATCAAGTATTTTGGTGGCTAAGAGCTTGGGATATGGAGTAAAACAGACCCATTCTAAAATCCTGGCTAGAATCACTGATGGGAACTTTGGCAGCAGGCTCATTAACCTTCATGAGTATCAGTTTTTCCATCTGTACAAGGGGAACACAATGCTTGCTGCTTGTTTAGAACAAAGCCATGTAAGAAAAAGACTTACAGAATGTTTGATCTACTCACAGTAGTGGATATAAGCACATACTCTGTAATATTTTAATCAAGGTAAACTTAAAATAAAATTTTATTTTCTGATCCTGAGCCTGTTTAGGAAACACTGGTTTCCTAAAAGCCAAGGGCAATGTGTTCAGCAATTATTTGGCAGATATCTGAAAACTCTAAGAGACTAAGGGGGTTTAACATAGTTCACCTCAAAATAAATACGAAAATTTCCTATAATTCAGCACTGCCAGTCTCATGAATTTATCCAAAGGATAGGAAAACATTGGTTTGGAAAAAAATCTCTGCATACCTATGTTTGAAGCAGCATTAACTCAAATAACAAAAATATGAAGCTGTTGAAATGTCCATCCACAGGAAGGGCGGCTGTAGCTTATGCACTCAGAGGACGCTACTCTACTGATACAAAGGACACAACCGGGCCCTTAGATGCCGGGAATGGAGGGCACTTGAGGTGATCATGCTAAGAAACACAAGTCAGAAGTGGAAAGACAATTACCAGAGGCCTTCACTCACTCACCAGACGTGAATAACTGAAGTGAATGAACTGACAGAATACAACACAAATTCCTCGATGCAGACAAAACCATGAAGATTACTGACAAGGGGAGAAGACATGGTAGGAAGGGATAGAGGAAAAGTGGCACGGGGACGGGGGGAGTGAATATGACACACACACAGAGTTTTCAGTGAATCCAAACTCCTGAAATTCGATTATGCTGTAAACTAATGATACATCAATGATGAAAATAAATATTCAGGGACAGTCACTAAACCAAGCCGAACCAAACAGAATGTTATTGTAGCTCAGACCACATAACGTTAATAATTCAACAAGATAAAAGCCTTTAGTTCCTAGAATGACCTGGTCACCTCTACCATACAGTAGGTGCTCAATTAATTCTTGCTGAATTGGAACACCTAGAAAGAAAAGAATGCAATAAAATGCTCAGTGTTCAAAGCAGCAACGTATAAAGAATTGTACAAGAACCAGACTCTCTGTTGCTGCAGAAGAGTTCTGTTTATTATAGTGTCAAGTTCTGCTAAGCCTTGGAAGGGAATTATAGCTATAAACAGCTTTATTGCTCCAGTCTTTACACCTTTCATTTTGCATTGGAGATGAAAAGACACTGCACGAAGAAAGGGGGCAGAAATAAACAGAAATTTAAAATATCAAAACCAGCCCCACTTACTGTAAAACTTTTACAGCTATTATTTTCGGGGCATTTTCTGTGGGGAGATCGTAACTGTGAGTTCTTTTGTGATGTTAGTATAAGTCCCAAATAAGGGCCTAGATGTGCCCATGATCAGTCTTAAATCACTAGCAGCTGCCATAAGGAAACAATTAGTGGGGTCTTGCTCGAAAAGAAATTTTTTAAAAATCAAACATTAAAAAGGGACCCTGAAAAGTAAGACTGATGTAGCTCAATGGAGTTAAGGGCTTATAAAACAGCAGGGATTGGCCAAGCTCACTCTGGCTTTCTTTTCTAACACAATACAAATTAAACACAGGCAAATTATTGCTCCTGTCATTCAGAATCCAGGGTCCCTCTTTCTAGCATCATTCCTTCCACCCAAATGTCTTAAGAGATTGCTAAGACTCTTTTTTTGTGTAACTCAGATTTGTATTTATTTTTTACTTATTTTAAAGAGGTCAAATACAATGAACTCCATGCTGAAAGATCTGGAATCCTAAACATTGCTTTTGCTGAAAGAAAGTTTCAACATGCTCTCCCAATGCCCACGGTAGCCATGTGATTTTACAGCTAATGGTGTAAGTTATCCTACAATACTCTTACTGTGCTCAATAGAATTCAAATATATTCAGAGCCCCATCCATCTCTGGACCATGGGTTCCATTTACAATCCTCCACTTCAGGATGTTTCCCAGGACACTGTCAACAGAATTCTGCTTAGGCTACTTTAAGAAAGTCTGGCTCAAGGGAGAATTTGAGCTTTGCAGTGTTTTACAGAACAGTGTAGGTTTCACGAAGGGCACCTGAGCACAGCGCAGGGATCCCTGTAGAACGTCCCTTTGGCTTTGCGATGGGGTTGGGGGAATCCGAATCCCAAGGCTTATCTGATTTCTAAGGGTCCAAACTCAATCAGCTGCTCCATCTCCCTTCCCCCGGCCTGATGAGTCAGAAGATCCAAAGGCTTTCGGGGTACCCTGCCCTTCCCCTCCAGACTGCTGTGCCCTTTCACTCCCCTTTCTCTGAGAAGGCAACCTGGTACCTCTTCATCCTCTTCCTCCTCTCCAGCCTTGCCTGTGTCGGGGGGCTCACACTGCCTCCCCCCGCCATTACCACCGCCTTGGATTCTTCCCTGTGGTCTCCCAATGGATTCAGATTCCTTCTCCTACAGGAAGGAAACTCACCTTCGCCCTCTCGTCCCTTGCCTCAATGTCTTTATCCTTTAACTATTGCCACCATACATTTCTAAATAATTGATTGGTCATAGAAAGAGGAAACTGCAGTCGAAGAAAGAAAGGGAGGCAGAGAAGAAGCTGGTTTTTTGTTTTTAAGTCTGGGTTTGGGGGGAAAAAAATACAGTAACCTGAGTTGAAATACATATTGGTCTTGGGGGCATTTGTTTCTATCAGGAGGAAGGAAGCTGAGCTCTGGGGAGGGAAGCGGCTGAGCCTGGGAGGGAGTTACCCCACGCTAAACCAAAACCAAACACACCAGAGCTCGGGGAGGAAGCTCTGACAAAGCCCATAAATGTCAGGATTGCCCCAATTTGCGTCTGAACCTTTTGTCTTTTCGCTCTGTTCCCTTCATCAGCTATCAAATATACCCTCAAGGCTTTCGCATACCTGACTTATGTCCTAAATTCTTTTCCAAGCTGCAGTGCTGCGTTCCCAACTGCTCGCCAGATGTCTACGACAGGCCATCATCAGCTCACGCGCAATGTTCTCAAACCCAACTTCTCAATTTCAGATGCAAACCAATCGTGACTCCTGCCATCTCTGTTTTGGTTAAATACCCCACTGTCCCTCCCAATCGAAAAGCTCGCTGTGACATTTGATTCGGTGAGCGGACTGGATTGCCAAGTCCCATCTACTTCACCTCCACAGAGCCCTCTGACCCCAGCCCTCCAGGCCTGCTGCTTGCAGCCTTCCACTGGACTCCAGCAAGAGACCACCATCTCCAGGTCACTCCTTATTGGACTCTGCTCTGCATCATCTTTTTTCAGATAATTTCCACCCATCCCCCCCACCCACAGGCACATTTCTGAACAGCTCAAAACTCTTGAGAGTCCCAGCAACAGATGCTGAGGTAGAGAAGACATCCTTTATCTACTCAGTGGAATCCTACTCCACCTCTAAAACGATGGAATCTTGTTTGTGGTGACAACCGGACAGTAACATGAATATGCTAAGTGACAGAAGTCAGAAGGTAAAAGACAGTCATAGCATGACCTCCTCACATGCAGAATATGAATAACCAGAGCAAACAAACTTGCAAAACTCAAGAAAAGTGGCCCTTCAACTCTGTGCAGACACTGACAGTCTGATAGTGACTGAGAGGACGAGGCGGAAGGAGTTGTCTGCTAGTGCGATGGCATCAGAACTTTTAGGGGAATGAGGCAGTATGTGTAGAATTATGTTTTGTAAAGCCATGCCTAATTAATCAAATTCTATTAAAAACAACCGAGGGCCTAATTTGTAATGGCCAATGAAAAGGTTGCTAAAGGCAACAGGACTCAACAGGTTTCCAAGCCACGTGGTGGCAGGTTGCTGGGCTGCTCGCCAGCACATCTCACATTCTGCTGAGCAGAATTCAGTTTCTTGATAGGATGAACAGGATACACTATGATAAAAAAAAACTTCCTAGAAAATGATCCAGAACTTCATCAAGCCTCTGCATAGAACCTGCAGTTTAAAGAAATAAAAAGGCTAAAGAAATGAGTTAAATATACCACGAGGAAGTTATTTAATCCATCCAGAGAGTGGGATATTCTTCATATGAATGGAACAGAAAATGAACGGTGTGAGGAAATAAAAGGAGATGGAAGATGACTGTAGAGTAAAAGACACTGAAGAGTTACAGTAATTAAATGCCAAGTGCGGGCTTTGGATTTTGATCCAAATAAACCATCTGTAAAACAGCTTTTTAGGGACAGCTGGGGAAATTAAAATATGGATTAAAAATTACTGTTAATATTTTAGAGTTGGACATTTAGTAATTATTATATTTTTAAAATATATTATGGGTTAGAGCTCAATTTTCAGTATCTGCAGTTGTGGTGACGTAATATCTAGGTCTTGTTTTTAAATGCTACCAGCAAAAATTGAAACCAAAGTAGATGAAGGAAAAGGATTTATGAAACAAAATTTACCACTGATATTTCTTGAAGCATGGTCAAGAATATGTTAGTTTATGATAGCATTTTCCTTTTTTAAAAAATTATTATTTATTTTTGGCATGGTTGATTTACAATATTATTTGTAATGGGGTTTCCTGCGGGCTGGAGCTATAGCACAGCAGCTGACCTGGGTTCGATTCCTCCGTCCCTTTCAGAGAGCCCGGCAAGCTACTGAGCCTGGCAAGTTAGCCATGGCGTATTCGATGTGCCAAAAACAGTAACAACAAGTCTCACGACAGAGACATTACTGGTGCCCGCTTGAGCAAATCGATGAGCAACGGAACGACAGTGGTGCAGTGCTACAGGGTTTCCTGCATCAAATGTTCCAACAACACGTTCTCCATCAGAGAGTCCCTCCCCCGTCCATCCCCTGACTCCCCACCATGACTTCTCACACACGCGGGATGTCAAGAACCATGGGGAGGGAATAACAAATGGCCAACAGCAACAGAACTGAGAACTGGTCTGCAGAACTCAGCTTACCCTGTTCCTTTCCTTTCAAATATGTTTGAATTCTTCCAAAAGAACTAGTGGCATTATTTAAAATTTTATTTTAGAAGCTCATATGATTGCTGCCAAATAAAGCATCACCTTCTGTCTGTGTCCAGAGTCCTCTATCACGTGCTCCTAACTTCCGTTTGCTAATTTCTCACCTCCCCCAGACCCCGTAAGACTCTGCTTCCAGCCAACCTTGAACGCCAGCTGATCCCAACTTGTATCTCATTCTCATCACTTACTGCCGCATATGCCATTCTATCTGTTGGATACTCTTCACTGCAAGAGTCCACGCAAGAACACTTCTCAGCCTCCTTGACCTCTCAAGGCGTGGCTCAGGGTTCTCAATGCTGGAGCCTCTCTTGAGTATATCCCTTCTGTTTTCGGAATCCCGATACACTGGTTTCTCTTTATAAATATCACGTCACTCCACTGGAGTGGATTATACATCATGTTAACTAAGTAGGGCTCTAGGGTGAAGAAAGAGGGACAAATGGGGGGCTGAGAGATAGCACAGCAGGTAGGACATTTGCCTTGCATGCGGCCGACCTGGGTTCAATTCCCAGCATCCCATATGGTCCCTCGAGCACGGCCTGGAGTAATTCCTGAGTGCAGAGCCAGGAGTAACCCTGCGCATTGTCAGGTATGACCCAAAAAAGTGAGAGATAGAGAAAGAAAGAGAGAGAGAGAGAAAGAGAGAGAGATGGGGGAAATGTCACAAACAATGACTTCGGAGAAGCTTGTATCTGCTGGTATGTGACCTATGGTGGTAGGTCACTTGAATCCATAAAGCCTCAGTTTCCACATCTGTAATAGAGAATAATTACTATCTTGCAAGGCAACTACTGAAAGAACATATGTACTTCTGTCAGTATAATTTCTCGTCCCCTCCTTTTTTTCATGATTCAAATGTACAGCCTTGTACCCTGGATATAGTTAAGTAGTTAATAAGCAATTTCACATATTTCCCGAAAGTGTTATATTCCTTGGATAGACTGACAAAAAAAACACAGATGCAAGAAGTCACAGAAACCAAAAGTATGAGTATCATGTTTTCAATCAATGCCCATTGGGGTATATTTTAGCTAGAAACCCTTTTGGCATCACTATAGTTGCTCATTTGTTGAATCACAACTAAAGATCAAAAGAGTTAAAAACCAAGGGCCAGAAGAATAAAACAACTTTTCAGAGTCTCTTGAAGATGAAACGAGCTCTCTGCGGCCAAAGATTCTCTTCTCACACTACAAACACGGGCAGCTACGCCGGGCTTCCCTCTCCCGTCTGCGGGTCCAGACTTAGAAGGTGCCCGAGTCTCCCTGTCAGCCACCAAAACAAAAGAAAACAAAGCCCTGGCTGTGCTGCTTTGAAAATCACCAGGGCTATAAAGTCACTCGTGACTCCTACAGCTCGGGTGGACGCCACCCTCTCCTGCAGCTTCCCTGGCACCCCTTTCTCCGAGACGCCCTACTCGGGGGAGAGGGGGGGCTGCCTTCACCTCCTTCTGGGAGAAGGAAGGTGACCTTCCTTGCCTCCCTCCTCCTCTGCGCATCAGAACACCCCCTTTCCCTGTGCCGGGGACCGGCCTCCCTGCCCACTCTGCTGCACTCAGCTTGTGGATTCCACCTAGACGTGTCTGCTGCCAACGTGGCGGGGACCTCGTAGCAGAATCTCTCTGCGTGGCCCCCGTGCTGACTTCAGCTCTCAGCTGAAGGCGCCCACTAGGATCCCAGGTAGACTCCTTCTGAGCGCAGGGCAGGACTTCACTCAGGGCTCAGCAGAGATTCCAGGTTGGCTCATTAACTCGCCCTTTGCCAGGCAGATACAAGCTCTCCGTGGGGTCTTCCAGTTCGCTGAGGGAATCATGAAGGAGATTTTGGACTGCACCTGCCCCAGGGGCGGGGCAGCCCTGTGCCGTGTGCCCCCTGCTCTGGTGGAAAGGGTGGCCCTGAGCTTTCTGCCATGAGCAACATTTCTTTCAGAAACTCAGAACGGTTTGATATCCCTCCCCACCCCTCTCCAAGGTGGATGCTTTTTGGCAGGTATGCTGCAAATGATCTGTGCAAAATGACAATGGCGGGTGTTGATTCAACTATTTTCAGCCGAGAATGCAGCAAATTTCATTTGTCTTCAACTCCATGTATGTTATTTATAAAAATGGGATTTGCTGATGTGAATGATAAATGATAGATTCTGCCTGAGTCAAGCACCAAATTTACCAATCTTTGAAGAAGTAAAAAAAGTTTGAAGGGCGAAGGTTTCCATTAGCTTAGGTAGTAAATCTCCAACTACCACTATTTCAACTAATTTGTTTATTTGTCTGTGAAAAATCAGAGAACAATGTTTCTGGAGCTAACTTCCTCCTTTCCTCCCTCCCTCCCTCCCTCCCTCCCTCCCTCCCTCCCTCCCTCCCTCCCTCCCTTCCTCCCTCCTTCCCTCTTTTCCCCTCCCTCCCTCCCTCCCTTTCTTTCTCCCTTCTTACTTTCTTCTATGTTTTTTAAAAATGTAATTTAGTGAGAGAGTTACCATAGTTACCACTTTCATGGGTTTGTTATTCCAAAGTCACTGCACCTTCATCACCCCAAATGCTCCGGAACCTGCGCCATCATTCTTATCTCTTTGTTAGATTATAGTTCCGAACATTTTAGGTTTAACATTGGTTCATCCTTTCTCTTCTGCTCTTGCCACAAGGAGCTTAGGTTACACTCATTGCAGTGATCCCGAGGCACTCCCATTCCTCTGTATTTATCTTTAACCTCTCCTCTGTGTTCTGTTCCCCCATCTGTCAATCACCTACATCCCCTAATCAGACCCTGTGACTTGTAAGGTCAGATCCTTTTAAGGACTCTGTATTTTGATTTTGTAAGTGAAATATTGCTTTTCTCCTTTCCTTATGTTTTTTGCATAGGTTACATCAGAGCAATGTCCTTTTTGTATAGACAAAAGAAGACAGTTAATGCTATGCTTTTGCAACTTGGGAGTTAATTGACTCTGAATAATATTTACTCTTGGGCATCTGTCATATTTACTCGACTTAAGCCTCAGTTGCCCTTCGTTCCTAATGCCCCAAAAGAAGGGTCCCGATGAAGGGATTGGATGAACCTAGGGCAAGCTGTAAGCTTCCCTGGCATCAAAACAGGACAGGACAAGTGCCATAAAACTTAACAATAAGAGCACGACCATGGACAAATTCTGTCATGATCCAAAGAGAAACAGCTGGATAAGGACCCTGCTGGGGTTAGGGAAGACTAATCTAGCCTGTGGACTCTAGTCTGGGATCTATGGTGAGATGTCCCCAGGAAGAGCCACCCTTTAAGATTAATATATCTCTTACTGTGTCCATGCAAAATGACTAATATTATTAAGAAGTAGAATTAAGATGACTGTTTAAATGGTTATTGGACTAAAGAAAGGAGAAATACACTTCAGATGGCATTTTGCCCTTTGGCAGATTTCCTCGCTGGATGAGAATTTGTCCTAGAAGAAGCCTCCCCCGAGGGAAGGACTTTACATCTGTTGATTGTACAACCACCCCTATGTGTGCAATTGCTACCCCAGCCCTTCATGACTCGCTCTGTAACTCAGGCTGTGCGAGTGGGCACGGGGAGGAGGAACACGGGCGTGGGTGAGACTGGAAGGAGGCAGGGTGAGACTAGCATGAGGGACTGTCAGAGACGGGAAGGACGAGAGGCACTGTGACCTGGAACGGGGCGCTCAGTGAGACTGGAATAGGTTCCCGCCTTCCTGCATCCGTTGGTGGCGGCTGCAGGCCAGGGTGGGGAAGAGGCTCACGGCCACCAAATGCATGTAACGGGAGCCCACACACATTTTTTTTAAAAAGCCACGTGTCTGTCTCCTCCACTCTCTCATCTCCCCTCCCCCCACCGTTGGGTAATCTCAGTTTTCCATTCTAAGGCCAAGGGTTTGTCCTCATTTGAAACTGTCTATTCCTTCGTTTTCTTTCTCTACCATAGATAAGTGACAATACCTGTTATTTCTTCCCCCTCTTAACATGCTGCAGCTCCTTCCAAGTAGCAGTTAACTGTAAGATTTCATCTTTTTCATACTGCCACATAATATTCCACTGTGCAGACATACCCCAATCTCTTTGTTTATTCATCCGTCACTGATGACTCCATAGCTCAGCTTTTGGACTCAACACGGCAACGCACACAGGTGTGCACATAGCTTTTTAAATGACTGATTTTTATGTTTTTGAGGAAGTGAAATCACTAAGTCATATGGAAGTTCTATTCTTAATTTTTTGAGGAGTCTCCATACTGTTTTCCATAGAGACTGAAAACAGATGACGCTCCCACCAAGAGTGGAAGAGGGAACTATTTTCGCCACATTCTCACCATCATTGGTTGTTTCCAGTTTTTTTTAAATATATATTCTACCCTATTATCACTGGTATTAGGTGATATATCAGTATATTGAGCATATTTACATCTAACCTATATTCTGTTACATTCCTCCACTTTAGTCACTAAAAAAATCCTCAAAGTTATTCTAAATTAAAAACACAATATTAGTTGAAGTTACTGGAGATATTTAGAGACAAAATAATTTATTCTATTAACAATTCCAACTGTGATACTTAAATCATCAAAGAAATACATAAAATCGTATGTAGAATTAAATATACTAGGCTTGAGAAAATTTATAAGTAAAAAATTTCAATTCAAAACAAGTCAGCATAAATGCCAACTTAAATTTGTTTCATAATGTAATATTTTCAACTAAACTGCTACTTTTAATAAGAATGCTCACACATATAATTGCTTTAGGTACAGTTCATATAGTATAATACAGATCGATAATAACAATAATGTTTAATGGGGCTCTTAACTTTGAGATCAAGTGAATTAAAAACAGAAAAAACATGCTATTGACTCTTGTTCATTTACCCAGCATTTTAGACCCCCTGGCTCAGTCTCTGCATGAGCGTTGTATGTGAGGAGACATGTCTGTGGATGTTTTCACATGCACCAAGACATCTTGAAGAGTATTTAGGTATGCCACACACACTGCCCTTAAGTGCGTCATTAAATCATGCATCAAGTTAAGACAAGCATCCTTACTTTGCATTGAAAAATGGAAAAAAGAAAAGAGAGCTGGTCCAAAGTCATATAATTTGTATGTATATTTAAACACATACAAATCTGGGCCTCTTCCACTCAGATTCCCCATTTTCCAGTAGCTGGACAGTCACACCCAGAAACTGCCCCTGGTGCTGTGTAATCCCATCAATGGCCAGCATCCAGAGACTATAAAACAAAGCTCCCGGAAGTATACAAGTATGCAAGACTATAAAATCAAGTGGCCGAGAGACATCTGATAGCCTAGTTATCCCTCTTGGAGAGCATGGAAAGCTACTGAGAGTTTCCTGTCCACATGGGAGAGCCTGGCAAGCTTCCTGTGGCGTATTCATACACCAAATACAGTAACAATGATGGGTCTCATTCCCCTGACCCTGAAGAACCTCTAATGCGGCACCATTGGGAAGGACGAGCAAAGAGAGGCTGCTAAAATCTCAGGCTAGGATGAATGGAGACATTACTGGGCCAGCTCGAGCAAATTGATGATCAACGGGATGATGATGATACAGTGATTTAAACACAGCTATATTTCTGGAAATCATCCCTCAGGTCCTACTCAATGTATTCCAGATGATGTTTTCAAAACAAACATCTGGCTAGAGAGAGTGCCACAAGTGAATGTGTGCTCTCTAGAAGGGCGGCCAAGTTTCACCCCTGGCACCTCGTGGTCTCTTGAGCACGGAGCCAGGAGCAGTCCCTGAGCACTGATGGGTGTGGTCCCCAAACAAAGAAACAACACCCCCCCCAACCAAACTGCTAGGAGCTGGTATTTTCAGTCACTTTGATCACAATCAAGTGAAACAATCAAGTGAGAATTAATTCTTAAATTTGAATTAGTAATTATTTACATTTATCAAAATTTATTATGTATTTTTTGCACAGTGGATAAAATATAGTGTTTTAAGTGAATAAAGAGATTGAGAGGCAAAAAGATTATGCTCAAGCAATAATAATAGCTTCCCTATGCAAATCAATGTCAGATGAACTAATTATTAATAAAATGGATTCAGACATAATTTAAAGGGATATCTTTGAGAGAAAACAAAGATAGTATAAGTTACCAATAGAAGTTCTCAAAAATATTTTTTAGTGGACAAAAATTCTAAACTCAAATTAAACATTGAGGTGATGTTATAACAGTTCAATACACAATGGCCATAAAAAATAAAGAAATGAATTATAATTAAATAGAAAAGCTTTTATGTTAAGTATACTTTTAAAATTATAGGCTTACTTGCAGTACAATGGAGTCTTTTATATGACATGAACCGTTTATTTAATGGGACACCAAAAAAAAACGCATTAGACATTTTATAATCATTCTCTTTTTAAGTACCACATAAAATGTAGTTAATGGGGAATGAAAATACTTTATCAAGTCTAATATGATTTACTCAGAATATATCACTTGTTGAATATTACAGTTCTATTAAGTAGTGAGCAAAATACAGATTTTTCTGTAAACACATACCACAAACATGCATGCACACAGAGACTCATGCTTTTCAAATTTCCTAGAAGAATGTATATGTCCTTTCCCTGCCCCCAAGTCAGACTGGATGAATCTAAAAAAAGGCTGGACTGGAACACAAACATGAAATATGGGAATTGCTAAAGTGTTAGGCTAGAAGGAGTGTAGTATATAATTAAGAACATGTGCATCGAAAGTTAAATGCTATCCCTAGATATGCTCTACTCAGGACTGCTTCCTTCAAGGCACACAGTTTGATGTTTGTGAAGTGTCAAGGACCATGTCAGAACAGCAACGACAAAGGAAAAAGAGATTTGGGGGCAAAGGCAGGAAGCGACAGTTTCTATTCTTTTTCTCCAAGTGCATCTGAAAAATTACAACTGGCGGACACACGCTTCCGAAGGCAGTTGTCTGGTGGTATTTGCTTGTGGTTTTCTCTGGCATTTTTTTCTCACTGAGTAATACAGAATTACAACATCCACGTCACTTTAGCACTCTAGTTTCTGAGGGACTGATATTATTCCTTTAGGTTCATAAGCAGTTCCAAAGGGGAGTTAAGAGGGAGCCGTGGAAAATCTAAAATGATTCCATAAAAGAAATCCCCTTGGTATGGAGGGGTCCCTTCCACTTAAGACAATGGCCCTACTGTTCCAGTGTCTTTTATTGATGACTTTGATGCACGACTTTGGGACAGAAGGAAATTGAAGGACCAGTTGTCCATAAAGCAAACAAGCTGGAGTCCTTGACAAGGCTCTTGAAGAGAACTTGCTTCTATAATTTGTATTAAATTATCTACTAGTGGGAAAATATTATTCATACAATGTGGTATTACCCAGTACCTTTTGAAAGGGGGGCCTATCTGAAAGTGCTCAGGGGCTGCTCACAGCTCAGTGCTCAGATTGTTTCTGGCAGTATCCAGAGGACCATGTGGTGCTGGGGATTGAATCTGGGCCTTCCACATGCAAGGCATTTGCACTAGTTCTTGAGCTATTTTCTTGACCCCACAGAATGAAAAAAATTCAAATATTCAACCCTATAAATAGGCGCTTACAAGATCAAACTGTCCACCACAAGTATAGCCTTGGGTTATTGCTATATTTTTATTGTCAGCAAAAATTAAGCATCAATCTAAATAACTATTATTGAAGGGGAACAAAGGCACTTCAAACTCCCTAAACTGGGTAGAAGCAAGATATTGAAATGGATAAATGCTCAGTAAACTCCCAGGGCTGAGAAAGCTCAGCACTGTGTCACAATAGGCACAGTGCCTTGCCTTGTTTCTTTGGGTGGGAAGGAAGGGAGGGAACATCTGGACCCAGAGTGAAGGGATACAGGCAATTGGGTGGTGGGTTTGGTGTGATAACATGGTGCCCCCAAAACACACAAACATTCTCACACTTATAAATCACTTTTACCTTAGTAAATTTTAAAAATATATGCACAGAGGGCATTAGTGATGACGCCTGACATTACTGAGTTAGAAAGCTGTTTGTTTTCTTTTCCCCGAAGCTTCCTTTTTTTCTAGGTTCTTATATCCACCATCCACAATTCAATAATCTTGCTGAGCCTTTTCTATGTCTGAATAACTAAGTGTGTGTTGCAGAAGAGACCAAGGCTAAAAGAGGTCATATGCCAGAGATCATACAAGCTTCTGAGAAGGAGGGAAATGATGTTTATAAAGAACTGATACAAAATGAAGTGAAATTCATCAGTTATACAGTTGGGGTGGGGGGTGGGGGGTATACCGGGGATTTTGGTGGTGGAATATGGGCACTGGTGAAGGGATGGTGTTTGAATACGGTATAACTGAGACATAAACCTGAGAACTTTGTAACTTTCCACGTGGTGATAAAATAAAAATAATAATAATAATAAAAAAATAAAATTGAGATGTCTTTACAAAAAAAAAGAACTGATACAATAAGATGAGGGAAAGATGGGGAGAGCATTACTGAGTGTCCACTGGGGACAACGTGACACTAGATGCAGTTTTCCTCATCTGAAGCTTCCTCCCATTTGCTGAGATAAGACCTGAGTTCCCTGCCCCCCAGGTGGGGACAGGGGCAGGGGGCCAGAGAAACACATCCCAAGGCTTCGGAGTTTGTGAGTGAAAGAGCTAGACAGTGACTGAGGCTTCACCCCCTCTACTGAAGGGCCGAGGGAGTATACAATGCTGCCAGAGAAGGTGTTACTCTGACAGCCAAGGGGGGGAAGCGGTGTTCAGCGAAGGAAGCGTGTGTGACACCGAAGTTATGAATGGAGAGAAGCAATTCCACGGAGAAACAAAGGTCAATGAAAAGCAGACTTGAAAGGGGTGGGGGAAGGAAGGGAAAGAACGTACTATGCTTTGGGTGGACAATGAGGTCCAGAAAAACCAAGTTATTTAAAAAAAATAACTGAGGTGACATCAAAGGACATGAAGGAATTATGCTTCCTGGCACTTTAACTACAACCCCATCAGGATTGAATGTTCCGGGGTCAGAAGAATAACACAATCAGAACAGGGCAGAAAGTTTGTTAACTTGGGGGCCACACCCGGTGATGCTCAGGGGCGAGTCCTGGCTCTGCACTCAGGGATCACTCCTGGCATCACTCAGGGGACCACAGGGGATGCTGGGAATTAACCGAGGTTGGCTGTGAGCAGGGGAAGCATCGTCCCCTCTGTACTATCGCTCCAGCCCCCAGGACAGAAACCTTTCATCTGGCAGGGACACATCAGGTAATACTGGCCGGTACCAGTCTTCACCTCCACCTCAATGGTGTCACTGTGGAACCAGGAAAAAGCTGATGCCCACTCTAAGGTCACAGGAAGTAACTTCACGGGAAACTCATCAGTAGGAAAGGCAAGACGGGAGTTCAGCAGCTGTGGGGTCCTTGAGGGGAGCAGCAAGCTGGAGGCGTCACCGTCTCGCTGGCTGTCGGCAGGAGTCAGAGGAGAAGCACCACGACTCTCGTCCCGGGCACAGGGAGAAGGCAGAGCAGAGCTGTCACGTAGACAGGGACTGCGGGCATGGGAGGGGGGTAGGAAAGAACCCCGTGCTGGGGCTGGACGATAGTATAGCAGGTAGGGCGTTTGCCTTGCATGCAGCCGACCTGAGCTCTAATCCCCAGCATCCCATATGGTCCCCCGAGCACCGCCAGGAGTAGTTCCTGAGTGCAGAGCCAGGAGTAACCCTGAGCATCGCCGGGTGTGACCCAAAAAAGCAAAAAGAAGCCCAGGCTGGGTCTGGCTGGAACTGAGGGAGGGAATCAGGACCACGCTGAGAACAAAGTAACAACCCAGCCTCCCCCTCCGTGGCGGGTCAGAAGGAGCCCCGGGAAGCCTCTGCTCAGGCGTCCAGGTGCATATCCGTCCTCGGGGGTCCACAGGACTGCCAGGACCTCCACTCTCCCCTGGGCCCTCCGTACTGACAGACTCTCCCGCTCTCCACCACAAGCTCACATGCTCCACCCCGCGCCGCAGACACGCGGGGACTAAACAAATAAATGAACGCAGGAATGCAGGAATCCACGGAGACACATGAAGGTGACTTGCATCTCTGTGGGTCATTTGCTTATTTTTTTTTAACTCTCCAAAAGGATTCTCTTAACCTCCTGTTTGCAAAACGAATGCTCCTCTCCCTCCTTAGTCTGTTTCCTTCTTTCTGCCCTCACTTAGCTGTTATTTCTTCTCTGTTCACCCAATCGTCCCCGACCCCTGCACCCTACTATAACTCTGGGGTGTTATTCCACTATCCCAAGAATTTGATTTCCATAGACTCCAAAACAACATGTTCTCCATTTGTTTGCCTGCCTCCTCCTCCATCCCGACCATAGTTGCGAGAATTGCTCTTTCTCTTTGCCTGGGACCCTTTCACTTTCTCATGGCCTGTGTCAAGAACTACTTTCTGGCGCACTTGGGAAAGGAAAAGACCCACCTTTCTCCCTAAGGTCCACTCTCACACTCATCTCACACAATCATTGGTCAGCTTTTCGTGTTTAATTGTTCCCCCCAGCAATCTAAGCTAAATCCACCCAGGACAGCCTCCACTTTAGGAAGATGATCTGAAAAACTCCCTGAATAATAGAAATCTTCCCTTTTTGACTCTGCAAAACCCAACCTTTTTCATCTGGAAGTCTTTACAAAAACATGTCATCTGAAGAAGCAGAATTCAGTTTCAATCTCTAATGAAGATTTTGGTCTATGGGGAATCAGATGATGTGGGAATGTTCAATCTAAGCAAGAAAAGTCATGGATATAAATATTTGTACACGAATAACAAGTTGCTAATTGTAATTCTGTCCAAATCTTAATAAACTTTAGAAAAGATGTGTACTCTCCTAATCCAAATATTTACAACTCCTTTTTTTAGAAGTCAGATGCTTGGAAATCTGATTGTATCTTCCCACAGAATCATAACATAAATATGGTTTCTTTTTCCCAGCCCCAATCCTGAGTCTATTCCTACTGTACCTAAAAATAATTCTAATTGCAAGATAGAAATAAGCCATTACACTGATGACTTGATGAAAAATCCATTAGAAGTTACAATTCTGTATTCCAAAAATACGTCACTTGGACTCCTCCCCAGTCAGGGAGCGTGGTGCTCCATGGAGCAGGGAGGTAGTTCAGACTTATTATGGGCAGCAAGATTATGACTGAGAGACGGCTGGGAAGCTCTGGTGAAGACCCAACTTAAATGAGCTTCTCTAGGAAAGCTTGCTTAGGTAGCAAACTTTTTTCTTCGTGCGTGTCCTCTCCTAACCAACTGCAGAGGGAGGTGGGGAGGGAGAGAAGAGGAAGAGACAGTTTGTCACAGTTCTAGTCTTTGTTTTCTCTCTAGGGAAATATGTTCTATGGCAATACGGCTGGAAGGGAAAGGGGACCGACAGGAGAGAAAAACACATAAATCAGTTATATTGAATCTTACACATACAAATATGTACGTACAAAATAGGACGTGAAGAGACTTGGCTGAAATATCTTATAAAATCAGGAAAATGGAGAAAGTTGGCATGGTAAGAAAAAAATTAAATATTGTTTTAAGTCACCAAAAAGTGAAGGAAAAGAAAGGAAGACATAGACCAAATTATAAATCCCTCTTACTATAAGTATGCTGGATGTGAATAAAATTATTGTGAGGGAGCCAAATAACAGGACATGAAAATTTTAAGAGAAATCTGATAAAATAAAAGAAACTTTTAAACCATTTAAAATTCCATAAAATTTTTCTAATGTAGGTTTTAAGTATACATTGCTTGTTTACTTACTGTTTGTCCCTTATAAATCTATTTAAACAAATTAAATGTAAATAGTCTATATAAATTTGCTCATGAAAAAGCATATTCATGTCTATACATTAATGAAAGATATAATTGTCTAAAGTATTGTAACTGCTGTGGAGTTGGCCGATAAGCACACCTGCTTTCAGAGGTCACTTCTCAGCGGTCATATTTTCAGATAAAGAAAAATTGTTCTTGGCCTACTTTTTAATTTTATGCCAGAGAAATTTCCCAAGGGTTGATTAGTGGTTGGAAAAGTAACATATTACAATAGGCAGCAGAATAAACGGAACATATGGATGTGGAAAGGAGCGGGTATATAAAATCACCTAATTTATGAGTCTGAGTGCAAAAGTTAATATATACCAAGTACTGAGTAAAAAACTTTCTATACTTGATTTATTATTATTTATCAATGATTTAGAGATTTACTGATTTCAAATATAAAAACAGAAATTTCTTTGGGAATTTTTTTTTAATAGATGCAGACAGGAGGCAGCCGATACTTTTTTCTTGGAGATACAGCAGCAAAATGCTGTGTCAAGCCCTAGAAAGACAAAGTGAGGCAATCCTTGCTTTCCACGTTCCCTCACACCTAGACTTCCTGCGTGCATGGACTTCTTTTGACGGTGACAAGAGAAAGGCATTTCAATTTATTGACATTTATTTTGGGCTATTTATTATTCTGGCAAACTACTGGGAGTTTCCTGCCCACGTGGGAGAGCCTGGCAAGTTCCCCATGGTGTATTAGTATGTCAAAACCAGTAACAAGCTGGGTCTCATTCCTCCGACCCTGAATGAGCCTCCAGTATGGCATCGTTGGAAGGGCGAGTAGAGAGGGGCTTCTAAAATCGCAGGGCTTGGACGAATGGAGATGTTGCTGAGACCGCTCGAGAAATTCAACAATCAACGGGATGATGATGATGATGATGATGATGATGATGATGATGATGATGATGATGATGATGATGATGATTTATTTTGGGCCAGTGGTGCTCAGGGCTTACTCCTGGCTCTGTGCTCAGGGATCACTCCTGGTAGGGCTTGGGGGACCATATAGATGCCAAGGACCGAACCTGGGATGGCCCCGTATGCCAGACAGAAACCCTCCCTGCTGTACTATCGCTCGGTCCCTGGAGAAAGGCATTTTTAATGAAACGATTCTGTGATGCGTTCACTACATTTTTTTAAATTTTGCTTTTTGGGTCACACCAGCAATGCACAGGGGCTATTCCTGGCTCATGCACTCAGGAATTACTCCTGGCGGTGCTTGGGGGACCCTATGGGATGCTGGGAATCGAACCTGGGTCGGCCACATGCAAGGCAAACGCCCTCCCTGCTGTGCTATCGCTCCAGCCCTGTGTCCACTACATTCTTGGCCAAACATGGAGGGAGACGGAAGGAGCCGCTTCCAACACTGCACCCATCTGCCTTGACGGGGCCCGACGTTTCCAAGGATGGGGCCTGCCAGCAAGGGTTTCATTCTGACGCGTCATGACGCACTTCCTGGTCTTGGCTGCAGCGTCCATCTACGCTTCCCACACTGGGCCCTGCTCGCCACTGTCGCCTCATACTCGAGACTCCCGGGACCCTGCGTCTTTTCCCTAGTTACTCCCTTTAATGCCTCACTAACAAGGACTCGTTTCGTGCTGTGCTCAGCCCAGACTTCCCGGCCTTGAGGGCATGTGTTCAGCCCCACCTGTCCTTGGACATCAGAGCCAGGGGAGGGGTCTGCCCCCAGCTCCCCTGCTGGCCCCTACAGTGGGGCAGGGGGCCGGGTCGGGCCGGGAGCCGGGTCCCGCACAAGCCCCGAGCTCCTGGCACTCCCCAGGCAGCGGGCGTTTGTAGGTGTCCTGGGCAGGCCAGCGAGTTAACACCCAGGAGTGTGAACAAGGTGAGAGGCTGAAGTGGGGTCATGGCAGACTCCACTCTAGGACCAAAACTCAGCAGGCCTAAGTCTCGGCTTCCCCCATCAGCAAGTCCCGACTTTTCAGAAAACAGCATCACCCTGGGCAGGCAGACTGACCCCAGCCAACAGCCTGTCAGAGTCGGGGGTCTGGGCAGTGGCACCCGGCCAAGTAGAGAGGCCTAGGGACAGGACTGGGACCAAAATTGGAGACATACTTTCAGTTGCTAGGAAAATGCTGTGATGTAACCAAACCCTATATAAGCTGCTCAGAATTCGGAGTTGGAGTCCTTGTGTTGGATGAGATTCGAACCCTAGCTCGAGCTAGCAATAAAGGGGCCTCGCATTTGCATCCTCGAGTCTGGTCTGGTCAATGTGCGAGCGAAACTCCCTTCCCGGGACATAACAAAGGAAGAAAGGTGAAAGAGTGGAGATGTTCCCGGCTTTGCCCCCCCACCCCTCCCAGGCAATGCGTCACCGCCCCCCTTGGCCCCAGCGCCTGACAGCAGTCATCTGCTCGTTATCGGCTGTTCGCTTGCCCGTGTTGAGTCATTCTCCTACTCCCTCATATCATGGCGCTGTCTGGGACGGTCTCCTACAAAACTGCTTATGCCCAAAAGCTCCTTCCCACCACTGCTTCAGGGAAGAGAGAAGAAATCCAACCAAAGCATCACACTCGGGAGTCAGCACATCCCCACGCGGGCTGCACGCTCCTTTCTTCCCTGGAGAGTCTCGCTCCTCTCCCAGAAGAAACCTGAGACTCTAGAATGGTTGCCTCTTCTCTCTCCCCTTTCCATAAAATTTCTTAGATTAAAAAAAAAAGAAAAGGATATTTGGGCTAAGACAGAGACTTTATTAAAATTTAACGTAGGTTAAAGTTAAGGACCAGAGAGAGGACAGCGGGTAGGGCATTTGCCTGGCATGCACCTTTCCAGGTTGATCCCCAGCACCCCTGCCAGGAATGATCTCTGAGTACAGAGGCAGGAGTGAGTCCTGAGCATCACCAGGTATGGCCCCCAAACAAAATAAACTCAGCTTATAATCTAAAAAGCAATTTTCTAACTTTATTTTCTTTGTGTGTGACTGGATCGATAGCACAGCGGGTAGGGCGTTTGCCTTGCACGCAGCCGACCTGAATTTGATTCTTCCGTCCCTCTTGGAGAGCCCGGCAAGCTACTGAGAATATCCCCCCCGCATGGCAGAGCCTGACAAGCTCCCCGTGGCATATTCGATATGCCAAAAACAGGAACAAGTCTCACAATGGAGACGTTACTGGTGCCCGCTTGAGCAAATCGATGAATAACGATGATGACAGTGCTACAGTGCAGTGTGTATATGGGGTGGGGGGAGACACACCCAGTGGTGCTCAGGGCTTACTCCTGGCTCTGCACTCAGGGTTCACTCCTGGTGGGCTGCAGGGACCATATGGGATGCTGGGGATCATACCGGGTCAGCCGTGTTCAAGACAAGTGCCTCACCTGCTGTCCTATCTCTCTGCCACCCTCCTCGTCCCCGACTCCCCACTTCTTTTATCATCTGTTCTCTACCTTCTTCTTTTTGGGAGTGTTAAGGTGGCTAAATCTTTGGAGGGTTTTAGTGACAGAGCTAATACTGTTCCTCAATTTATAGTGGCACCTCAAGTGGATTTTTAATTCCCTCTAATTATATAAGCGTTTTATTTATGCATTCCAGGATTATTGTAAGCAATAAATAAAGCACAGAAAGCACTTTTTACTTTGTCTTTGTCCCATTGTAATGCAGCACTTCTTAACTTAGGGAACAATATACAGTTTTTGTCAGTTGGTTTTTTTCCCCCTCCAGTACTTACCTTGAGTCACCTTGGAATACAAGAATGAAAATCTCACATAATGAGAGTGTTTTCTGGTATGGTAAATTAATTAAAGACCAGAATTCTCAGGAGCCTAGCATGGAAACAAGTGCTTGACTGGAACACCTGGACTGTTGCTTTGCTTAGTTGGCTCCTAATATACGAAGCACATAAAAAAAAATGATGTTTTCTTGGTCTATCTCATTTGAGAATTAGCACACAATAGACAATTCACTAAACTGACATAAAAAGATATGAAATTATTTATGGAGCAATTTAGGATGGAAATAGCATTTGATATATTAGACAGAGACATAAGAGGAATTCAGTACAGAATCCTACAGTTTAAAGGTATCATGGTGTGGTCCTATTGTTCCTCGATTTGCTTGAGTGAGCACCATTAATGTCTCCATTGTGAGACTTGTTACTGTTCTTGGCATATCGAATACGCCATGGGGAGCTTGCCAGGCTCTGCCGTGCGGGCGGGATACTCTCAGTAGCTTGCCGGGCTCTCTGAGAGGGGCAGAGGAATCGAACCCGGGTCGGCCTCGTGCAAGGTAAAAGCCCTACCCGCTGTGCTATCATTCCAGTCCATCATGGTATCAAAGGAAAATATTAATAGTAGCATGTCCTGATCTATTGCTTCTTACAAACTAAATAACCCTGAGATTAAATTGACTAGATCTTAGTGACATTGCCAATGACTCCCATCTTTTGTTTTTCATCGTCTTACACAACTCTCCCTTTCCTACACTTGATTTCTTCGATATAATTTAGGACTTGGAAGATTTACTGTTGATGGCAGTCACATTTCATTATAAATCATATCTTTGGCAGCTGATGGGTACTGCAAGTGTAGAATAAATTCAATATCAGCCTAGAAAGAATCAAAAGGAACTGGTAGGCTCACCATTTAAATAAATCCAGAGTCCACGTGGATTTGCAACAACATTATTAGCACATGATTAATCAGTACCCAATGCAAACCAGTTCATACCGACATTTACTAAGTCATATTATCTTACATAAAAGTCCCGGGGCCCTGTGAGAGGGCAGTTTGGAGTTTTGCTTTGTATGATGGCACATTGTTAACTGCCATCTGCTCGACAGCTGACGCGGGTTCCCGTCCCTACGCGGTCCCCTAGCTTTGCTCCTAGGAAATACTTGGTCCGTGGTGTGGTGTCACGATTACACTTCCACAGCCTTTTTCTCTCCTCCCAAGGGAAGGGCACAACAACTTCTGTTCTGAGAAAATCCTCTATGGGGAACAATTAAATCATTTGTTAGAAAAGACTTGACTTACCTGGGGACCGGGCTGACCCTGAAATAAAAAAAAAGAAAAAGAGAAAAATTTAAATATTTTCCCTCTATAACAAAGAAAAAATAATTAAAAAACAATTTTCTTTAAGTCAATATTTTTGCTAACCTGAAGGACTTAAACTAGTTTTGAAAATTTTGACAAATTATTTCTAAAGGTATTACTGCCTAACAACTGAAAAATTTCACCTTACAATCAAGTTACATCTTAATATTTTTATTTTATGCTTTTATCTAAAATGTTCATATATGGTCTGTTATGTATGACTCAGGATATCAGAATAGTCTCTGATTAAACTGGCAATGGTAAACTCATCTTATTAGAATGAATAAGTTACTTAAAGCATATTCTTCTAGAACACTCCATCATTATAAACTACATATTCAAAAATGATGAGAAAAATGGTCAACAATTTTAAGTTGTAGAAACCATTGAGTTTTCTAATTTCCCACTTCAATTGTATTTTAAGTTAATATTTTAAAATAAACATCTATCTTTCACTTGCTATGACTCCCACTAAGGGCATTTTGAAGGGTATTTGAAGTCTTGGCTCCCTTCCTGGGTCAGACCCTCACACAGCCAATAGCTTATACGAGCTCTGAACAACGCAATTGGTTTCCAATGACACAGTTTAAGCTGATAACAATTTCTGAGCAGTATAATTTCAGGGGTTCCCAAATTTATTTGCCCCCCTTCTCCTTTTTCAGAACACCAACAAGAAAATCAGCACCCCTGTCCCCCACCCCGACCCCTGAAATCCACCTTTTTTCATTTTTTGGTTCTAGGGTTCCTCCCTGCTTGGTGCTTGGGGGTCATTTCTGGCAGTGCTCAGGGAGCCACATGGCGCTGGGGACCAAACCTGCTCCTTGTGCTTGCAAAGCACTCAGACCCCCCCCCCCCCCCCACACACACACATACACACACACTCTCCTCAGAAATCGACCTCCTTAAAGTGAACAAACAGGAGTGGCCCTACAGGTGGGCAAGGCTGCTCGGAAGTTTCAGTGGCATCTCCCTCCTGGGAGTCAGAACAGCCCGCTTCAGAAAACACTGATTTAAATGCTTCTGACTAAAGGAAAATCCCCATGAATAAAGGTATTGCTTGCAAAGCATCCTCTGCGGGGCTCCAGCTGGACTCTGTGTAAGATCAAATTCAAAGTCCATATTGCATTAGGAAATATTTCCCCCCCCCCGGGACTCGAGGATTTGGGCCACTCCAGGCTGCATTTGGGGACTATTGTGCCTCTGTATTCGAGAGTCAACCCTGGCTGTGCTGGGGCGGGGCGGGAGGAAGCTGGGGCCAGCAGCATGCAAGGCAAGCACCTTACTTCCGGTGCGAACTCTCCAGTCCAACGTTAGGACAGCTTGCCCAATGAATCCCTAGCCACTCATCACATCTACAGAAAAGCATGGAGCTGACACAGCTTCCGGGAAGTTTCTCTACTTCTCGAATTTCTTGATGCACTGGGGACAGTGCAGAGGGTCTGCAAGAGCTTTGGCTGATAAGGTGGCTGACCGGGCAGGTTTTATCTAATCAAACTGGGAAGGGAAGCCCAGCCGGCTAACTCTAGATGCTCCTCACGCACTCCTGTGCTCTTCAGTGGTGGACAGGCGGGGAAAGAACAATCACCACTACTGTGCATTCCTTGCTGAGAGCCTACCACTTTGGGCCACTTTATTTCATTCATTTCTTACAACTCCTCAGTATTTTACAAGAAGAAATGGCCGGCAACTCCTCAAATGGATATTCACATCCCTGTGTCCAAAGCAGCATTATTTACAAAAGGCAGAACATGAAGTCAACCTAAATGCTCATCACCAAATGCTAGAAAAAGAAGCTGAGGTACACACATCCTTCATGAGACTTTGCACCAAGATGAAAGCAGGTCCTGGGGGACAAAATGGGTGGGACTTGAGGTAGGTGCACCAAGGAAAAGGGGGGTGGAAAAGACAATGACTGGATCACTTCACTCCGAAGTGGACCAGGAAATCAGAAAGCACAAAGAATGTCAAGAAACAGGACTCACTGCTAGCCTCAGAGAAAGAGAAGACGAGGGGAGGCTGGAAGGACGAGGAGGAGGAGGGTTCTCTGGTGGCAGGACAGCACACTGGCCCTTTTTTTTTAATTGAATCACCTTGAGCTACTGTTACAAAGCTTTCGTGTTTGAGTCTCAATCACACAATGATCAAACACCCATCCCTCCATCAGTGCACATTCTCCATCACCAGAGTCCCCAGTATCCGTCCCCCCTTCCCTACCCTCCCCCTGCCTCCATGGCAGACAATTTCCCCCCTACTCTCTCTCTACTTTTGGCTGGCCCTTCTGATTCTCTACAACCCTGCAAACCAACGAGAAGTCAATGAAACCATCACAACAAAAGACACACTTGAGAAACAGAGGTTCCTGGAGATAAGCTACACATCACACAGTCTCGAGTGCTGAGTCAGAATTTAAATTCAAATCTTCTTCCAATGTTTGTACACTTCCCATAGGTTATTCCATCGTACAGGATGGAAGTTCAAGCCCACAGTCACCCGCAGCCTTGTGCATATCACCCATGGGACCAAGATCCCCTGCGAATGAGGAGACACTCTCAGCTTCTCAACTCTCCCTCCTGGCCCTCACAGTATTGGTCACCCAGAAGAACACAGCCCGTTCACTGACCCCTGGGCAGCACACAGACCCTAGAATGCGCCCAGCAGTGGGGAACCTGCAAACACAGAAGTCCCCAACTACCGGCACATGGACTGTTCTAGGTGCAATGGATGCAATGTATGCAGTGGATGACAATAAAACATGGAAACACGGGCTCACCGTCACTTGCTTGCTCTTTCTCCTCTCGGCCCCCTTCCTCTCTGTCTCTCTCTCTCCCTCCCCCCCACCAATAAGCTTCTGCTCTTCTTGAAAATGTGAACTGATATAAATTGAAAAATGCCAGTACACTGCATTTAGGGATGCTTCTTTCAAAATACATCCTAATTCTTCTATGTGTAACGCGGATGCTGAAATGGAGGAGTCTCGACTTACAAAAGAGTTTCTATTTTCCCAAAGAATACATTTAGCACCATCACTGAGATTTTCTTTATTGCTAAGGTTGTTCTACAAATGCTAGGCATTTCTTTTCTTGTCTATTTTTAAAATGGAGCAAGTCTGCTAGTACACCAAAGGGTGATTTTTGGTGTACATACACCAAAGATGTGTGTACATTTATTGGTCATTACACACATTTCATTACAGATTTTATATTAGTGCTGGTTAAAATAAATAGTAAATGATGGCAAAATCTGAATTCTGATGTTCCATAGGTGTTGACAGCTAGAAAGCTGTAAGCTATGATGCCCTGTGTGTGATACAAATGTCAGGTATGTATGGCATGCACCAAACACACAAAAAGGACAGAAGGTGGATTGGTTAAAAGACTATGCAGGAAAATGATGTGTTCAAGACAAATCTGGGCATTCTTCATACAACATGCATGACACAATGCAAGCTTTCAAAATCTTCCATCACCACATTCTAGGGCCGCCTTCTCCAAACACTGACTCAGCGCTCACTGGCAGACACCACATCACCTCTGAGAAACAGAGGCTGCCAGAATCTCCCCACCATCACCTAGCAGGAGGCCAGGTGAGGGCAGGGTGGGGTCGGGAAGTGACCCACACTTCAGGGTGAGAAGGAGGAAGAACGCAGGAGGGTAGTGGACAAGAGCCCATGCATGAAGAGCACCTCAAAACCGAACGATGTCTTGGATGAATCCCACAGAAACCCCTCAAGGGGCAAGAGCAATAGCACAGCGGGAAGGGCGTTTGCCTTGCACACAACTGTCTCAGGTTCAATTCCCAGCATCCCATATGGTCTCCTGAGCACTGCCAGGAGTGATTCCTGAGTGCAGAGCCAGGAGTAACCCCTGAGAATCGCCGGGTGTGACCCAAAAAGCAATAAATAAATAAATAAATAATATAGCCAATGTTTCCTTTAAAAAGATAAAAAGAAACCCCTCAAATTGGCTCCAAGTAGTTCATTGAAAAATACAGGCATTTTCCTTTAGTAAAGTATATTTTCCTGGTCTATTCTAATTTTCAGATAGTAAAATCACTAGTAATCCATTTCTTTCAGCGTTCAAGAAGCACTCGGAGTGAACTGTGGTACATCATAAAATCGACTTCAGTGGAATGTCTCAAGGTGGAATTCTCAACGAGGAACTCTCTTCCTCTCTCCGTACCCTCCCGCAAGTCACCAGCATGTTTCTATCAATAAAAATCAGAATCTCATATGATCAAGGGCCGGGCCAAGGGAAATTGCTACATCACAGCAAAGCTAGGCTGGGGACAGATGTGGGACACTGAGTCGCATCACGCCCGGCGGGGCTGATTTACGGTACATCAGCAGCTCCCTACGAGGGCCTCCTCGGGCACGGAGGGGAGCTGCAGGAAGAAAAAGAAACAGCAGGAGGAGTGACTGACGTGAGAAATCTTAAAAACCAGTAACCAGAACAGGGTGGGGGAAGCCATCAGCCAGTAGCCCCTGCTTGACAGGGAAATTTTCAAAGTTAGTTGAAAGTTTTGTGAGGCAAGTCCACCACAATGGAACATGATAAATGAGGTGACATATCGCTGGGATCTGTACTTTACTCCAGGCAATTAAAGAGCAATAGTAACTGCTCTTTGTTAGGCTGTTAGCACAATCAGGGCTGCCAGAGAGGGCTCACACTCCTCTCAAAATCGACAAAGTCATTTGGATTCCTGACTGAGGCAATTAGGTTCACTCCATGATACTTTTTTTTTTTTAATGGATGATAAATCTTCAACATCCCTTTTCAGAAAGGACAAACGCTGTTTTTCCATTAGCACGCTCACAGAGAGGCACCTACAATTTGTCCTTTGAATGCAGGGCCTAACTTCGAAATGCTGATTAAGATAACAGACCCACACAGAGCTCGACCTGGGTACATGCCAAAGGAAAGCACCTTCATTTGCAAAAAGTTTGAAGGACCGTTAAGGTTGTCCATGTGACTCTAAAGGGAGCTACCTCAGTTCGTGTGAGCCAGACGGACACGATTCCAGAAACTTAGGGACACAGCACTAGAAACCCCAGCCCACAACCCGAAGCATCCTTGTGTCCAGCTGTATTTCACTCTCTTACAGGAAAGAAAATACTTCGAAACGGTCATTTCCCAGCTTTGCACTGTGGAGGACTGGAGAGATAGCACAGCAGGTAAGGCGTTTGCCTTGCTTGCGACCGACTCAGGTTCGATTCCTCCGTCTCTGTCGGAGAGCCCAGCAAGCTACCAAGAGTATCCCGCCCGCACAGCAGAGCCTGGCAAGCTCCCTGTGGCATATTCGATATGCCAAAAACAGGAACAAGTCTCACAATGGAGACGTTACTGGTGCCCGCTCGAGCAAATCGATGAACAACGGGACAACAGTGCGACAGTGCGACAGTGCACTGTGGAACCTTGATGGCCTGAGGAGATTCTTTGAAGATGCACATCTGATCTCTTCCACTCTCTGGAAAACCCTCAATTCCACACCCTCGGTTATATGTTCTTTCAGGCACAAATCAGGCCTGAAGTTGGCTTTGGGGAAAGTACGGAAACAACAACCAACGTCAGCACCCCACGGCAGGGACACAGGGATGTCTCGCTCAGGAGAGGCTGTGGGGCGTCTGTCCCGGAAGCATCTGTGGGCTCCTCAGCCTGGAGAGTGGCGCTGAGGCTGCGAGTCTGTGCAGGTGAGGGCCCTCTCCTCCTCAGAAGCAGGACCCCGTCAGCCTCACGACTGTCACACCAGCTCCCCCCTCTCTCAGCGCCCACGTCAGAGGGGCCGTCAGCAGCACCTGATGGACGGCTGAGAGAATATTTGGACTGGTCTAAAGGTGGTGTCTAAGATTTTCTAAAGCCCTTTAGAAGTCTCCTATTCTTCCAGCCTAAGATCATCCTGCCCAAACGCTCCTCCATCAGAGGTCAGGCGGGGTCCCACTGCTGACCTGCACGGCGGAATAAACGCACAGAAATGCTTCTGCTGAAGGCCAGGGTAGCAGAGATGGGACCGGGGCAGGCCAGGGCAAGGGTTCCCAGGGCTGAAATAGCTACGCTTGAGCCACTAAACTCCAAGCAGGGACCCTGGTTCTGATGAAACCCCCTGCCCAGTTTGATTAAGTCTCCACTGCAATGAACATGAGAACAGTCTATCAAATCGCTCTCCAAATTATACAATGCTGTCAAAAATAGGCTGGGACAATTGAAAGGGGCTAGACATTTAATACCAACAATTCACTCAACTAATTCAAGTTTAGACCAGAGCTGCCTATCCTTTGAAAAACAAATTACCATGCAAGTGATATGCTCCAGAAAGAAAAGCAAGCAAAGAAATAAAGCATATAGATGATGTGAATTAATTAAAAAATGACTTTGCAGCAATGGCCCTTTCTCAAGGTCCATTAGCAGATTCTGCTCCTAAGGAGTCTTACACGCACACCTGAAATAAACATTATCCATAATTTATACTGCCTGTTGTGTGGCCCCACAGGGTGGATATTAATAATTCTTACTTTAGCCACAGTCCCATAATATTACTTAGATAAGGGTATTTCAATTCAGGATTTTCTTTTGAAAAACACTTAATCTCTGGTGGTTTGAATTCTGGAAGGAAAAGCTTTTCTTTACACAAGAGAAAAATAAATTGCTATAATCTTCAGCCTGGTGGGCATTCATTTCTATTTTAAAATCTGAGATACAGAAAGAGAGAGAGAGTGGGAGAGAGAGAGAGAGAGAGAGGGAGAGAGAGAGAGAGGGAAAGAGAGAGAGCCTAAGAGTAAACATGAGAATGGCTTTGTTTTGTTAATTTAAAGAAAATTAAAATTGAGTCAAAACTTGAAAGATTTCTTCCCTGATTATTGACTATTTTCATAAATAAATATCATTTACAGATTTTTTTTATTTTGCTAAGGCTATTTAAATTTTTAATTTCAGATGCCTTATGTGTTTTCATGCTTATTTTTATCTGCAAAATGCAGCCAGCTATTAATCCAATGAAAATGTGAGTAAAAATCTAAGGCTAATGAAATTTATTACTAAAGAATTTACATATATAAAAGAGGTCATATTTATAAGTCACATGAATAGGAAGATACAGAAAATCATAGGAAAATATAGAAAATATATTTGTTAATCATTAAGTTAGAGTTATTTTTCAGGATTTGGGAAAAGTGATATAGCAATTCTTGGAGCACCCAAAAATAAAGTCAGTTTCATATTACATAACATTTTAGTATATTTCATGATTTAGTTCCTTTATCAAGTAAGGACAATAAGTGAGCAACCATAAAGTACATTTATTCATTTGAATCCAGAACATCTATCAAATAGAAAGTTAAAATAAAGTCATTGTAACAGTTCTGCATGGTTCAATAATTTTCTCTACTTGGGATACTCAAAATACTTATAACTTGTCAAAGTTAACACTGTAAACTTCAGTATTACCTAATGAATAAAATCACATCCTATACTTGTCCTATGCTTCTACTTTTATTACACAGAAATATTCCAAGCAACTTAGCTCTAATGAAGTTAAGAATTTTAGCCACATAATACACGGGTAGGATAAAAGCAGTTACAAAATGGCCACTGAAAATCAGTTGCTGATGAACCATTAATTTTACACTATTGAAAAACAGTATTATAAATAGAAATGACTTTACTTTCCTCACATGTATAGAAATTTATTCTTATAATCAAACAGGTTCACAAGCTTTTTCCACAAAAATTTAAATCATTTTATTTTCTTAGAGTAAGCCACAGTTCCCTTTTTTTCTCATAATTAAAGGTTTATTTTGGGAACATAAGGAAAGTAAAGAATTTTATCATAAGTTTAGTCCCTGAGTACCACCAGGATGATTTCAAATTCCCAAAAGTACCTACAATCACATTAAAAAAATAAAAACTAAAAGAATCTTACATTAAATTAATTTATAACACTAACATTTATTGATTATCAATGTTTTATTTATGTTGATTATAAGTTTTTTTTCTATTCTAATATATACATCTTTCCATGTAAATACTTTACTATATCCCCATTTATTTTCTTATGAAACAATACTGGAATTACAGTGTTATTCTAAGTATTTTTATCATTGATTCACATAACACACAATTTATGCATTTTCTTATATATAATTTCACAGCAATTAATAGACACGTTTGTAAATCTGCAAATGAAGAAAAGAAAGGAGAGAGAAAGTGTATAAAACAGTGAATGCCTTTGGAAGGGAGAATTATGGGCAATTATTACCACCTATAGAAATTTTTACAATTTTCAAAATCTTGCTAGCCTCATCACTTGATTGTAAAAAATATCACATGATACCAAATTTGCTGCAGAAAATTTTTATAGAGTTTCAATTAGCTTGCTAAACTTTTTCCGTCGAGAGTTACTCATTCAAAGATCTAGGTCAGTGATTTTGAATTCCCTTTACCAATTTCCTCCCAACTCTGGGTGTTTTTAATTACTTGGAAGAATGTAGCAAAATTCTTAAAAATTATTCTTCAAAATTCAATAAGATAGTTTCTAAAATTCACTTTGGATGAATTCACTTTGGATGATTCACTTTCACATCTCTTCAGGGGACCTTAGGAATAGAGACAGGGCAAGAGAGTCATAGGACCCACGGGCCAAAAGCCAGTCTGAAAACGCCAACTTATAAACATCTCTAAGCCTGATTAAATTTATATTAGACCCCGACTCCACTTTTCTATTTTTTTTTTTTTGGTTTTTGGGTCACACCTGGCAATGCACAATGAGTGCATCCTGGCTCATACACTCAGGAATTACCCTTGGTGATGCTCAGGGATGCTGGGAATCGAACCCGGGTCAGCCGCGTGCAAGGCAAATGCTCTACCCGCTGTGCTATTGCTCCAGCCCCCCAATTTTCTAACTATCATGTCAAGAATGGACGGACCGCTCTCTGTCACTCTGTTCTAGGTGTGTTCCTCGAATAAACTGTGACTGTTGCCTTGCATAGTTTATAAAGCAGGAGTCACATAATGCTTAGGATGTCTGTGACCTGGACCCTTCAAAATAAAAATATATTTCAAAATTGGGGAGATGCAATTCTGCAAAGTGACACCTGAAGCACTTTGGGAGCGGAAAGGTTTGGGGTTGGATTCTTACTGCCCGCACCCATTCCAGGTACCCAAAGCCTTCCCAATGGAATCTTTGTCACCACAACCCTGCAAAGGAGGCACCTTCACCGATGACTTGGAAGTTGAACAAACCAAGTTTCTGAGAGGAAAGATACATACTTATGAGCTCTTAAAAGGGAAAGCTAGAATATGAACATGAGTTTTTTCACTTAAACCCTGTTGTACTCTTAACTGCATTGTGTTGGTGGCTGATGGCATTCATTGTTTGTTTGTTTTTTGTCCCATTTTCTTTACATTAAAAGAGGAAGTTAATGTCACTACTATTTGCTGCCCATGGATAATGTCACCTAAGCCCATGGCTTTGGCCACCAGCACAGCACAAGTTCTAAGTATGTCATGTTGTAAATGGACACTTCCAAATAGAGAATCAGATACATAAAACTGCACACGTGAGGCCAGAGAGATAGCACCATGGGTAGGGTGCTTGCCTTGAACTTTGCATGCCTGCATCCTCTCCTTCCCTCCCTCTCCCTCCCTCCCCCTCCCTCCCTCCCTCCCTCCCTCCCTCCCTCCCTCCCTCCCTCCTTCTCCTTCTCCTTCTCTCTCGTTCTGTCTCTGTCTCTCTCTCTCTCTCTCAGATTCTCTAAGGATCCATGATGCCATGTTCAGAACCCCAGGATACAGAACTGTACCTACTTCAGGGGGAGGAAATGAAGAGTTCCCCCTAAGGGAAGTGCAGGGTGGGGGTGGGGGTGTGGAGGGGGAAGAATTAAGAGTAACAACACAGTTGAGAAGAGACTTTCCAAAAGATCACTGAAAATGATTGAATAGAGTAGACTTCACTCAATGAGCAGGAAGCCAGAATCTCCTGCCATTGACTGGGCAGTGAGGTGAGGAAATTAGGAGCAGAATAAGAGCTACAGACAAGTATGTGCCACCCGATGTACCTCTCCAGATGGATGGTGACTCACACAATGACAGAAAACTTTCAGTTGAGAGAAACGAAATGGCTTGCAGAGCAAAACTTGTGGGGAAAACAGAGGGACTTGTGGGACTAGGGTAGGGGATAAAGTCTTAGAGGGGGTCCAGGGAAGGGAAGAGAATGAGGAGAACTTGGCTTTGAATTCAGGTGACAGCAAAAGTCCTGGGGAGAAGACTTCTCACAGAGAGAAGGCATAAAAGAATGAATGGAAATTGTGCTACGGAATATGAATAGAGTGGGATAGAATTGGATGCCCAGAGGGCAGAAACTGGAGGTGTCCCCGACCCTCAGGATCAGGAGATCCTGAAGCCTGAGTTTGCCGACATGGTAGATGGTGGCCAGGAGAATAAAGTTGGTTATTTATTCAGTCAAGGAATACTTGTTAAGCACCTCTAGTACGCCTGGGATTCTTCAGGCACCAGGATTACAGCCACTGAGGAACTGAGATTCCTGCATCACTCTTGTTGGGAGACAATGCAGTAGCAGAGTGTTTATGAGTGATTTGGCAGGTGGTGATAATGGCGCAGAAGAAACACTTCTGGTGTAAGACACTCAAGACTGTCACAGGTGCACTCTGAAGAGAGGAAAAAAGAAAAATCAAGTGCAACGCCCAGTGAAGTGGAAATGGGGTGTTGGAGTGACAGAGCCTGGACTAGAGGAACCAGTGGGCCTAGGGTAGGGGGCAAAGTCTTAGAGGGGGTCCAGGGAAGGGAAGAGAATGTAGAACATCATGAGGAAAACTTGGCTTTGAATTGGGGTGACAGCAAAAGCCCTGGGGAGAAGACTCCTCACAGAGAGAAGGCATCCCCAGAATTAGTTTTGAAGAGTCCCATTCACTGTGGAGAGAGGAGTGGGTAAGGCTAGGGTGTCGGCATGAAGAGAAGCTGGAGGCTTCCTTCACAGAATAAGCAGAAGAGAAGTGACAGAAGGGGCCAGCAGGGGAGTAGGGAAGTATTCTGGTTTCTGTGAAGGAATCAGTGCACGCTTTTCAAGATGAAGTGAACGTGAGGGAAAAAGGAGCCAGGAATGAATAACTCCAAGGTTTGATGGGGCCAAGAGGGAAGCGAGCTTGAGGCGCAGCTGTGGGGAAGGGGAGGCGGCAGCTCTGGGGTGAGACATTGAAGGATCTGGCTCCGGACATGACGTGTGTGGCACTGAGGGAGTGTCCCTGTGGACAGGCTGAGTAAAAAGTTGGAGATTCAAGCCCAGCGTCCCTAGACGTTCAGGCCGCAAATATAAATGTGGGAACCTGTGACAGATACATAGATAAGACTCAGAAGTTTGAGATTACCGGAGACCCCCTTGCAACTGAACGTAAATGAGCAAGAAAAATGATCCAAGGGCTGGGCCTTTCAATGTCTAAATACCAGGAAGAAGAAAAAGAATGGGAACGGTGGGAAAAGTGAAGGCAGCGTGGAGGAGAATGAGAGAGACAGAGACAGACAGACAGACAGACAGCAGCCAGAGATGGTCCAGGATGCATCTGAAGAAGCTGAGGCAGCCAATGAAGCCAAGCGGGGTCTGGGAAAGCGGGAACTGGACCCTGACATCTACATCTGTCAGAGGAAAGTGACCCTAGTGGGAATGTTTCCAGCAGAGATACGAGAGGGAGAATAACTGGCTGGCGGTAGCATCCAATAAACATTTGCTGTCTTGATGGGGCCCTGGAGATGACGCAGCTGGTAAGGCACTTGTCTTGCACCTGGCCAACCTGGGCTGCATCCTTGGCATCCCACATGGTCCCAAGTGTGCCACGAGTGAATCCTGAGTGCAGAGCCACGACTAACCACTGAGCACCTGCTGGCTATGCACCCCTCCCTCCCCCCCCCAAAAAAAACCCTCAAACAATAAACACTTGCTGTTTTTAAAAACTCATCTTTCTGTGAACTTTTATTCAAGCAACCTACTTAAAAAAAAAAAAAACAGGACTTACTGGGGGCTGGAGGATGGATGAGAACGTGTTAGAGGAATTTGGAAGAGCCAGACCTGTCCTCTGCCCAGGGAACTCACTTGATGTCACGAGTCACTGAGAGAAGTGAGGATGCTCTCAGCTTCCCACGCTCCCCTGGGACTCCCGCTCCCGAGGAAATGAGAGGTTTTGCGAGAAACGTTCAAGTTACAAAATCCAGTTAACATCCTCGCCTCCCCAAATTAATTTCGCTGGAAAGTCAGCCACCACAATTTAACAGCAAACTCGAGTCTGTGTGTGTGTGTGTGTGGGGGGGGGGGGCACGTTAGATAACTGTGATGATGTTATCTTCAGGGTACTTGAATCCGTGTCATTTCTTCTGCGATAAATAACCGATCTCCTTCGAGAAGGGAATGCGACTTAGCATATTTAGAGCCACCGGCTAAATTCCCTCTATTGATGAGGCCAGCCGGTTCTTTGGGAAAGATTCTGAATCACTGCCGAGGGATAAAGGATAGTGCTCCCTGGGCCGTAGCCGCAGCAGGCCTGGCTCCGACTGGGGAGAGAATAAAACACAAACTCGCACGCCTGAGTGGACGATGTGCTGCCCGGAGCGTGGCTGACCGGCCAGCCTTGAAATTGTATAAATGAAAGGAAGTAGGCCAAGGTAGACGCTGGGATTAACAGCCGGTGTGCACGCCGTGAATCAGGCTTCCCCCCGGCCCTGCCCACCAGGCGGGGGAGACGCCGTTCAGCCTTCCAGAAAGAGTCTGCTAAAGCCATCTTTTCAGAGCGTTTGACAAACTGCAAATCTCATTCATTCATTTTTTCCCCCCCTCTAATGAGAAAGAAGAGTGGAGAGAGACGTTTGAGCTCAGCCTCAGGCACGCACAGCCCGAAGGACACACAGCCTGGAGGGGGTGAGGGTGGAGAACTATGGAGTATTGTCCTCAGTCCGTCTGTCCAGTGGAAGTAAAGGACCTGGTTCTGCCATCAGGGAGGGAGCGTTTCTTCACCCATGTCAGAGGGCAGCGCAGTTCCGGGTTCCTTTAGCGCCCGAGTGTGTGTCCCCCGGGACCCATCTGCAGGGGGATGGAATTTGGGCCCTTATTTGGATCGTCCTGTTTTCAAGGCAGGCGGGGGGGATCAGAGGGAAACGTCAAACAGCTCATTCGAACCATGATTCAGAATTCCAGATTTTTTTAAGGAAACAATAAATCTGAAATGTCTTTGCTTTGTGATCTTCAAGAACAGAGTTTCAGCTTCGTTCCTCGCTCTGGAATTCCCCAGGCTTCTACCCTCTTTGCAACATCTCGCATTCGTAAAGACACAAACGTCTGGCATTTCCAAAAGGGAGATCAATATTAAACCCATTTAAATAAAGCTATAGAATTGTTTTCTTTAACTTTTGCAGGGGGGGGGAGACCCTCCTAATTTGATTTCACAGTCATATTCCTGACAACAAATATACACGTCATTCCACTTTTTTGCCATTCTATTCCAAATTCTTCCTTTCCACCTGCACAGATTTTAACCATCTCTAAAATAAGATTTTAATCTAAAACAGAATCAATAAAACTGAAGTTTTTTTTTTCTTTTTTGGGTCACACCCGGCGATGATCAGGGGTTGCCCCTGGCTCTGCACTCAGGAATCCCTCCTGCAGGTGCCAGGGGACCCTATGGGATGACGGGAATCGAACTCAGGTCGGCCACATGCAAGGCAAACGCCCTCCCTGCTATACTATCGCTCCAGCCCCCAAACTGAAGTTTTTATTTATTATTATTATTATTATTTTGCTTTTTGGGTCACACCCGGCGATGCACAGGGGTCACTCCTGGCTCATGCACTCAGGAATCACCCCTGGCGGTGCTCAGGGGACCATATGGGATGCTGGGATTCGAACCCGGGTCGGCCGCTTGCAAGGCAAACGCCCTACCCGCTGTGCTATCGCTCCAGCCCCGCAAACTGAAGTTTTTAAATGATGCCAATTAGTTCGATCTTTTGGATGACTTTCATTACAAATAGATCCATATGCTTTTAAAAAGCTGTGATCTGATAGTGTCATCAGTGGTTTCATGGCCCGGTCACTCCCACCAGCCCTGGGAGGACACCTGCTTGCCTCCCTTCCACCCCTGCTCACTTCCCAGGTCCAGCTCCCCAGTGTCATGGCTGTTGGTTTGTTGCTGCCTTACTGCAGCACTGTAGCACTGTCGCCCCATTGCTCATCGACTAGCTCGAGCGGGCACCAGTAATGTCTCCATTGTGAGACTTGTTGTTACTGGTTTTGGCATATCGAATACGCCACGGGGAGCTTGCCAGGCTCTGCCGTGCGGGCTGGGCTCTCTGAGAGGGGCGGAGGAATCGAACCTGGGTCAGCTGCAGGCAAGGCGAACGCCCTACCCGCTGTGCTATCGTTCCAGTCCACTGCCTTACTATACTGACACATTTCTTAAGCCCATTTTCATTAAGATGAAGGTAAAAGAAAAGTAACAAAAGATTTAAAAGTTCTGAGGTTTCACCCAGGTGATTTTTGGACAATATTACTTAAAAGTAGGGGGAAAATTTCCTTTGTGAGGTTATTCTATTTTTTTTTAACCACACAAGTATTTCTTAAAAATGTAATTTATAAGTAGAACAAGGACCTAACATGATGGCCTCTCAGTGTCGGTATTGCAAACTCTAATGCCCAAAAGTAGAGAGAGAGTAAAAAGGAAAGTGCCTGCCACAGAGGTGGGGGGACGGTGGTTTGTGGGTGGCAGGACGGATACTGGGGATATTGGTGGTGGGAAATGTACAATGGTGGAGAAATGGATGTTGGGACATTGTATGACTGAAACACAATCACGAAAGCTTTGCAATTTTTTTTTTTTTGCATTTTGGGTCACAACCAGTGATGCTCAGGGGTTACTCCTGGCTTTGCACTCAGGAATTACTCCTGGCAGTGCTTGGGGGACCATATGGGATGCCGGGGATTGAACCCGGGTCGGCCGAGTGCAAGGCAAACGCCCTACCCGCTGTGCTATCGCTCCGGCCCCAAGCTTTGTAACTGTATCTCACGGTGATTCAATTAAAAATTATATCACAAAAGAAAAAATGTAATTTATGGCCAATTAGAAACCGTTTCTTTACCAAACAGTTATTTGTCTTGATAAACGGAAGCCTCCGTGTGCAGAATAGAATGCCCACTATTCTCTTCTACTCAGAGGTGGCATCTGCCTCCAGTGTCCCTCCAAACACATCTGATGTGGTTTCTTCCGTGGCGATGAGAGCACCATAAGCTGTGAAAAGGGTCATTTCTGGAAAATTAGTCCAGCAAGAGAAGAATCTTTATAACAGATGTGATAGGATGACTTTGATAAATTGAACCATTTAAAAGATGAAGCATTTAAGAGGATATTCCCCTGGAAATGAATTAATTTTGATGGGACAGATTGTATGCCATAACTCATACGTCCATTTTCATCACCGCCGAATAATTCTGTCAGTGACAAAGTCTTTGCTCACATTGTTTTTCTGTTTGAAGGGTCTACTTTCCTGTTTGAAGGGTCTACTTTTAGTCCATTTATTTAGAAAACGAAGGAAAATTTTGGACTCAATCTCTGGGGTTCCCACCAACTAAAATCATATAATTTTTATATTGTAGGCACTCTAGAACTTTCTATGCTGGAAGATAATATCTCTAGAAAAAGATACTTCCTAAGGAAAATAATGTTTTGGGCCAAACGTAACAGAATATGAGACCCAGTCTACAGAACTGAGCTTACGGTGGGGGATGAGGCTTGGGGGCAGAGCCCCGGGGTGACTGTGGCAGGAGGCGGACACTGTGGTGCAGATTGTGGTGGTAGAATGTTGCGTGCCTGAAACCCTCACCAGTAACAGGACAGTGGAAAGAGGAAGAGGAGGGGAGGAGAGAGAAAGAGAAGGAACAGGCCTGCCATAGAGCCTTAGAGGTAGGTTGGGGGCGGGGGTGGGGGTGGGAGGAAAGCTGGGTCATTGGTGCTAGGAAATGGACACTGGTGGAGAGATGGGTGTTGGGTCATTGTATGACTGAAACTCAATCATGAACAGCTTTGTAACTGTGTATCTCATGGTGATTCATATTTTACAAAAAAGCTTCATGGGATAAAAGGGGTTCAGGTCTGTGTAGTTGGAAATAGAATAATAGGGATGTGTGTGTGTATTTAAATAAATCTTCCAGGAACATGAAAAAAAAGAAAACAGGGGCTGGAGCAATAGCACAGCAGGTAGGGCGTTTGCCTTGCATGCGGCTGACCCTGGTTCGATTCCCAGCATCCCATATGGTCCCCTGAGCACCGCCAGGAGTAATTCCTGAGTGCAGATCCAGGAGTAACCCCTGTGCATTGTCAGCTGTGACACCTCCCCCCCCAAAAAAAAAAACCACCCGGGTCTGTGACTCACTGTCCCTCATAGAACTGTAGCACTGTAGCACTGTCATCCCGTTGTTCATCGATTTGCTCAAGCAGGCACCAGTAATGTCTCCAAGTGAGACTTGTTACTGTTTTGGGCATTTAGAATACGCCACGGGTAGCTTGCCAGACTCTGCCGTGTGGACGGGATACTCTCGGTAGCTTGCTGGACTCTCCGAGAGGGACGGAGAAATCGAACCCGAGTCGCCACATGCAAAGCAAACACCCTACCCACTGTGCTATCACTCCAGTCCCTCATAGAAACTGAAAATAATATTTTTTTCTATTTTGCAGAAAACTCTGGGCCAGAAGACATTCTAAGAAAACATAATTTTGATCAATTCCTATAGATATGTTTAAATTTGTTAGAAAGCAATTAAATGCTTACAAATCCCAATCTTCGAAGCCAACTCTCCGCGATGAGCTTTCCAGTAGTTCTAACATACACACTTGAAAGCTAGCGAGGCAGGAGCTGGCTTTGGGATCGGGCTCTGCGTCACGTTCAGGGGCCAGGGGGCACTTTGAGCAATTCTTGACCTGACAATGCTAGAAGGAGACCCGGCCCACAGTCCGGGGGGGCACCAGGCCACATGTGATGGGCAGACAGCCGTGTGGCGCTGGGGATCAAACTCGGAGCCTCGTGCATGCAAAACCTGTGCTGTCCCACTCTGAGCCAGCCCCCGGGCCCAGAGACAGAGCTTTACATCAACACACATAGTCGTGTGATGGGGTTTCACAGGAACTATTTTACGGATAAAGCAAGCAATATTTTGCTCCTGCAGATTACAGCTTTGAAAACAAAGCAAGAAGTTTGAAGATCTGAAATGAAGGGAACTCTTTACACACCTCTCTTGTCTTTTTTTCCTCAGGTGTGGACCAGGCTAACCAGGGCACAGTGAGAGAACAAACACATAACAAAAATGATGTCGTTTTCCAGGAGATCTTTATGTTGATGTTAATAGTAAGCCAGCAGATGTAACTTCTGTCAGTTAGGATACAACAAGGAAGCATTCACATCTGTCTGAGGAAAATTCACACCTGAATGCTGACTTATGGACACTCACCAGGAAGCGTTCTAATATGAATTGTCCTCTTTGATCAAAAGGAATGTTTATATTCCTCACAAGTCTAATTTTCTGGCAGTCTAATTTAGGGGTAATATAAATCACTGAAAGTACTGAAGTCGACTATATCTTGGTGATTTTTAGACTTCAGGGCAGTCGAGTTCCTACTACTTTAGAGAGACAACATTGATTTCCAGCAATAACTTACATCAATGAAAATATTCTATTCATTTTCGCCAGAACAAAACCTAGAAGTAGATCCAAATGCTTTTGTTGTTAGTGAATTTCCAGAACGGTGGGGAGTTCTAAAACTTGAATAGGAACTGCAGTAATTGCCTCCTAAAGAACATGTTTTAATGACAAAATTAAAAATATTTTATTTCCCCTCCTCACCATGTCTAGAAGAGGGTTTCCCAATCCAAATTCATTTGCCTTGTGTTTTTGATTAAATCACTGAACATAGGAAACTTCATATTACAGTAAATGCTTATTTTTTGTAGTGAGTTTCTTATAACTTATGATATTTGATACAAGGTCAAGCAATTTTTCATTTTGTTCAACATCTCCCAGCAATCTGCAATTGCCATCAGTTTGTTTATGCTCTTCAAAGTTCCTTCTCCTAAACTCTGCTAACATCACCAAACCCAAGATAAAGTAAGAACTTCTCCCCTTCTAAACAAGAGAGTGAGTGCCTATGGGAAAATAGCCCTAACGAATAAAATCCAGGCAGTCTATTCAGGCAAAAAGAATCAATCCTCATCTTTTACATAACTCTCAGACTGGTAAACAGTACAAAAACTCCGAAAAGCTTCTTTTCAACCGCTGCCATGTAATATACAAAGTATGTGTGAATGTAACGGCAATGCCGGCTCAGCTCTCCAGACATGAAGATTCAGTGATTAGAGGCTTAAGTTTAAGATGCAAAAGAGAGGGCAGGGTGGGATGGAGGGGGGCATCGGGATAAACAATCCACTCGCTGGAAGTGGACGTTTGGGTCATTTCCTGCCCGAGACTCCATGGAGCGCGGCACGCTGGATAATGGCGAAACTACCTGAAAGGAAACCACCAGCTGATTAGTTCCACGCCAAGGGGCAGGTTTTGCAAAGCTGTTCTGATTCTTTCCCATTGATTCAGGTCTAAGTGGAGGCTACATATGCTGAAAGATATACACAGGAGCCATTACGACAGAAGGGCCATAAATTACCCCGTGCCTGCAGAGAACTCTCTAATCCACTCTTTCAATTTTCACTCTCACCTGTGAGAAAAAACGCCTGCAACTGTATGCCAATTGGCTGTTAATAACGTGCTCTGGAAGGGAGCAAGTGGGAAGGTTCCCCAAGCTGCAAATCAACTGGCCAAGTGTGTGTGTCTACTGCCGTTGGATGAAACGATATATCAGAACAAAAGCCCGCGTCTGGACGACAGGGCACAAGTATGCTTTCATGTGTCCTGTCAAATCCATGGCTCTGGCCGGCCCGGGGCTCCGTGCACTTAGATTCTGCTCCCAGAAGAGCATCCAAACGTAGATGGGAGTTAAGGCGTGTCTCTGAGAGGAAGTCGGGGATGTGAAATTTAAAATAATTGTTTGAGAAATTTGCAGTTTCCAGGTTGGGTTTCTGGTCTGCCTGCCAAACCCTCTCCCTCTTCTCCAACGCGTTGGCTAACTGCGGATGGATTTGTGTGTGTGTGTGTGTGTGTGTGTGTGTGTGACTGCTGCAAAGAAGGGGTGTTTCTGTGCTTTGTGGGGGCACGCAGCAGGCTCCTGTCGCCTCTGCCCCATGCCTGCGATAGTCAGACTTGGCAGGGGAAGGGACCGCGATCACGGAGGGTAGGAAGAGAGCATCTTCCTTGGACCTTCTCAAACTCACCTCGGTCCCTGGTCAGTCCCTGTGGCTGCTCCGCCTTTGACCCTTTTCTCAGTCCTGACTGGGCACTGGGCCACACACGCTCCCTTTCCTGCTTTCAGTCACAGAGGTCCAAATGCCCTTTTCCCAGGACGGTTTCATCCTCAAAGGGCTCAGGAAGAGACACTCTCACGTATCTTTCTCTTTAAAATGTTTTCTGCAATATGGACGATTCTCAAAAAATTAGAAATTGAGCTTCCTTTTGACCCAGCAATACCACTCCTGGGAATATATCCCAGAGAGGCAAAAAGGTATAGTAGAAATGACATCTGCATTTCTATGTTCATTGCAGCACTGTTTACAATAGCCACAATCTGGAAAAAAAAAACAGAATCCCCAAAACAGATGACTGGTTAAAGAAACTCTGGTACATCTACACAATGGAATACTATGCAGCTGTCAGAAAACATGAAGTCATGAAATTTGCATATAAGTGGATCAACATGGAAAGTATCATGTTGAGCGAAATGAGTCAGAAAGAGACAGACATAGAACGATTGCACTCACATGTGGAACATAAAGTAGCTGAGAGGTACAAGCTTGCATTGATGCAATTTCTGGCAAATATTTCTCTGGACTTCGTTAATAAAATACTGAAATACAGAAATCCAAAACCGTGCAGCCGCTAGTGTGGCCACTCGACCTCATATCTCTTCATTCTCAGCAATGGAAAACAAATTATCAAATGCTTCCTATTCAGCAGGTCTGACTTTGGGGGGAGATTTCCAAACAATAATAGTGAGGTTTTTTTTTTGAAATATTGAATGTAATCAAAGTAAAGTGAAAATTAAGTGAAATCTATCAGCTACACAGGCGGGGGGGGATTTGGGGGGGGAGGTTTACTGTGATTCTTGGAGGTGGAATATGTGCACTGGTGAAGGGATGGGTGTTCGAGCATTGTATAACTGAGACTTAAACCTGAAAGCTTTGTAACTTTCCACATGGTGATTCAATAAAAGAATAAATTAAAAAGAAATAAAATGTTTTCTGATCTTTGTTACAGTAAGATCAACTATAAGCATTTGAAAGCTTGATGCCCTCCGCGTGCCACCTACATGCCATGTGTGGCAATGCTCCTGCCCTCCTTCTCCAGGCACCACCTAGGACAGGTGAGGGAGAGAACCACATTCCCGACCCTTCCTCACCCTCCAGCTAAGCATCCTCAGAGGAGACACACCAGCCTTTCCCAGCTGCTCCTGACTCCAGCCCCCTTGAACTTGTCTCTCTGCATGGCTGCCCGGGCTGTTGGCCACTCCCCCAGTCTCACGCCCTGTCTTCCATTCACACGCGTTTCAGAGATTGTCCCTCTGAAGCATCCTGAGGCCACAGAGGACCCCGTGGAACCCAGCTGAGAAATGACAACCTCCACGAAACAAAGTCCAGCGGATAGTTCCAGCGAGCCGTGTTGTGTGAGTACTAGCCTGGAATGCGTGTCGCCACGGGACACCTCGGACACTCTGTGGTCTCTTGACTGCTCACGCTCCAGAGCTGTGCACACCCCCCTCCCCCGAACTCTTCCCTTCCGGCAAGGCCCTGCCCAGCACAGATTGTCCTTCCCGTTTCTTCCACAGCCACCCCACAAACCATTCGCAGAGCAACCATCCCACCCAGCCCTGCAGATACTCCTGCTCACAATTTTTTTAATGAACATGGAAAGTCAGGGGCCAGAGCGATAGGACAGCACAGAGGGCATTTGTCTTGCAAGCAACTGGCCCAAGTTCAACCCCCAGCATCCCGTATGGTCCCCCGAGCACCGCCAGGAGTAATTCCTGAGTGCAGAGCCAGGAGGAACCGCTGAGCATCGCTGGGTGTGACCCAAAAAACCAACCCCCCCAAAACAAGTCACAGTGTTCAGGTTAGCTCCAGGCCAAGCCTCCCCACCTCACCCCTGGTCCGGACGTCAAACCCTCTCCCTCCACGCCCTCTGGCCCCTGGGAAGCTCATGGCTCCCTCTGTCCTGCTCCTTCCTCTCCACGGCTCGCTCCTCTCCCAGTTCTCTCCCATCTCCCGCAGCTCAGCCCCAACACCAAACTGCCCCGACATGCCTCTGCTTAAGGAAATGTCCCCTTTCTGCTACTGGCCACATAAGCATCAAAGGACTCGTCTGGGTAAACAGAGATGAAGCTTTTTCTCATCAGTCAGCCTCAAAGCTGCCTTACACAGGGACAGTGAATTTTTTTTTTTGAATGATTGAATGATGTCCACCAGCTGGAGGGGCAGCACGGCATAATTCACACAGACATAAGGAGAAAATGTGCTTCCCCCAGGCCCCCTGGTTTTCAGTTGCCCTTGATTTGTGTCCATCCATTCCACCCCCCTGAGTAAAGCCACCAAGAGGTCTGGCTTCCGCACGCAGGGCATGAAGCGGTGTTAATTAACATGTTAACATGCCCGCTGGCAGCAGCAGCACCCAAACCCTTTTCACCGTGACATTCAGCAGCCACTTCTCAGTCTTCATCTATTCCCACTCTGCACGGCTCTCCGTTCATCGTCCCGAATTTTGCCTCGATGGCCCCCAGAGCAGCGAACCTGGGGATTCCCTCTCGGTATCTCTCTACACACTCCACTATAATCTCTTTCATTGGCTCCAACTTTCTTTCTTTCTTTCTTTCTTTCTTTCTTTCTTTCTTTCTTTCTTTCTTTCTTTCTTTCTTTCTTTCTTTCTTTCTTTCTTTCCTTCCTTCCTTCCTTCCTTCCTTCCTTCTTCCTTCCTTCCTTTCTTCTTTCTTTCTTTCTTTCTTTCTTTCTTTCTTTCTTTCTTTCTTTCTTTCTTTCTTTCTTTCTTTCTTTCTTTCCTTCCTTCCTTCCTTCCTTCCTTCCTTCTTTCTTTCTTTCTTTCTTTCTTTCTTTCTTTCTTTCTTTCTTTCTTTCTTTCTTTCTTCCTATCTCTCTTTTTTTGACTTTAAGTTAAATTAACTTCATTGCTGAGTTAAAATAAGGAGTATGTTGGTGCGATTCAGTGTAACACATACCATCAGAATAACACAGCAATCAGAAAGATGCACTCGCTACAGAGTTGGCTGAAGCCCTTTGAATTGAAACTTTCCTCCAGTGTGTAGAGGCGTAGTTAACAATAAACCTTGTATATAATCTAAGTCATACAGTTCGACACTCGAGTATATGCCTAAAGCTGTGGAGTGATCAGCGTGACCCGCCAGTGAGTCACAGTGCTCCAACAGTGCTCAGGAAACGAGCTGGCGCCCAGGATTGAACGTAGAGTCCCTCCACCAAAAGCATCTGCTCTAACTCTTTGATCCACCCTCCCCCACCCCGATCCATTTTTCTTTTCTTTAAAAAAAAAAATCTAAATTTTTATCGAGGCTCTGTTATTTAAAAAGTTATTCAAGATCGGGCTTCAGGCATACAGAGTTGCAACACGAATCTAAGAGCTCCAACCCGATGGCAGCTGGGACAGAGAAGGGACCTCCATGACAGTGACGGTTGGAGGGATCACCCGGGATGGGAGATGTGTGCTGAAAGTAGATAAAGGACTGAACATCATGGCCTCTCCGTATCTATATTGCAAACCATAATGCCCAAAACTTGAGAGCCTGGCAAGCTACCGAGAGTATCCCGCCCACACGGCAGAGCCTGGCAAGCTACCTGTGGCATATTCAATATGCCAAAAAACAGTAACAACGAGTCTCACAATGGAGACGATACTGGTGCCCATTCGAGCAAATCGATGAGCCATGGGATAACAGTCAATGGTGAATGCCCAAAAGTAGAGAGAGAGTAAAAAGAAAATTGTCTGCCATAGAGGCAGGGGTAGGGCGGGGATGGGGCTAGTGGGAGGGATAATGGGGATATTGGTGGTGGAAAATGTACACTGGTGGAAGGATGGGTGTTCATAATTATATTACTGAAATTCAATCATGAAAGTTTTGTAACTATGTCACGGTGATTCAATAATTATATATGTATATATATGTGTATATATATATTTAATTTATTTTATTTAATAAATATATATATTTAATTTATTTTTAAATATATTTAATTTATTTTTAAATATATTTAATTTATTTTTATATATTTAATTTAAAGTCCAACAAAAATGGTTGGACTTTGTTTTATCTATTTTCAGTTTGAGGAAATTATGGAATTTCTTACACCAACCTAAAACAAAAAATGAAAATAAAACAAATAAGTGAGATCATATTTTCCTGCCACTATATTTTTTTGTGTAATTTACTGCTGCACTTTTTTTGTTCTGCATTGTTTTTCATTCCAAGAATGAATAACACTGCACTTTCTCCAATTTATTTCAATCCAGTATGTTCTATGGGCTGGAGTGATAGCACAGTGGGTAGGGCGTTTGCCTTGCACATGGCCAACCCGGGTTTGATTCCTCTACCCCTCTTGGAGAGCCTGGCAAGCTACTAAGAGTGTCCTGCCCGCATGGCAGAGCCTGGCAAGCTACCCGTGGAATATTCGATATGCCAAAAACAATAACAAGTCTCACAATGGAGATGTTACTGGTGCCCACTCGAGCAAATCGATGAACAATGGGATGACTGTGATACAGTGACAGTGATATATATAAGCTCCAACGTACTACCTATTTCTTAAATAATAAACTCTCAAATGTGGGTGAGTCATATAATTACTTGCCTAATTGGCCCCATAAGATACTTTCAGGTCCCAGAAGTAGCCCAGGAATTCAGCAATCTGATGAATTATTCTGGTACAATAAATCAGACAGGAAGATAAGGCAGATGACCGCATTGGTCTCTGGCTGGATGGAAGAAAGGCCTGCACGGGTCTAACTGCAGCAACACAGATTCTGAAACAGAGGCTCCTTCTCAAAGTGCTGCCTTCCCTCTGTTTGGCTTTTTCTGTTCAGCCAGGGAGCCAGTACTGGTGTGAAGGTTCTTGCCTGGCATACAGCCAACCTGGGTTGACCCTTGGCCCTGCACGGTCCCCCAAGCACTGCCAGGTGCATCCCCAGAGTCACCCCCACAACAGAAACTGTCCTTCTGCAGGTCTCTCGTATTCCACCTGCCCAGGACAGTTGGGAAATGCATCCCTACATTCTCACGCTACACCGACTCTCTCCCGTCGTCAGGCTCATTCTCTCCATCTCAAAATCTCTTAAAAGTTACCGAGGGTGCCGTCTGTTTTCCACCTAAGAATTACTAAAAAAATTAATCTTTCATCTGGAAAAAAAAATGGAAAAATGAAGCCAAAAAAGGAACAGAGGTAGCTTCCTTGTCCCCAATTTGAAAGTCAACATTGTCACAGACACAGGCTCGAGAGTAGCTCAGAGGCCGGAGGAAGAGGAAGGCAAAGACACGACAGGTCTCACGGGGTCTGTCCAAGTCTCAGGACACTCCAGCACTTTAAAGATTAAAACATCAACAACAACAACCTGAAGTTGTGAAATAGCAACAACAGAAGCCCATCTCCCTTTTTCCATTCTAGGTTCTTAGTGGTAACTGCTTCGTTGTATGTGAATGTGTTTGCATCTTCTTCTTCTTTCGTGGGAGGTGCCACACCCACGATTACTCTTGACCACGCGTGGGAACCCATACACAGTGCTGGGGGCCCACGGGGGTCACGTGCAGGTCCTCTGGCCCCTGAGAATAATTTTGATGGGTTTTCACCTCTAACATGCAATGGGAGAGCAAGGGCACTTGAACACCCAAGTGGCCTTCTGGGAGCATCTCTCTGGAGATTTCTGGTCCTTTCTCAGGAATTCTTCCCACAAGGGAACAGAGATGAGCTAGTCTCCCAAACGTGTTAGTTTTTCCTTCTGAACGCACAGCTACACTTCCTGACCTCCACGGCAGTTAGGTGTGACTCGACTTTTGCACCAGTTAGGCTTGACTTTTGAACAAACAATGTGGCCAGAAGTGACAAAATCCTGTTTCGAGACTGTCAACGCCCCCTCCCCAATGACCTCCACTCTGTCCTCTGCTACCCTCTCTCTTTACCCCATATGATGGCTACATGTCTCTCCAGGGTGCCCTCGACCACACACGCAAAAGGTGGCGGTCTCCACTGTGCTGTGTCCCTGGAAGAAGCATTGCCCCAGATGTGTAAGAAATAAACTTCAGGGGCCTTGCATGTGACCAACCCAGGTCCAACTCCTGGAACCACGTGGGTCCCTGAGCATGACTGTTCAATACTAGAGGCCGCCAGCTGCCCTGAGTGGCCCGGATGACCCCTGGCACCTACGGCCTATGAGCACCGGATCCCTGGGGCCTTTGCACTGAACCTTCAGTCCAGTTGTCCAAAAACTGACAGGGGTCTTAGCATGCCCCAGGCACTCTGAGCTCCACTTAGGAGCCCCTTCCATGAAAAAAGAATTGAGATAAGCCACTAACATCTCAGAGTTTGTCTGTTACAACAGCTAAAGTTATTCCAAAACAGATGGGATTCCGAAATAGAACCGCAAGAAAAAAAAATCATGTTTCAAAGAAAAATACTGTCAATATTTTTGTATGTCTACTCCCTCCTCCACCTCTTCCTCTTCCTCCTCCTCCTTCTTCTTCCACATTTATCTCAATCTGTGGGGCATTTGCTCACATTCTGCTTAACCTGGCACTAAGCTGATGTAAACAAGATCAGAGGAAGCTTTAAAACAAACTGCCCTCAGCGCGGCTCCTTGTTTCAACAGAGCAGCTTGACCCTGGAAGCGGACGGCTGAAAGGACGCTGGGAATCTCATCCTTGTCAGAGCTCCTAGCTGTGTTTCTTTTTCTACCTTCTGTTCCAGGAGACACAGATGTGTACAGGGTCCCCAAATGAATACTCATCCTTGACAACCTGTGGCTGTTCCTTACAATTCTTCCCCCAAACAGTCTTTCAGCTCAAATTAATTCCACAGATTTGCTTTTGCGTCTTCCTTTGGCATGTGATGGTGAGTAAGACGGCCTGGGACTTCCTACACGATAGACACTATTCCCTCCATCAACAGCAACAACCTGTCGTCAAACAAATAGCATTGCTACATACACAAAAGTGGCCTTTCTAAACCCAAGGTGACATAAGAATATCTTAATAATTAAATGGTAACATAGTAAAGAAGCATTGAAAATATCTGCTGAAAAAAATCATGATATATTTCTATTATTTTCTTAGCTTGAGAGCCAAAGATCGTACCTCTGTACAAATGACTTCCATTCTGGAATATTTAGATATTTTATCATGGTATAATTAAAGTTTAGGCAATTATTTCTAGTATCTTGGAGAGGGTGTCTCCAGAGAGGCATCTTTTCCATGTGTATCTTCACCTCTATCATATCCCTTTATAATAAACTGATAAACAGTGAGTATAGATGGTCCCAATGGGGCCAGAGTGATAGTATGGCGGGGAGCACATGCAGTTGACCAGGGTTTGATCCCCACATCCCTTATGATCCCTTGAACACCGCCAGGACTAATTCCTAAGTGCAGAGTCAGGAGTAACCCCTGAGTATCACCGGGTATGGCCCAAATCTCTCCTCTGCAAAACAAACAAACAGATGTTTGTTCCTGAGTTCTATGAATTGGAACAAGAGGAGGGGATCATGGGATTTGATTCATGTCTTTGATCAACCTTTGATTCATGGCTAATGACACAGCACCAGATAACTGGGACTTGAAACTGGCATTTGAAGTGCGTTGTGTGGGACCAGCCATCTTGTGTACCTGAGCCTGTCACCTGTGGATCTGGTGCTCTCCTCAATTTAAGATGACAGGATTCAGCAGAGTGTGGCAGAACTGCTTCCTGCAGGAACCCTCCCACACGCTTGAAAATCACAAGTTGTCAAAGTTCTGTGTGGGTAGAAGAAAACCACACGAGAGGCCAACTCCAGACTCTCCCCCAGCAAAGCGTGGCTAATTCATGGTGCTGGGAGGGCAAGAGGCATGGAAAGGGACCCAGGGTAGAAGTCTCTGGAAAAGATTCGCTGTGAACATGGATGTAGGAACCATGTTGTCTTTCCAAGAGGGAGCAAAGCTCTCAGAGTTTCTTACATTGGGAAGTTCTGCAGAAATTTCTTTTAGTTCATCTACCACATTGGCAGAAACAGCCCGTCAAGCACAATACGGCCAGGTAGGCTCAATTCATCTGTCAACAAGATTCTGGGGTTCAAATAAAAGAGGCCATGCCAGGGCGTCACGTCTTACACCTCAGAGGATTCCACGCCCCAACCGTCACCGCACACCTCTGTCAGTGAAGCCCCGTCAGCTGGCACAAACCATGCCTGCCGGCTTCCAGGCTCCTCCGGGATGCGTGTATAAAACCTCTCTGGTTCTGTTACTGGTGACTACCTCTGCCAACTCCTCTGGGGACCTCATGACAGAGAATCAGCATTCCCCTCCATAGCTTTAAAGAAAGGTTCAACAGGTGCAAATTTGACTGCATTTGAAAATCCTGAAGCCATTTGTACATTTGGATCAAACTTTTCGTTCTTTATGGAAAAACAAATGTATTTATTATTTATCAAGAAAAAAAACGGGAACGGTACAATTCCATGTTATCTGGAATCAGGCAACTCATTCTAGAAAAACATGCGCAATCTCTGAGCCAGATACTCAAAGGACTTGTGCAGTTTCCTTAGAACAATGAAGTTTCCTTTATAAGAAAAAAAATGGGAGGAGTAATGTTTGTGATAGTCACAGAAAATTAGATGGCACGTATTACCTACCACAAAACTGCTTCAGTGCAGCTTTACCACAGACCCCCTATGACAGTAATAACTTTGTTAAAAAAGGATAAAGCAGAAAAATAGCTTTATTTTTCTGAGTAGCTTCCTAAAACTAAACTGATACATAACACCCAATCCAAGTTGCATCTCAAGTTTTAAGTTATAAAATACATAAGATATCAATAGACAATATACAGAAACCAACAAAACAAACCTACTTTTAGGCACGAATCATTGTAGTGTGACCTACCCAACTCTCCAAAATAGATCACAATCTACTCGAAAGCGGCTAAATTGATCATTGCTTTTAGGGTCAGAGAGATAGCTGAAAAGGATGAGCACCTGGTCTCAACAGGAGCTCTGGGCTCGGTCCCTGGAACCACATGGCCCCCAAGCATCAACCGAACACCACTGGGTGTGGCCAAAAAAAGAAAAGAAAATTTCCAAATTGATATGAGGCATGTACAGGTGGGGGAAAAAAAAAGAGCTGACTTTGTGACAAAAGAGAAATATTGGTTTCCCTTAAGAAAAACCTATCTTTCCTGTTTTATTTGTTTCAGTGAGGGGCTGTGCCATGATTAAGCACAGCTCAGAACTGTGTGTGGAAGAAGAGATGATCCACATCAGACCCTAAGTTTGTATCTCTCGATCTTTCAGCATATGTGGAGCCTCAGTGCCGCAGAGACTCACGGGAGCAAGGCTGTGGGACTTGATCCAAGAGCTGTACCAAGGTCTGGTCAGCAGAACAAGGAACATTAAACATCCCACACTGAGTTGGTGCTTGATGCTTCACTTACAGAGGGAGGCCAGGGCGACTGACACTGGCCCAACCTTGTATTGAATCCAACTTTTGGTCTACTATTTATTTGTAATAGGGGCCACTCCTGAAAGGGCTTCGTCCATGGGATGCCAGAGCTGTGATGCCTTGGGGGTACCTGGGGGTCTTCAGGGGATGCAACTCAAAGTCTTGCTCCTGGGAGGCACATGCTTCCTTGTACATGAGGCATGTACCCACTTGAATATCTCCCCAGCCCATCTAGCCAGAGTCCTGTTTGTGCAGATCACTGGAATTTTTTTTTCTCAGCACGGAACTAGAAAAATAAAGATTCCCTAAAAATAAATTAAAGCGGGGGCTGGAGCAATAGCACAGCAGGTAGGGAGTTTGCCTTGCACGTGGCCAACCCCAGTTCGAATCCCAGCATCTCATATGGTCCCCTGAGGACTGCCAAGGGTAATTCCTGAGTGCAGAGCCAGGAGTAACCCCTGTGCATCACCAGGTGTGACCCAAAAAGCAAAATTAATTAATTAATTAATTAAAGCAACTTCAGGTTTTAGCTTGTGGGAAGTAAAATTAAAAATATCACAAATAAGTGATGCCCAAAGTAGGAACATTACAGCTGAGAAGTTAAAATAGTGAATAATGGAACAGTGCACTAAGCAAGCAATGCCACTGAGAGGTCTAGCTCATCATCAGAATACTAGTGCTCATTCATTTTTATTTAGAAGCAAGGGATCTAGTGGCAGTATTTTAGAAATTTGCATATTGTGCAAAATTTTATGAAAGACAATACTTTTTGGAAGCTCAAGAAGATTTCATTAGAGCAGGAGAACTGAGCTTCAGTAGGGAGCTTGCTAGGGGCATGGGGTGTGGGAGGATCCATTAGGGAAGGTATGGAGGACAGCGGGGGGAGGCGGAAAGTGCCCTCCACAGAGGCAGGCTGGGGGCCAGGAGGGAAACTTGAGACAATAGTGGAAAGTGGTCTCTGGACTATGAGCTAAGCAAAAGCCCCACGCTGGCCAACGTGGCGTGGAGTACACCATACTATGAGGCGCAGGAAGGGGGATGAGGGGGAAAAATTAAAAAAAAAATGGAAAAGGAAAAAGAGAAAAAAAAAGAGAGAGAGAGAGTTATGTCAACTATAGTGAGTTTTGTGTTGAATTATGGAATGTAATCAAGGTAAAGAAAAAATGAAGTGAAATTCACTAGTTATACAGTAGGGGGTAGGGGGTGGGGGCGGGGGGTAAACTGGGGTTTCTGGTGGTGGAATTTGGGCACTGGTGAAGGGATGGGTGTTTGAATATTGTATAACTGACATATAAACCTGAGAACTTTGTAACTTTCCACATGGTGATTTAATAAAAATTTAAAAAAAAAATAGTGGAAAGTGGTGGACACTGAAAGAATTGCTGTTGAACATTGTACGTTGTACGCCCGAAACTCAATCATACATATCTTTATAACTTGGTCATCCTGGGTGATTGAATAAAAACAGTGATCAACTTTTAAAAGAGGATTTTGTTATAATGCATTTTTATCGCCAGAGTCTCTAGGATAGGGGGCCTAAGCACTACTAAAAGATTGTACTGTATTCCTAATATACAGACTTTTCATGTGTTTTCTCTTTTTTCAAAATCAATAAGATGGTTTTGTATCTTATTAAATGCAAGTAACTCGGATTATCTTTTAGTCCGTATGAAATCCCATATTTCCACTTCCCCAGCAGGGTCTGATACAGTTCGCTAAACACAGAACTCCTTTAAGATGTCGATGTTGTGGGGAAGTATCCGTGCACGTTTTCTAAATTAGCCATTTTACTTTTCTTGGCCATGTTTTAATTACATGGAATTATTCCAATCAAGGCTGGGGATTTCACCTGCCCAACCCACGAGGCAGTGATCTACGCTCTCAGCACCTATAAATCATGAGGAATGGAGATGCGGTCAGCGACAGGGAAAGGGTTAAAACCAGACACCTAAATGAGTTCCAGCTCCGCAACCCTCCAGCTTTGCAGCCAGGAGGGTCTCAGTGGTGACACCGCAGGGCTGCTGGGGCCAAGCTAAAGGCCTTCTCCCCGGGCTTCAAGCATGACTCAGCTTTTCTTTATAGATTACAAAAAAAAGAAGAAAAGGAATAATAATGAAACTCTTTGAGGAGATAGCCTGGACTAACAGACGGTGCCAAGGAGGTAAGAGCTGTGTGGCCACTAGGAAGGACCAGAGAGAATAGAGAGTCTGGAGAATCCCCACCCCGCAGGAAGGAGACTTAACTTCCTCCCGGCGTGCCTGCACTCACACCCACCAGCAAAGGAGCCTGCAACATGGGCTGTAATCTCCGAGTTTCCTCTGGGTAGTAGTGATTTGTTTCTAGCCTTAAACACAGAGGCTTAACTGTGAAGCCAGAGAACGAGGCTCCAAGACCTGGGGCATGCCATCTGCCTAGCATTAAGCGAGAACTGAAAGTCAGCTACAGAAGCACAGTCATTTCTAACATGATTTATGTTCCATCTTTGAACGTGGCAGGAAGACTGGAAAAGATATTTGGAAGCCAATGCTTCCTCTGAATAAAGTAAACGAGCCCGCGCTAAGCCCCTCTCTTGGACCACGCCGGCCTGTTCGATAAGTTGCCAATGGAGCGTCTGTGAACCCTGGAGCAAACTGGCCATGGGGGACGAGAAAACACCCCCAGGCCAACGATCAGGGCTACCGTAAACGCACAGAGCACAGAACAAACAGCAGGGTCAGACGACAGGTATCCAGGATATTACTCAAACACACATCCAGCTCAAAGCTGACAAGATAATCTCTTCCTGCGAGTGCAAAGCAGACTGGAATGCTGTGGCTCTGACCCATTCAAGGAAAGAAAGAAGAAAGTGCAGTTCTCCAAGGGTTCCAGTCTCGTGCTCTTTATGCAGGCAAAACTCCAGCCGACTTCAAAGGAGGTGCTGCCTCCAGAGGGAGGGCGGGCGGAGGCCCGTCCTGAGCCCGCCGAGGGGATCGTTTCCACGATCGGGTTGCCATCTACATTTGGTGGACGGGCACCACATGCAAATATGCCAGATGCAAGATGAAACGGATGGAAAAAAAAAAAAGAAGTGAGAAATAGCTTGGAGATTTGCTTGCACGAGAAACCTCGGAATTCCCAGAAAATCACTTAGTGTGGGGCATTTAATAAGTTATTCCAAAGGTCTCAAGAGAATAAGGGGTTTCTGATTATATTTAGAAAAACCTTGAGGGGGGGTGTGTAATCACACTGAAGCAGATCGCATACTCACAAAATAGTATACTTACAAGATATGTCCCCAAAGTTAAGTACTCTCAGGTCAGCAACATCTTTCTAATTGAATATAGATTATATTTTCACAGTAATATTTTAACATACATGATCTTGATCAAAGAAGAGCCTCAGACACAACAAGTATACTTACAGGAGGACCTGTGGCCGGGAGAGAGTAAAAAACAAAGGGAGAAAGAATTAGTGGATAGGCAAAATATTAAGATTAAATACAAATTAGAGCATTAACATATAAGAGCAAATCACAAGGAATGTAGAAATTACTTAGCATTTACTAATTCTTCTTATTTGGGGGACCAAAATTTCTTTGAGACCACATTCAAAAGTATAGCTATATGCATCCACACCCAAATTTCACATAAAATACCAAGAAACGTTCAGATTCGCTGAGGCCTGTCTACAGAGCATGAATAATGATATCTGAAATGAATGTTACCTATCTTATCTAAGTAAAAAGTTAGATAAGATATGAATCAGACAGACTGGTATTTGGTTATTTATGGATTAGTTGTGGAGAAATGATATATATTTATATTGAGTTTGGCAAAACAAAAAAATTAGAAATATAGCCTTTCCTTTTCATTCAGTAGCACTGTCAGTTTAGAAAAGACTAAATCTTGATGGTTATTTAAGTTTCTTCATACCTACACATTCTCACAGAAAAAAAAAATTCCCATATCATACGCCCAATGACAACTCCAGCCATAAGTTGCCAGGAATGTGGTCACTAATTTTTTATGTTTCCGACACAACTTTGCATAAACACAAATTTGTCACTTTTTCCTCATTCTCTTTTGACACAAGATTGAATCTATGGTTACTGGATGGTTTCGTCAATTGCTTTTCCTCCAAACAAATTTATAAAGCTTTTATGTAGAAGAAATGCTCCTTGGAATAATACATGTTTTCAATTATTTACATTTGATAACTTTTAGACATAACTTTTGAGCATATGCTGACAGAAATGTAGCACGAATGAATAAAGTTTCATAAGTTCTTTAACCTTGGCACACTCCCCCAGCAGGCCGGGGAAATGAGACAAAATGATTAGCCTCCCATTTGCTCCTTTTCATAGGTTAATATTTTGGCTGTTTCAACACCTCATAACTGATAGTCTTTGATACTGACACTTAGAGATATAATCTTGTAAAACAAATAACACTTCTCAGCACACTAGAATTAAGTCGTAAATGAAATGAAAACCCGCTTCCTACTAAGAAAGAATTGGTAGCCTGGTAAACCTTTCGGACCCTTAGATAAGAAGTGAACTCCTTATTTGAACTTACTGGTTTTCATTTAAAAAAAAAAAACAACTTTCCCCCTTCACTGTGCATCCAGGGATTGTTCTGGTCATTTGGAGAAAAAAAAATGTACATTTTCTAAGTTGCCTGCCTGCCCAGGCTTTTATTTCCTCATCCATGAGCAGAAATGCAAGCCCGATGAGGAAGGCATGCAGCATTTGAAATCGATGGTCTTACCAGAGAATCACCCAATCCTCAGCCCGTGAAAGGAGAGGAAAAACATGATAAAACTGTGCTGGTTGGCTGAAACAGCTGTAGCACTTCCCAAGACGTGTGCCCCAGTGACCGAAGCAGATGTTTTTGCAGGGAGCCTACACCGGCGACCACCCAGGGAGATGGAGTGCGTGTGGTGTCACCCCACTGTTGGCAGCTAGCAGCCCCCTGCTGTCGCCCGAGTGGTCAGTGGCCAGAACTGCGAGCTGGAGGTCGTTCAACAGCAATTAACGTTATCTTGCAAACTTCTCCTGCCTATCCGTCAACGGGAGGAGATCCAAACCATTGTAGGGTTAGCAGATTCAAAGACACGCACGTGCACGCGTGCAACTGCCAACAAGACCCAGACTCGGGCTCAGGAGGAACAGAGAAAGGAACCTGAGTGGAACCTACGAGGCCGCACCCTCAGGACACTCACCAGACTCTCCTCTCCGACCCCTTTTGCCTCGTTTCCCAGGAGGTCCTGAAAGACAAAGAAGAATACTTTTCAGCGGGGTTGAACTTCTTTGAATTTTCTGATTCCAAGATGGCCATTAAATAATTTCTACATGTTTAGTACCATTTTTCTTTTCTTTTTAAAAAACATTCCTATATTTAAATTTGGTTGTGGTGGTGGTTGTTTTTAATCGAATCACTGTGAGATACAGTTATAAAGTTGTTTGTGATTGGGTTTCAGCCATACAATGTTCCATCACCCATCCCTTCACTTGTGTACCATTTTTCAAGAATGACCTTGAGAAAGGGACCAGGTATTCGCTGCAGGTCAGCACATGGTCACTGCTTTTAATGGCAAATGCCTCTCTAGGAAGTCAGTCACCGAGTATCACTTTGGAGCATTAAGGACTCAGAACTTGGTTCATCCTACCTGGATATCACCAATAGAGTGAAGAAAAGGTTTGGCTAAACAAAGAGATGGTGTTCAATTTGACATTTCTGAGGAAAGTTTCAGCATATTAATCATCAAAAGTATTCAGAACAAATAAGCACAGGAGACTTTCATTTTAGAGAGTCGGCCCATCTGGGTTCTCTTGAAAATCACAGCAAGTTTCATGCATCCTATAGCCAAAGAGCTCTTCCTTACAAATATCTATTGAATGTGACTTTTCATATGCTGGAATTCCACTAACTAGAATACAACTGAATTATGATCCCAACCGTTTTATTCTTCTAGGGGCCCACCCAGCAGTGCTGGCATATGCATGTGGGGGGGGGTACTAAGGCTAACTCTCAGTGGTTCTCGGGAGCACCAAGAGCATACAGCTATTCTGGGGGCCACGCTGTTACAGGGATCAAGCCCAGGACCCCCTGCATGGTAGGCACAGGTGATGTGATCGAACGTCTGAACCACAACTCCAGCCTGAGCAAGAAAAAGAATTTTTCAAGAAACCAAGAAATAAGAGTAGAGCAATTCTAACACAACTGCCTAAAGGGTCGGCCCACCAGAAGATTTAAAGTAATAGATCCCTCAGGTGGGAAGCCAGTTACACAGAGAAGGAAGACTAGAAGTCGAAGATACGGAGCGGAGAGCAAAGTGACAAGAGGCTGCACGACAGTTTTCAAGTTGGAAAGAACAAATGGGGATGGAAATTCTTTTAAATTTACAAATCATACTAGATTTCTCCTCCCCCCACCGTGTCTCTTTCTCTTAAGGCTCGATTACAGTTCAAGTAGTGTGTTTACAGTAGGATTGGCATTTATGGTCTGGATGAACATACTTACCTCCCTGCCCACCACCAAACTGCCCACGACCCCTCACCCCATGCTACTGTTTCACCTCCCACCCACCTGCTCCTTCATCTGGAGTTCCCAGCAAGAATATTCACTTCGAGAAGAGGGTCTTACCATCACGATAAGAAACAGAAGACTAGAGTGGGAATTTTTTTGAGCTTAGCAAACTAATACTTAAGTGCAACTCACGGGAAGACATATAGATGATCTTTACAATGGGAATAAAGAGAACTGTAGGGTGAGTACTGTGTATATGACAAAACAATTTGATACTACTTCTGAATTGAAGGGAAAATCATTTTTTTATATGAGATGAAGTTGCTAGTGGACAGCCAGAAAAAGGGAAAAGTAAGGAAAGACAAATTATCGGTGTTTCCCAGATAAACCCAAGGTTAACCATAGCCAGAAAAGATAAGGACTGTTTCATCCCAAATGGGGTTATGTCGAACCAGCCAGGCACGCGCAGCAGGAACAAACACAGAAGCTGGGACCTGACGCCTGTTCACTGAATGGGGCCCAGATCCTCGCAGTAGAACTTTTGTGTGGATTCTTGCACAGAATATATGGCGCTGCAAGAATGAACGGGCAGAGAAAAGCTAAAATCAAACACAGAGGAAGCGGAAACTGAGAAACCGAGAACTCAGGAATGAATATCAGAAAACAGGAAGGCTCCAAAGCCAGCCTGTCCTTCATGCTAAAAAACAAAACAACAACAAGGAAACTCTCACAACAACCAACACGGCTCGTGCTTCAGAGAAACAACCTTGCTTTGGAACAGGACGCAAACTGCCAGCCTGAGACGGGATTGATGAAAAATTCGCAGATAATTGGGCCATGCCGTCAAAGCCAGTATTGACAAACCCAACTGCAGACAGAGCCGGTCTCCAACATAGCAATAAGAGCTTACGCTGAGCCAATTCTTTGGCCCCGGAACTAATACGGTTGGAGCTCTAATTGTCTCCAATGATGTAGCCACATGTGGGTTCTTCTGACAAGTTAGGTAAGTGCCTAGAGAGAAATAGAGGCTAATCTTGGAACTTTCTGGTGGACTTGGAGTGGCTGGTATTTCTGCATATATCTGGTAGATCAAATGAATCCCCAAACTTGGTCACTGTCTCTCTCGTCATTTTCCACCCTGTCAGTATTCCAAGACTGAGCTTAAACACAATCTCTGTTCTCTGAGAAGAAAACTTTTCGACACGATTTTAAAAACATGTGACCACAAAAGTACTTACGATTAAGTACACAACTGAGATTAATACACAATTTGAGAAAGCTCAATTGAGGAACATTTTTTAAATTGGAAACTGGGAAGATAGTAGAGTGGGCAGGGCACTTGCCTTGCATGCAGTCAATCCGGGTTTGAGGCTTGATTTCCAAGCATCCCATGTGGCCCCCTAAGCTCCACCAAGAGTGAGCCCTGAATGTAGAGCCAGGGGTAAGCCCTAATGGGCTGATGGGTAGGGCCCCAAATAAAACAAGGCAAAAAAATTTAAAAAATCATAATTAGCTGAATATTTTGTTTTCTTGGTTTGGTTTGGTTTTAACCCCTTGCCTTCTTCTTTTTTTTTTTTTTTTTTAAATATTTGTGCATTTATTTTTTTTTTCTATCAAAATCAACATAACTTTTGTTTTTATTGATTAATGTTAATTGTTGGTAATTATTAGGAAGAAAAAATATAGACAAGATTTCAGTATATAGTTTTTTTTATCCCCAAGAAAAATATATGATTTGTATTTTTATTTTATTTTTTTTTTTATTATTTTTTTTCTTTTTATTTTTTTTTTTATTTATTTATTTTTAATTAGAGAATCACCTTGAGGGTACAGTTACAGATTTATACACTTCTGTGCTCACACTTCCCTCATACAAAGTTTGGGAACCCATCCCTTCACCAGTGCCCATTCTCCACCACCCGTAAACCCAGTGTCCCTCCCACCCTCCCCAATCCCATATCCCCCCCACCCCACCCTGCCACTGTGGCAAGGCATTCCCTTCTGCTTTCTCTCTCTAATTAGCTGTTGTGGTTTGCAACAAAGGTGTTGAGTGGCCGCTGTGCTCAGTCTCTAGCCCTCATTCAGCCCGCAACTCCCTTCCCCCACATGGCCTTCGACTGCAATGTAGTTGGTGATCGCTTCTCTGAGTTGACCTTTCCCCGGAACGTGAGGCCAGCCTCGAAGCCATGGAGTCAACCTCCTGGTACTTATTTCTACAGTTCTTGAGTGTTAGTCTCCCACTCTGTTATTCTATATACCATAGATGAGTGCAATCTTTCTATGTCTGTCTCTCTCTTTCTGACTCATTTCACTCAGCATGAAACTTTTCATGCCCATCCACTTAACTACAAAATTCTTGACCTCCTTTTTTCTAACAGCTGCATAGTATTCCATTGTATAGATGTACCAAAGTTTCCTCAACCAGTCATCCGTTCTGGGGCATTCGGGTTTTTTCCAGATTCTGGCTATTGTAAACAGTGCTGCGATGAACATACATGTGCAGATGTTGTTTCGATTGTACTTTTTTGATTCTCTGGGATATATTCCCAGCAGTGGTATTGCTGGGTCAAATGGGAATTCAATATCTAATTTTTTGAGAGTCGTCCAAATTGTTTTCCAGAAGGGCTGAACCAGTCGGCATTCCCACCAGCAGTGAAGAAGGGTCCCTTTCTCCCCACATCCTCTCCAACAGCGGTTGCTTTTGTTCTTTTGGATGTGTGCTAGTCTCTGTGGTGTGAGGTGGTATCTCATGGTTGTTTTGATCTGCATCTCTCTGATGATTAGTGATGTAGAGCACTTTTTCATGTGCCTTTTGGCCATTCGTATTTCTTCCTTGGTAAAGTTTCTGTTCATTTCTTTGCCCCATTTTTTGATGGGGTTGGATGTTTTCTTCTTGTAGAGCTCAACCAGTGCTTTATATACCATTGATATCAACCCCTTATCTGATGGGTATTGTGTAAATATCCTTTCCCATTCTGTGGATAGTCTTTGTATTCTGGTCACTGTATCTCTTGCGGTGCAGAAGCTTTTTAGTTTAATGTAGTCCCATTTGTTGATCTCTGTTTTTACTAGATTGCTTAGTTCCGTGTCACCTTTGAAGATACCCTTATCTTCAATATCGTGGAGGGTTTCGCCGACCTTGTCTTCAATGTACCTTATGGTTTGTGGTCTAATGTTGAGGTCTTTAATCCATTTTGATCTGACTTTTGTGCATGGTGTCAGTTCAAGGTCTAAACCCATTTTTTTGCATGTGGTTGTCCAGTTGTGCCAGCACCATTTGTTAAAGAGGCTTTCCTTGCTCCACTTCACTTCTCTTGCTCCCTTATCAAAGATTAGATGGTCGTACATTTGGGGTTGTGTGTAGGGATATTCCACCCTGTTCCATTGGTCTACGGCTCTGCCTTTGTTCCAGTACCATGCTGTTTTAATTGTTACTGCTTTGTAGTAAAGTTTGAGGTTGGGGATGGTGATGCCTCCCATCATCTTTTTCCCAAGAATTGTTTTAGCTATCCTTGGACGTTTGTTATTCCATATGAATTTTAGGATTGCTTGGTCCATTTCTTTGAAGAATGTCATGGGTATATTTATAGGGATCGCATTGAATCTGTATAATGCTTTAGGGAGTATTGCCATTTTGACAACATTGATTCTCCCTATCCACGAGCAGGGTATATGTTTCCATTTCCTCATGTCCTCTTTGATTTCATGGAGTAGCGTTATGTAGTTTTCTTTGTAAAGGTCTTTTACTTCCTTGGTTAAGCTGATTCCGAGGTACCTGATTTTCTGGGGCACGATTGTGAATGGGATTGCTTTTTTCATGTCCCTTTCCTCTGCCTCATTGTTTGCATATATGAAGGCCATGGATTTTTGGGTATTGATTTTGTAGCCTGCAACTTTACTGTATAAGTCTATTGTTTCTAAGAGTTTCTTAGTAGAGGTTTTAGGCTTCTCTAGATATAGTATCATGTCGTCTGCAAATAGTGAGAGTTTGATTTCTTCCCTTCCTATCTGGATGCCCTTAATCTCTTTTTCTTGTCTAATAGCTATCGCAAGTACTTCCAGTACTATATTGAAGAGGAGTGGTGAGAGTGGGCATCCTTGTCTTGTGCCTGATCTCAGAGGAAAGGCCCTTAGTTTTTCCCCGTTGAGGATAATGCTTGCCGTAGGCTTGTGATAGATGGCTTCGACTATCTTGAGGAAAGTTCCTCCAAACCCCATTTTGGCGAGGGTTTTCATCATGAAAGGATGTTGGATCTTGTCAAATGCTTTCTCTGCATCTATTGATATGATCATATGGTTTTTATCTTTCCTTTTGTTGATATGCTGGATTATGTTGATTGATTTCCGAATGTTAAACCATCCTTGCATCCCTGGGATGAATCCCACTTGGTCGTGGTGTATGATCTTTTTGATGAGTTGTTGGATCCTATTTGCTAGTATTTTGTTGAGGATCTTCACATCGGTGTTCATCAGGGAAATTGGTCTGTAATTTTCTTTCTTAGTGGTGTCTTTGTTTGCTTTTGGTATTAGGGAGATATGTGCTTCATAGAAACTGTTTGGGAGAGTTCCTGTTTTTTCAATTTCCTGGAAAAGTTTGAGGAAAACAGGCAATAGGTCTTCTTTAAATGTTTGGAAGAATTCGCCAGTGAAACCATCTGGGCCTGGGCTTTTGTTTTTGGGGAGGTTTTTGATTACCGTTTCAATTTCCTTAACATTGATGGGTCTATTCAGGTATTCCAGGTCTTCTTTCTTCAGTGTTGGGAGATTGTAGGAATCAAGGAATCCATCCATTTCTTTTAGGTTCTCCTTTTTTGTGGCGTAAAGACTTTCAAAGTAGTCTCTAATGATCTTTTGAATCTCACTGGTTTCTGTTATGATGTCCCCCTTTTCATTTCTGATTCGATTTATTAGAGTTTTCTCTCTTTCTTTCTTTGTGAGACTTGCTAGCGGTTTATCAATCTTATTTATTTTCTCAAAGAACCAACTCTTTGTTTCATTGATCTTTCGGATTGTTTTTTTGGTTTCGATGTCATTAATTTCTGCTCTAATTTTTATTATTTCTTTCCTTCGGTCTGGTTTGGGGTCCTTTTTCTGGTCCTTTTCTAGGGTCTTGAGTCGTAAAGTCAAGCTATCTATGTGGGTCCTTTCTTCCTTCCTGAGGAATGCTTGGAGAGCTATAAATTTTCCCCTTAACACGGCTTTAGCTGCGTCCCATAGGTTTTGGTAGCTCGTGTCTTCATTCTCATTTGTTTCTAAGTATCTTTTGATTTCTTCCTTGATTTCCTTCTTGACCCACTCATTGTTCAACATGGAATTGTTTAATTTCCAGGTGTTTGATTTGATTTTCCGTATTTGTGGGTGGTTAGCTTCTATCTTCAGCGCATCGTGGTCTGAAAAGATGGTTGATACAATTTCTATTTTTCCGATTCGATTGAGGTATGTTCTGGGGCCCAGTACATGGTCTATTTTTGAAAATGTTCCATGTGCACTGGAAAAGAATGTGTATTCTTTCTTTTTGGGGTGTAAGGCCCTGTATAGGTCTATTAGGCCTCTCTCTTCAATTTCTTCATTCAGGGTCAGTGTTTCCTTGTTGAGTTTTGTTCTTGTGGATCTATCTAGAGGTGATAAGGCCGTATTGAAGTCTCCGACTACAATTGTGCTGTTAGTGATGTCCTCTTTGAAGTCTGTTAGGAGTCGTTTTAAATATTTAGCCGGTCGTTCGTTAGGAGCATATACGTTTAAGAGTGTGATTTCTTCCTGTTGTACATATCCCTTGATAAACAGAAAATGACCTTCGCTGTCCCTTTTGATCTTTTTCATCCTGAAATCTATGTTGTCGGATACCAGGATGGCCACTCCAGCTTTTTTAAGGGGGTTGTTTGCTTGGAGGATTGTTTTCCATCCTTTGACTTTGAGTCTATGTTTACTCTGTTTGTTCAGGTGTGTTTCTTGCAGGCAACAGAATGTTGGGTTTAATTTCCGGATCCATTTAGCTACTCTGTGTCTCTTGATAGGTGCATTTAGGCCATTGACATTGAGAGAGATTATTGTGATGTGGTTTTGTGTCATCTTTCTGTGGGATTTGTTGTTCTTATGGGGCTCCTCCTTGCCTTACAGTAGCCCCTTTAGACCTTCTTTCAAGATTGGTTTTGAGTCTATGAAGGACCTGAGCTGTTGTTTATCCGAGAAGTAGTGTATGGTTCCTTCGAGTTTGAGTGAGAGTTTAGCCGGATAAAGTATTCTTGGTGAGGCATTCATTTCGTTGAGTTTTTTCACTATGTCCCACCATTGTCTTCGGGCTCGGAGGGTTTCTTCTGACAGATCGGCCGTAAATCTGAGGGGTGCTCCTTTGTATGTGATTTCCCTCTTTGACCTTGCTACTTGTAGAATTGTGTCTCTATCTACAGCATCCGCCATTCTGACTATGATATGCCTTGGAGTCTTTTTATTTGGGTCTCTTTTTGCTGGCACTCTTCGGACTTCTTGTATCTGGACGCCTGCCTTGTCCAGCTCTGGGAATTTCTTAGTGATGATGTCTTTGACTATGTTTTTTTCATTGGGGTTACTTCCCTGTGGTTCTGGTACTCCAATGATTCTTATGTTGTTCCTCTTGAAGTCATCCCCCAGGGCTCTGATTCTCTCTATAGCCATTTTGAGGTCTTTGGCCATGATTTGTTGCTGTCTGTAAGCTTTCTGCAGCTCATCCTCAAGCTCGCTGATTCTGTCTTCGGCTGTAGTCATTCTGCTGTTGAGGGCATCTAGTGATATTTTTATTTCATCTACCGATTGCTTTATTTGTGAGACTTCGGTTCGAAGGTTTGAAATTTCTGCTCTCATTTCTGCTCTCATTTCTTCCTGTATTTTCTTGGTAGACAGTTCCAGCGCTTGATTCATCTCCTCCCTTAATTTATTGGATGTCTGTTCCATATTTGCTTGGAGTAGGTCGACTCTCCTCCATATTTCCTCTCTGAATTGTTTATCTGAGAGGTCGTAGATGTTGGGAGACTCTTTTGAGGTTTCTAGTATCTTTTCTTCTCCCTCTCTTGGTGGAGGGGATTTTCGCTGTTTCTTCATATTGTCACGGAAGTGCAGAGTTGGAACCTTGTAGTTCTTTATTCCTCTTCCTTTTTGTGGGAAGAAGGGGCTCCACCCCTTGCCTTCTAATTCTCACTGTATTGCTTGTTGGAAGGAATAAATCAATTAAAATGGATGAAAGACTTAAAACTAAGACTAAAAACGACATGACTCCTAGAAGAAAACATAGGAAAAAGCTCCCTGATTTAGGGCTTGGAGATCACTTAAGGATAAGATACCTAAAGCAAAAATAAATGGGGGGACTAAAATGTTTCTGCACAACAGAAGATCTCATCAACAAAGTAAAAACAACCCACACACAGGATGGGAGAAAATATTCTCAAACTACATACCTGACAACAGGCTGAATATTCAGAATATGTGAGGCATTTCTACAAGGAATAATCAAGCTAAAGAATCTGATTTAAAGTAGGCAAAGGATCTCAACACACTTTTCCTGAAGTCATATATGTAGCCAGAAGTATTTCAGAAGGTCCATGAAGGTCCAGGGAAAGTTACATGAAATAGTACTACTACACTACCAATGATCAGTAAACGCAGATCCAAACCACAGCGCGACCCCCCACCCCTCACACCTGTGATTACGGCTGCTATTAACAATTAAAAATAAGTGTGAAAGGTGTGGAGAAGATGGAGTGTAAAGTGATACATCCACTAAGAAAAGAAGCACGGTGGCTTCTAAAAAATAACCCAAGCATGAAATAGAGGTAGAACTACCATATAAACCAGAAATTGCACTTACATCCTTCTATCCAAAAGATTAAAAGTGAGACTCTCACAGAGAGCCCAGTATTCTATTTCATCGAGGCGTTCCTCACAATACCCAGGACATGAGAGCAATTGTCCTGCTGATTACTGTCCCATTCCTCAATAAAAACTGCAGAACTGTATTGCAAATCATAATGCCCCAAAGTAGAGAGAGAGTATGGAGGAAATTGTCTGCTATGGGGTTGGAGGAAGGGTTTGAAAGGTTGGGGGGGAATACTGAAGACATTGGCGGTGGAGAATGGGCACTGGTGGAGGAATGGGTGTTTGATCACTGTATGACTGAAACTCAAACTCAAAAGCTCTGTAAGTATTGTAACTGCATCTCCTGGCGATTCAATAAAATAAATAAATAAATAAATAAATAAATAAATAAATAAATAAATAAATAAATAAATAAATAACTGCAGAACAATCTGCCACATCCCCACAGGCTGCAGTGGTTCAGAGAAGTTTCCTCCCGAGACACAGAGATTCTCTAGGAACATGAAGAACAGAACAAAGCCCCCAGCACCCTGAGGTCTGGCAAAGCACAGTCCATGTTCAAACACCGAACTGTAACTCTGCAGAGTGAAGATTCTGGAGCCCGCCATGGGAAGTGCCCAAGCGAGGGCTAGTTCAATTTGTACGAAGGCGGGAAAGAGAAAGCAGGGTTTGCTGACAGAGACACCGGGCTGTGGATCCCGGGACGGTGAGGAGGCGCGAGGGGAAACCTTAGCCAGCCCACCACAGCCCGGCCAGCCCCAACAGCTGCAGTGGCTCCGTCTGAAGGCAGGAGCCGGCGGGCTCTCGTCCCGGGGCACCCTCCCCCACCCCGCAGCTCCTTCCAGAAAACGAAGGTTTACCTTCAGATCTCCTGGATTAACCTTCCAGGCAGGCACAGATTCATTTCACAGCCTTCCCCGAAGCCCTCCCACCTGCTGGCCTGCCTAATGCCTGGAATTCTTTCAGCATCAGACCAAAGCGCTTTAGTCCACAATTAGAAGTAAAAAGGCTTTAACGGCAAATGCTGGGGGAGGAATATCTGCTACAGTTTCTTCTCTCCATATGCACAAAATGCCTGCATCCCGCGGGCCTCCGAGGTCGGGCTGCCCGAGTTTCATGCTGGACTCCACGCCGGAGTCCAGGAGCCCCCGGGTGCCACACTGAACCTCAAACACTTGCCATCCAAGTGCGCTGGCTAACACCAGTTTACCAAGGCAAGACCTGACCTTTCTGCAGTGTGAAATCAAGGCGAAAGAGGTGGAACGATATGCCCAGGGTTCCATGCCACACACAGGAACCAGTTCCTGGTTCCAAACCTTTGCCCGGCGCCTTGCCTAAGTGTCCCTCTGTGGTGACTCTCTCTGCAGACCCAGAGACAGACACATCCAACACGGTCTGTCCAATAGCTTCAGTGCACCGGCCGGTCTCCCGTTTCTGTCAGGAAGCTAAGGAGGCAGCTTTATTATTATAAACTCCTATTATTATAAGGCATTTCCTCCATTTTTAAAAAGCATAAGGCACATACTAAGAAATGGCTGGGGGGCGTCTATTATAGTTGTAAATTAATCTTTTTTTTCTCTTTTTGGGTCATACCCGGCCATGCTCAGGGATTACTCTTGGCTCTGCACCCAGGAATCTCCTGGCAGTGCCCGGGGGACCATATGGGATGCTGGGAACCAAACCCGGGTCAGCCTCGTGCAAGGCAAACACCCTACCCGATGTGCTAACGCTCCAGCCTGTAAAATAATTTTTTTAAGCATAAGTATCATTAGAGTAAAAATAGTTCGTTAGCATCTTAGTTATAAGCACAAAACACGGAGCTGTTGAGACTGAGCCTTTGCGGGTGTTTGTCATTCCTCTCGCATGCGTGCTGGGGTTGCACACTCAGGCGAGGTCTTCACCAGGACTTGGATTTACGGGTTGCAGAGCTTGTACACATGCTCGCCAGGGATTACCCTGTTTAGTCAACACTCCAACTTACAGTTGTAGAACATACAGGGAGCCAAGTCTTTTGTGGTGTTTACACGAACCTGGCTGGAGTGTGACTGGAAATCAGTGGTGGTACAAGGCACCAGACGGCCGAGCTCCCAGCTTCAAAGAACAAAGAAGCACACCCACTGCATGTGGTGCCACTGGGGATTTGAACCCAGGACCATATGCTTGCAAGACAGGTGTTCTAAGCCACTGCACTACTCCACCGGGCCCTTGATGGCTCTTTAAAGGAATGCTTATATGTGTAGTTGATACATGTCAATATGACTGCACGCCATAGTAATTTTAAAGAGAAAGCACTTTTTCTTTTATTCCAGAGATTTAATTCCCAAAATATTTAAAATTGAGTGTTCTTGACGCTATGTAACAAGGGCTTATTTGTTTTATTGTGTGCTTTTGTTTCAGATTGTCTCAAGTTTCTAATTTCCATGGAATGTCAGTTTATAAAAGAAATTTAATCATAATAAATAATAGGCAATGATTTAAGTTTACAATAGCAAAGCTCCCAAAACTCTCACAACAGAGTATTATTCTAAAATACAATATGTATTTTAGAAACAACAAGTTCAATTGAAAAGGTGTAAAAGCATTTCTCCTATTTTTACAAAGCACAAGAGGCAAAATAATAATGTTTCTGGGATTTTAACATACTATTAGAATAACAAAAATTATAAAATGTGTTATTAAAATGGCTAAAATATTAAAACATATTTTAGTTGTATTAATATCAATGAAGTTACCAAATTATTACTTTCATACCCTAACCAGGTCATATAATTTTAATCAGTATAAATATCTATAATGTACTGGCATTCTAGGATTAATAACTAAGGGGCTGCTTTGTCCAATTCCTAGAGGGGATATTTAAAAACACATCAAATACCAAGTCTTTTCATATCACGTTATTAACATTCTTTCTATGAATGTGTCTATTTTCTAGCTTTTATGCTGGAAACTTTTGATAATTTCAAATAAAATTTACAAAACTGTGGATAAGTTGTACACAGTGAGTGAAGATAAAATATCCATCGTGCATTTGGATGTCTATTGTGTCTCTTAGTATCTATAAAATGGTTTTAAAAAGACCTACTTTCAATGGCTTCTACTTGTGAGTGTGTTAGAAAACAGACACAACAGCCACCGGAGTGTGTTATGGATAGAGACATCTGTGCTGCTTTCAGTGGAAGGGGGACAGCACCAGGGGGCAGTAGCCAAATGATCCCAGAGAGTCACTGATTGAGAAGAAAGTGAGTGTGTCCTTTGAAAATATGCTTCTCATTTATTTTTTAATTTAACTTAATTTCTTACAATTTGATCACATTTAATACGCCAACACCAATCTCAAACCTGTTACACCTTCCCACCACCATATTTCAGATGTTTCCAACCTGAACCCCAAACCCTGACCCCAAAGCAGAACCGAAATAATTTATTCTGTATTGTTTGCTATGAAAAACTGCTGAAAATGCTCCAAAAAAAGTTTCTGTAGAGAGAAGTGTGTGAAGACTGTTGTATTTCACCCAGGGGCCATTAAGCCCTTCTATAAAGGATCACTAACATGTTGTTAAAGGTTGAGCCTTGTGTATATATCAGTAAAAATATATTTCCCTCTAAGGTGGGTTGCCTTCTGCTTTAACCCCCGTCACATGTGGTGCACTACTCTTGGAATATGGGTGGTGTGAGGTATGAGATGTCGCACAGCCGCATATCCAGGAATACGTCACTCGTGGGTGAGGCTCGGCCCGAGTGTGTGGAGAGTGGCCGTGAGCATGGCAGCGGTTGAGTTCTGGAAGTTTCCGGCTGCCGGGGCTGGTCCCTTGGGGTGGGGAGGTCCCTTGGGGCGCCCTGAATGAAACAGCCTGGCCTGGGTCTGGCGGCATGCTATGAAACTATGCTTCTTATAAGGAGAGTTCTAAGCAGTAGGGCATATCTTTATAGAACATTGTTTTCATATTTCTCAGACATCCCCTTGACAGCAGAAGTCTTGCTCCCTCATTTCTGTTATTTTTACCATTTTAACTAAGTGTAAATTAAATTTTTTTCATTTCAATTTATTTTGGTTTTGGACCACACCAAGTAATGTCCAGGGCTTACTCCTGACTCTGTGCTCAGGGATCACTCCTGGTGGGCTCAAAAACACGTAGGGTGCTAAGGATCGAACCCGGGTTGGCTGTGTGCAAGGCAAGTGCCCTATCAACTGTCTTATCTCTCCAGCTTCTATTTCAGTGTTTTAAATGAACACAAGTGATTTATCTGAGAGTTGTGACTTTCAACATTATTTGATCATGAAAATAATTTCTTTTAAATTATTTGAATTTTTGTTCCTTTAAGAACTCAATGGACCAAAAATTGCCTCCTACATTTTCCTCCTGATTCCGTCAGTGTGAGTTCAGTTCTAATAGGCGGTAGATGGAAAGGAAGAACTTCAAGATTACTTTAAAAAAATCCACTGATAACTGCATATTTTTAACTAGGTAAAATAAAATGATCATATTTCTGAGACAATATGGAAGCTCAAAAAAAGTCCTGGAAAATTGTTGCGTTTAAACAGTAAAAGAAAGATTTCCAAATAGAACACAAAAGAACATTTTCTGGGCTTAGTGTAGATTGCTTCGTTCCCAGGGATGGAATTCCAGCAAATGAGGAACTGTCTTGATTGCTGTTTTCAATACCTAGATAATAAATACAGTAGAATATTCCACCGAAACCACTGCAGACTACAAATAGTTTGGTGTTACAGTTCATTGACTTTAATGAGGTCTGAAGTGACACAGTTGTTATTTCTATCATTCTTCTCCACACATAAAGTGTTTCATTATAATGGTACTAGAATGTTCTACCCTGTGATCCTACAGGGGATTTGTCATGACAGCTATTTTTTTTTTCAAATTCTTCTTTCATGAAATGGGGGCTGCAAGATGTCAGAAAGTAAGGGTTGGAACACAGGAGAGGTGTGTTTCTTTGTGAGATAATATGCTTTGCAAGGAATAGCTATTACATACCCATGTAATATATTTACGTGGAAATAAAAGCTTAGTTCCATGCCTGCTGAAAAGTTCTGATGACCCCTCTAGGCCCCACGGTTCTAATGGAATGTAGAGTGGTAAAAGAGCCGTTAAAGTTGAAATTTTTTTAATTTACAGAAAAATATTACAAATCCGTGAGTAGATAGAATTTATCAGGTCCTTAATAAATTAATGTTCGGTTTTTAATCAAGAACATCTTCCCTGCGGGAAGTGGGTGGGGGAAATAGACTGAAAAGTGGGAGCTGGGATTTGTTCTCATTAATGGCTTGTGATATCACAAGTTCTTGCCAAAAAAGCTGATGGATGAGTTTTAATACAGCACCACGCACCCCATTAAACACATCTAAACAACTCAGATATCTTTATATTAGTCACTCAGTTCACTATTTCACATGCCTATTGCCAAAATTAGTTTCCAATAGGGAAAATAATCATAGCAGAACTGATTTAAGACTGAAAATTAGTGATGGAAAAATGAGCAAAGGAAAAAGTTAAGCAGGAGCCGTCTGAACGGGAAGAAGGAGAGGAAGAGGGGAAGGGGGGCATGGTTGGTGCAGGAGAGAGAAACGGGCCTTTTGCGGACACCACAGAACCCAGTGGGAGCACGGCAGGGAAAACAAAAGACTCGGACGCAATAAAAGGCATAAATGTGACATTCTAGTGAGTCCTTGATCTGCCCTGTGTGCAGACCCACTCCTGCTCCATTTCACTTCTTTTTCTTTTTTTTTTTGCTTTTTGGGTCACACCTGGCGATGCTCAGGGGTTCCTCCTGGCTCTGCGCTCAGGAATAACTCCTGGCCATGCCTGGGGGACCATATGGGATGCCGGGGATCAAACCCGGGTCGGCTGCATGCAAGGCAAACGCCCTCCCCATTGTTCTATCACTCCGGCTCCAACCACTTCACTTCTTGACACGAGTTTGTGTGACCACAGTACGAGTCTGGAAATGATGAGACGGGAAGTGTCAGACAGCTCGTAAGTGATGGGGAGAGATTCACCCGAGACAGTTGTGAATGCTGAGCCTAAAGAGCCCACTGTTTGCCAAGACACTGTGTCCTGACACAGCACACAGGGGAGCCACTAAGGAAAACAGGGGCTCGGAATAAATTTAGAAAGAAGAGGTTCATGAGTTTTTCTAAAAACCTCTGTTTACAATTTTAGTTTATAGGCTCATTTTTAGTATTTTACTTTAAATGTAAAATAGTCATGAGTAATTACCAGCTAAAAGTTAATAAACCTTTTATTTTACAAAGTTAAAATTTTACTGTCCTTTCTCCAGACACAGAAACACTCATGATTAAGTTCGGTGGCGGGGTCGGGGGGTGGTGATTAGCACATATTTATGCATATATTCCATCAATCTACTTTTACACCATGTATGCCAAGATTTTTGGCAGGGCAATGGGGTAGTAAGAACACTTAACACTACCCTCCTAAAAAAAGCTTAACTGTACAATACAGTATTGTTAGCCCTGGCATGCAACCCAGTTTTAACAAGTCTGTTACATATAAGTCAGCAGAATGAGACAAATAAGAAAAATATTGATCTTTTAGACATAAAGAATGGTGTCTCTCTTATTCACTGTTGTGTTCACAGTACCTGGTACATAATTAAAGGCTGGTTAAATGAATGGGTAATCTTTAGAAAGCTGAAACAATAACAGTTTTGTAATGGTTTGTCTGGTTTAAAAAAAAAATGGCAGAACCCAACCTTTGAAAGAACTCACTGGGACATACGTTTAGACCTAACTCTGCAACACAACCTGTGACTTTAGACAGAAAACTGAACCCCCACCCTCATCTCAGGCAGACAGAAAATATCAGCTGCACAGGGTCCAGTATTCCCTCTGCAGCTCTGAATCCTAAACTGGTTTCTTTACAGTCTGTCTGCATCCAAAACAAGGCTTGTTCTTTAGTACATTTCATCATGCAATTCCCCTGATCAATGAAATTCCAAATAAACATGCAAGTATTCATTAGCCCAACAGACAAGATTTTCCTTCTGAGAAGACCTAGTTCCACTATTTTTTCAACTCCCAGCTTTCCAGGTTACAAGAGCTACTTTTGACTTACCCTTAATCTTTCATTATTCTTGTCCTCATCTCACTTAAATTGAATTTTTAAAAAAAGCATAACATCAAAATGCCCATCCATTCTCCACTGCCACAGATTTGGCCATTTTCCCAACAATCTCTTTTCCCCCTAAACAGTCATAGATTGTGTTGATACAAATTCTGTCTTCTTGCAACCTCTTCAGTGGCAGTTTAGTAAATAATTTAATCGTTTGTAAATAAAATTACACACTTTTACTATTAGTTTTGCTTTCCTAGACAAGAACAGAAAAGGCATTTTTGTATTTTATACTATAGTGTAAGGAGGAGTTACTATTAGTGCTTTTATCTAAGAAATAATTTTCTCTATCTTGCATTTGGAATGTCATGAATATGAAAGTTCCCTAAAAAATGTCAAACTGTCTTGTAAAACTGAGGGGAAAATACACCGTGCTGGTAGGATAATGGCTGGTCTCTCCAAGAAACAGTAACATAGATGATCATCCCCAGAAAAGCAGGTCTCAGGGGGCCACTAAAAAGAGACCATTTGAAATTTCCTAAGTATCTCATAGAGTTTCATTATGTCCTCCAGGACACTCACAGTTACCTCCTTATAGCTAAATCTCAGATTCATCCTGACAGGCAAATTCCCCGGAACACAAAAACACACTGTGAGTAGGTTTCTGGGGGCAAAATGTTTTCCCATCTGACTGCGTATAAATCTGTCACGTGGCTGCCATTGGCTGTCATGCCAGTGAATATGTTCACTGCGAGGGGCCTGTCTAAGACAGAGCATCCTAAACTCTGCAAGCCAAGTTTTGTTTCTGTATTACGTGAGAAGTAGCACAAAACTGGGGGAAATTAGAAAGTTTCATTTCTGGTAGCGTCCATGTTCTTTGGACCTTAAATAACAAATACCAAAATCTCATGGGCTTACTATCTGGCATCTTTCTGTTCTAAGATGTGACCCTAAACACATCTTGGCCGAAACAGGCCAAGGTTCGGGTGTGTATTAGAGATCATTGGGTGCCCAGTTTAAGGCCAACCTGACCATGCCAATCAACGTTAAGGGACTATGACAGACCCATGATAAAGGAGATTGAGCTCTGCAGCTAAGAACCTGGATGAACGCTCAAGAGTTACAGTGGGATTAAGAGGGAGAGGTAATTTTAAAGCCTAATTTCAGTTATTTTGCTTTGCGGTTTACTCTCATAAGAGTTTTTCATAAAATAGATCAGGTTGAAATCATGGTATTTTATTATGACACCAGGGAACATGAGCAGGAAAAACTTTAGAGGAAATACTGATGATGGTAAACGTCAAAGGAATCATGATACTCAGAAATAGAACTGGTACCAAGAAATCTATTCCTTTATCAAATGGCTCATAATTTTAATGTACCAAAAAGTAGGCTCATCAGACATCTTTCAAAGAAAACAGAGGGTGGCATGAATAAGGTAATTGTATAAGATAAGTAAATTAAATTTCTTACAAAAAGCCTGTATAAAATGTTCAACAGGATAAATTTTTCATTTACAGCAATTCTCTATATTCAAATGTGAACAAAAAGGAAACTTAGGATCTTAATCCATTTTGACATTATCTATAACCATCTGCACAAATACTTGTAAATATGCATGAATCATCATGATACATCATTAATCATTCTCTAGATTCAGCATGCTAATATTATGCCATCATTATCAAGAAGTTTTTTTTTCTTTTTGGGTCACACCCGGCAATGCACAGGGGTCACTCCTGGTTCTGAATTCAGGAGTTACCCCTGGCAGTGCTCAGGGGACCATATAAGATGCTGGGGATCAAACCCAGGTTGACCACGTGCAAGGCAAATGCCCTACCCGCTGTGCTATCACTCCAGCCCTCAAGAAGTTCTTAACTTCTGCTGGTAGGTCTTAAAGTTTATTGTCAATGTTCATCAAGCCACATGATACCTATAAAAAAAAAGCCCTAGGTAACTTAGACTGTTCTCTGGATGTTTTATGTTAAAGATGGGCAAACATATCTAAAACAGTTGCTGACTTTTATGCTATTTCAAGTTATAGAACACCTTATGTCAACAATACTGTGTGTGTACGATTTCTTATTGAAGAGATCTCACGACCTTGTTGGAGATACAAGATTTAAGACAAAGAGTGGTGGTGGCTTGTATATTCACTGTGTATATTGTATGTTGTGTATTCACTGTGACACCACAGAATTGAGAAAAGGTTCTCAAAGAGGTAAAAATCTTTTTACTTGAAAGTGGAGGTAACTGGAGGGTAAAGCAGGATTGCTGTTGAGTAAGGCATGAAAAAACACAGCAGCTATGCACACTGTGGCTAACCTAGAGAACCTTCAAAGGAATATAAATGTTTCTTTGAAATGAAGTTGGATAAGGAGGGTGGGTCTAGGTCAGAGGGAGTTCGAATGGCCAGAGAAGTTGGGGAATTTTCCAGGAAGTCATAAAAAACACTGTAGATTGAATGGTAAGATGTTAACATGTAAAAGCACTATGTGGGGGAAGACTAACCTAGTAGGAATCAGCAAAGTAATTATGAGTCTATCAAGAAGCATAGAGTGATAAGAACATGGAGACAAAAGTCAGATAGTAAAAGTACTATTGATGAAAAAATTCAAACTTTGAAGCTTACTAGAATATTAAGATGACAGAAGTGACTGAAAAGTCAGAGATAGCTCCAAGGACTTGAGTCTTTTTTTTTTTTTTTTTTTTTGCTTTTTGGGTCACACCCAGCGATGCTCAGGGGTTACTCCTGGCTTTGCACTCAGGAATTACTCCTGGCGGTGCTTGGAGGACCATATGGGATGCCGAGGATCGAACCCGGGTCGGCCACGTGCAAGGCAAACGCCCTACTCGCTGTGCTATCGCTCTGGCCCCAGACTTGAGTCTTAAAATAATGCACTGTAGCACTGTTGTCCCATTGTTCATCGATTTGCTCGAGCTGGCACCAGTAACCTCTCCATTGTGAGACTTGTTACTGTTTTTGGCATATCGAATATGCCCTGGGTAGCTTGCCAGGCTCTGCTGTGCAGTCAGGATACTCTCGGTAGCTTCGAGAAGGACAGAGGAATGGAATTCGGGTCGGCCTCGTGCATGGAGATTGGATACGCTACTCACATGTGTTGTTTAGGGTAAATAAAACATTTCTCTGTCACTAACAGAACAGTCATATTCAACCTTGAACCTGGGAGACAGTATTAGAGTACTATCTTGTTCATGTGAACTGGATTCTTCATTTCTTCTAAGATGTGCAAAGCCCCAAACTTGGAAAACATTACTCTGCAATTTGAACTCCTCTATCATATGAGGTCAGTTTCACACACATAATTACAAACTTCTGCCCAAGTGAAAGAAACAATAAATTAATAATACATTATAGAATCTGCTACAAAAAAAGTTACCAAGTGAAGAATGAAGCTTTCTATTTGGTTATTCGTATTTTATTATTGATTCTCTTTGAAATCTGTGAGTCTCTGTTCTATACTTCTACTCACATTTAATGAGCTAATTTAGGGTTTCCAACAGTGTGTTATTGATTTGGCTCATCCCACAAGAGATGAATAGCAAGATCAACAGCTTGGGAATAAGGAACCACACCCCAAACCTTGTTGTCACCAAGTTTCACAGAATTTATCTGTAAAATGAAAAGAATACACTAAAATGCCCTCCAAGGATTGTTTCTCTGTGAAACCAAAGAAAACAATTCCGGGCCACATTTGCTCTCTGTTCTCCACAAAAGCACTAACTCTCGGTCCACCAAAAATACTGATTTCATACCAAACAGACAGGCATATCATTAAGTGTGTATAATGGTAGCAACCACTGTCCTAGTTTTCTGTATCGAATGCAGAACTCCCGCTCTCAGAAAGTAAACAGGGAGAGAGAGAGAGAGAGAGAGAGAGAGAGAGAGAGAGAGAGAGAGAGAGAGAGAGAGAGAGCCAAAGTGGCAGCAGGAAGGGCAGGCAGAAGCCACAAGGGCCTCTCAGAACCGTGGCAAGGGTGAGGCAGCCAGAATGAATGAAAACAATGTGGTCTGCGAGGCTCCTCTAAGCCCTGGGCCCGAGAGCTGCAGCTGATAATTCCACAGGGATTGTGGAGGGGAAGTGCCCGGGGCCTGATGCAGGTACACAAATCCCTCTGGAGTCTTAACCACTCAGCCGTGAAGGGCAGCTGTCTGATCCTGCCACACGTGAGCTAGCGCTTGGAAACTCAGCTGCCTCGCAGTGACCAGAGAGCGGCAGCCAGGCCTTGGTCAGCAGGAGCAGGACATAGACACAAGACGGTGCCAGTCACCGAGAGCGGGGAGATAAGGTACGGCAGAGGCACGCAAGGGGATGCTACACAGCCAGAAGGGACGAGGGGATGTTGACTTTCGTTGCAATGCAGATGGCACAGGAGGGCCAAGTGAAATAAGTCAGAAGGGGGAAGACAAATATGGCAATATCGCTGTAGGTGTCAGATAAAGAAACAAATCAAGGAAACTGGCAAACACAAGAGTTTAGGCTCTAATGCTCTAATGACAGAACTGGAGGGGTCCCAGATAGGAAGGGGGCGAGGGAAGGGTCCAGTGGATCCAGTGGACAGTGGTGGAGGGACGCTAGCACTTCAGTGATGGGTGTGAGGGGAACCCCTAGAACATGTCAATATCAGCATTCTTGTAATCCAAGGTTACTTCAATTTTTAAAAACGTATACGTACGGTTTCTATAGCTACTTGGTAGAAACCATCTGTCATACTTGTGTTGTAAAATCACGAGGCAACAACCCAAACACTGCACAGTAGATTGTCGATGACTTTGAAATACTTTTCAAGTTTCTACAGGTGAGTGTATGTGTTAAGGATGACTTTCTTCTCCCGGAAGTCTATTCTTTATTTTGAAGAATGCAACTTCTATTTAGAGTCTCTCTCTCTCTCTCTCTCTCTCTCTCTCTCTCTCTCTCTCTGTTTCTCTCTATCTCTGTCCATCTCTGTCTCTCTGTATCTCTCTCCAATTTTGTCATTAAGTTTAGGTTAGATGCCAAGGTCGACACGGCCTTCTTTGTGATGATCAAGTATTCCCCACGTGCCAATGCTTTGCATTTCACTACTGCGACCCAACGGTGAAATGCGATATGGTCAGATTAACATTGGTACATAACCACGCTTCTGTAATGGTAATATCTCTGGTGAACCCACACATGCTCGCCATCATTTAAATCCAAGCCGAGCAGAGCCCCGTCAGACTCTTTCCATGTCCCACCTGCCCTAGGCTGATGTCCATATTTTCTGTCCCAAAGCTCTGTGGCAGCTGCAGCAAGTACTCGGGGCATTTAAAATAGGCAGTAAACAAAGCGAATCGTGGTGAAGCTACTGGACATTCATATTGGAGTGGACTGCAACACTGCCAAACGGAGCTGAACTGCCCCTTTGGCAGGGACATGTCAGTTGTTGACCGTTTTAGAGACTCCTCCAACCCCACCACGCCATTCTGAGTACCCTGAAGTCGCCTGAATATCCATACAGGAGCAGTAAAAGGAAGAAAGGACTGGAAAATCATGGGCCATAGGGCCATCTCAAACTCCATTTCAGAACCAACAAATAAGTCTACTGGGATTTGTTGTGCTTATACCATATTGATTGACCAATAATCTGAACTTCACTTCCACCCTCATTATAGAATATCTAAGCTGTCTAGTAATTACTCCTAGACAATTCCATGTTCATTTACTATTCTCAGGTACTGAACCAGCTGGATTCATCTTTGAAGTGTTATGCCTGAAATAATGACATGGTATTCATAGCATTTCATGACCAATGAGTGAGCTACATAAATTAAATCTCATCATGTCCCTTTGATAACAAAGCATTTATAGATAGAATTATCCTCATTCTTACACCGTACTTGTGATTTCCTCAAATTACTTCTTAGAGTATTTCATGTGGCCAATGTCAAATTATTTTACTATATACCCCAACCAAAATAATATATGTCAATTATACTTAAAAAATTTTTAAATAAGTTTCTATTGTAGACATGTGTGGTCTTGACGTTTTCTTTGACTTTCACATAGAGAATTGGGAATGTTGACCTAAAAATCCCAGGAGAGGACTCCTAAATTGGCCATGTTTTTTATTTAACTCTTGTAACTTTTTTAAGGGGTAACAAGGCCTGTATTTACTCATAGAGCAGTCAATAAGTGACCATTATATAAGTAAAACATAAGTAGTTTTGGTTTTTGGTCTTGGGGCCCAGGTGTGCTAAGGTCTTCCTCCTGGCTCTGAGTTCAGGGGTCACTCCTGGCAGGGTTCAGGGCACCATATGAAGTGCCAGGGACTGAACCCAGGTCAGATGCATGCAAGGCAAATGCCTAACCCACAGAGCTATCACTCCAGCTCTTACAGTCCAATTTAAACATTTCTTTCATCTGGATTTCTACAGAAATCTTCTTTTGCTTGTTTGGGGAGTCATGCTTAGTGGTACTCAGGGGCGCCTCCCCTCTGTTTTGTGGATTGCTTCCAGAGTACTCAGGGAATCACGTGGTGCTGGGGATTGAACCCTAACTTTCTACTTGTTGTTGCATCCACTAAGCTAGTGGATGACCTGGGAACCATCCTTAGACATCATCTTTCTGAAGTCATGAAATTTGCTTATAAGTGGATAGTCACGAGAGTATCACGCTAAGTGAAATGAGTTAGAAAGAGAGGAACAGACATAGAATGACTGCACTCATTTGTGGAATATAAAAATATCATAATATGAGACTAACATCTAAGGACAGTAGAGATGGGCCAGGAAAATTGCTCCATGGTTGAAAGCCTGCCTCATGAGCTGGGGGAGAAGGCAGCCAGAATAGAGAGGAGATCACTAAGTCAGCAATGGTTGGAGGGATCGTTTGGGATGGGAGATGTGTGCTGAAAGTAGATAAATGGCCAAACATGATAGCCTCTCAGTATCCGTATTGCAAACCATAATGCCCCAAAGTAGAGAGAGAGTATGGGGGACATTGTCTGCCATAAAGGTAGGGGGGGCTGGAAAGGGGGGAGGGGACGCTGGGGACATTGATGGTGGAGAATGTGTACTAGTGGAGGGATGGGTGTTCGATCATTGTATGACTGAGACTCAAACATGAAAGTTTTGTAACTGTATATCACGATGATTCAATAAAAAAAAGAAGCAAATTTTCTTCAGCTACCCATAGTTGTTACATGAGTACAATACCACAATATCCCCATGCCAGCCAGTTTAGGGAGCAGTGTCATAACCCAAACAAGTAGAACTCTAACTTAGGGGGAGGAGGACCCACTAAAGATGCTTTTATCTTCACAGCATTTTAAAATTAGAGTCACAGAGTACTTTTTAAAATGTTTTGTTGCCTGACAGAGACCCAAAGTTTGTTTCTTCACATTGGGAACCATTTTGGATGTCAAGAAGTATAGTGGAAAAAAAATTCTCTACAGATGAATATATTCCCTATCTCCTGGTGAGCAATATTTGTTTTCTTTTCCAGGGAGTAGTTTATGTACTATGTTTAGGCCACACATGAAAGCAATATCTGCCTCATGAGACTGCTTTTGGCTCATGCTGAACTTTTGAGGCCAAGATTATGGTAATGATTTAAAAGGGAAAGAAACAGGATAGAAAAGAAAATGGAAGAAAAGAAACTAAAGGTAAATTTTTTCCCCAGTCTATATCAACAGTATTAAATCATGTCTTATTAAAATGGTGGGAATGACCATTCCCAGACAAAACTAAAGATTTGGGACAGTGTGGTTATCAAGAAAACAATGCTGGTTGTTCTTAGCTTGATACAATGAAGGGATACCAAAAAGTCCACCGATAATATAAAACCAAAAACTGGTCACCTAATTTGAGGCCTATTCTAAAAAATACCCAGAAGTCCCCTGGTCACGTGTCATTGCTCTGGGAGTTCTCCTAAGACCAGTTGTGCAGAGTTTCAGGAGCTCAGACACTGGCTAGTACAGAGGCTCCGTGCGGATTGTGGGAGAGTAAGCCCCCCTCGCAATGCTTCTTCAGAGGTGGGACATCTGCCCTTTTGTTTCATCCTTCCTAATGACCTATTATAGGTTTCCCAAACTCAACATAACATTTGGACCATTATATTTGAATGAAAAGATATATGTCGTAAAGAAGCATTAATAATGGGCAAGTAGACTATTTAGTCTAGGGGCCTGATGCACTTGCAACAGATTTATCATTTTTGACAAGTAGACTAAAGGGAGGAGGGAGAAAGGAGACACAAAGGAAGAAAAGATGAAGGAAGGGAGAATGGAAGGAAAATGACAGAAAGGAGGGGAGATGAAGGAAGGAAGGAAGGAAGGAAGGAAGGAAGGAAGGAAGGAAGGAAGGAAGGAAGGAAGGAAGGAAGGAAGGAAGGAAGGAAGGAAGAGAAGGAGGGAGGGAGGGAGGGAGGGAGGAAGGAAAAGTTGCAAAAATCAAAATAGACATACTTTCTAATAATACTCATATATATTTATGACTTTTTTCCCCAGGGGGAGAAACAGAAGACCTGGCAATGCAGACATGCTTGCTTCTAATCATCTTAAAACTCACATTATTTATTTATAAAATAGGCATGATGCCATTTACTTTATATAGCTACATTTTAAAATGCAAAATAATTAAAAATAAAAACAAGGTATCTAACAGGAAGTTTGTCAAGTTACAAATAATGAAAAAAAATATTTTTCTTACACAACTATTGTTGGACTTGAGTAAATTTCCCAGTCTCCAGTTTGAGATACTTGTGTGTGATGATATTTCTTACTTTTTTTACTTAATTCACATAATTAGCATTTTCCATATTTCATTAATCAATATAATGATTATATTTAATTGTATTTGGTTCTGTATATGCCTTTATATTTGCTTGTTGGGGGGCTCCCAGGTGGTTCTCAAGAGAGCAGGGTGGGCTTCCTGCCACCTGGGCCCTCAGGGCTGGGGTTACCTAGGACATCCCACAACCAGCAGTGATCAGGGGTCACTGTGGAACCTGTCAGGAATCTAACTGGAGTCAGTCACGTGCAAGACGTAGCCTCCACCCCACAGGTGCTCTTATTTTAAAGTAAATTATTTGATCCTTGATCCCACTGAACATTTTGGTTTCACAGATTTTGTCTACTATTAGTAATATGTCATGGTAAACATCTTTCTTTGCTCACTTGGTTTATTATGGTCTGAAAGTTTGTAGTTATCTAAAATGCATATATTGAAATTTTAACCCTCAAGGTGAGAGCATTAGAAGGCAGGGCCTTCAGTGGGGAGATCTGTGCCTTTATAATAGTCCCAGAGATCCTTGGGCCAATCCATCACAGAGGACCTGTGACAAGGCTACAGGCTGCCACATGGAAGTGTCATTCCCTGAACCCAACCATGCCGTGGTCTTGGGCGCCCAATCTTAGAACTATGAAAATCAGTTCTCTGTTATTTATAAGACACACAATCTATCACAGTCTGTGAGAGCAGTCCCAACTGGACTAAGATGGGTTAGTGTTGTTCTTACTGGGGATTATTTCCTTAGGGTGCAGACCTCTAAGCTAGCAGCATCATAACCTCTTTGTGTGGAACTTGACCACAAATCTATGTAGTACTGGGTGATTACATTAATATTATTGTTAGCCAGAGAAACAGTACAGTCGGTAGGGTGCTTGCCTTGCATTTGGCTAACCTGCATTCAATCCCCAGCACCTCATATGCACCCAAGTCCTGCCACAAGTGATCCCTGAACACAGAGCCAGGAGCAAGTCCCGAGAACCCCTATGAGTGTCCCCCCAAGCCAAAAAATAGTCATTAAGATAGAAATTTTAAGTTAGTAGGCCAAATATGTTACCTCAATTTAACTCTTTTGTTACTAATTCACTGTGTTACTAATTCACTGTATTTCTACTGTTACTAATTCATTGTATTTCTTTTGTTACAAATTCACTGTATCACTGTCATCCCAGTTGCTCATCTATTTGCTCACTGGGCACTGTAACATCTCCATTGTGAGACTTGTTGTTACTGTTTTGGGCATATCTAATATGCCACGGGTAGCTTGCCAGGCTCTTCCGTGCGGGCGAGACGCTCTCAGTAGCTTGCTGGCTCTCAGAGATAGGGACGGAGGAGTTCAACCCAGGTAGGCTGTGTGCAAGGCAAATGCCCTACTGGCTATGCTATCACTGCAGCCCATGTGTGTGTGTATGTAAACACAAACAACCATCTTTCAATCGTCTTGTTACTAATTAGGGTGAACATTTTTTATTTACTAGGTATATCTCTTCCTCACATCCAATTTATATCTTTTCAAGGTGAGTTTCAGGAGAAAGTCAAACAATGAAATTCTTTGTATTTGCTATTATCATTATCCCTCAAGTTTTCATTTCCAGCCGAAAGCACAATCTGGCCATATTTACTGGGATCTCAGGTTTTGGAACTTTGCTCTTCCGGCAGTTAAAGGTAAGTATGGATCCATCTCTGAAACCTGGTGGTTGATAGTGATTGCATTTCAACACGTCTGTCCTTCCTGAAGTCTGTAACGCAGACTTGTCCACATTCTCAGTTTACAAAATCCTCTACGTTTTCTGTCTTCTTTCCGAAACTTGCTGATTACTGTGGAATGACAAGCACCATACCCGCTACAGAGCCCCGGCCTCACCAAGATGTCTTATTCTCAATAATAAATGTTGCGATCAGCACTCTAGCTGCCAAGCGATTCCTTGCCCAGATGTGCTAAATCAGTTACATGCCGCTATAGGGGGCCCGTGTAAAACTCTATACTGCTTAGCGCCACCCCGTTCCAACCCGGACATGAACTTCCCCTAACCCACATACTCTAGAGGACTCTTCATGGCTGCTGCCTGCCCTTGGCCATGTTCTGCTCTGGTACCTGCAACCCGGCTTTATCGGTCAGGGCTATCCCCTGAGGATCAATTTACTAGTTGTCAGTACATTTCCAGATGGGGTCACTATGGTGTACACACACAAATTGGTTTATCTCAGAGAACAAACGTGTGTGTGTGTGTGTGTGTGTGTATGTGTGTGTGTGTGTGTGTGTGTGTGTGTGTGTGTGTGTGTGTGTGTGTAAGAGGGGGAAGTGGGGAGGAATGTGGTAAAATGGAGAAAAATAAGACTTGGAATTCTTAGCTAAAAATATCTAGTACCTTTGTGGGCGGGAGCACCAGTACAGTGGGTAAGACACTTGCCTTGCATGCAGCTGACCTGTTCAATCCAGGCAGCTCATATGCTCCTCTGAGCCCTGCCGGGATAATTCCTGAGTGCCAGCCAAAAGTAAGCCCTAAGCACCACTGGGTGTGCACCCTCCCCCACAATAGTTAAATACCTTTTAATTCCTGAACATGATTTCTGCTATTCATCTATCAAAATCCCTCTAGTGTTTGGAAAGGATTCTAGAGATAACAGCCAAGATGCGTCTGCTTCATGACAGCCTTGAGATGTATTAGGCCAGAGATTCCATAAAGACAAAACTCATTTTATGCACAGAGCCAGCTTCTCCACCTGGTATGTGTTTATTTAAAAGGAATAACACAGATCTTCTAATTATAGAGCTTCAAAAAGTGTCCACTAGAATTCTGGCTTCATAATAGAGCATTTCACTGTTGTTTGCTAGAGAGACTTAAGGTTGAGTTTTGAACCAGAGCAAAATACATCCTCGGTAATATTAAAGCTTTAACTGTTTCCATAACCTACTGATAATCAGGGTACTTTTACTTATTCTAGAATTAACATATGATTTAACATGCTGCCCCATCTTTACCGGTTGCTTTCCATCAAGAATGAAAACACTCAATTCTTAGTACCTTTTCACAGACCATATCTTCAGGCCTCTATTATTTTGCTAATTTTCAGACTCATTTTCATAACATAAGAGCCACAACTAAAAATCATAGTTTAATATACTAAAAGAAAAACAGCATCCTACTTGTCAGACCCTAATCATCCAAATGACAGAAATGTAAAAAATAGATTTACCTTGTTGAAAACAGAGTGGAAGCAAATCAAAGAATATTACCCACTCAAACATTCCTACTCCAACTTAGTATTAATGACTAGGCTTTGAAGGAGAAACAACCATCTACTCTCAAAAAATTATGCTGTTGTCATAGACCATAAAGACTACTGCAAAGATGTGTCAAAAGATACAAAATGTTGAACGGGGATAGCTAGTGTGTAAAATCCGAAGCGTTTTCCCAAGCTACTTAATGTCATTCAAATTAAATTTAGAGGCAGATGGATTCTTAAGAATGACTTTTTTAAGAAATAAAACTGACATAAGATTCAAAAGGAGTTCTGTGCATTTGTCTCATTAATTATGAGAAATGATTAAATGGTTTACAATCCTTAGACCATTTCAGCATTCAATGGAACCTTCTAGTTCCAGAAAAATCACAGATGTTTCACTTAAGGAAACAGTGCTTGAGCTTGCAAAGTTCGACAAAGTTGCTTGAGAATCACACTAGCACACTCTGAAAAACACACAGATTCTTTCTTAATAAGGCTGGAAGGCGTATGCAGAGGATTAAAGTAAAGGGTGACCTCAACCCATACAGTCTGCCTAAAATAGTTTTCTTTCCCTAAGACAAAACACTAAGGTGGGGTGCATTTTTCTTACATTGTATTCTTAGCCAAAAAGTCAAAGAAAATGTAACTTCATCAAAATGGATGGTTGAATTTCTGTCACTGACATAGACAGGTCTTTAATGCCTGGTAATATTCCTCCAGATGGCAACATTTCAGTTTTATGACAGGAACAGGATGGACAAATATCAACTCAAAACCCAGACACAAAAATAACAACCAGTGTTTTCCAAGTTGCTGGTAATCTATGTGGTAGTTTGAATAACCAGAACAGAATATCATTTCATCTCATTATTTTGTTCCTTAAATTGAAAATTTTGAATTTATACATTTTCTTTCCTATTGTAACAAAATATTCAATTGCTATGATAGTTGTCTATTGATACTTAGAAAGTGGGAAGTGTTTTAGTAAAAGGTCGTATGCAAGGAAGATATTTTATGACATTCAGTAGATCTAGAACATATTGAGGAACAGAATCATGTTGAAGGGGAAACTCAAACAAGTATTATATGATCTGAAAGCAGTGGGATGACAAACATACACAAAAAAATTAAAAACTATCCAAACCTCACTTTTCTTTTCTATTTATTGTTTTGTTGCTGTTGTGGTGGCTTTGGGGGCCACACCTGGCAGTGCTCAGAACTTACTCCTGGTTCTGCACTCAGGAATCACTCCTGCCAGGGCTTTGGGGACAGGGATCAAACTTGGGGCTGCCACATGCAGCATAAGTACCTACCTACTATACTATATTGCTCCACCCCAAAATCTCGCTTTTTATAGATCAGATCTCACAAAATTGTGGGATAACACACATTTTAACTTATATTTTCCCTCTAAGACTTTCAAAATATTTCAATATTCCCATCCAAGACTTCCGAAATATTTGAACTTATATTGATCATTAATATCTCCAAATATTAAATATTACATAACATTATAATATAGTGAACATTATAATATAGTGTTACTATAATATCAGAGTCCAAAAGAAAATGAAATCACATGACATGTAATTAAAAATACATTAAACATTTAATAGGTGTCTCATTTTGTGCACATTTCAGTCTCAACACAATCCATCCAGATTTAGTCAACTCAATGATTTGCATAATCTCTAGACTCCCTTGAAAGGCCATCTAATAGCCAAAATATCACAAATTTCCTGGGAGCTTCAACTGACAGTGTAATAGCTAAATGTCTATGCATTTAAAATAAATACACCTGTAGTCTAAATAGGCAGCAGAATTTCCACCACAAAAGGGTCTCATGGATATGATTTTTCAGTTGCTTTAAATTTGGTAAGCAATTCCCGTTTTTGAACTTTGCAGTTAAATCTAACTTTCTCAGAAGGTAGAACTTCTCTTGCCTCCTCTTAACTTCTATTAACTCTACATCTTCCTGAATTATGAACCAGTTCAGCCCTGACTCAGGGGTAATTTGGTGTCTAATCCTGGTGTTCTGTAAACTCCGATTGGATTGGAGAAGACAAGATGCCCTTATTCCCCAGCACAATCTCTGTTATGCTAATAAGCAGAGCTCAGGGCCCTGCTGTGAGGAAACCCACTGTGCCCCAACACCAGGGAAGCTAATTGTCCTCGCCCTGAACACAAGTGCAAGTTTGCTAAGTGAATGTGGGCTAAGTGAAGACGAAGCTGGGGCACACAAAGGCACAGGACACTTGCAGGATGATACATTTTGAGAGCATAGAATGGGAGATTGTGAAATCCATACACATGCTTTCATATTCCACATATATATTTGATTTTTATTGGGAAAATATATGACATTAATAGACATAGGGTTATGCCATTGTTCTAAGGACATGTGAGATGAACTATCAATTCGTTGAATTTCCTTGCACACCTATTTGCCCATAATTCCATTACAGACATAACCAACCTCCTAGCTCTGGTCTCTTCTGTACCCCACCCCCAGGGCCCCAGACAGCTACTACTGTCCAGTGGCGGAAACCTCCAGGCTGCCCTAAACCCACGTGCCAAGGAAAGGAGCCGCCTCCAGGGACCTCAGCTTTGCAACCATTGGCGGACCCTGACACTGACGTGTGACGTCTACTGTCTGAAGCGTCAGATCGGAAACGGTTTTAAACCGGAAGCAGACACCGAGGCAAACTCCCTCAAGCGTTCTCAAACTCCATCATAATCCCTGGCGTTGAAAGCTGTGCTGAGAACCAGTGCGGAAGGATAAGACTGGAGAAGAAAGCGAAATCTGCGGATGGAAGGAAGTCATTTATAACTCTGGCAGAGAGGTTCCCCCTCACTGCTCTCCTGGTGACTGAAGCGCTCCCAGCTAGGGAGTTTAATGGGAATCACCCACAGAGGGTAATTCTGGGAGCACCCAAGGCCAGCCAGTGGTGCAGTCTGAGTCCTGATCGCTTCTTGGCTGATTCTGGGACAAACCTATTTCTAGAGTTTGTCCCCAAGGCTTCTGGACTTGATGCCTTAAGAAAGATTTTTGCAACGTTTAAATTTCTCTATCAAATGGCTTCTCAGGAAATTTCTCCTTCCCTCCAGAACCCAAAGGAACAAGGAATAATAGCACCCATAACTCATTTCCTGGAATATGTTCAAAGTCCCAACTCTATTTTGCTTTTTGAACAAGTATCAAGGGTCTTGGGGCCACTTAAAAGTAGCCTCTGATATTCGTGATGGTCCTTTAGAGCATTTGTCACTGTTATTAAATCAATCATCTTGGTTTGGAAAATGTTATCATTATGTAATCTGGGGATTATCTATTTAGTATATATTGCCAATTACTTTCAAATCTGTATTTTCATTTCCTAAGTAAAATAAAATACAGAAAGTATTTGTACAGTTGAAACTGCTCAGCAGCTTTTTCTCAAAAAAGGGGAAAAAATAAAACTAATAAAGCGTGTGTGTGTGTGTGTGTGTGTGTGTGTGTGTGTGTGTGTGTGTGTTTGGCTGGGTATCTCCCACACAGGTTGCTTGTAGTGCCAAGAATCAAATCCAAAACTCTATCAGTTGAGATACTTCTCTGGCTGCTAAAGTATGTTTTATGTTTTAAAAATACTTATCATAAATCTTTCCCTTTACTTTCCAGCATTAGGTTAAAAATAAACATTTCTTGAAAGAGTATATGAAAAAGATTCATTTACCATAAAAGCAGTCCAATGTGTAAACAGGGCTTACTACAGGTATACTTGTAGGAGAAATGTAGAAATCTGGGAGGTGGGAGTCGGGGGTGGATAAGGAGGAGAAGCAGGAGGCAGGGTTTGTCCTGGGCCTGACGTGATGGAAAAGTCAGGGTGGGGTGTCTGCACCTCAGCTTCCCAGCCTGCAGCCCCCCCCCCCCCCGTGCGCGGAGCTGAAGGCCAGAGAGTGACTTCCTCCCACCTGCCCTGGGCGCACTCTGAGCAGCGCCCGTGTGCCCAGCGGTCGGAGCTGGCTGGCTCCCGGAGAGACTTCTCAGTGTCGTAAACAGCAGCCTCCAGAGCTTCTGAAACGCGACTTTTGTTTCTGCTTACTCCATGGCACACCGAATGCAAAAGGCAAGAAGAATAACACGCATGTTTACACTGGCACACTTTGCAGAGGCTCGTGGGCAGTGGAATGCTACAATTTCTGCTGATGCTCCTAGAAGCAGATTGATGATCTAGCTTGCTACATGCAGAGAGAGAGAGAGAGAGAATGTGTCTGTGTGTCTGTGTGTGTCTTTGTGTGTATTTGGGGGATGAATGAAAGAATGGTATTAAGACAGAAACTATATTCTGAAATATAGTTTCATAAAAATCCCCAGAGAGACTAAACTAAAGTAAAGCATTACAATCTCTTAGGTGGATTTTTTTTTTCCTACCTTAGGTTTTCATTTGTTTTCATTTGTTCTTGGTGTCCAGACAGATTACATCACTGGGAAGTTGAATGCTCTCATTGTTCTTGTGAAAAATATTCTCCTCTATTCAGTATTAACCCATTTTAACTGTGTAGAATACTGTTCGATACAACGGAAAAAACTTGTCATTTGGACAGTTCTTTCCTATTGATTCAAACATTCGTTCAACAACAGCAAAAATAAAATAAAATAAAACATTGTCACTTTCTGAGCTAAAACTGGGCTAAGTCATGTGTGAATGGCCAAAACATAACACAATACCTTTCTACACATGAAGATTCCACTGTCTAGAGGAAGGCAAAAAAATAAATAAAATATAAGATGACCAGCACATCATAAATTCAAGTTGAGATAGTGAAGAACCACATACACTAAAGCCAGTCAGTGTTGGCTTCTTAGGGCAAACGTATGAGGAGGTAATCTGAGTTTTTAACTGAAAAAAGAGAATCAAAATACTTTTAATAATTTAGAAGAGAGTTTTCTGCATTTTGTAACTGACATTACATTTTGGGGTACACACTACAAATCATCCTGGAAATCTTACATTGTACTTCGAAAAGTCAACTTGAATTTAAGCAAGTAGTTTTTAAGTATTTTACTGAACTCACTGAAATGACTAGTAACAAACTTGAACTCAGAGCACCAGAGAAACAGAGATGGGAGGTGAAACAAATAACTCTCTTTCTAAGCTGCAGAAGCTGTGCTCACATGTGGCAGTTGGGAGCTTTGTTTTCAAGAAAATCAGGCCAGGTCAGTTCCATTTCCTTATCTGTCACCCCGCTCCCTCGCCACTGCTATAACACACACAGAAACAGCACAACGCATCACCAGACACTGCTTCAGTACAAATATTAACACATTTGATCCTCTGTCAGTTTTCTCCAATAGGTACTCCTGTTACTCCATTTTCCAGATGAGAAAACTGAGCCCTAGAGAAGCATAGAAACTTCTTAACGACCTAGTAGGAAGTACTAGAAGTTGGGATCGAACCCAGGCACTCTGGTCTAGGTCCAGTGTTAGCTTGAGACCACTATATTAAACTGTTTCTCCATAGATTATTTTAACAGAGTAAAAATAAATACAATGATTTCATATTGAAGAGAGTTAACTTCAGAGTGAAAAAGGGTCAAACTTATGTACAAAAACCAAGGGATAAATCATCTCGAAGGCACTCTAAATTGCTGATACCCTTGCATGAGTGGAACAGGCTACAAAACTGACCAGAGGTTTATAAAAAACTTTTCTGTTATTAGGATTAATTTTAAAATATGCTATGCATTGTGTGCCAGTCTCTGTGGTGTGAGATGATTCTCACTGTTGTTTTGACTTGCATCTTCTTGATGACTAGCAATGTAGAGCATTTTCTCATGTGTCTTTTGACCATTTGTATTGCCTCTTTAAAGATGTTTCAGTTCATTTTTCTTCCAATTTTTTTATGAGGTTGGCTGTTTTTTTCTTGTAAAGTTCTACCAATGCTTTATATATATATATATATATATATATATATATATATATATATATATATGATATTAACCCTTATCTGATGGATATTGGGTATGTTTTCTTGAAATATGACAAAATTTATGGTTACTTTGCTTTTAAGAATTAAACATACATACATATTATATGTATATATATATATGTCTCTCTGTGTGTTAAATCTACCTTAAAGGCAGCAGTGACCAGCCACCAAAAGATGTTGCACAGTTCTAATGGTATCATGGGATTCCTAATGAATTATTACATTATATAGGCAAAGAGTCTCTGGTCCGCGTGCCTGGCTGTCCTCCCTCGGGCCCCTTGGAAGGGGTGGGCTCCAGCTTCCCTCCCCACCCCGAGCAGCACTCCTGAGGCTGAAGACCTCCCAAGCCAAGCCACAACCATGCTCAAGACCCCTCTCTGCACGTTCAGACGAGCCTCACAAATGAAGGAACCGCAGAGGAACCCAGGAGTGCGGGACCCAGGGCTGAGACCTCCAAGCCTGCTTGGATCAGGACTGGGCCTCTTCTGCCCACGTTCCCCATTTTCCAGTAGCTAAACGGTCACACCTAGGGACCACCATCAGTGCTGTGTAATCCTACCAATAGCCAACATCCAGAGACTATAACACCAAGCTCCCAGAAGCTTATAACCTAGACATCTTACAGTCTAGTTCTCACTCTGGGAGAACCTGGCAAGCTACCAAGAGTTTCCTGCTCACATGGGAGAGCTTCACAAACTCCCCGTGGTGTATTCATATGCCAAAACCAGTAACAATGATGGGTCTCATTCCCCTGACTCTGAAAGAGCCTCCAATGTGGCACCACTGGGAAGGACGAGTAATGAGAGGCTGCTAAATCTCAGGGCTAGGACGAATGGAGATGTTACTGAGACCACTCAAGAAATTCGACAATCAATGGGATGATGATGATGATAATGATGAATGTCTCTGATTTCATACTATTATTTATCAACTATACCACTATTAGATTTTTTTAAACTTTTTGCTTTTTGCTTTTTGGGTCACCCCCAGTGATGCACAGGGGTTACCCCTGGTTTTTCACTCAGGAATCACTCCTGGAAGTGCTCAGGGAACCATATGAGATGCTGGGAATTGAACCCGAGTTGGCAGAGTGCAAGGCAAATACCCTACCCACTGTGCTATCGTTCCAGCCCCCTAGATTTTATATTTTAAGTTTTATCACTATTTCCTAAAAATATCCCTTTTCATTCACTCTCAACAATTGAACTACTTCATCTCTTTAATTATTGCAATAATTTTTTAAAATTACCGAACTCCTACTCCATAGTGTTCATTCTAGAAGCATCATGTATTTACCTCCTTTGATCCACATAAAAGTTCTGAGCAAAGGAGTAGTACCTACATTAATAGGTAGGAAAACTCTCAAAGAGTTTAGTAACTCGCCCAAAGTCACACCACCGGTAAAGGGGTCCTCGAAGAGAATTAAGCATTTCATAGATATTCCACATTTTCCCCACGACACCATGTTAAGTTATTGTGCAGCTCCTCCATCTCATACATATGAATGAACTCAGGGTGAATGTGAGAGGGAAAGGGCATCAGGTTTTTGTAAAATACTCTACCATGTGGTAGAGTATTTAATACCCTACATTAGTTTTTAATAATTTACCAGTCACCAGAGTTCTTTGTATCAGGAAAAGAAATATGCTTTGTATTATCAACTCAGAAAAAAAGGAAAAAGTATACAAACATTTGAATAAATATATTTGAATTTGAAAGAGATAAAATTAATTCCATTTGTTTTCATTTCTTACTCTTACAATATTTAGTAAGCATTAGCAATGAGCCCATGCTGATTTAACTTACCATGTTCTCAGGATCAATACTTTCAACAAAATAAAGAATTCTTTTCCTAAAGAAACTCGTGGAACATTACTGGGTGACCAGCTCAACGTGATTAGAGAATAAAATTTATGAGATCTTTAGTATGTGAAGTAAGTTTAATATATAAAACTTTCTAAAGGAAACATGTGGCTTTAAAAATCTGATATTGTAATGAAAATTAAACAAGGCTTCCAAACAAAGAAGTATTCATGTATCTCAGGACTTTTGAGAAACAAGTCCAAGTATTTTTCTAAGAAGTCTAGTCTAAGAAATTTTATATTAACTCCATAATAGTATCCATAATAGTCTTCGATTCAATTTACTGATGTAAATTAGTTTGCTTAATTAGTGCTTCTAAAAGTAAAAAAACAAGTGTGAAAAGCTAAGAAAGTTCCCCAACTTAAAGACAACATCTACAAAGAAGTATAACAATTTATATGAGCAAAATCAGTATGAACCAAATGCAACCACGCTAATAATTTTTATACTAAAAAAATGCCTTGTTCAGAATAGACTGGCATTTTCAACAATCTTCTGTAAAGATATAAAATAAAGAGAAAATAGGATAACTTTAAAATCTAAGTTTTTCGCGTGGGTTTCCTTCTATTTTTTCTCCATATCATCTATTCTTTTAAATTAAACAATAAGAAAATGACTAAGGAAAATAGCTCAGTCACCATCCTGTTGGCTCACCCACAGGCACTGCTCTACCATTCCTGATACAGGTCAAGCAGCTAAAATTCATGGAAATACTGGTCCACACAGCTAAAAACTCTGGGTTTCCTCAAAGAGATAGGTGGACCCAATCCCCTCCCTGCAGATGCTTTGGCCGCCGCACCCACACAGCAGTCATATCCAGGGTTCAATTCCACCGCTTCACTGATATTCTCTGCAGACACCAAACTTCGAGAAACCACAGGTGCCCCAGGGCCCAGGCTGACAACGCTGCTGTCTTCTCGGTTGCAGTTTCTCCCAACCCCCTCCCCGAACTTCCGGAAGCTCCAGCGGCCACACCCACCTCCCACAGCCACCACTGTGTCCACTCACTGGCCCACACCATAGTTCCTGGAGTCTCTGGCAGCACCTCCTAGCTCAATACTGAAATACCCGTCAAGCACACTGAGTTAGAAGGCAAAGTAACTAGTTACAAACAATTTAATAAATCCTTAAGCAAGGACTCAACAACCCCATGAACAGATACGACAATTTTCACATAAAAATGATTTTTATACTTATTGATTCTAATTTGGTAACATTTTAACTTTTTTTTTCTTTTTAGGTCACACCCGGAGTTGCACAGGGGTTTCTCCTGGCTCATGCACTCAGGAATTACTCCTGGAAGTGCTAGGGGACCATATGGGATGCTGGGAATCGAGCTCGGGTTGGCCGAGTGCAAGGCAAATCCCCTACCTGCTGTGCTATCGCTCCAGCCCACTCAAGCAAATCAACGAACAATGGGATGACAGTGCTACAGTACTACTCAGGAGTCCTAGAATTTCTCCTGGAAATTCACTGGCTCAGTGTAAGGTCCTCTAGGAGATGCAGACATTCAAGCTCTACTTACTGGACCCAGCAAAGAGGAGGATCCACCAGGCTACCCCAGCTGTGTTTGGGGGCCCCTGGGCTCTACGCAGGGGTTCTCAGGAGATCATACGGTGCCACTGGCCCAACCAGACCGACTGCATGAAAGGCATGTGTCTTACCCCTGTCTCTCCAGGCTTTGGTTATGTTTTTTACACTCTTTGGATAAAGAGTAGAACTGCTGAATTATACAGTCAATTTATTTCTAATAATTTGAGAACTCTCTGTACTGTTTTTCATGAGAGTCAGACCAACTTATATCCCCACCAGCTTATTTCGAGGATTCCTTTTTCTCCACACTCATGCCAACAAATGTTTCTGACCTTTATGATAAACATAATTTTCCTTATTGGCGGGTGTCTCCCAAGTGGTATTCAGGAGGCCCGAGGGTCCCTCCTGTGGATGCTTGGACAGCTGGGTGCACAGTTCAGCATGAGGTGGTTTGTGGAGCCAGGGACTGCCTGAGTTCCCTTCTAGAGCTGGAGGGGCCTGCCCAGCAGGGCTGCGAGCTGCAGGGCTGCACCAGAAATGCTCGTGAGACATCATAGGTCTGGGGATCAAGCCGGTGTTGGCCACACAGAAGACACGTGCCCCAACTTCTATACTATCCCTGCAGGCTCATAAACACCGTTTGCTCAGGTAACGGATGACATCCCGGTACACTGTGACTTGCATTGTCTTGATAATAAGTGAGGGCAGGATGAGCACTTTGATCGTGTTCCTGCTGGTCATCTGTATATCTTCCTCGGTGAAATGTTGAGCTCTTCTCCCTGTTTTTTGGATGGGTGATTTATTTTTGTTCCTCAGGTTAGGTTTATTTATGTAAGAGCAATTTACCTTCTCCTATTTCAAAACTCCTCTTAAGTGTCACAACATTTCTAAAGCTTTCCTCTGATGGCCCTGTCACCAAATAGAACTTTGTGGTTACACCAGATTATTGCATTAACTTATTTCATTTCTCTCCACTATGGGGCTCACAGTGCCTTAAGTGCAAGAGACATCCCCTATGGACCTTTGATTCTGGAGTTTGGTACAGAATTTGGAAGGGACTACCCTAGCTAACATTTGTTAATGAAAGAAATAGTAATAAATTTTAAAAAAGAATGAATTATAGTTAGGCCTTTCGCCAGTGAGGTCCATAGCATTAGTATTTATTAATCTTGCAAAGTCGAAGTTCAAAACCCCAGTGTGCAATGGAATAACTGCTTACAAACTCCTCTTTTAAAAAAATAACAGCAACACAAAGTAGAAATAAAGATATTTTCCACTGCAAGTTCTCAAGATATAATTCCTTGTGATCCAGATGGTTGAAGCATGTTTATTTTCACATCACATCCATAATCTCTCTAGCGCTACAGGGGAGCACACACCACTTTTTACATTAAATTGAATTCCTTGAGAATTTATTCTGGTATGTTATTACACAAGCATCATTCTACCAAGAACCACATACCAGGCTTTTATGCCCAATTCCAAACCCATATCCCATTATGTTTGTGGGCCCAGCATGACTCAGTCACAATACAATACCAATCTCTCACTTTGTGCAAATCAACAACTTTCACATTTGAGAGCTATCTGATTGGTTCTCAAGTGTTTAATTGCACTTATTTTGTTTTGTTTCCCTGGAAATCATATTGTGTTCCTCTGTATGCTCAAATGGCAATAACATATTCTAATGTATGCTGTAGTCTTTCACATAATTTGATTATTTTATCCTTAAAATCGTAAGACAGACATCATAGACATAGAACAAGGGGGAAAGCACTTTCCTTGCCTGTGGCCCATCCTGGTTCACTCCCGGATACCACATATGCTCCCTCAGGCACTGCAACAAGTTATCCCTAAGTACCGGGAAGTATGACCCAGAAACAATGATAACAAATTTTAAGATGAGTATCTCGGAAATCACCAACAACTTTTCAAACTCAAGAGCAGTCTTCCATCCTTATACTTTATCTCGTTCTGTTCTCCTTTGCCTCCTTTTGACTGTGACACAGAGCTCTCCTGGCTCTCTCTGTTCTCTCCTTTGACCACCTCTGGTCTCCCTGATCTCCGTAACCTGTTCTCTAGCTTTGAGCCCCACTGGCTATGCCTTCTCGGCCAACTTTTCAGTCATACAATATTTGAGCACCCATCCCTCCACCAGTGTCCATTCTCCACCACCAATGTTCCCAGTATCTCTCTGGCTATCCCCACCCCTCCCCACCCACTGCCTCTGCGCCAGGCATATTCCCTCTTACCCTCTCTCTCCTTTTGGGTGTTTTGGTTTGCAATACAGGTAGTAAGTGGCCATCATATTTGATCCAGTCTACTTTCAACACGCATCTCCCATCCCGAGCGAGCCCTCCAACCATCATTTACTCAGTGGTCCCTTCTCTATCCCAGCTGCCTTTTCCCCTAGCACATGAGACTGGCTTTCAAGCCAGGGAGGGGTCCTCTCAGTCAGCTCTTTTGTCCTCTGCACCCAGGGCTCCAGGGCTCCCAATAGACAAAGTATTGCATTAAAAGTGCCAGTCCTGGGCCTGACACAGTGTAAGCATGGATGCTTAAGTCTCTTCCCTGCACGCAACTAGCCTGCGTCTCCTCAAATGAACTCCCATTCACTAGGGAAGCAGCGCCCACCCTGCTCTCAGCTGTATCTCTTGGATCTCATTTCCGTGACTAGCCACACTTTACTCACTCACCTCAAACTCCCTCCCTCATACACATTCTTCCTCCCAGGCCCGTTTCATAAATTATCTCGCACTCATTCTTTCTTCAGGTTCTACTTATTCCAACTCGGTGTAGGTCTTTGGTTCCACCCACCTGGACAATTGTCAAAACTCAAGAGAGCTCCTACATCCAATCCTGCTCCCACAGCCCCTCAAGCAACGTGTTGTCTTGAGTTAATATTCCTGAAGGACAGTTCTCATGATATATTTCCACGGCACAGAAGGTCACGAGGAGAATGTGAAAACCTCAGGCAGCATTCAGGGTCCTTTGCCACATCTCCCACTTTCCAGCCTCATCGCCTGGGGTTCTCTTTGGGGATTCAACGTTTCAGCAAAACCTACGTGTTCCATTGACCTTGCCCTTAAGCCAAGGGACGCGTGTATCTCTGCATTGCTGGCACCAAGAACATCACCCAGCACACAAACATGTTCAATCAATACTAAGAGAATAAATGATAGCATGTTAAGTAGTCTTCTGCCCTGGAAAACACAGGCTGTGTGTTTTATAAAGAAAACTGTAAACTTTAATAAATGCAGCATGTAGAGCAAGCCAAAGGAACACTGGGAGTGGAAGCTGGAAAGATACCCCAGGAGAACCCTCCCTTGAGATATGTTATTAGCTATGTTGGAAAGCATATGATTTTTCTAGACTTAAAGTAAGAGCACAAATGGTAACTTGCCAAAGAAGCTCCCAATACTACACAATTTTTTAAGAAGAAATTCAGTTCCTGCTGTTCTTTATTTACTCAAAAAATGGGTGTGACCTATCAGAGTCATTTGTCAAGGACTGAACAGTTGCAGCATAACAAATCTGAACCTTTCACAATGAATAATGCATAATTAACATACTAGCCAGAGGATGCTGAATGTTTGACTCCAAAACATTCTGGTACCCAAAGAAAAAAGGAATCCCACTTGGTAAATTAAAACATGTGTTGTACGTTTGACTCTCAATATCCATAAAACTGAAGGAATAGAAGCCAATTTGTCTAATAATGATGAGAAAGTTGGGAGACAGGTGAGAAAAAATCAGGCACTAAATGACAATATTACAGAGTCTCGCTACCCTGTCTGCTTTGCTTTTTAAATAAGATCTTTATCAAAGGATTTGAACCATGTAACAGTTTGAAATATTCAAAAATAAATGTTGTTTGGATGGTCCTCTAATTGGCACTCTTGATTCTGTCATAATAATAAGTAAAGCTCTTACTGCTTGGTTATGCCTTGTCCTGTGCTTGACTGTGGAATCTTGTCTAAACTGCTAGTAATTAGTCATCATCAGAGCATGGCTATTTAAATTAAATTCTCATTAATTATTCCTGGAGAAGTCTCCATTTAAAGGTACTTCAGTACGTGATCTCCCTCCCCCAGACCCACAATATCAGTTGAGTTATGAAAAAGATGAGAAAAAAATCCCAGCTGAAAAGAATGCTACAAAGCACCTGATCAGCAATTTATCTTCAAAACCAGTCAAGGTTATCAAAGAGGAGGAGGGTCTAAGAAACGGTCAAGACCGAAGGTGCCTAAGGAGAGGAGATGTTCAAATGAGAGATGGAATCGTGGATGAGATCCTGAACAGAAGTTAGAAAGAAACAAAAGGAGGAAGGAAGGAAAGTGAAATCTGAACCTGAGCAGAGATAACTGTATCTGTGTGGGTCATTAATACTAACAAGTGTTCTATGCTACTGAGGCGTTAATAAAGAGGAAACGTGCAGGGGGTCTGGAGTGCACTTGAGCATCTACTCCCTGTGCCAGTCATTCTGTACAGACAAACCTGTTCGACAGGAGAGAGACATGCGATAAGCAAAATACTGCACTTCTCAAAGTCTAAGAATTGAGCTTCCAAAAGACCTAGCAATTCCTCTTCTTGGCATCTACTTCAAGGGCCCCAAAATACTATTTCAAAGAAATGTTTGTATTCTGATGTTTACTGCAGCACTATTCACAACAGCCAAGGTCTGGAAACAACCCAAGTGTCTCAGAACAGACGAGTGGGGGGAAACTGGTTTTAGCACAGCAGGTAGGGCATTTGCTTTGCACATGGCCAACCTGGGTTCGATTCCTCCATCCCTCTCGGAGAGCCCAGCAAGCTACAGAGAGTATCCCGCCCACACGGCAGAGCCTGGCAAGCTCCCCGTGGTGTATTCGATATGCCAAAAACAGTAACAACTCTCACAGTGGAGACGTTATTGGTGCCTGCTCGAGCAAATCGATGAGCAACGGGATGACAGTGACAGGGACATACATACGTGTGTGTATACATATAAAATGGATTACTACTCGGCTATAAGAAAAGATTAAATTGTGCAGTTTATAGCTATGTGAACAGAACAAGAGCATCATGCTGAGATCAGTTCGAAGGGGGAGAGCAGATATGGAATGATCTCTCTCATGTGGAGGATAAAAAGAAATAAAATAGGAAATAACAACTGGACAAATGATAACAGACCCCCAAAATAGAATACAACACAGGGTGTGCCAAGAGGGTAGGGGGTGAGGGGTGGGACAGGACCCTGAGACCTTGTTGGGGAGAATCTGACGTTCTGGTGGTGGGTATGGTATTGGAACATTGTGTGCCTGAAACTCTACTATCAATCATATTGTAAATGAATGAGCTTCAAATAAAATAAAGGTAAATCAAAATAACGGTAATAAAAAGTGATTATAAATAAGTTTACTGACAGAACTTCTGACTGATCTGGTTCAATGAGGTGAGCTAGTGGGGAGAGAGGAGAAGAGAAGAGTCTGGCAGAGGGTGAGTAACAGGATGCCTGCTGTCACTCAGTCTCCAAATGTGAGGAGAATGAGGAGAGTGAGAACCAAGCACCCAGAATCAGGACAAAATGTTCCAAGAAGTTGGTGGACACCATAGTCAGGTCTGAGAGCTGTGGGTGAACCCAGTCCCAGATTCTGTTGTAAGCTGTTGTGAGCATCCAAGAATGCTGTAGTGTTATTTCAAGCAGCGGTGTTATTTTTCTTATGTTAGTAAAAACAAAAAAGAAAATTCTCTTGGAGGGAAGGAGCAGTTACCAGAAGGATATCCTGACATCAATCATCAAAAAAACACATAGATACTAAGTAAAGTACTTCAGATGCCTTAGGGTAATATATGGCCTTTGGAAGGGATGAGCAAGAAAGGAGTTCTGCATCCATAATAAATAAATTTCATTACCTTGTCTATCACATGCAACTGTTTCTTTCACCCCGGCACTGAAATGGCAGCAGGCGTAGGAACACCAGTACCCAATATATGAGCGGAACCCAAGACATATAATGAAGCCAATTGCCTCCTCTGAAATAACCCATGTACCACTCTCTCCTGAACAACCGCACTCAACTCACAGTCATTCACCAGACCACAGACCCGCAATAGCACGTCGATAGCACGCAAGGTCCTTACTCACATTCAATGGCTCTCTGCAATTTTTGGTCACGCAACTTTATTAAAAACATCTACTGTATATGTCAGTCTGCTTCCTACATCACTAGGAATGCATGTTACCATTATTGTTTGGCCTTTTTCTAAAAATTTTTTATTAGAGAATCGCTGTGATGTACAGTTACAAACTTAGGAACTTTTGTGTTTGCATTTCACTCATACAGTGTTCGTTTACCCATCCCTCCACCAGTGCCCATTTTCCTCCAACCAATGATCCCAGTATCCCTCCCACCACCCCCACCCCATCGACCACCACCCCACCCTGCCTCTGTGGCAGGGCATTCCCTTTTGTTCTCTCTCCTTTTGGGTGTTGTAGTTTGCAATAAAGGTATTGAGTGGCCTTCATGTTCTATAGTCTATAGTCTACTTTCAGCTCGAATCTTCCAACCCAAATGGGTCCTCCCAACACCCTCTACTTGATGTTCCCTTCTCTATCTGAGCTGCCTTTTCCTCCAGCATGTAAGGCCAGTTTCCAAGCTGTTTGGCCTTTATTTTAAGAAGCTCTATTATTCAATACAATATTCAAATACATACATTAAGATATAGATTTCTAAAAAAGTCATCACTCACTCTCTGCATAGTGTTTCATATGTACTTTTTCAAATAATTAGAATTCTTATAATAGTTAAATATTTGTCCAGATAGCTGCATTGGACTGAGATATACGCTGTCTCTGGTTATTATTTGAGCCTTGTTCTATACATTATTCATATCATTATATTTTTTAAAAATATACAACTTGATTGATATCCAAAAGGCAGTGCAGGAGTTATTCGATACTCTGAAACTTCTGGGGATAAAATGAACTGTTTCTTTTTTTATTACTGAAAATACATTTCTACAAAACTGTACTTAAAACCTGAAATAATATTTTTAAAGAATCAACACATGGAAAGATGTGTTTTATTCAGAATAGATGAATGTTTAGGAAACTTTAATCTTATCAATACACCTGAGACTTGAAAATGTTTGGTCAATATAGCTAGGAGCTATTTCAGATCAATTTAATTTCCAACAAGCATCTTATATAGTGCCCTGCACAGTTTTCACTGAAATATGATTTTGCAGATACCAAGAGAAGATGATTTTTAAATTAGAGAGGATTCCTTTAAAAGATAACCTTTTATCTTGGATACTAGCTCATAAAAAAAGTTACTCAAAGTCACTTTGGGTGATGATGTATATTATGCTAATTATAAAATTACCAGAGTCTTAAAGATACCTAAAGCAATCCATAATTATCAAAATTAGCAGTACTATTTGTGGCTTTATTTTACAGATTTTTGTTATCTTATCATTCTCAATCAAAATTACATAATTTGCATTTAAAAATTTTCCCTTAGAATTGGACAGTCGTGATGGGTATGGTTTTAGAATGATGAATGTATAAAACTACCATTAACTATCATTAGGAGTTTTGAAAATCATGACACCTAAATTTTAAAAATGGAGAAAAAAATAGAAAAAATTCCTCTGAAAGATCTGGTTTAAATTTAGTTTAGAGGTTCCAATGAGAGTTGACTGCAATCAAAAGTAAACAAAATAATATTCTCCACTTTCTCATCTTTGCTAGTCTGCATTTCTAATATCATACATAATAAAAGAAATCTCAATTTATTAAGTGCTAGAGTAACTACTCCACATGGCTCCACAATGAGTATGAGACACGAGAGTGCAACTTAAGGTTTTGATACCAAGGACACATTTGATACCAAAGATCCAAGATTTCAGTCAGTAGGCCTGAGATCTTTAACCACGTGGCAGTGGCAATAAACATACAATTTCAAATTCCTCTCCATGGAATCATACATTGTTAAAACCTACCAGTAGTCAATAATACTGTTAATTAAAAAAATGTTACTCTATATGTGATCCAAGATAAGTTATGCTATTATAATTTAAGATGTAAAAATTATTAGACGTGACAAAACTTTATTTTTCCAATTTTATTGCTCTAACAATACAGCTTTCAAGTGGCAAATATGAGAAATGCTGCATTGGAAGATTCTGTGGAAGGATCACGATGAAAAGAATAAGTGGCAAATAGTTTTGCATTTTGTGAAAACATTATTTCTCAGAGCACATTTTGTAATAGCTCATATTTATTTTCACAGTGTTCTAGTCACAATTTACAGTGGTCACAAAATGTATGCCGGCTCAATCTCCACTGTCTACTAGGAAAGAAAAAAATACTGAGGCTAATGATTAGGAAACACAAAGGTACATTTTAAGGCACGTTTTCATTTTTATACATCCGCATTTCAGCCTTTCCTACAAAGCAGGACAGATCAAGGATCTTATCTCAATGGTAAAGACTAGAAAATAGTTACATATGTATTAATTTTTCTTACATTAAAAGTTGGAGGGAGTGAAAGTATAGTCGAAGTGAAAGTATAGTGGGTAGGGCGTTTGCCTTTCACAGGGGTGACATGGGTTCAATCCTGTCAGGAGTGATCCCTGACCAATACATGTGTGTGTTGGAGGTCATGTGTATAACTATATTTAAGAAATAGAGGTTTATTGATATCTATCAATGTCAGTAGATTTTTTTAGATGTTCCTTAGTGAAACCATCATCACTACTATGTAGACAAATAGTTCAATTATTTATTTGCTTCCCCCCAAAATATATAAACCTTTAGAGAACAGGAACCTTGTAGCACTCATTCTGCTCTCATGAGACAGGAATAATACTTATAAAGTAGAAATTCAATCAATGTTGATAAATGAATTGTCACTCTGTATCACTGTATCACTGTCATCCCATTGTTAGTCGATTTACTTGAGTGGCCACCAGTAATGTCTCTATTCCTCCCAGCCTTGAGATTTTAGCAGCCTCTCCTTACTCGTCTTTCCCAATAATTGGAGGCTCTTTCAGATTCAGGGGATGAAACCTGTCGTTACTGTTTTGGGCATATAGAATACCCCATGGTAGCTTGCCAGGCTCTGCCTGTGCAGGCGGAATACTCTCGGTAGCTTATCGGGTTCTCCGAGAAGTATATATATATATATATATATATATATATATATATACACACACACACATATATATATGTATATATATACACATACACATATATATGTATAAGTATGTATATGTATGTATACATTACTCTTTATGATTTGTTGCCTACTGGCTGAACTCCATAAAATATGGTGTGGTAAGTATGGAAAATGGGTAGGAAGTGTCTTATACTGTGTCCAGGCCAGAAATCGACCTGGAATGTGGCAGCAGTTCGATAGTGGAGGTCAGCTGCCAGGGCTGGGTCCCTTGGGGTGGGGAAGATTCTCACCAGCCCCCCCTGGGGTGCCCCAAGTGAAAACAGCCTGGCACAGAGTCTATAGTCTATAGTCACTCTGTATTTTATATTTGTAAAGAACCAGGAATGTTCTAGGCATTAAATAGCAGTAAAAGAGACTGTTTCCTTGATTTCATGCACCCTTTCAGGTTGGAAGGCTGGTACCTAAAAACACCTCTTTAGTAATAATAACTTTTCTGCCCTTCTACAAAGTAGAGGTTTCAAAAGTGCTTGGGAGTCATTTCTTAAATATAGTTGTACTGATTTTATTTATTTTGCTCTTTTATTAAAAATGCAAAGGCAAGCTTTTTCTCAGTTCTTATTTGGATGCTCACAAATAATGAGGCAAGATTTCCTTATGGCATTTAGAGCCATTATATCTCTATGTGACTAATTTTCATATTTCTTACACCCATAATTGCTGAATAGGTAAATCTTTTCAAAGATTCGATTATAGTGACATAAATATGAAACACTGTACTCTGCACAAAACTTGAGCTTACAAAATTTATTATACATTTCTATTTTAGGATAAAGTTATTTTTGAGCAAATTGCTTTTTTTCCTTCAAATAAAGTTTAAGTTCAACTTAGTACAGTTGACTATAAAAAAAAACAACAGCAAGAGCTGATAATTTTACAGAATTCCTTCTATAAGAAACTTTTGACAATTTTTGCCCCATAAAAGTTTGATCTGACTTTATCTTACACCATTTTCCTTGTTAACAAATTTTCTTTATATTTCCTTCTAGATCCTATCCTTGCAAAATAATTTTCTTCTGGTAAATGACACTACATCTTCATTCAACATAAAGGAACATATCTATCATCAGCCATTTCATTGCATTTTCTCAAAAATTCAAGATGCTATTAGGAAACCCTGAAAATGTTTTCAGAAATTTAATTAAAAATATACAGTTCTGGAGCTTACAGCAACCAGAACTAAGCAAACTGCCTGCAGTGCTGAAATGTAACTGTATTATGTCTAAATGTCTTATTAAAAATAATATACTTATAAGTGCTATTTAAAAATAGTACAAAACCTTTTTCAGTACTTAGGTTTCATACACTTATTTCTTAGTCTAAATGCCAAGAAGGACATAACAGTTTTAAATTCTATGTGCAAGTTTATTTTCTGAATTAACACCATTAAGAAATAGAGGAAGTCGAATGATACGATGTAACAATAAAGAAAACTGTCTTTTGGATTCAACTCCAGTGACTGACATGTTTAAAGAATGAATGCCGGTGACTAAAATAAAACCAACGTTTGCTAATACCTCCAGCCTGGATCAAACAAAGAGGAAAAAACTTTTAATGGCCTGAGGAAATTTCCTTATCCCCAAAGTTTACATTCTTGTTGTACATGAATGAAACCTAAAGGTGTTGCTTTCTTTCTCTCCCCTCCCCAAGGAAAAGACAAAACCAAAATGTGGTAGTATCACATACAGAATAAAGAATCATATAGTTGACTAAGAGATTGCTAATTTCACTTTTACTAATGCTACCAGATAAAACCGGACTGGAGAGATAGCACAGTGGGTAGGGCGTTTGCCTTGCACACGGACAACCTGGGTTCGATTCCTCTGTCCCTCCCAGAGAGCCTGGCAAGCTCCCCGTGGCGTATTCGATATGTCAAAAACAGTAACAACAAGTCTCACCATGGAGAAGTTACTGGTGCCCACTTGAGCAAATCGCAAATCGATGAACAACAGGACAACAGTGCAGTGCAGTGTTGGATAAAACCAGGTGCAGACTGCTGTTAGAAAAAAGGAGATCAAGAATTTTGTAGTCAAGTGGATGGGCATGAAAAGTTTCATGCTGAGTGAAATGAGTCAGAAAGAGAGAGACAGACATAGAAAGATTGCACTCATCTATGGTATATAGAATAACAGAGTGGGAGACTAACACCCAAGAATTGTAGAAATAAGTACCAGGAGGTTGACTCCATGGCTTCGAGGCTGGCCTCACGTTCCGGGGAAAGGTCAACTCAGAGAAGCGATCACCAACTACATTGTAGTCGAAGGCCATGTGGGGGAAGGGAGTTGCGGGCTGAATGAGGGCTAGAGACTGAGCACAGGGGCCACTCAACACCTTTATTGCAAACCACAACAGCTAATTAGAGAGAGAAAACAGAAGGGAATGCCTTGCCACAGTGGCAGGGTGGGGTGGGGGGGAGATGGGATTGGGGAGGGTGGGAGGGACACTGGGTTTACGGGTGGTGGAGAATGGGCACTGGTGAAGGGATGGGTTCCCAAACTTTGTATGAGGGAAGTATAAGCACAAAAGTGTATAAATCTGTAACTGTACCCTCACGGTGATTCTCTAATTAAAAATAAATAAATTAAAAAAAAAAAAACACCAGGTGCAGACTGTATTTAAAGCCTCAGATCTGTATCCCTTCTCGGCCTTTTGGCTAAGATCACGTGTAAAGCCTCAGATCTGTTCCTCAACCTCCATCTCTTTCATTTGCATCTAATCCTCCTCTACCACCTGCAATTCAACTCTTCAAAAAAGTTTTCCCTCATCCCCTCCGTGGTTGTGGTCGTGGATACCCTCTCTTTTCCTTTTGTCCCTCCAAATCCCTTTCTTACGATGCAACGCAAACCCATTTCATGAAGGAACTCCAGTGTCCCGATCACTGTCCTCCCCAAGGCTATGAACAGCCTCTGTCCTCAGAACCCCACAGGTTGAACATTCAATTTAATTCTTCACACCAGGCATCTATTTTTTTACATGCTCTACAGTGTTGCTTAAAAATTTAAATCAATCCAAATTGACTTTGCCTCTCTGTGTGGATGGGTTTCTGAACTGCTCTGAGTTTTCCACAAGGCTTAGCGGAGTTCAAGGACAGGAAGCAAGAGCATGTATGAAGTCTTGGGAGATGTTTGAGAAATCAGCCAAAGAACTCGGAGGGTAATCGTGCCCTTTCTTGCTTACTAGTAGCAGCTCACATGTCTGAGTAACAGCTCACTGGGTAGAAGGAAGAAGAGCCTGTCTGCTACATCTACCCTTAACACAAGACTCTGAAGGAATCCATTTTCATCTAAAACAGGCCAGGAGACATCACCATTCGTTTTGAAGAGTCTGGCGCGCTGTAGGAACACACAGGAGCAAGTTTTCCAGTCCTCGCTGAGTTATGATTCTTCAGTCTATCCCAGGTCAGAACCAGGCCCAGCGCCCAAAGCCTCGAAGACTCAGAAAACATTGCTGACACATTGGTCCGCATCACACATGACAGTCAAGGAAAAGGTAACGTGAGACCCAACTTTTCACCTTCAGGTGACTGGTTGAAACTCAGCTTGGGATCCCGGATAATTTATAACCCTCTCAAGCAACACAAAAGGCTATTTGTAGCCCAGAAAAAGTGACAATAAGATAGAGTCACTCACACTGATCCATAATGATATCTGAGAGTGATACATAGGCACAGCACATGCATAACATACCCTACACATCATACCCTCCCCACCACACACACACACACACACACACACACACACACACACGGGCAGGCACACACACATGCGTATGCATGCACATTAACACTGGAATAAATATTGTTTCCAACAAAAATAGCACTTCCTTTCCAATTCTCACCCTCAAAATTCATTTCCTTGACTTCATTTATTTGTGGGATATAAGAAAAAAACAGTATGAAATTAATTCAAGGCCAGGGAAAACGGGCCAGGAGGACTGGTCAACAGTTGGTCAATGGTGTGGGAGATGGAGGGTAGTTAAGATAGAGGAGGAACCATTATGGCAGTACTAGTTGGAAATGATCACTCTGGACAAGAGCTGAGTGTTGAAAGCAGGTAAGTGAATACACATGACCTTTCAACATATGTATCACAAACCACAATGCTTAAATGCATAATGCCTAAAATAAGAGAGAGAGAGAGAGAGAGAGAGAGAGAGAGAGAGAGAGAGAGAGAGAAGAGAAGTGCCTGCCATAGAGGCAGGCTGGGGTGAGGGGTGGCTTGAAGGGGTGGGAGGGAAACTGGGGACACTGGTGCTAGAAAATTACACTGGTGGAGGGATAGGTGATGAAACACTATATGACTGAAACACAATCGTGAACAATTTTGTCATGCTCTATCTCAGCGATTCAGTAAAAAATAATTTTAATTAAAAATTTTAAAATTAAAAGATTCATTTTCTTTATGCTCTGACCCGGTCTTGGAGGTACTTGTACCAAATGGTGGATGTTTCAGAAACGCTAAGTGGTTTCCCGAGAAACAAAAGTACCAACATGAGGGACCAGATAGTACTTGCTTGCATGCAGCTGATGCTGGTTCAGTGCCTGGCACCCCATGGTCCCGCAAATACTCCTGGGAGTGACCCCTAGCCCAGAGCCAGGAGTATCCCCAAGCCCTGCTGAGTGTGGTGCAAGCCCCCTCCGAAAGGATCCATTTGATCAGTGCATAGGAATCCAACAATGCTGATAAGACTATCCTGGTAACTCCCACATCAGAACATCTTTATTGATCCCACAGTTTCTCAGAGGTGGCTAATTGTAAAAGACAGAGCATGTGACTTGACCTGAGAACAGTCAGCTCGAGTCCTGGTCTGAGTGAACTGCATGACCATAAGCAACTCATTCCAACTGTCGGAACGCAGTGTCGACCGACAGAACAGCGGCAGTGATACACTATTTTCTGGGTTGGGGATATGATGTAGTAAAAGCACATGGTCACAGGTGTGAGGCCCTGGGTTCGAACCCTGGCAAAGAAAAATAAATAAATTCACCAGATAAAAACAACCTACATTCACTGGAGGCTCATAGAGTTGGGGGTTAGAAAAAAACATCTGACTCCCAGAACCTCTCTACAAATTAATGTGAATTTACAGTCATTTTTCAAAGCTGCCCTGGGGAAAATTAGACTGAACTTTGGGCCAGTTTGCTTCTCTGGACCTAGCGAAATAAGAAAACTTACACTCAAGTGATTTCCCAAGTGCATGTGGAGCTTGGATAATAAATTGGAAAGGGAATTAGCAGACATGAATTTAATAATTTTTGGAACAAGACAAACTTGGGCTGGAGCGATAGCACGGTGGATAAGGCATTTATCTCGCAAGCAGTCAGCCCTGGCTCACATCCCGGCAACCCAAGCACTGGACACCACCAGGCGTGACCCCTCCCCCCTATAAAAGAGAAAACTGTCCGTTTCAGCTGGAGTGGCCAGTCCTTCTGTGATACGACTAAAAATGCTTCGATATCACAATCAATTTAATCCCCCTCTTAAAAAACACACAGCCAAAAAAACAGTTCTAAAAATAAAACCCTGTGGGTTAAAAAAAAATCCAGAAACGATGACAATCCTGCAAAATAATATTGGAGGCAAAGCATATCTGGAAAAAAATTATTTGGAAGCATGTTTCTAACTGCTCTTATAATAATCTAGATAGTGCCATTGAATTAACATGGGAAGGCTAACTTTTTTCTAAATCCTTAGCAACTCTTCCTGATTTCTTTACATATACTTCAATGCAAAATGTCTTTAACGACATAGAAAATGTTAGCTGGAAAACATCCTTAACAAATCAAAAACACTTTCATTATAAAGATTCTTTTTTTTTTTCAGGTCTAATCAAATTCAGCTTACTGCTTAGAAATGCTTTGCACTTTTTAAACAAAATTAATGTTTTGTTGAATATATGAGACAAGGACTGAATGAATGATGGCTAAGGTTGTTCTTCGTGTCTTTGTAAACCTTTCCGCACATGTAAAAATCCTTCCAGTGAAGGACAGTGATCTCTTCCTTTCTCCATTTACAGTTGCATAAAAATACAAAGGAAATCCATCCAAACCACAGGCACATGTTGGATAAGAGATAATATTTAGGGCTGACTCGTCAAACAAGTCCTCATTCAGATCCTGCCAGAAGAACGAAGGTTTCACAAACTCTTGAATTTAATATTCCTCATTTCCATTACATTTGCTTGGCACGGACACTCAACCCCATCAGAAGAGAACCATTAAATGCATCAGCGTAATCCCTTTGGACATGCTGTTCACTTTGTACCATAATTTTTTAAAAAACTTTCCTCCTATCTTTCTAATTAAAAAAAATATTTATCAAAAGTAACGTGTGGCTTTTCTGCTCCCTTTCTCGTTACTACAATTTTCTTTTGGACTTCACGTGATTCATATTCCTACCTAGTACTTGACACAAGGTTCTTATGTTTGGTAGCTGACTGTCAACTTAATCAAATCACTTACATCACACGGTATTAAGATACTGCATTTTGGCAATGCACTTTATGCCACATGTCTGAAAACTCTAGGATTTCAGACATTCATCACTGGAAATGTGGATTGTCGGTGATTAAGCTGCAAATCCTCCCCTAAAAGTCAAAGTAAGACTTCCTTTTGTCATCTGATGAGTTACAAAGACTACGTTTGAAGACGAATTTTCAAAAACTACATGAGGTGAAGCACTTGTCTCATACCCAGACAAGGACAAACCAGTTTAACTTAATACTAGGCCTGTGCTTCAAACATCAGTCCACACTTCATCTTTCTCTAAATTTTACGGGTCTCTAGAAGACATCATCTACTTAATCGGATGCCCTTATAGTCAACCTCCACTTGCTGTTAAAGTGGCAAAATCTCCAGATGAAACTGTTCTGACCTTGAATATTGCTGTAATACTTTGGAATTTTCAAGCAACAAAAGTGCCTTACTCAAAATTGATGAAAAAATTGTCAAGTTTCTCAAATGCTGTCTTTAAATTTCCAGGATGGCTGTCACTACACTGATCCCAGGAAATGATTCTCCAGTATGCTCCAAGAACCAGTGCATATGTTTGAAGCCGAAAGACACACGTCCTAAGGGTTCAGTTTCCACTAGAATGAAGCAGGTGGTACGTGCATTTCTCTTCCGGAAGATATCCTGATGGATATTTTAAACCTAGGAATAGTGAGAATTTGGTGCTCAGATGTGCTTTGTGGAACAAAGAAAATCCACCCCATTATTCTTCACTGCAAGAGGGCATGAAGAGGCAAAGCCCAAAGGCCAGGAAATGGATAGAGACTCTGACTTATCTCCTCAAGTACAGACTGCTCAATGCAGCCCATGTGCAGCCAATATGTCTAGACCCAAAGGCTTCACACCACAGGATCACACAGACCAGGCTGAGCTGCCCGTGCTTCTCTGGGGAAGGCTTAGCAGATCCCAAACCAAACCTTTCCAGGTCCTGGAAATGTGCTGCCCTTCAGAAAAGTCTTTGAAATTATTGTTCTAGGTGAGACAGCCACAGATCAAACCATAATGGGACAGAAAAACAGGGTATGTCTAAAGCAAGGTCTCTGGGACTTAGGTGAGGATCTTACCTCCTGGGGGCTCTATCTAGAAAGTGAGCCAAGAAATCAAGCTGTCCCATGGTCCCCGAGAACCACCATGACAACAGAATTAACAGTTAAAGGTAATAATAGAAATGGTTCAGCAGGGATGGAGAAATAGTACAGTGGAAAAGGCACTTGCCTTGCACACAGCTGACTCTTGTTTGATTCCCGGCACCACATAAGGTTTCCTGAGCCCTGCCAGGAGTGATCCTTGAGTGCAGAGCCAGGAATCAGCTCTGAGGACCATGGGTATGGTCAAAAAACAATTTCTATCAAAAGTAAAAAATTGGTTTCTGTAACCCAAAACTGTGAGGCTGATAGTGCGGTCACTCAACCTCATATCTCTTCATTCTCAGCAATGGAAAACAAATTATCAAATGCTTCCTTTTCAGCAGGTCTGACTTTAGGGGGGAGAAACTCCAAACAATAATAGTGAGTTTTGTTGAAATATTGAGTGTAATCAAAGTAAAATGAAAGTAAAGTGAAATTTATCAGTTACACAGGCGGGGGGGGGACTGGGCATGTGGGGGGGTGGAGCTATACTGTGATTCTCGGTAGTGGAATATGTGCACTGGTGAAGGGATGGGTGTTCGAGCATTGTATAACTGAGACTTAAACCTGAAAACTTTGTAACTTTCCACATGGTAACTCAATAAAAAGATTTTTAAAAAAAAATTTGTTTCTGTATATCCAAAGATTCTGCAGTTGAAGATGAAACCATTAGGAATGGCAGGTCAGGAATTAAAATGGAGTGAAAATATCTGGAATTTGAATGAAGGGTTAGACAGCTATAACAAAAAATGGGTAGGTGAGATGGAAGTCAAAGGTACATTATTATTATCACTTATTATTAATGCATGATTTTTAATGCATAGTATAGTATTTTAATTACAAACAAACAGTGGTCTATTATCATTCAGCAGAGAAAAAAAGCCTTTTCTTCAACAGTTCACTAGGAGATTTCCTTCAGTACTAACATTACTATTAAACATTTTGTAGATTTAAAATTTCATTTAGCAACTACTTAGCCTAATAGAACTCTTCCCAAGTTCAAGCTCTTCGATGGTTAACTTCCTGTGCACAAACAACCCAAAAGCTACTGGGGCAGAATTCCTCTGGATCTACTATTTCTTCTCCGAGTAAGGGACCAGTAGCTGATAGGTGAAGGGAGTTCACTGAAATTATACTGGGTTTGGTGAAGAATATACTTTACTTTTCACAAAGCTAAACATCATTTAAAATGGCAGAGGGACCATGTTTGTTCGCTAGGGGACAGACAGATGGTGTGAAAGTCTCTGCTCCCGAGAGTGATTTCCATCACAACACGCATGTGCACGCAAGAGGCCTTTTGTTCCCCAGATGGCTCTTCTGTGACCCTTCCTCAGTATCACTTACTTCCTGATAACTTTCCCGATTTATGGTCTGCTACTTCTCTTTAAGCAGATGCCAAAGCGCTAAATTGCTTAAGCTGAGACTGAGATTCTCAGGCCCAAGTCGTCTAGCAGAGAAGCATCTGTGAGCCAGAGGAAGGTCCTTGGGGTGTGATGGAGAAAGGAAGGTTCCAAAGACCAGGGAGATGTGAGACCCAGGCCACACACCTCTGGACAACTGGATGTTTGTGTTACCATGACTTGATATAAGTGACAAGTCCCATAATCCCACACAGAAACAAAGCTTTTCATACAGTGATGAAACAACCAGTTGTCTTTAGTTGATTAAATATTTTCCCGTGTGAGAGATGTAATTTGTTTCAAGTAGAAATAAGGCATCTGAGATCTCATGAAGCGTTTTCACTCTCTGGATGGCAATTAAACTTTCTTGTTTTCAGAAAAAGCATGACAAAACTTTAATCTTCAACCATAAATGCTTTTTCCATTTATAGTCTCTTGACTAATTTTCTTACTAAGTTTTCTTTACTAATTTACAACTTTCCACTGTTTAGACAATTGCACTTGGTCACAATCACAGTCATCCCATTGCTCATCGATTTGCTCTAGTGGGCACCAGTAACATTTCATTGTGAGACTTATTGTTACTGTTTTTGGCATATCGAATACACCACGGGTAGCTTGCCATACACTGCCATGTGGGCAGGATTCTCTCGGTACTTGCCAGGCTCTCCGAGAGGGGTGGAGGAATCGAACCTGGCTGTGCTATCATTCCAGCCCAATTTCACATGGTAGCAAGAAAATTTAACATGATAAAGAAAAAGGACCTCTCCCCCAAACCCGTCTCAAACACAGAACATTTACATAATCATTGTTCATTGCCACATCTGAGAGACTGGGAACCACAAAAGAAATAATGGGGAGTGCTGATGTTAGGTCGTGATTTAAACTATAATTTGATTTTTGTTTTGGTTTTTGGGCTGCATGTGGCAGTGTTCAGAGGCAACTCTTGTCTGTGCCGAGGGATCATTCCCCGTCTTGGGGTTCCATGCAGTGCTTGGACCAATTAGGAGTTGGCTGTGTGCAAGGCAAGCACCTCATCCCTGTTGATCGCAATTGTCCAATGTGCATTTTTTGTTTGTTTAGGTTTTGGTTTAGGGGTCATGGTCTGGGGCTACTCCTGGTTCCTTGCTTGGAGGTCATTCTTGGCATGCAGGGAGTGGAGCAAGATCACAAGTTACTGGGGATCACATCCCAGCTTCCTGTGTGCAACGCCTTCTCTCAGCCTGCCTCCCAGGGCAAAGCCAGCCAGGTTTGGTTCACTTCTGTTTCTAACACTTACCAGCTTTTGACAATGCTGTGTGTGTAACTCACTCTCCCCTGATCTGTCAAATGGGGAATAACACAGACTCCTTCAATGGAGGCAAATCACAAGGAGCTTTCAGAGCATCCGCCGCTGAGGATCAGCACAGCTGTTATTTTATTACTCTTTGTATGATATGAATTTGGGGAGGGGTTGCTATGCAGTGCTCAGGAAGCTAGGGGTTTGTTTCTCCAGGTAATTCATGGCCAACTGTGCCTGTGCCCGTGTTCGATGTGAAGGTATCAAGACAACACAGCATTTGATGGCAGTCCTGGGGTCATCTCTCTAGGGTGGCACCTAGCAGTGTTTGGGGGACCAGGAGGTGAAGGGAACTGAGCCAGGGTTTGTGCGCGCAAGTGCCATAATCCTTTATAATGTCTCTGGCCCCAAGTTGAAATATTTTTAATGAGAAGCTTTCTTGAGGGGCTGGGGAGAGAGTTCGAAGGGTTGGACCATATGCCTTGTAACGGTGAGGTCCGGAGTTTGATCCCAAGCACTGGATGGGCCCCTACACAGAACTGCATGCAGCCCTTGTGGCCCCTGGCAGTGACTCCTGAGAACTGAACCATCAGACTTGCACCACAGAGTTGGGGATCTAAGGAGCCCCTGAGCACTGCTGGAAAGTGCCCTAAGAGTAAGATGCTTTCCTAAAGAAGCTTTGCACACAGCTGAAAATGCCATTAAAATACAATTTCATAGCCAGAAGAATGGGAGCTTTTCCAGGGGAAAAGGAGACTTTTAGAAAAATGGTTTAGGTAACATGTTATATAGTGTCAAGCTTGTGGGGTTGATATGGTACAAAGTTCCTCCCCCATCCACCACCAAAGGGCCAGGATCCTCCGCCATGGTCCTATGTCAGAGAAGAAGGTAGACAAGAATCAAATTTCCTTTTGTGGTTTGTTTTTGGACCACACCTGCTGGTTTACTTCCTCCATTGTAAAAAGCCATTTACGCTGATGTTAAGGATAATGCAAAATGATAGGGAAAGATACCTGAATTGCATCCAAGCATATAAGCAACTATTTAATGTTAAATACGACTATGCTCTATATGAGAGAAAATGTGGGAGAGAGACAGAACCCCCTACTTTCTCTTTAACTTGAAGCACTGTGGTTTGCGATGCTGTTCATGCCAGGGTTCATACAGATTAATCCCCACCATGCCTTGTGTCCCTTCGCCCCATCTATGTCCCAGGGTCCCCCCTCCACCACCACTCCGGAACTTGGTCAACTGAGTTACGGAAAGCATAGCTTTTTCCTTTTGTTTGGGGGTCACATCTGGCAGTGCTCAGGGCACGGAGGATGGACCCAGGTCGGTGGTGTGCAAGGCTAGCGTCCTATCCACCGTATGAGCTCTGTGGTCCTAGGACTCCATTCTCACTGAAAATTCCATCCAACTTTCATGAAAGTAAGTTTTGGCTATACTGCAAATGGCATGTTTCTATGTAATGTCAGAAATAAATGGTCAGAAATTGTAACGGTAGGAAAGAAACTTGCAAGGTAACAAAGGAATCGTTTGGGGGGTAAATAACAGTGTATATAATCTGGCATCCATAAAGGTAAATACCATTTATAACACATCTTAAGTTTAATAAGATTTAAATTATAAGCAGCCACCCTCATATTCCCATATTGTATTAAATTTCTTCCGTCGACTTTAAATTTATTATTCTTGTCATCAAAATCTTATAAAACACATTTACAACTCCCCTCTCTTCCAAGTCGACCATGGAATCTCAGACACCCACCACTATTGAGACTCTCATTCTGCCCTTCTCTCCTGCTGCTTCTTTATGAAAATACAATCCGTTAAAGCACGGTGGCCACAAGTTAACATCGGGCAACTATTAGCTCCTGAACCTCATCCTCACCCGTAAGGCCGGCCAGCCTGAGCTTTCTGCCTTCAGATGACGCCTCTCCACTCAGAACATGTCTTTAAGGAGACTGGGAAATTGCTGCAAATGCATTTCAGTGCAGAGGAAATAAACATAAACACCGAATGCGCCTCTCCGCCCCCCCGCCCACCCCACCCCCAGAAGCTTCGTGTGTCTTCACATCAAATTGGTCCCCATGACATTCGGCAGTCACTGCTGGTGTTGGAGAGCTTGGGTCTAGACTGACGGTGGTGGGGACAAGTTTCATAGTGAAAGATTCTGGGCAAGGAGGTTGTCGGCCACATGCCTCTGTCTGCACGTCAGCCTCGGGCTGTGCTTAGGACAACGGCCAAGGGTGCAGTGGTGAGGACATTTGCCTTGCATGCGGCCGACCCAGGTTCAATTCCACACAACCTCCATGGTCCCCCGAGCCCTAACGGTAGCGATCCCTGAGCACAGAGACAGGAGTAAGCCCTGAGCACTGGCAGTGTAGACCCAAAACAAAGTAGCTGGTCCAGAGTAGACACTCAATAAACTCACATGGAACAATCACTGCAGCGTTAAGCAGAACATAAAGAATTTTAAAAATAGGTTTCTCCTGGAGGTTCAAAAATCAAAAAGGAAAAGATGTAATGCACTAGCACACATGACCAAAGTTAACTCTTCTAAACACCCTCAATCTCTTAAATACCCTCAATCTTCTAAGTACCCCCATAAAAAATTAATCTGAGGGGCTGGAGCGATAGCGCAGCGGGTAGGGCGTTTGCCTTGCATGCGGCAGACCCGGGTTCGATTCCCAGCATCCCATATGGCCCCCTGAGCAGCGCCAGGGGTAATTCCTGAGGGCAGAGCCAGGAGTAACCCCTGTGCATTGCTGGGTGTGACCCAAAAAGCAAAAAAAATAAAAATTAATCTGAGGGACAAGTATGCCGGCTCAAGTGGAAGAGGCCAGGCCAGTTCATTTGCCTCTTTTTCTCCTCATCGCACATCTGAGTGAAATCATGTAGCATTTGTCTGCCTACATGTGATTTATTTCACTTAATATGCCCCATCAAGTCCCAGCCGTGTTGCTGCCAGTAGAAAGACTCCACCTTTTTCATAGCTGAGTGCTACTCCATGGCATGTCTAGAGGACCTCTCCTTGATCCACGCATCTGCTTTTGAGTATCTGGATTGCTTCCATTTCTGAGCCGGTGGAAAAGACATTGTAATGCACACAAAGGTATGTACGTTTTTCAGATTAATGTTTTCATATTTTGGGGGCTCTTAGATGAGATAACTGAATCATCTGGTCTTTTCTTTTTTTTTTTTTTTAAGAATTTCCATACTGTTTTATCATAGTAACTATACCACTTCACATTCCCACCAATAGTGCACCAGGAATCATAATGCCCCATTTTTATTATTGTGATTTAGGTAACAGATTCACCGCAGTAGTGATGCTTCCGGTCCTGATGTAGAGCTACCCGAAGGGCCCCACTGCCCTCTTCCAGGGCCTACGTTGCTTCTAACTGGCCTCTGCATTGACCCGCCCCTTCCTGCCCTGTCTGATGCTCTGTTTTGTCACCCAAGGGCAAGCGTTTGCCATCCCTCCTGCGGCCTGTTCCCCGCTCCTGTTCCTTCACACAGCACACATGCATGAGCTCATCTGAACACGTTCTTCTCCTTCTGACTAATTTAACATGATACCTTCCAACATAACTTTGTAAAGCATGATGAGAACATAGTGTTCATGTCAAAGAATCAATTTGGACATTTTGAAAATAGCTTCAAAATGGAATTTAAAGGGGATTAGGAAGAACCTGCAATATTCAACACGCATTCACAAATGCTATGTGATTTCTCCACGATTTGGCTGAAAGTTGGATTTGAGGAACAACAGAGACACCAGCAATCAGGGACCAGCCAGAAAAAGGCTAGCATATTTCAGAGAAAGGCTAGCATATTTCAGAGAAAGGCTAGCATATTTGCAAAAAGCAACTAGAGACCGTTTATGTTTGTTTGTTTGTTTGTTTGGGTTTTGGGGGTTTTTTTTGCTTTTTGGGTTACACCCAGCGATGCAGAATTATTGGCTCTGCATTCAAGAATTACTCCTGGCGGTGCTCCATTGGACCATATGGGATTCTGGGAATCAAACCCGGGGTTGGTCGCATGCAGGGCAAATGCCCTACCCACTATGCTATCGCTCCAGCCCCTAGAGACAGTTCTTGATGCCCTCAAAATAAGCTTTTCTCACCCTATGGAAGATAAAGTTGGTACAAAAAGTTCATAAAATGTGATGTGAGAGGATATCCCTGAAGATAGGGGCTTTGAAATATGTCTAAAAGTGTGTAAAAGGAAAAATAAACCTCCTTTACAATATCCCTACTTTGCAGAATTCTTTCAAACTCACTTCTTTGCCATCACAGTCATCACAATCATGTTCCTTTTCTCCAAAACAAGTTCAGGTGATTCCCGAACACATATGTTCTCTTTCAGTGGCTTTCCCAGGAACCCATCACACACGTTTACTATCTCATTCACAGTGTCCCCTGCCTGCATGAAGTACAGGCCCAGCTGCAGGCTGACCCGGCTCCCTCGCCCAAAGCTAAGGGCGTTTCCTTGCTTCTTTTAGGTTTCCCTTTCACACACTGGCCTGATCGAGCTACTGCTGGAATGTTCTTCCTCATCCCCCATGAAAAACAACCATCAGGAGTTCACTGGACTTCATTCCATAAATAAATGGCCTATTACACACTATTGAGGCTATCGTTTTTATAAAAGCCTTAAGAATCATATGAAAAACGCTGCATTTAGATTTTTGTGATTTTTTTTTACTCCCTGTCAGAATTAGATTCCTTGTGAGGAGTACTCTCCATCAGACTGAGACACATCAGGATCATTATATTTGCCTTAGAGAAATCAATCACATGCAACTATTCTAATTCTATTCATTTTCAATAAGCTCAAATATGTGTGCAACATTCAATTTTCACTCTGGTGGAAGTGTGAGATTTACTGTAATAAACTTCATTATTTCCTCCCATCAAGGCAAGTCCCTCCTACAAGGAAGATCAATGGTGATTCATAATGCAAATCAATAAATGTACACAGATGCAAAGATAGGAATTAATTTAAACCAATTTTCCAAGATAACAGTATGATCAGAGAATTGTTATAATTTGTTTTTTTTTTATTTTTTTTTTATTTTTTTTTTATTGAGTCACCATGTGGAAAGTTACAAAGCTTTCAGGTTTAAGTCTCAGTTATACAATGCTCGAATACCCATCCCTTCACCAGTGCACATATCCACCACCAAGAACCACAGTGTACCTCCCCCCAACCCCCCACCTCCCCAGCCCCCACCCCGCCTGTGTAACTGATAAATTTTACTTTACTTTTACTTTACTTTGATTACATTCAATATTTCAACAAAAAAACTCACACATATCTTCATTTAGATTGATTCCATCTCCTGGTTACTATGAGTAATGCTGATCTGAACAGAGGGGAATAAATAGCCTTTGGAATTACTATAGTCTTATTCTTCTGAAGACAAGTCTAGAAGTATCTATTGGCTGAGATCTATGGTATTTTTTTTTTAAGAAAACTTCATACAATTTTGAGTAGAGGTTAAACCAATCTGCATTCCCACTAATGGTGCGCAGAGTCCCTTTCTCTTTCCACTTCCATTACAACTGTTGTTTCAATCTTTTAAATTGTTCTTTGCATTTTTTTTAATTTATTTATTTTTAATTAGAGAATCACCGTGAGGGTACAGTTACAGATTTATACACTTTTGTGCTTATACTTCCCTCATACAAAGTTTGGGAACCCATCCCTTCACCAGTGCCCATTCTCCACCACCCGTAAACCCAGTGTCCCTCCCACCCTCCCCAATCCCATCTCCCCCCCACCCCACCCTGCCACTGTGGCAAGGCATTCCTTTCTGTTTTCTCTCTCTAATTAGCTGTTGTGGTTTGCAATAAAGGTGTTGAGTGGCCGCTGTGCTCAGTCTCTAGCCCTCATTCAGCCCGCAACTCCCTTCCCCCACATGGCCTTCGACTGCAATGTAGTTGGTGATCGCTTCTCTGAGTTGACCTTTCCCCGGAACGTGAGGCCAGCCTCGAAGCCATGGAGTCAACCTCCTGGTACTTATTTCTACAGTTCTTGGGTGTTAGTCTCCCACTCTGTTATTCTATATACCATAGATGAGTGCAATCTTTCTATGTCTGTCTCTCTCTTTCTGACTCATTTCACTCAGCATGAAACTTTTCATGCCCATCCACTTAACTACAAAGAGAATTGTTATAATTTGATTTAAAGTTCTTTAATTAAAGGAAGAGTCAATTGCTTAGGTCCTGGATGAAAATTGTTTTTAAAAAAAACATTTTCTTTACATTTTTTTTGTTTGTGGGCCACACCTACTGGTGCTCAGGGCTTACTCCTGACTCTTAGCTCAGGGATCAGTTGTGGCAGGCTTGAGAGACCATACCGGATGCCAGGGATTGAACGTGGGTTGGCTGCATGCAAGCAAATGCCCTGCCCGCTATAATATTCTCTGGGACTGGAGTGATAGTACAGCAGGTAGGACGTTTGCCTTACACACGGCCAACCTGGGTTCAATTCCTCCGTCCCTCTCGGAGAGCCCGGCAGGCTACTGAGAGTATCCTGCCTGCATGGCAGAGCCTGGCAAGCTACCCGGAGCGTATTCGATATGCCAAAAACAGTAACAAGTCTCACAATGGGGATGTTACTGGTGCCTGCTTGAGAAAATCGATAAATAATGAGACGACAGCACTACAGTGCTACGGATAATGAGAATTAGCTAGAAAGTGTTTTATATATAAAGCCATAACTGTATATTTATTTGCACAGGTAGATAAACATGATTTTGTTGCCTTATTTTCTTCCCTCATTCTTTGGGTATATTAGAAGTGGGACTTAACCCAATTTTCAAATAACCTTTCTTTTATTGATTTCTGACTTAATTCTATTGTGCTCAAAAAATTTATCCCATGTGTTTGAAATCATCTTAGATGTATCAAACTGAGTTTGGCTTAAAATACAATGTGGATGTGAAAGTATACTTGAGATGGCTTTGCACTTGGTCACAGTGTGACACAAATATCAATGAAGGTGGTTTATTGCGCTTTTTGGTCTTCTATTTCCTTACTTCAGCACTGTAGCACTGTCGTCCTGTTGTACCTCGATTTGCTTGAGCAGGCATCAGTAACATCTCCATTATGAGACTTGTTGTTACTATTTTTGGCATATCAAATACACCATGGGTAGCTTACCAGGCTCTGCTGCGCGGGTGGAATACTCTCAGTAGCTTGCCACGTTCTCCAAGAGGGACGGAGGAATCAAGCCTGGGTTGCCTGCATGCAAAGCAAATGCCCTACCCACTGTGCTATCGTTCCAGTACCTAAATATTATGTTGATGATTGAGAAAGGAGTATTGAATACTTAAAATTATAGGTTTTTTTAATTTTCTCTGTTTCTATCTGCTTTAACTGTTCTATCAATTTTTGCACCATGTATCAGACATTCTACTACAAGCTACATATACAGTCAGAATGCACATGAGTAGTAATAATGCACATTGTTACAAAACACCCCTCGAGCCCTGGCAATGCTCCTATTTCAAAACTATACTCTGTCTGATATCAATATAACAACTCTAGACTTTTAATTAGTTTCTTTTTTTGGTTTTGGGGCCACATCTGGAGGTTCTCGGGGCTTACTTCAGGCTCTGTGCCCGGAAACACTCCTGGCAGTGCTCAGGGGTCAGACAGGGCCGGCCGTCAGCAAGGGAAGCACCTCACCCCTGTGCTCTTGCTCCAGCTCCTGCGCTCTTGACTGAAGGTGAACGACTGGACAGAACGTGTGGCTGAGTCTTGTTGTGTGTCCAATCTGACAGATCTTATCCAATCTGCTTTTTAATTAACGGAGGGTAGATGCTAAATTATTTACATTTAATGAAATCACTAGTATATTTGGACTTAAATTGATGATTTTGCAATGTGCTTAAGTAGATACTTAAAGGTCACACGAGTCCTAATCCCACCCCATTGGTTTGATAACAGCACTACAATTCAATAAACAAAAGATTTCTAAATACAGAAAATTGTAATTAAGGATCTGAGAAACATTCTGAAGACCAACAGCACTCTCCCTTCTCTCCCCAAATGCCTAATTTCATTCATCTCAATTAAATTCACACATAACATGTAAGAAAAAGAGATCATAGTCAAATATTTGCTCCCATAGGAAGTTCATACCTTTTCTTCAGCCCCTTATGCGTTGGGGGAGGGGGTGTATCGGGGCCACACCAGGGCTCTGTGCTCACTACTGGCAGTGCTCAGGGGGCCCTGTGGTGCTGGCGATCTAACCAGGTTGGTTGCAAGCAAAGCAAGTGCCTCACCCACTGCACTATTTCACTCGCTCCCAATCACACTTTTTCTTTTCTTTTTTTTTTCATTGTGTCACCATGAGATGCAGTTACAAAGCTTTCATGTTTGAGTTTTTTTTTTTTGTTTTTTTTTTGCTTTTTGGGTCACACCTGGCGATACACAGGGGTTACTCCTGGCTCTGCACTCAGGAATTACCCCTGGCCGTGCTCAGGGGACCATATGGGATACTGGGATTTGAACCCGGGTCGGCCGCGTGCAAGGCAAACGCCCTACCTGCTGTGCTATCTCTCCAGCCCCTCATGTTTGAGTTTTAATCATACAACGATCGAACGCCCATCCCTGCACCAGTGCACATTCCCCACCACCAATGTCCCCAGTGTACCCCCCTTTCCAGCCCTCCCCCTGCCTCCGTGACAGACAATGTCCCCCACACTCTCTCTCTGCTTGGGGGCATTGTGGTTTGCAGTCCATACTGAGAAGGTATCACGTTTGGTCCTTTAGCTACTCTCAGCACACATCTCCCATCCCGAATGAGAATGATCCCTCCAATCATCGTTGTCTTAGTGATTTCTTCTCGATTCCAGCTGCCTCCTCCCCCAGCTCATGAAACAGGCTTCCAACTATGGGGCAATCTTCCTGGCCCTTGCAATCACACCTTTTCAAAGACAGTTTCACAAATCAAGCCTGGATACTTAAGTACTAACTCTCCCAGTATATCCAGTAGACATTACAATTAGGTTCCTCTTGGCAGAATGACCAAATACTTTTGTTTTCTGGCTCGCTTTAAATTATGTGCTCAATATCTGCGCTAGCCAATTATTTCATAATTAAAATAATAAATTTTTTACCTACCTTCTACCTCCAGCCACGTGGACAAGCCTCTCAAGTACCAATATTTTATTTGCCTCAACTTTCTCCCATGTGAGTCAATTTTGAAGGAAGATCTTGAAATCTTCCAATATTTGAAATATTTTTTCCCACAAAGGAACCAGAATTCCTTTGGAGAAACACAATGTTCGTGTGGGAAATGACAGCGCTGAAGCTGAAGCATCCTGTATGGAGACCTCCAGGCTGGTCTGTCCACACTGGCTCTAGCCAAGAGCTCAGACCCGGGTTTGGGTTAGAGTCAGGATAGTCTAAACACTAAATAAGGGCCGTAACTATGAAGGATTAAAACCTTACATCCATGAGATTTTAAAGGCACAAACCCTTCTGTTCTCCCCGTACCCTGGACACATACAGATTATTTTTGGCTAATGCAAGGAAGCCAATTTATTATTCTGAAAGTAAATAAAGAGAAAGAGTTTAGGACAGATCTCTCCTTTTCTCTAGAAATTCTAGTTTGGTGTAATTCTAACATGACAGGAAGTTCCTCTTTATAGAAATATTTGAATTAATAAGTGAATGAGAAATGCTAAAATCACATTTTTGGCAGCCCCCAATGTATTAGCAGTTCTAGTGAATGTTCATCAAAGTCAATGATCGAGAGCAAAAATCAGATATTATTTGCCCCCTATGAAAAGCCCCAAAGTCCCATTGTGACAGAGTCTTGCCAAAACATGAACTTAATTCTGATCGAGCTTCTAGATCTGTCAATTTGAAGCAAGCACAGGAAACAGAGGGACATATCAAAAGACACCTCTGGGAACACAGCCGCAAACCCCAACGATGGGAAAATTGAGGGAGAAAGAAGGAATTTCTACCAACAGTCACAAAGGTTGGAGGGAGAGAAGCAGTTCACTGTCCGTGAGAACTCAAGGCACTCAACCAGCTCGCAGACATGTGGGCTCTGTCTGATTCAAATTTTTAAAAAATATTAAAAACGTATAACACCATTAGGGGAATGGGAACACATTTGGATATTTGATATTAAGAAATTACTGTTATTTATTAGATGTGATGATAACAGTGAGATTATGGCACAGAATGTGGTAAGCATCAAAACAGTTGCTTTTTTACCTTGCTTTTTCCTCCCCAACAAATATTTCTGATGGTGGCCGGAAGTTTTAGGGATAGGCACCTGATATTAAGTATTTTTTAGGCTGATTGCAAACAAATTGACCTCGTTATGCTGTTTTCAATACCTTTGCATTTGAGTGAAATTGTCTATTGCAAAACCTCTTTTTCAAAATTCTCCTATTCATTTTCTTCTTCAAACCAAATTGTAGAGAAAAAACTTTGATCATTAAATAATTTTGCTTGTGATATTTTATTTTTTAAAATTCTGTAGCCACATCCAGCCGTGCTCAAAAGTACTCCTGGATAAGTGTTCAGAGGGAAGACTGAGGAATCATGCAGTGCTGGGGATCCAACCCAGGCCCCCAGCATTCAAAGCGTGCCCTCCAGTCCCTTGAGGTATTTCCCTGGCCCACCCGAGTGCCCAAGAACAGGTGACTGGTTAAAGAAACTCTGGTGCACCTACACAATGGAATACTATGCAGCTGTTATAAAAGATGAAGTCATGAAATTTGCATATAGGTGGATCAACATGGAGAGTATCGTGTTAAGTGAAATGAGTCAGAAAGAGAGGGACAGACATAGAAAGATTGCACTCATCTGTGGAATGTAAAGTAACAGAATGGAGACTAGCACCCAAGAGTAGTAGAGATAAGGACCAGGAGGTTTGCTCCATGGCTTGGAGGCCAGCCTCACATGCTGGGGGAAAAGGCAGCTCAGACAGAGAAGGGACCACCAAGTAAAGGGTGTTGGGAGCGCCGCTCGGGATGGGAGACACGTGCTGAAAGTAGACTGTAGAGCAAACACAATGGCCACTCAATACCTCTATTGCAAACCACAACACCCAAAAGGAGAGAGAGAACAAAAGGGAATGCCCTGCCACAGAGGTGAAGGTGGGGGGGGGTAGAGGTGGTGGGAGGGATACTGGGATCATTGGTGGTGGAGAATGGGCACTGGTGGAGGGATGGGTAAATGATCATTGCATGACTGAAATGCAAGCACGAAAGTTTGTAAGCCTGTAACTGTACCTCACGGTGATTCACTAATAAATTTTTTTAAAAATATATATTTCTCTGGCCTAACAATCTTTCAATATGCAATAGAAAGGGAAAGGCAGTGCTATGCAGAGGTGAAGCAGAGAGCCCTGAAAAGGCTTGTTACTTGGAAATATGGCATTTACCTCATTTTACGAGTATGAACTGGTTCAAGGAAGAACTCTGGCACTTGTCCCAAAGACTGGTCCTCTCAAGGATACAGAAGCCAGAGTTATGAAATAAGACCCAAAAGTCTTTTCAGCAAATTTTTAATTACCAAGCAGCAACTTTTTTTTTGTTAAAATACATACCAGCCTCCTGCTATCCAGTCCATTATTCCATTTGCATTTTCTGCATCTGGTGGATTTCTAGAAGCTGCTAGATTTTCTATAAATCCTAGAACAATAGAACAATCCTAATCCCCAAGTTTACTCAAGAACCGATTATGACTAAGGATGTCAGCCACCATCAACAATTCTTTTAGCTGGTCCATCTCCCGTCTCTGGCTCGACTGGCGGGGAACGCAACAGGACCATGGCTAATCTACCTCACAAACACTTGCAGCTTTAACAAAGCGCTGTAGTTGAGAGATTAGCTCGCTCTCTCTCCACACCCATACCACAATTTCCTCTTTCAAATCACTAGGATAGTGATACAAGTCATTTTTCTTTTAATTTTGAGAAAGCGAAGCATGACATTTCTACCTCAACTCTTCCTATTCTTCAACCTTCCCACAGTTGACACCAATTTAAACTAAATAAATCGCTACTGACATTTATATTGAGAGACGAGGGTATTTACTTTATCTTAAAATTTGCTCAGGAGAAAAAAATAAGTTCCCGAGTTGTTTAATAAGAGAAACTGGAAATAAAGACATAATCTTTAGAGTAGGTCCCATGGCACAGGAACCCTTGGCAAGGTTTTCAACTTGCTCATAAAACAAGGAAAATCACTAAAGGCATGTGTCCCTATGTCTTACTAAAGTGACAAAATATAGCAGATAGATGAGAAGAATGAAAAGTTCCCATCATAATTTCAGTCGCCGCCCCCAACCACTTTGGGACTATACATATGTAAATTCTCATTATTCACTTATAATTAAATAAATGTTCCAACAAAGGTTTTTTTCTTAATTTAGTTCCGTATGAACCCTAATGATAAGGTCAGAAACTAACATGAGTCTCAATGAAATAATTTAGCAAAAAGTGATACTTTTTTCATCACTTTTTAATGACAGTGATATAAGGCAGTTATTAAAAATACTTTTTCCCCCTCTGTCTCTATAAAATCCCCATGGGAAGTTCCCTGTCCCACTGCCCCTCCCCTCAATCCCGACCCTTTTACTAAATGACTTACAATGATTTCAGCGAGAATTATTTCTCACAAAGTCTATATTTACAAAATCCCCCCTTCCTCATCTTCAGAGATGACTAGATATTTTCGAGCTTATGCCTCATGTAACAATTTAGAAGTGGATAATGTTTGTTGTAGTTTCCTTGAACTGGAATATAAAAATTTCCATCCACTTCTATTGAGAAGAGAAAATGATCCATTTGTTATTTAGTAAGATAATGAAGTGTGGGGTATAGGAGAAGAGAGGGGGTGGAGAAACAGATATCCTCCTAGCCATCAGCCGTTCCCCTGGAAACAGTGGAACATCACTTAGACCTAAAATCACATCACTGGGTATCAAAAAAAAAGGATAAGATTTATACAGAAGAGGGCCACCAACACGACTACGAATAGCTGGAGAAAAGGAAGACATCTGAACCTTTGTCACGGTGGGCGCCTTGGAGCTGTGCTGAGTTGAGCAGAGGGAGGGATCAACCAGCACTGACATTATTTTTATTGACTTTAATTCCATGTAACAAAATCACTTTCTTTTGAAATAAAAATTAGAAAATTGTCAGCATAAGCTTTACGCAGTCAGAACCTATGTATGCGCATGGCCAGTTTTTTGTAATCTCAGTATCTCAAGTGAGACTGCAAATATATACAGCACCAGGCAGAGTGTAGGGCAGGGGTTTGGGCTACACCCAGCAGTGCTCAGGGTTTACTTCTCGCTCTGTGCTCGGGGATCATTCCTGGGGATCAAACCAGGATCAGTCATGTGCCGGGCACATGTCTTAACCTTTGTGTGATTCCTTCTCTGGTCCCTCAATAGGAAATATTTTACAAAATTGTATACTTTGAATTTTTTAAATGCCAACTCTTATTTATAGACAGAGAAATTAAATTATATATAATTTGCATAGAGAATAATTTATTCCTAAACAGGTTCTAACCTACAAAATATGTACACATTAAATATATACTTAAAGTGTTTTGAAGCCTCTATCATTAATTTTTCACAGAGGCACACCCTGAATGAGATGAGGTGGGGCAGGAGAAGGTGTGTGCGCTAAAGAGTCCCAGACAGGGTTGGATTTTTCAAGTTCTGCAAGAATTTCCCATTGCAGGGGGAGTGAGGAGTCCCGTGGGCCCCAGAAAGAGAGAGCTAGTGTTCTAGCAAGCTTTTCCGTACTTCTTGTCCCCCTGGCCATGCCACATTGCTCCTTCAGTGTACGAGAGAGAGAAGCGCTCCTACTGCACTGTCCAGCCGCGCCACGAGACAGAGGTCAGCACACAAGGCGCCCACAGTCCACCCTAACTCCCCTTCTCTCTTCTGCATCTGCTATTTGGTTTTTGTTGATCGAAGACTGTGGGCACCATGATAAAATTGGGACTTTCCCACTACATTGAAATGGCCACTCTCCCTTCTCCCATTTATTAAAACCGTTTATGAAAAAACAAAATAGTACTTACTACTGCTCTTTGTCATTGGAGGTGCCGCTTCCTATCTTGCACAAAAAACAAGGACGGGCACCCAGGCCCTCCCCGCAAATTACCACCATCAGCAGTTTAGATTGCCCGTTACTTATCGAAAGGATGCCTAAAAGGAAAATTATAAAAGCCGATCTTTCTATTTCCTAAGATCTATATAAAATGGTAGATTTTTATTTTATATCCTTGGACTATTTTTCCTAATTTTCTGTTAATTTCTTAACATAAAATTCATACACAATTATATCATATTTGAAAAGAAATTACTCTCAAAAAACATAAATTGTCCCAAATAAAGTAAACATTGTGTATAATATAACCTGAAACATTCATGTCACTACAAAGTAGAGGAAAATATGTATATAATATAAACTACTCCATCACTTCCACAAATATTTTTCCTATTATCTATTTAGTGTTTTTTTCCTTATCCCAGATTTCTTACAGGTGGAATCTTGCCAAGAATGCAAGTCTGTTGAACTCTGTTGCAGTTTTGCAAAATTGGCAGATGTCCACAAAGGTTTGAGGAAGGACCACCTAATTCAGTCGAGCTTTGAAAATAGACCTTCCATAGAGTCAAGTAGAAAAAATCTGATCGAAAAAAGTCAAGGATTACATCAGCAAGGGGTGGCAGAGCGTGGCGGCTACGTTTTCTACAATTTCTTTGCTAAGTGGAGATTCAGGAATCTCAGGAGATTCTCACTCCAGAGAGAAAAGAGAAACTTTTAGTAGCTGTGAGGCAAAAGTGAATAGTCCTCCTCGGATGCATTTCCCTGATCTCTGAGCGGGGAGAGGGAGCATCTCTCAACAGCATGGGAAGAAAACTGCTTCTTCAACCCCCTGATGGCAGAAACAAATTGTTTTGCAGCCCTAGGAAGATATGTCACAAATGTGCAAAGCAGACCCCGTATCCTGTGTACTAGGCACAGTCACAAAATCACCTTCTAAAGAAATTCCACAGTGATCTTATAATAACACAAGAGACTCTTTTCAACACAAAGCTCTGTCTTTATGTTTAGCATTTTTGGATTGTGTGTATGTGTGATGGAAAATTTTAGGTTAAGTATTATTATTAATTTTCTCTATTCCCCAAGTACACAGAAGACTATATTTTGATACCAGTATAGTTTTTAAAATGCTCATCTGTAGTTCAATAAAAAATGTTTAAAGGATGTGGGTTCACAGGTGATGGATGTAGTGTTGGAATTATGTACATAGGAAACCATCGTTAACAATATTGTATATTACAGTGCCTCAGTCAAGTTTTGAACATAAAGTTAAAACAAGGCCAGAGCAACAATACAGAAGGTAGGGTGCATGCCTTGCATGCAGCCGACCCAGGTTCGATCCCTGGCATTCCATATGGTCCCCTGAGCCTTGCCAGGAGTGATTCCTGAGTGTAGAGCCAGGAGTATCCACTGAACACCACTGGATTGGTTCAAAAATAAAAAACAAATAGTTAAAACATAATAAAACTAGTTATTTGTGGAAAACTGAGCAGGTAAAGCATAACTGAGCTAGCTTATTATGAATCACTTTTTAAAATATGGAACCTTTTATAAGTACTTCATAGGCAAGCTTTTGCATTGAAACAATCAATATATATATCATCAAAAAGTCAGAGTTCCAAATAATACTTTGAATTCAAATCCTGGTTTTGTTCATATAGCAGAAATGAAATTGAGTAAATGATCCAAAAATCTTCAGTGTCTAGTTACTAAGTTATGTAATGGAGATGATTTTAAAAAACCAACTTTAAAAAACCATCAGAGAGAGAGAGAGAGAAAGAGAGAAAAGAAAAGTGCCTGCCATAGAGGCAGGCTTGGGGTGGGGGTGAGGGGTGACGGGAGGGAACCTGGGAACACAGGTGCTGGGAAATGTACACTGGTAGAGGGATGGGTGTTGGAACACTGTATGACTGAAATCCAATCATGAACCGCTTTGTAAGGGTCTATCTCACAGGGATTCAATTTAAAAATTTTTTAATTAAAAATAAATTTTAAAAGATCATCCTAGCATTTCTAGAAATTGTACTGAAAAATCAAAAGGTACTAAAAAGAGCAGATGACCCATTATCCAAGAGGTGACCAGTAACTGCCAATGCCCACACCTAAATTTACCCAACAGATTCACAAAATAATACTTCAGGAGCACAGCGGGTAGGGCGTTTGCCTTGCATGTGGCCGACCTGGGTTCAATTCCTCCACCCCTCTTGGAGAGCCCGGCAAGCTACCGAGAGTATCCCACCCCGCACAGCAGAGCCTGTCAAGCTCCCCGTGGCGTATTCAATATGCCAAAAACAGTAACAACAAGTCTCACAATGGGGACGTTACTGATGCCCACTCAAGCAAATCGATGAACAATGAGACGATAGCGCTACAGACAGTGCTAGTTGGGGAGAAAGATCAAAAGTGTGTTAAGTGTCAATGAAGGAGGGATAGTCCATCCAGACTCAAAGAAGGGACAGAATCTAGCCCTGCTTCCTCTGAGGCATGACATCTGAGCGTGGAAAGATAAGGTGGTATTCAGTGCAACAGGAGGGGAGGGCTGGGAGGCCCAGCGTGGCATCTCGATGTAGGAAGCGAGTGAAGGTTGGGATGACAGGATGTCAGCGTGTGAGCTGGGAGGCCCCTAGACCTCAGTCAGGCTGGAGCACAGAACTCAAACACACTCAGCAAGGGCAGCAACGTGCCACGCAGAAACTGCGTTTCTGGCAAGGACGAGGTTGTCCACCTCAGATAACACGTGGGGCATGTGCAGTGCGAGTAGCAACTATGAGCAGCAATATCGGGGCTATCATGACCCTTGAATTTAAATCGAGATGGAACTACATTACCAAGAACACCCAATTTGGTGGCCTCCGAAAGGATGAATGGCTACCCAGTCAAGTCTCAATAAAATTGTTATAGAAAAGAACCGCTTCAGAAAGCATTTGCTCAGGCCAAATCGAATTGCAGTGGAATTAGACAGCAAGACCACTAATTGCTAGAACAGTGAGAAGCAGGAAGTTATTAAAAATTTATGAATATAGGCATCCAATCAAATGCCTGTAAAAATGAAACAAAATACATTGAAATGGTTTGGGTCCAAAATCAAACTCACATGTTCCAATAAGAGTCTAAATAAAGTATAACATTCTTCCCCTATTACTTAGGATCATGAAATTATACATCTGAAAAGTATTTTTAAAAACCATCTTATTCAATAGATTTTAAACAGCAACAGGAAAAAGCACCCCCCGAACCTTCCCCCACTTCTGGAGGATTTGCTTGAGGAGAAAGAAAACAGATCTCCTTTTTCTCCTTTCCATTTTTAGGAATTATTACGGGTGAGAATTTAAGTCATATTTTGGAATGCCATTAGCCCCAACGAAGTGTAGATTCAAGACTAAGCTAAAGGATAGAGGCAGAAAACTCTCAGCGGGCAGGTGATTCACAGTCTGTAACTTCAAAAAATATTTGGTAGGGGGTGAGACTCAAAATATATTTATTTATAAAGAAATATATTTGTTTAGCCTACCTCTATGCTCTGTCCAAAGAATAATCATTTTTATGTCTGGGGAGGGTGTGTACATGCATGTGTGTTGTGTGGCGGGTGATTATATTAGTGTGTGTGTGAGTGTGTGTGTGTGTGTGTGTGTGTGTATGTCTGAACCTTGCCTCATGAAGAGTCAAGGAGTTTGACAAAAAATGCAAACAAAGAGCCGTTTAAGTTGATATTAAAATGTTTATAGTAGGACGGACAGAACTGTGAAAGCTATAAACTACTCCAATTCACCCCCCAAGTCTTCAATCTTTTAACAAGGATGAGCTTGCATTGCTTAAAAAGTTTAGAAGAGAGTGAAGAATCCTGGCCAGTGGGCAATGCAACACTGGAGTATGCTCCGCGCCCCAACCTCGGCCAATAACACGGGGTGCCCCAGATGGCGGAGATGCAGTCTCCCTGCCTTCTCCAGATGGAATCCCGGCAACACTGAGCTTCTACAAACATGGCTCCGGTATGTGGGGACCGGGACTATTTCTCCGACCTTCCTTGATATGCAAAGTGAGCAATGGAAAATAGATGATCCAGCATGTGCCCCTAGAAGGCAGACTTGAATGGTGGTGTTGAATATCCAAGCAAAACATAATGCCCAAAACTATGGAGAGAGCCCCAGAGGCACGCAAACCAATTTCGGAACCCAGCGGCTTCTTGCAGAAATGCCTCTAGACTGAACTAAGGTATGGCCCCGTGCCGCCCCGGGAGGGGAAAGGATTTTGTCCCTTGGCCTTTCCTTTCAGCAGTGGCAGCAGCATTTCTCAGAGCCCAATGGACAAAGGTACGAGTTTGCAGAGACGGGGCATGGGGAAAATCTTGGGATGTGGGGTGGTACCTGCGTTGCTCCCCGCCCAGACGAGACCCCGAGCAGCTGCTCACAAACAACTCCTCCGCTCCTGAACGGCCATGATCACAGAGGCACACAAACCAATTTCAGAACCTAGCGGCTTCTGGCAGAAAATCACTCTGGACTTAATTACTAAAATACCAGAAATCCAAAATCATCTATTCTTCATTACCAGCAATAGAAAATGAATTATCAAATGATGCCTTTTCGGCAGGTCTGATTGTTGGGGGGAAATTCCAAATAATAATAGTGGGTTTTCTGTCCAAACATTGAATGTAATCAAAGTAGAGAGAGAGTAAAGTGAAAATCACCTGCCACGTAGGCAAGGTGGGGGGTGGGATGGGGGGTATACTGGGGCTCTTGGTGGTGGAACATGTGCACTGGTGAAGGGATGGGTGTTTGACCATTGTATGACTGAGACTTAAACCTGAAAGCTTTGTAACTATTCTCACGGTGATTCAATAAAAAAATTTTTAAAAAACCATTAAGTACTTAGGAATAAACTTCTGAAAAGAGAAAAAAAAGTTTAGAAGAAAAAAAGACATTCGCAACATGTATAACTCAAGTGGCAAGGGAGAAAGCGTGACTTTATATGACCATTTTTAACATGCTTTACCAAACAGTGACTTTAATACTTTCAAAATCAGCACTTTAATTTGAATAAAATGGTATTTTTTTAAATCTCTCCTCCATCTCTAACCATTGTTTAATTCCATATAGTAAGATAATTATTTAGCTTTCTCCCTTCCCCATAGATTTCTCAGAATTTCCTCCTGCTTGAAATGGAAGGTTTTAATTAATGTCCCAAGACGTAATGTTAAGTTACACCATGCAATTTTGTGGGTAAAGTACTCAGTGGAAGCTAGAGATCATTAGCTATGATCACCCTCTAGAATAAAAGCCTGAAATGTATGATTTTGTGAAATTTTCCATTCTGGCTATAACCCCTATTTAGAAATACACAACTTTTTATTTTCCTGCTTAAACAAGAATTTTTTAAGTGTATATTAGATGAAAGGATATGAGTTTACAAAGCAAGACCAAAAGTATTTACTTCCCTTCCAGGCTCTGATCTTTAATTACTAAAATGACTCGCATACCTTATAATACTTTATATACTATCCTATACCTGAGAGTATCATGCCGAAAATATTTTTATTTTCTAAAAATGTGTGTTAACGGTTGTGAAGAAATATAGTTTTCCTTCCTTAACAGACACAGCAATTAAAGCAAAATGGCTCATCTCTCCTCTTGATTTGCCCTACCTACTTACTAGACAAGAAATTTTTTTAAAAAATTCTTATTAAAGAGCCATAATTTACAAAGTTACTGATAACTGAGTTTTAGGCATACAATAATTCAACACCCCTCTACCTACGTCCACTTCCCTCCACCGGTGTTCCCAGATTCCTTCCCCATCCCAACTGCACCCCTGGCACCCCTGCCGAACCCCATCAACTTGAGAGGCACCTTACAAAGTTCCAGTAGCTGATGCTTAGAACTCATGCTTCCAGTCCTGCTGAATGTCTTTTGGGGGTATGGCTGTACCCCTCACTCCTATCACTGGTATAAATGAAGCCCCTAGGCTGTAACCCAATTAGTTCTCATTCCCCCACCCCGATTTCTTTCCTTCTCCTAGACAAGAAAATTTCTATCCAAAATCAAATAAAACACAGAATTCTATAGCCAAACAATACTGTCCTACTAATCTTTTGTCTCTTTTAGTTTGCACTATTGCACTGTTGTCCCATTGTTCATGGATTTGCTCGAGTGGGCACCAGTAATGTCTCCATTGTGAGACTTGTTGTTACCATCTTGGGCATATCGAACACGCCACAGGCAGCTTGCCAGGCTCTGCTGTGCGGGTGAGGTGGGATACCCTCGGTAGCTTGCTGGGCTCTCCAAGAGGGACGCAGGAATTGAACCCGGGTCAGCCGCGTGCAAGGCAAACACCTTACCCGCTGCAGGGAAAAGCACAATATACTTAGGTTTTACTTTTGTTTTCTAACTAAAAGAGACCACTGTACTATCAGTCTCTCTTAGTTAGAAAACAAAAGTAAAACCTAAGTGTAGTGTGCTTTTCCCTATTTCTATATCTATTTTTTTCTCTTTTTCCCTCATTTTTATTGACATGCCTTCATTCACAACATTACTTTCTTACATACATCACTCCAGTACCACGTAGACCTCAAATTGTCTACTTTCATCCACCAGCGTCCCCCACACCTTCCCATCCACTACCATGTCACACAATCAGCTCAGTTCTGTAGAATAACTACAATTAACTGTTTTTTATGAATACATTTAACTAAGTGTTCTGAGAGCTTGAAGTAATTTATTTACTTGTCATATTCAAGTTACAGTTTTACATACATATTACAGTGTGTTTAAAAGCAAAAAAAAAAACCTTCCAATTTTCTCCTTGAATAATAACAACTTAGAGCAAAAGTCTATTCTGAGAAGTCATCCTCACTGTGACAAGAGCCGGTCTTTAATAGAACCCACATCTTCAGATGGGAGACTTTTCCTAAGAGCTATTAAAGGAATGTGTAACCTTGAACTTCATTTCTTCATGTGTCAAGGAAGACAAGAAGTGATCAGACTCCTTCAAGAATAGACCATGACGGTATTACATCGCTAATGATGAAAATGAACATTTTTCTGTGACAGAAGGTGCAATCTAGGTAGCCAAAAAAAAAATTTATCTCAAAGAAATGGAAAATAGAAACCTCAGAAAATGATAGGGATTTTGTAGAAACTGCTGCACACCTGATTTCGTTCAATGAGTATGTAATTTCTATGCTTGGTCTAAAGCTCTTCTGAATAAATATTCAGAAACTTGAGACTGAAATAGATCACTTAAACGTATCTCTGTAAGGTCTTTATGAAGTATCAAACTGTTTTATTGTTTCACTTCATTTTGCTGTGAAATTATTAATCCTAAGGGTTTTGTGCCCATAATCGTTGGCTGAGGAGACTGGGTTATTAGCAAAGGTGTATTAACACAGTACATGGAATCTAAAATCCCCCTCAGGGAGTCAATAAGACACAGGACAATCTGGTGGGAAATGAAGCCCCAGCGGAAGGTAAAGGATAGCAAAAGAAAGACTGACTGAACATGACCTCAACATGAAATCCAAACAAGGTTTGCCACTTTTCTGGGAAGATTATTAGGAACATCTTGTAACCTCAGAAATTAATACTCTTTGGGACTCTTTGGGCTACTTGGGGCCATTTTTTATGAGAGACACAAAGACATGTACATAAAATTAAGGTCATTGAATCACTTTTGCTTCTTCAATTTTAAAGAAAGCACAAATCCAACTCTTATTCCAATGCAGTGTTGTATTCTACAGCTCTTTGCTCCATCCTTCATGTACCGCAGCCTTCTTTCTTAGTAAGAAAATGAGTGTGTGGAAATTTTTATTATCTTGATAATTGAATGGGGAAAAAAGTTTTAAAACTCAGGTCTTTCGCCATAAGTCTGGTGGTAAACAAGAAAAGTCAAGTGCACCAACGCAACACCTCTGTTCTTGATGCATGCTGACATTTCGTTACCATCACACCAGGTTGACACATAAAGACAGATAAGAACAAAACCCAATGATGATGTTAAAATGTAACAGAAACTCAAACTCATCCATTTTCATTACCATTCCCAAGCACAGAACTTCTAGCTTTAAGGGCAAAAGAGGCTAATTGTACCAGATATCTGCAATAACACAACACAATCTACTTTTTGGTTGCTTGTTTTGGGTCACAACCAATGGTGCTCAAGGATTGACCCCTGAGCATTGCCAGGTGTGACCCAATAGCAAATAAATAAGTAAATAAATAAAAGTGGTCAGTTTAGAAAAGAAGTCAAGGATAGAGTTACAAATGCACCAAAAACTGACACAGAAAGACGGTGATTAGTACTTATTCAAACAACTGTGTTAGGTGCAGGAAGCCTTTATACTTTAATAGTCCAGAATCCAATAACTAGTTTATATAAAAAATATATTTCTATGTAATGGCATTTATATAGCATGTAAATATGTAATATTTATAATTATATAATAAAAATATGTCATATTTGATATCTAGAGGATTCATAGACTATTCATAGTTCTATCTTATATGTAACATAAAATCCATTTGCATACAATTATACTATTATAATAATTATGTATAAGACATCCTAGATTTGAAGAGTCTAGAGTCTAAAATGTAATGTGTGTGATTTGCTATTGAACTTTCGGTCATTGATTCTAATGGGAAGTTTTAAAAGGGACACTTCCAACACCCTTTGAAAAGTTTTTCCTGAAAATCAATATTGCTAGATCAGTTATGACTGAAAGACACAAGATAAAGACCTTATCTCAGATTTGCTTTTTACCACATTTATTCTTAACAATGTTAAAGAATTTTAATTTGAATTAAATCTTAAATAATTCCTTAGTGCTCTGATTCACTAACTGTATTTTAAATTTTTTAATTGAATCACAGTGAGATACACAATTACAAAGTTATTCATGATTGAATATCATTCATATAATGTTCCAAGATTCATCTCTTCACCAGTATACATTTCCCATCATCATTGTCCTCAGTTTCTCTCCCACCCCTACCCCAGCCTGACTGTATGATTCTCTCTGTCTCTTTCTGTCTCTGTCTATTTCTCTCTCTGTGTCTCTCTGTCTCTGTCTCTCTGTCACTCTGTCTGTCTCTCTGTCCCTATCTCTCTCCTTCTCTCTCTCTCCTTTCAGGTCTTATGATTTGCAATACAGAGAGTGAAAGGTTATCAGGTATGCCCCTTTACCTACTTTCAACACTCAGTTCCTGTCCAAAATTGTCATCTCCAACAATTAGTGTCATACTAGCCCCTTTTCTATCATAACTGCCCTTTGCCTCCCACACACACTCTTGTGGCAAGCTTCCAACCACTGACCAATCCTCCTGGACCCTGTTTTCCCTTGCCTTGGGTATTAATTTCATTCCTTTTTTTTATATCCCACAAATGAATGAGGTCATTCTATGTTTGTCCTTTTCCTTGTGACTCATTTCACTAAGCATATACTCTCCGTGTCCATCCATTTATAGGGAAATTTCATGACTTCATTTTCCCTAACAGCTGCATAGTATTCCATTGTGAATAACTGTATTTTGGAAGAGTTCTACCACAACTATAATCAGTCATTTATTGGAGAAATTTCAGTTTGCTACCAAAAAACATGGTGAACCAGAACTGAGTTTTGTCATACTGGAATCTATTTTCTGAAGCTTTGTATTTATCTCTAAAGATAAAGACTGAGAGCTACCATTTTTTTTCCTTTTTAGGAGATGTGAAAGTGGAAAGGATAATTCTCAAAATCTCTTTCCAATAATATAATTCTTGAAACCTTCCAGGGTCTGACATTACTTTGCAAAAATATGTCCTGTTTTGACTTTTCCACTTGCAAATACTGAATGGTAGTATTTAGAGCTGCAAGGATTAATTCATAGAGATTAATCATGGGGATATATATACCTTGGCATGAAAAATCAAGTACAGCTTTAGCTTTATATATTCATTTACATTTTACCTAACGAAATACTTAGTTTGTGGACCTGGCTTTTCCTTCCCTGAAATGACTATATTCATTGTTGTTAGAAAGACAACTTCTAATTTAAAGCCCATTTATAACATTAATTAGACCAGCTTCTACTTCCATGATATTGGAGCTATAAAACTACCAACAGATCTATCCTACAGTCCTCCTTTTAAAGATAACTCCTCTTATTCTTGACATGTTATTTTATAAGAAGTACCTGCAAGGAAAGAAATGGCACAAATTCATTTTGTACAAATGCTAGAGAAATAATATATTGTAGTTATATCAATAGTAACTAGAGCGATAGCACAGCAGGCAGGGCGTTTGCCTTGCATGCAACTGACCCAGATTCGATTCCTCCATCCCTCTTGGAGAGCTCGGCAAGCTACAAGAGTATCCCGCCCACAGCCCACACGGCAGAGCCTGGCAAGTTCCCCATGGCATATTCAATATGCCAAAAACAGTAACAACAAGTCTCACAATGGAGATGTAACTGGTGCCCGCTCGAACAAATCGACGCACATTGGGAGGACAGTGCTACAGTGCTATCAATATTAAAGGAAGCTTTATTGTTGCAACCCAAACAACAAACACAAAACTTTAACTGGGATACCAGGTTCTAGTTTAATATTACTTTTTACTATAGTCCAATACTGTTTAAGATATAACATTATCGTTTATATTTATTTATTTATATTATTTATTTATAACTATTATTTGTAGTTATTTATATTATATTTGTAGTTGTTTATATTATTTATATTTATTTTATAACTATTATTTATAGTTATATCATTTTGAGTTTTCTTAAATCTACCTAATAAGTATTTGTCCATGAGTACAATGTTGACGAAAAGTAGTGCAAGCTAAAGAAATAATAACCCAACTTGTTTTGAAGCTTAGCAGAAAAGTATTGTTCTTACCAATAAATAAATGTTGATGGCTCTTCCACTGACATGCAGTAGCAAAATAACGCATGATCCCTGGGGGCAGGAATAAGGGGGGGGGAATGAGGAAAGAAAGTATCTGACCGGAAACCAGAAATAACATATTCTGTGTGGCTATGGATGAAATGAAAGCAAAGCCATGGAAAGGGAGACAGGGCCAGACTGTTGAGCTGGGTTTCGTTCCCGCAGGGTAACGGGGAGCCTTTGAGAGTCTGAAGTAGAGTATGACAAATTCTGCTGAGATTATTAGTCTGGCAACCACGTACAAGAGAATTAGGTGGAAGATGGGATGTGTTCGGGCCCCAAGTGGAGATCAATTGGGAATGGAATTCAACCCAGAGCAGCTGTAAATATCCAGACTCAAACCACAGTCCCCTGTTTCTTCCTGGTGGAGCCTGCTATCGGCTTTCAAAACAACAGGGCCCAGCTTAAGCCCAGAGGAGACTGGGCTTCTGCAAACGACAGGAGCTCCCTTAAAAGGAGCGCTGTTTCCCTTCGAAATCTTATTCTCCAAACTCCAAATTCCTCCTAGGACATCATAAAAAATCTGGTTCCTTGGTCCAATGCAACAGACTATAGACCCACTGAATAAAAAATATCCAGGCTGTTATCCACGTTGGGGCGCTCTCATAACCCCACGTGTAAGAGTCGGGCTGGTCGCATCAACTATAGCTTATACACCTTGTTAGTCATTTAGTCCGTCGCTCATTCAACAAGTATAGGTATCTAATATTGTGCCAAGCACTCCTACTCGATTATTAGGAGACAGCTGACCCCAGGCAGGAAACGCACACGACTGAGAAAGGAATCATCTTAAAAGTCCGATAGAGGCCACCGTTGAAGAAGGAGTGAAAGCTCGTGGCCTAATTTTGGGGGGGTTGGGATAGCAGAGTGAGGAGAGATTCCTGAGGAAGTCATTTCCACACGCAGCGCACATGGGTGTGGCTAGTGAGAGTGGAGGCGAGGAGGGCTGGAGGGGAGAGAGGGGGGGATTTCAGGAACTCAACCATGTCTGATTTGTTGGTGTCTGGCGTGCATGGAAAACTGGCCAGGCAGGAACCTGGAAACCTGGGTGTAGACGCAGGTGACATAAAACCCGGTGGGGGAGGCAGAGTGGGAAGGCAGCAGACCGACGTGGATCCCTGAGCCTGCCAGCATGGAGAGTGGAGAGTGAAGACGCGATTCCAACAGATGGTAAAAGGGACCCTTGCACAGGAGGTTAGGAAAAAGGCATGGCTTCCGAGTTGGGGGGCTCTTACCCTCGGGGAGAAGCCTGGGGCCACGTCCTGAGGCAGATGCTGGGAGGCCGGCCTGGGAAGCAGATTCTCTCCTCTGTGGAGCCTGAGGTGACACCAGGCTGGTGGCCACTTTGACAGCTCTCCAGGGCAGACGCCCTGAGAAGCACCACCCACAGATAGGGTGAGAGAAGAAATGAGTCTGTCTCTGGGCCAGGGTGGTCGCACGGACCCTAGTGCATGCAGGACCCTAGTGCCCAGCCCAGCACCCACAGGGTCCCCTGAGCACCCCCGGGAGTAGATCTGGAGCATGGAGCTGAGATCAGCCACTGACACCACTAGATGTGGCCCAAATAAAAAAATTAATGTGTTGTTTCTAGTCACTGCACTTTGGGATAATGTGCTAAAATAGGCCATGGTTAAGAACTGACTTGAGCATGAATCAAAATGAATGAGAGTTTATTAAAGGGTCTTAGTGAGGAAAGAACACTAGACATGGTCCTCCTTGCATGTTGCACATATCAAAAACAACAACAACAACAACAGGAAACATGACAAGAAATGTCCAGAACTATCTTTGAAAAGAAACATTTACGTAACTTGACTACAGAATGACTAGTTTGTTTTTTTTTATTTTTTTTAATTCTTTTATTGATTCACCATGTGGAAAGTTACAAAGCTTTCAGGTTTAAGTCTCAGTTATACAAATGCTCAAACACCCATCCAGAATGACTAGTTTTAAAGTTCAACATCCCACATAAAGTTTCACCCTGATCCTCCAAATGATTCCATCAACAATCAGCCCCATTGTTCCCTTTGGATCAATTTTATTGTCTTACTATGACCTACTCAAACCTAAAACACCAACAATCTAAAATCTGGTGCCCTTCTAATCAATTTCCAAACTACAGTCACCAAAACTATAGACTGAAAGGAAAAAAGGACTAAAGAGAAAGTTCCATCAACACCTCTTCAGAAACCATTCAATCATCCATACATTTCAGAGACTATACTCTGACTTCAGTGGAATTAAAAAATATTCTTTGGATTTAACCGGTGAGATAGTACAGGGGTTAACGCATTTTCCTTGCACGCAGCCAACATGGATTTAATTTCTGGCCCAGGACTTGGTCCCCTGAACACTGCCAGGAAAGATCTCTGAGCACAGAGCCAGGAGTTATCCCTGAACACTGCCGGGTGTGGACTAATAAATCAATCAATCAAAACCTGTAGGGTTATTAAAATGCTTTTTCATTACATCAAAAGAGCTGAATCCATTACTCAGCTGTCTACATGCATCTCAAAAGAAGAGCATTCACTATCATTACTTCCAAATACACGCTCCCATCTAGAGAAATTAAAAAGTAAGAGAAGAAAAAGCAATTTTCTTTCTCCCTCTCTCTGTTTTTTTTTCTTTTATCAGCCAAGCTGAATATGTTAAAGAAAAAAATCAGAAACTATTCCATTTACCAGCGTGACGCCTCTGCAATACTTCTTGACATGGGATAAATCCTTGGCCCTCTTAGGGAGACACAATCTTGTAAGTATTCAGAAACAAGGCAAGATTAGCACCTCAGGAGCTATTAGCTTTTCCAAAAGCATTATACGAATTGTTCCTGTGTGAGACATTTAATTGCAAAAAGGAAACTGGAAATTAATTCACAGTCATTTTAACTGCATGGTTGTTTCAAGTAATATTGATGTCATAAAATCATTTAGCTAAGGGACAAACTATTAATATAGAAGTTCCATAACTGGAAAGTCTATCTCCTCTAAACGCCAACAAATTACCCAATTTATGCTAAAAGAGAAAACACTAGTTTTCAACTAAAACTTTGGTTCTATTTACCTAGATTATTTACCATCATTCCTTGAAGTTTAATGAAAAATTACACGCAATCACTTACTCTTAAAATTGGCTTTCATCGAACAAAACTAAATTTTCAATTCTTTACTTTTACACTTGACAAAATCAAATGATAAAGGTTAACAATACCGCCAAAAGAGAAAGTATAAAACACTCTTTTTTAACCTTTTTGTTTCACTCCTACCATGAAGTAACTCCATATGAGCAGAGTTTGCAAGGTGAGTTTGCCTGTTGAAAACCCTTTGTCCAACTTACACTATGTGAATTAATAGTAAAATGCTTATCTGAAACTTACATACTCAAATAAATTCTGCATTCACATTCTGAGAAACTGACCAGTATTCAAATGAGATGTTTATTGTGCATAAATTCAGTTAGGGTGACTATTTGATGTTTTTCCTAACCAAGATGAGAGTAATGGTGAGGAAGAACTCCACGCCACCAGTGTGACGCAAACTTACTTTTCCTGCCATTTCAAGGCTCTATTGGTAGGTAAAATCACCCTTAGAAATGCCACATAACAAGAAAAGTCCACTCGTGTCTTATTTGCAATTAACACTTCACTTCGACAGTTCAGAATCATAAAAGCATCCACGGAGAGAGATTTAAAAATCATTATATGACAATATTTGTTTAATAGAAAGTGATGGCTTAAATGTTACAAGATGTTCCTTGAATCTCATCACATTCAATAATTGAACAGGAGCCCCCTGGTTCTGCTCCAGGGCGAGTCTCACAAAGCCCCTCATTATTGGAATTTCCAACTTGGAAGCCAAACTAAATAACAAGGAGTAATTTGCCAATTAGAACTTCCTGCCCTTTTCTCTTTATTCCTTAAACACCATTCAGGGGCTGAACCGGTCAAACACTTTTAGCTTCAAAACAGCAACTGAAAGGATTTAATTTGCGTCTCTCCTAGGTAAAGCTGTCAGGAGGCAGCAGTGAGAGAGACCATGTCCCCTGAAAGCAGTTCCCCCAGGGCCAGAAAAGGGGGGCTGCGCTCTTGCAGAATATGGGGTTTCCTTTTCTCATTTCCCATTATTTCCCTCCCATGACCTCCAAATTCTAGACTTGCGTAACTACTGGAATGTGTCCCCAGAACCCACCGACATCTTGGGCCAAATCTGTACGGACAGACGTTGAAAATAAAGCCTTTCTCAGGGCCTGCCTCAACGATGGAAAACGAAGACTGTGAAACATCCTTAACTGCATGGACTCTGGGAGGACCAGAGACCCTCCCCTATTTGTGCAGGCGTTGGGCTGACCAGTCCTGAGTTGGCGTTTTCCGAAGCACAGTCAGAGCTCGCTACTCATCAGCTTGTCCACTGTAAAATTCCCAGCCATTAAGACTTCTCCATTGCAAAGCGGTTCCTACACGGACAGTTGTCTCAGTAAAACCCCCGAACTCTCCTAGCCTCAGGAGACCCGTGGGAGGCTCTGACTGCCCCGCTGAGACCCACTTAGCCTGTCACATGGCGCAGGAGTCCTTGATCTTGGCACTTCCTTGCTTGCCAGGCGCTGAGCGTTCCTTCTCACCACCCTTCAGTATGGCCTGCCTTGGTTTCTCACATGCCCACTTGCCTCTTCTGTCCCTCCCCCACCCATATTTTGGGATGTAGCTGTACTTCCCCCACCTCTAAAATTGTCTCAGGATTTCACTAATGTCTGGGCCTTCATGTCTTGCGCTTAATCAAGCTCTTTGGCTAATATTTCTGCTTCCCACTCTCCTTTTCACTCATCTCTGTTTCTTTTGCTCATCTTCACTTCTCCTTTTGAAGCCTTTCTTCCAAAAGAAACAAAATTCAATGAATTGCATCTGCACATCCGTTTGTGATCACAGCACGTTGTACAGTATTTTATCTACCTCTTCATTTACATCAATTATTTCAAGAGCATTTCAATGACTATACATCCCTAAGTTGTGGATGGTCTACTTATTATTGTGACCCGACTTTGCAGCAAAGAGCTCATAAAGTCAAGTATTCTCTACATGTATAATCGAATCACTCTGATGATGAGTCTATAATTATCAATAGACATTGATCAAGAGCCACTCCCAAATGATAACCTAATGAAAAATTTGTCATCATAAGGAAAATTTCAAAAATATTGAGTAATTGGACACATATTAAACTGGAGTGATTAAATTGTTGGTAGAATCTTCTGCCCCCGCACCTGGTTGTCTTCACAGGGGCCCCTCGGAAGGGAGTGGGTTGAGTTTCCCACCCCATCCCAAGCAGAGCCCCGGCAGCCAAAGACCTCCAGAACCCAGCCACAGCCATGCTGAAGGCCACTATCCACATGCTCGGACCAGCCTCACACATAAAGGAACCAGCAGAGGAACCCAGGTGTGAGGGACCCAGGGCTGAGATCTCCAAGTCTGCTAGGATCAGACTGGGCCTCCTCCACCCAGATCCCCCATTTTCTAGTAGCTAGGCGGTCACACTCACAAACTGCCCCTACCCCATGCTGTGTAATCCCATCAATGGCCAAGATCCAGAGCTATAAAACAAAGCTCCCAGAAGACCTCTTACTGTCTAGTTCTACCTCTTGGAAAACCCGGCAAACTACTGAGAGTGTCCTGCCCACACGGCAGAGCCTGGCAAGCTCCCCATGGCATATTTAATATGCCCAAAACAGTAACAATGACAGGTCTCATTCCCCTGACCCTGAAAGAGCCTCCAATGCGGCACTGTTGGGAAGGGCTAGTAAAGAGAGGCTGCCAAAATCTCAGGGCTAGAACGAATAGAGATGTTACTGTGCTCACTCGAGCAAATCGATGAACAACAGGATGATAGTGATAGTGACAGTGATTAAGCATTGAATTATAGGGAAAGCTATTGCTACTTGTAATTGTTCTTTGGTGAAACTAGATTGAGTCTACTGATGTGAGTGAAGGTGACTGAAAATAACAAGAATACAACATAATCTTTACCTCAGGGAGTGCACAATCTAAAAGTCTTGTCATTGACAACACTCAGGTCTGACTCTAAGTCATAAGAATAACAGATGGGATATCACTGAGGATAGGAGTTGTTAAATATGAATGAATCAATAAAACACCAGAAAACACACACAATCCCCCAAATAGAGAGAATTCATGCAAACAGGTGTGTAGATGCTAAATTGAGACTGTCATCTAAACCTGGTGTAGAGCTACCAGCTTTATTTTATTTACAAGTTCTCTTGCAAATATTTGGGATTTTAAAAATGGATGCAAAGAATACTTATTTATGAAAAATTACATTAGACATATAATAGCAGGCTGTTTCTATAGAATTAGATGGAAGATAATAGAGACACATATAATTTATCAGAAGACCATTCTGGACTTCATATTTCATGAAAGTTAGGGATTGATAGTCTGCTGGAAGTAACTTTTATGAATGTGTAATAAGCATGCAACATAAACACATAGAGACAGTCTCTAATTTAGCTAGACTACTTCAGACAAATGAGTAGCTTTTGCCTGCAATATAGAAAGGAAAGCCACAGATAGGCCATCACAGAACTAAGAACGATGGCATGTGGATCTATTGTTCTGTGATTTTTTTTTCCCAAAAGCTGTCTAACCCCATTGCTAGTCTTCTAAAGAGACTTTATTAGCTTCAGTTGCTATGGTCTTTGGCAGTTCTCTCCTGTCTAGTTAATCAGGTAATACCTCCTCAGGGTACTTATGAGATGAGGAAAAAGTGTGGTCATAATTTCTAGACTGTCAAGCAAATGGGAATTTATACTTTGGATAAACCCCAGGGATGTTACATAGCAAGAGAAGTTCTATTTCAGTCTGGGGGTGGGAGGAACAGAAATATTGAGAAGTGGAGAAAAGTTTCTTGAAGAAATCTAATTTATTTTAACAGCATGCTTCAAAAATAATTACCATTAGTATAATCAACAGGAGAGTAAGATTAAAAAAAGTTAAATGTAGAGTTAAAGTGGGAAAAACAGATGTTTCTATGAGTCTTAAACTTTACACAGGGACCTTGAGAACTAGCGACAAATTTCAACAAAAGGATCTATTCATGTGCATTACCATTCTACCATTCTGCCATTTGAATGATTAATTTTACATCTCAAGGTGATCTCTGTACCACATTATCAGTGAGTTTCTTATAAAAAGAAATTGTTTTCTCTTAAAGTTATATTCCATGGAACAGGAATGTGACTCAGTGGAAAGTACATGCTTTGCATGCATGAGATCTAGTATCACATACATACACACACACACATGCACGCATACACTCGCACACACGCAAATGCATTTATATATATGTGTGTGTATCCAGAAATATATATACCTTAATGAATGCTTTTAAAACATAAAAGATGTTTATATTTATTAATCCAATCTTTTGAAATATATTTGTTATGAAAATATAAGAGGAAATGATACAAGATGTTAGTTTCTACTTTCTGGACTTTAACTTGGTTGTTGAAAACTAGGAGTACCTGCCAAAAGAGATAGAAATTTGGCTCTTTCTGAAAGTTCTCTAGGTTGGTAGAAATACTTTCTTAAACTGTCCTAGATATTAATATCTAGCACTTAGGAAAAAGTACTGCATATTTTCACTTTATAAATGTAAAACATTCAGCTGAATTGTATTTTAGTTACATTTATATTTTATGAATTCACCTAAATTGAAAAAAAGTATAACTTTGAATAGCTGTTATATATACCCCTTTGAAAGTCACCTATAAATTAACAGTCTAATGAATATCTTCCTGACAAAGAAGCTCCTACAATTGTTGACAATTCAATGTCTCTTCTAAGATATGTCTCTTGGCATACCCAATAAAGGGATATAGTACAAAAAAACTCAATAAAAAGAACACCTCACCAAGAATACTGTATCCAAAATTAGCCCTGTACTTGATTCTATCCCACAGGGGGAGTTACTCTCTCTTTTATTTTCCAATAAACTTTATATATATAGTATCATATATATGTATACATATATACATACATACATATATACATATATGATATATATATATATCTTGCCAGAGCCTGGCAAACTACCCGTGGCATACTCGATATGCCCAAAACAGTGACGGTCCTCATTCCCCTGACCATGAAGTAGCCCCCAATACACCATCGGGCTACACTAGCATGCAACAAGGACGAATAGAGATGTTACTGGCACCTGCTTGAGCAAATCGATGAACAACGGAATGACAGTGATACAGTCTATCGTATCCACTAGCTTCCATTCAGATTTGAAGGAACAAAACAGTTTTCGGGATAGGCAACACTGTAGGAAACTCAGAGCCTTGCAAGAATCATGGAAGGGGCTTCTTCAAAAGGCAAACACAGAGCAGGAGCCGGGGGGCAGCCGGGAGGGCACTGGCCTTGCACATGGCTGACTCGGTTCCCTTCCCAGCATCCCGCATGGTCCCTGGAACCCACCAGGAGTGATTCCCGAGGACAGAACCAGGAATAGCCCCTGAGCACCGCCAGGTATGGCCCCCAAACAAACCAAAATAAATAAAAGGCAAGACAAAATCCTGAGAAACTCACTTTAACTTTAGCCTTCATTCATGGCATTTATGACTTATACTATCCCTTTCTTAGGATAAAACACACTTTTATACTTCCATAGGCCTATTCAGAATCTTCCCTTAAATTTTTCTTAACTCTCTTTACTCTTACAAAATCTTCCACTTGTAGAATTTATCTATTTCATGTAAATCTTAAAATGTACTAGCATAGAATTATCCATAATATTATTTTTAATTTATATACCTGCAAAAATATGTAATTAAAAAAAGATTTGTATCAAGTTATTATTGATTGACAATTTTGTGAAACTTCCAGATTAGTTCTATTCACCAATGGGTAGAGATGCCACCATCTCCACGGTGTGTGTGTGTGTGTGTGTGTGTGTGTGTGTGTGTGTGTGTGTGAGAGAGAGAGAGAGAGAGAGAGAGAGAGAGAGAGAGAGAGACCTATCCCAAATATGGGATTAAAAAGAAACACAGTAAGGGAACAACAAATAGCCAAAGTCATCAGAACTGAAGATTTTGTCTAGAGAACTGAGTCTCCATGGCCCATAGGTGGGAGGACCCTTGGGACACTGGGGGAGGATGTGAGCTCTCTGAGGATGTGTGTGGTATGGGAAACAGGCATTCCTGAAAAGGATGAGTCACAGTACTGGAAATTACGGTACCTCAATAAAAATTATAATAAATAAACAAATACAAGTTACTCTAGGGCAGGGGCTAAGGCCCAGCGTTGAGTCCGTCCGGGCATGCTTGAGCCTCATGTCACATGGTTCCCAATGCCGCTCTGAGTGCTTCGTAAGAATAGTTCTCTCTATCTGAGTTGCATAAACATAAATTTTTTAACAGAAAAAATACTATATTTTAAAAAGTACTCTGCATATAAATTTTGTTATCAAAAATAGTACTTGTATCTTAAAAAATAACAATTTTATAATGAGTCACATAAATAAGGAAGGGAGGGAGGAAGGAGGGTAAAAAGGAGGGAAGGAAAGAAGGAAGGAAGGAAGGAAGGAAGGAAGGAAGGAAGGAAGGAAGGAAGGAAGGAAGGAAGGAAGGAAGGAAGGAAGGAAGGAAGGAAGGAGGGAGGGAGGGAGGGAGGGAGGGAGGGAGGGAGGGAGGGAAGAGGGGAAAATCCAGCACTTCCCATGAGGAATTAAAATCCCAACAATTATCAACTGGAGCAAAGTAGATAGAAAGCCTTCCTCCTCTTCCATTCACCACTTCCCAGCTCTCAGATCTCAAACAGGGAAAGCCTTCCTAACATTTCAAGGCTGTCTTTCTTTAGTGGACAAGAAGGACCTGGTCAATGTATCCTTAACCACCAAGAAGGAAAAAGATGAACTGATTGTACATCTCTCAGTCAGTGTCTACTCCCCCACCCCCACATATATGTACTTAGGTCTTTCTGGCGGCAAAGGAAAGCCTGCTATCTCAACAAGACAGAGAGGATATTTACAATTTAAGACTATTCATGATAGACTTTTTAAGGCAGTTCTGGTCAAGGGCACATTAAGTTAATCAAACTTTACAGCACACGCAGATAAGAGTCGTGGGCTTTCTTGCTCTCCCTGTTCAGGATCTAATCCTCTCCATCTACAGGAACTTCACAGAACCAGGAAAGAGAAATAGACTTGCGTTCTCTGACTTCCCCTGTTATCACTCAGACTGTTGGGCCAAAGCGACATACATGGCAGCATCCAATTCATCACTTCTATTTTCATAGTCATAAATTACTTCTTGGGCCTTAAAACAACAGGATTCTGAAAGGAGACTGTAAGGTACTTAAGGTCCGGTAACTGAACTCAGATGGATGAGACATTTAAAATCTTTCCGGAAGCTTCCTGTTTCAGAGGCCTCCGAACTAGAATCACAGAAAATCTGTATACCAAAATGTGACAGAAGTAAGGTTAAAATTAGGGGACCAAACAATGTTTTAAGAAGAAGTCCTGGTAGATAATCAAGGAGCCTTTAGAAGTCATGTCAAGTCATAAACTGTCTTTGCTAATCAACTCAATTCAATTGTGATAATTTTCAACATAACTGATCATGGCCTAATTTATCACATACTATCTTCATTACAGGCCAAAGGAACAATCTAGGTGTCTGAAGTTCTGTTTGGTTCAAGCAGAATGCGTTTTCCTAAGAGACTAATACACTCATTGGTGGGGAGAGCAGACTGCTTAAGCCAGATCCCATGATGCAATGTAAAACATCCCAAAATTAGCAACTGCATCCATACAGGCAGAAGCAAGGCAAACAAAAGGCTACAAAAGCAAAGAGAATAAGGCAGCAGAAAGGTACTTCAGGAAAATCCATAGGTTTTGGCACTGATTCAGAAGGAAAACAAAAACTGTCTATTAGGTCCACGGTCAGATTAGGGCCATTTGTCAAGCGTCTGTAGGAACACACTCTAAGTGGCTGTCTTACATGCCTCGAGAGGCAGGACAGGGCTGCCGCTGACAGCGGCCAATGGTGTGGCTCCAATCACAGCGGCTCTGACTGGACCCTCCTGAGAAAGAATCCCAATTAGAAACACATCAAGGAAACCGTTTAGACATGGTGCTTTGGGACAAGTCTGACCCGGTGTGTCAATGTCAACTGAAACAAGAAACTAAAGGAACTTTCTCAAACATGTTGTCTGTTCTCCATAAAAGCCAAGGACCTCTGAGACCCAGTGTTTGAAGCAGGCCTGGCGGGCGAGGCGGGGGACAGCTCTAATGCCGAAGAGGCTGCCATGCTTCTGCCCCCTCTGTGCTGGCGCTCTGCCCTGTGAGGACGCAGGAGCACTGCCCACTGCCAGCCGGACACGGAGTCGCGGCCAAATTAGCTGGTTAAAAATGTGGAATTCTTCATCTTCAAATGTTTTTAAACCTGGCTCCACATGAAGCCTGTCATCACCTACCGTGCTCTCTGCTTTGTCCCCAAATCTATGTCGTGCTGGTATTGCATCAGCTACAAAGCAAGAAGATCTGTGGAAATACAAACATTAGGTCTCTGGGAGTGAAGAGGAAAATGGCAGGAGGGAAAGAATCCTTTCAGGTTTCAGCTACAGGACCTGGAGAACAAAAACAGAAACAAAACTCCAATTCTGCTTGGTCCCGTTTTTGTGCCAGTGAGTGCCACAAACCACGTCAGTTTCATAGACAAACTTTCATCTGTGTGTAACACCAACAGTTTAACTAGCTTCCCAGAGGAGTGTGTGACCCAATCAAAGTCAATCGCTGTTCTAAATGTGTGTATGGATTCAGGCTACCAAAGGCGACAGCGGGAATGCCTTTTTCTTCACCAGCTAAACCTCACAAAAGCAAAAGCACCCCACAAGACTCCGTGAAAGATCCCACATCATTCAAGTTCTGGGCTGACAGCCTTGCATCTATATTTTAAATTTGAAAAATTTTAAAAAGGGCACCCCCAGGAAGGGCCAAGGGACAAGAGGAAGAATCTCCAAGTTATAAATTCTCCACTGATGAAGAGATCGAAGTGAACATTTAAAAACTAAATTTGGACTCTCATAAATAAACATCAGAGATTTTTTAAAATATCTATCTTCAAGATCAAGTCACAATAGAAAGCTATGAGTCGAGACAGCTGTAATCCGGAGAGCACTCGCCAGTAAGATCACAGCGACTGCAATGGACATGGACTTGCCTTAGGAAAGTCTCCTCTGCAGATGACCCGCAGAGCAAGAGGTAGCGAGGCAAGTGGCTCTATGCTGGAGTCAACAAAACAAGTTCTGGGGCTGGAGCGATAGCACAGCGGGTAGGGCGTTTACCTTGCATGCGGCCTACCCGGGTTCAATTCCCAGCATCCCATATGGTCCCCCGAGCACCACCAGGGGTGATGTCTGAGTGCAGAGTTATTCAGGAGTAACCCTGAGCATCGTCGTGTGTAACCCAAAAAGCCAAAAAAAAAACAAGTTCTGGTGTTTCTTCTGCAGGTTTGCCCAACATGCTCACTGGAACCACTTCATAACTCCTCAAGGGAACTTTGAAGGTACCATACACAATATCTTTTAATTCCCATTAGAGAAAGGCACATACCAGGATGGACTGGAGCGATAGAACAGCGGGTAGGGTATTTGCCTTGCATACGGCCAACCCAGGTTCGATTCCTCCATCCCTCTTGGAGAACCCAGCAAGCTACCGAGAGTATCCCCCGCACGGCGGAGCCTGGCAAGCTACCTGTGGCATATTCGATATGCCAAAAACAGTAACAACAAGTCTCACAATGGAGACGTTACTGGTGCCCACTCGAGCAAATTGATGAACAATGGGACAACAGTGCTACAGTGCATAATACTAGCATGCAAGTGCAGTCGCTAGTGTGTGTGGGCTTTGGAGTGGAAGGAAAAGAAATCTTGAGCCTCACATTTAATTTTCAGTTCCTGGTCGAAGAATCACTGTTTTCTGCCGTCTGGGAGACTTTAAATTTCTCTTTAGCAGTCCCCTAATCAAACAAAACATCTTGGAGATTAAGAATGAAACACAAAACTATTCTCCTAGGGCCCATGACTGAGGTTTTGACCATCCAATAATAATCATTTCTGTCTGGTTCCACTTTCAGAATTAAAATAATTTCTAATATAGTCATTAACTCCAAAGCGTTTCTCATCTATAGGGCATTACAAGTGTGATTTTTCCAGGAAATAATGCCATCTAAGTGTTTACAAAGAGAAACAAAGGAAGAAAGGAAGAGAGGAAGAAAGGAAGAGAGGAAAAAGAGAGAAAGAAAGAAAGAAAGAAAGAAAGAAAGAAAGAAAGAAAGAAAGAAAGAAAGAAAGAAAGAAAGAAAGAAAGAAAGAAAGAAAGAAAGAGAGAGAGAAAAGAAAGAAAGAAAGAAAGAAAGAAAGAAAGAAAGAAAGAAAGAAAGAAAGAAAGAAAGAAAGAAAGAAAGAAAGGAAGGAAGGAAGGAAGGAAGGAAGGAAGGAAGGAAGGAAGGAAGAAAGAAAGAAAGAAAGAAAGAAAGAAAGAAAGAAAGAAAGAAAGAAAGAAAGAAAGAAAGAAAGAAAGAAAGAAAGAAAGAAAGAAAGAAAGAAAGAAAGAAAGAAAGAAAGAAAGAAAGAAAGAAAGAAAGAAAGAAAGAAAGAAAGAAAGAAAGAAAGAAAGAAGGAAAGGTGACAATAAAAAGTATCCCCATATTCTTGCCTCTCTGGATAAACTTTCTTAGTTATCATCAGTGGGAGCACAGTAGAGCGAGGACCACTTCGCTCACTTTTTTTTCAGAATCCCTCTTTCTCCCTTTCAAGAACGCTGAAGGGACTGCCAACAAGACACCATGGCCCAGTATTTCCAAACCGGCCCGTTTACGAGTCCAGCTGCCCGCCCCTGCCCGGGAGGGACGGCCGCTGCCACGAGAAACGAGAAACCGGGCAGCGGCCGCCAAGCCGCTGTGGGTGAGCGGCATGGGGCGGTGCCAGCCCGCGCCAGGGCACACCCGGATCAAAGGCGCCGCATAGCTGGCGTGCCGGCCCGCTGGCGCGAAAGCCCCCGGATTCTTCCATATAAAATTACACGGATGTTGACAGACCACCTGTTGGACTAAAGAAAATAAATAAATTAAATCTTGCAACCACTTGGTCCCAGGGGCTACTCTAAAATGTGTTCTTTCTTCTCCATTTTTGCCGGTGGAGAGGTTTTATTTTAAATGATTCACAGTATCCAGCCTTCGCAAAGGCACAAGCCATTTATTTCCATTGAGGAAGCAGAGAGACAAAGGTGTTTTGTGTTTTGTGTTTTTTGTTTTTGTTTTCACCCTTACAGCTATTTTAGAAACATACACGTACACCTATGCTCACCACCGAGCCACTTACTATTGTCAAGACCTGGAAACAGCCCCAGTGACCAGGGACAGAGGAGTGGACACAGGAAATGTCCAGGTTCGTGGCAGATCCTACTCAGTGATATGAAGGATGAAACCCTGATTTTTAACCTATAAAAGAGCTGGAATGGGAGGGGGCATGTTAAGTCACACAAGTCAAAAGGAGAAAGAAGTACTACATGAACTCATGCCTACGAAGAGACAAAGAGCACAGACAATATCCAGTGAAAAGGAATACTTGGATTCTGACCCCAAAGCGGGGGCTACCGAGGATGGGGAGGGAGGGCTGAATGGCAGAGGGGACCCAGTGGACTGGGATGGAGGATTAGTGGCACTTTGGTGGCACACAGGGACCGTGACATTCAATGCCTCAAACAGATAGACATTTAAGGTCTTGTGAACCAAGGATACCTCAGTTTGAAACAAGACAGTTTTTCAAAGGGGAGTGAGGGGTGGCAGAGAGAGCACAAGAGTCAGACGGCTTGCTTTGCATGAAGCTGACCTGGGTTCGATTCGTAGTACTGCACTGGGTCCCCTGAGCCCTGCCAGGAAAGATACCCAAGAAAAGGCCAAGGAAGGAACAAGCCCTTTGCAGGACTGGGTACAGCACACACAAAATGAAAACATTTTTAAAATATTAAATACGGAGAGAGAGTAGGGGAGTCTCAGGGGCTGGTCTTGCGTGTGGCCATCCCTGCTCAATCTCGGGCTGCTTTTCCTCCAAGCACCAAGCTACGAGTAGCCAAAAGGATCATGACATATAGTCCTCAAACCAAAATTTAAAGTTCTGGCTTAAATACTTTATAGCTGTGGCTATAAACTATGGAAAAGAAAGGCAGGAAGAATGATCCTTGTTAGTTCCCAAACCCTGTACTTTTCCCCTGAAAAGCATTGCTTTAAGGTTAACAGGGGAAAGAAGAAATAAAACACTTTCTCACTGCTACCTCCAACTCTTCCTGCTAAAAATTTCTAAGAAATATCATTACAAATCTGAGTCCTGTAATACTGCAGTATCTTCTGTTCCTTCGTGTTAAACACACCGACAGCAGCCACAAAGTAAGAGAGAAATAAACATGAAGACAAGAAAGCAAGAGGTTCATCTGTTCGTTGAACAACTACCAATGTAAGACTCAACAATATTCCAGGAGCGAGACTGAGGTCCAGGGATAAACAAAGAATGAGTCCTGGCCAGCCCCTCTGAACCAGCTATGAAGGAGGCAGTCCCGGGGCCAGGAAGAGGAATGGAATGGAGTCAGTAAGCAGAGAGAGGCACACGGGGCCTTCCTGACTTGTAGATGTAGACAACCTTACAGAAGATGAGGTGGAAAAGCCCCAGGGGAACCGAGAGTAAGTCGCCCATCCTCATGCTGGTGTGGAACAGGAATGCTGAGCACCGCTTCAACATTCTGCTGGAGCAAATGCTATGTCGTGGATTTCTTTGCTATGTCTTCCCTCGCCACCAGCGACGTCTGTCCTTGCCACCTCCCTGTAAACACCCAACATTAGCACCAGAGCTTCTTATAATTAAGAGTGCCTCCCCAGCTAATAAAGACTTGGCCAACCAATCAGCTTCCTCTCATGTCGATGCCATACATACAGTAGTCTGTAGTATCATGTATTGACGTCTGATGCATTTTATTCTATCATGAAAAGTCACTCTATAGAGTGAGAAAGAGAGAGAGAGAAAAAAAGTGCCTGCCATAGAGGTAGGCTGCAGGGGTTGGGGATGGGGGAGGGAAGAAAACTGGGGACACTGGTGGTGGGAAATGGACATTGGTGGAGGGATGGGTGATGGAACATTGTAGACCCAAACCCAATCATGATAAACAACTTTGTAAATGTGTATCTCATGGAGATTAATAAATATAAATATATAAATATATTACTGGTGTCCACTCGAGCAAATCGAAGATCAACGGGATGACAAGTGATGACAAGTGATACAAGTGATATAAATATATGGGCTGAGGCGATAGCACAGCAGGTAGGGCATTTGCCTTGCATACAGCCGACCTGGGTTCGATCCCCAGCTTCCCACATCCCTGAGCATCACCAGGGGTAAGTAACTCTTCAGTTGATTTATGCTAACTTGCTAGATGAAAGGATGACTTTCATAACCTGTTGCAGGTCAAATCATCACCATGGACACTTTAAATGTCTTACTAATTTGTTTTTCAATTATTCCTCAGTAAAGCTGAGAGGGGAAAAAAAGAGAACTCAGCACTGACTGATAACCACAGACTGTATCCTACATTCAGTAATCATCTATTAGTTAGTCGAGCTAAAATCTCTTAGAGTACCAGGAGAAGATCCGCGATTAAAACATAATGAAAGACAATGTGAGCAGCCTTTCAGCAGAGACGAGAACGTGGCACGGACATCTTCAAAAGTCCTCGTCGGCACACAAAGCTTGAACACCCTGGAGTGACTGTGTGGGCTCAGCTGACTAGACTCCTCGAGCAGCTCTCGCTACCATCAGTGTCCACTGCGAACAGGGGTGGTTCTAGTGACCATTTTCTAAGGCCGCCGAGACAGTCAATACAGCGAGCCACTCTCACGTGTCTACCCAACAGAGATGCCAAGAGCACTGAGATGAGCCAGGACACAGCCCTCCCGCCCTCTTCCTGCCCAGAAGCCCTGTTCATTCTCCACATTCACGGCCCGTGAATATATAATTAAGAGGCACGAGCAATAGTACAGCAGGTAGGGTGCTTGCCTTGCATACAGCCAACCTGGGTTCGATCCCCAGCTTTCCACATCCCTGAGCATCACCAGGGGTAAGTCCTGAGTGCAGAGCCAGAAGCCCTGAGCATCATCAGGTATGGCCCCCACCAAAAAAAAAAATAGAACAAATAATTAAATAGCACAAAAGACTTGATATGTGGGTAGGAATGGCATCCTAAAGCCATACATGCTTTTGAAGTAAAAGGGCCAAAATCCATGATGCTTTTCCTTACTTCTTCTATTACAGAAAGTTACAGCTTTTCTTAACATAGAATCATGATGAATAAGGAACAAATAAAATTCTAAATAAAATTTATCATTTGATTGTTCGTGTCTCTAAAAAATTGAGTATTTATATAAAGCTGAGTAGAAGAAAACCTCGTTACTTCCGTTTTGGCAATGTGTGAATTTGTGAAATGAAGAAAAATGGACAGTCTAATCCATGCTTCTGTGTAGAACAAAACTGTTAGAAGAAAGAAAAATTTCCTGGGAAATTGGCCCTAAAGAGAACCAAATAATAAAAAGAATCAGCAAGTTATATTGTTCAGTTGGAAGGATATGGAAGTCAAGTTAGCATCATTATTACATGAATATCTGTGATCGTTGTTATCATCGTTATCACAGAGCTGCAAAGGGAAGCCAAATCTCACACACTCAAGGTACACACATCCCCAGACCATCTTTAAGCAGAAGATATAAACAAGGAAAGCAGGGAGACTTTTGCTTATTTCCTCTATTTTAGTGTAGGTTTCCCTGCTTTGGTCTACCACAGATAAGCTAATGCAGCCTTCACGTCCTCTGTCCACAATTTCTCACATTCGCTCCAATTACTGCAAGAGTGGCTTATTGTTGGTCAAAGAGACAGCCAGAGAGCTGGAGGTCAACAGGAAGAGCCGTATGACCTAACCATTGACCCCAAGGGACAGTCAGTGACCCGCTGGCATGACCTACAAATGAGGAAAGAACTGAGAATTCTCATTAGGATTTACTTAAATGTCATCCAGACTTTAAAGAAAATTCTCAGTAAGCATACCAGAAGCTCCCTGATGGGCCTACGTACTACAGAACTGACTTCCTTGATGACAACCAACTATTGACCTGCATAAATTCGAACCTTGGGGGTCTAGATATTTTATACGGCCTAACCAGAGATACTTTTAGGACGTTAGCTATGTTTGACTCCCTGAGGCAGCTCACGCAGTGTGTTCTAAGTCAGTGGTGCCCACTGAGGGCCATTTTGACCCCAAGGGTATTTCTGGCCGTCTCTAGAAACACTGCTTCTCACAGGTGGAGTGCTGTGGAGAATTAAGCTGCTACTCCCCGTTCTACCCGACCCAGCTCAGCCCTCAAGACAAAGCAGCAATGGTCAGATTGATCATATGTTGATGCCAACATTGTCAGTGGTGTTCATTAATCCACATTCAAGTGTGAACCCCTTATGGCACAAGCCAGCATCCGCATGTTCCATACAAGCTCCCTGGACCCTTGGCACTGAATCGGAATTTTTTGGCAGAAAGGGAATTTATATTTTTATCCAGACCTTAATGCTTCCCTTGCAACTCTAAATTGTGGAAACCAAATATGCTTTTCGATTTCTATCTAAAGTGCTTCTTTCCCACACTTTATTCTGTAAGTTATGGTCTATTTCCTTAACTCAGAAAAAAATACTGCAGTTATAACATTAACTTTTTTTCACTGCCCCCATTTTTATGAGGTGCCCTGATTTCCAAGACTATTGATGATAGTTTTATGCATCCATCATTCCAACACCACACCCAGGACTGGAGTGGCTGTTTCCCTCCTATCCTGGTGTTTTGTAAATGATGTTAGAATTCATTTAGAAAACTCTTATTTGATAGAACAAAGTTGAAATGGGTATGTTTGACGTCACAGAACCAGTCGTCCACCGACCGGGGGTGGGGGGTCTTGTCTTGTGCTAACCAGAGATACTTGTAGGACTTTAGCTATGTTTGACTCCCTGAGGCAACTCACGCAGTGTGTTCTAGTCAGTGGTGCCCACTGAGGGCCATTTTGACCTCAATGGTATTTCTGGCTGTCTCTAGAAACACTGCTTCTCACAGGTGGAGTGCTGTGGAGAATTAAGCTGCTACTCCCCGTTCTACCCGACCCAGCTCAGCCCTCAAGACAAAGCAGCAATGGTCAGGACTGATCATATGTTGATGCCAACATTGTCAGTGGTGTTCATTAATGATGAAATGATGGTTCTACTCAGAACCTTGGACAAAACAAAATATTCAGTCACTCCCCTCTGCAGAGCCCTGAAGCTTTCTGGATGGTCTCTGGGAGAAATTCCGACATTCTCTTCTGTTCCCAGATGCCCTGACTGCGGAGTCAGGAAAAATGTAACACTGGCAGGTATTTGCAAACGATTTTTTTAACTTTATGATAGTTTTGGTAGCATGGTTACAACAGTGTTAGTATTTATATAATATATACTTTTTTATGATAGTATACAATTCCAGGTGGGGGAGATGGTACAGTGGGTAGGGCGCCTTCCCTTGCTTGCAGCCAACATAGGTTTACTCCCTGACTCTCCATCTGGTCCCCCAGGATCCATCACGAGTGACCCCTGAGTGCAGAGCCAGGAGAAAGCCCTCAGTCCTGCAGGATATACCCCAGCCCAAACAAAACAAAGATAATATAGAATTTAGTTCAAATGGCCTTACATTCAAAAGCACCGTGTTAGAAGGATACGAGAGGGGAAATATATACACCAGGAAAAACTTCCTTCAGAATCGGGGTACAGTTTGAGATGGAGGAACACAAAAGAAGAAAAAATAGAAAGAATGACTAGGAAGAAGCAAAGGGCATGTTTATCCCAAAGCTGACCTATGAGAAGACCTCCCCGTTAGAAATTAGCAGATCAGATTCAGAGGCTTGAAGGGGTTTTAAGCCTGTGGGTCAGGGAGACTGGAGACTGATCTAACTGGCCAAGCCAGGCAAGGCAGAGAAGGGAAAAGAACTAGTGAGAGTCTCTGCCAAGCCTCTTGGATCGTCAAGGAACCTGCACTCACCAGCCACCCGTAGCAGCTCTGCGTCTTCCATGGCACGTGCCACTCCCGAAAGCACTGGTTTTAGGCACGTGACTTCCGAGGGTCTCCCCAACTCCCAGTGTGATAAGCTCAGCGCCCTCAGAATGCGGCTGGCAAGGAGGAATGTCTAGGGGGAAAGTGGCCTGAAATGAAGAGGGTGAGCACAGAGACCTCTGCACTGCACTGCACTGGGCCTGACTCCTCGGTGCTGGCTGAGACCCCGAGTGCTCAGCCGAGAGCCCAGCCCCAGCCCAGCTGCACGCTGCCTTGCTTCTGGCCAGGACGCCCAGGAAGCAGGCTCCCGGAGCTCCGAGGATGCTCCCACTGGCGCAGGAGCCCCTGGGTGCTGTCCGGCAGAGAGGGGCTGTGCTGTGCGTGCAGGCTGGTGTCCTGGCAGCTGGACAGCAGGAGGGCATGAGGCCCATTCCGGAAGCATAGCAGCTACTAGCGGCTTTCTGGGCAGGAACCCGAAGTAATTTTAACAGAAGGGAGAGCGCGCATGTGTCCGCCCCCCCCACCCTCCTGTCCCTGAGAGACGGCTGACCCGAACATGCCCGAGCCTCTGTGTCCTCCCTGCGGCTGTCCGGTCACACTGAGCCATCTCCAGGTTGTTGGGGATTGGGGCTCAGGGGGGACATATTCTCTCCCTCTCCTTCCAGCCGCTCTGCCTTGTTCCTCATTCCCGCGCACTTCTATTTCCTTGGGGTTGGGGGGGGGGGGTTGCACCACCCAAAAACTGCCAGCAAGTAAGTTTCAGGCTCAGCTGCTCTCTTCTAAGGCTAAGGATGCTGATCTAGTAAGTGGCGGCAAGGTGCAGATTTCTGACCTCTTTGAGCGAATCCATCAAGGTTTGGAGACATGTGACAAGCCAGTGGCATAAATTTGAAGCAGGCAGTTCATCATCTTGCAGCTGTCTCCACCAGACACCATGGTCTTTGCTGTTGCCTAGAGAATGGGTCTCATTCTCTAGTATTTTGCTTCGTTTTAGCGAAGAATATGCAAGACGGATATTGGGTCGGAGCAATAGCACAGCAGGTAGTGTGTTTGCCTTGCACACAGGCCGACCCAGGTTCGATTCCTCTGTCCCTCTCGGAGAGTCCAGCAAGCTACAGAGGGTATCCCGCCCACATGGCAGAGCTTGGCAAGCTAACCGTGGCGTATTCAATATGCCAAAATCATTAAAAACAAGTCTCTCAATGGAGACGTTACTGGTGCCCGCTCGAGCAAATCAATGAACAACGGGATGACAGTGATACAGTGATGCAAGACAGAGTGTGGAGGAACTGAGGGTAAACCTAAGTGGGCTGCAGAGAGGCAATGGGGAGACCGAAGCAGACTAATTGCAGAAGATCCACCACTTCCCCTAGCAAGCAGCTCCTCTCTGGGGCTGCCCGGCAGCCTGTGGAAATCTAAACAGCGTAAGTGGCTAAAGGTGTTTGCTGATGAATGAGGCTTTGCTCCTCTGGCAGGTAACTGCGGTCTGAATCTGGGACCACGAGCACCTGGAAACCAGCTCAGCTCTTGAGCGGCTCCAAATTCCACATATCGGGTTCATTATGTGAAGCCACCTGTGCCTCCGCTCATCAAATCCTGCCCGTTGCAGATTCCAATCTGCTGCAATACACCAAAGAGTCATTTCTAATTATAAAAGTAAAATAAATAATTCACGGGGATTTCCTGACCCTTCAGCTTACAGCCAATGTGAAAATAGTCTGTGTTGATGATCACAGATTTGCAAATTGCTTCAACACTTCTGCTAAGTAATTACCTAATCCAAGTAGTTAAAAAAAAATCTAAGTAATAAGGATTTGTGAATGGTATGACTCGTTTTTAATTAGTAAAAATTATAAACAGCAAAAATGTTTTCTGTGGGAAATGCTTGTAGAAGAGAGAGAGTGCTTATGGTTTTGCTAAACTCTCATTTTTCTCTTGTTCACACAATGGAAGGTTAGCAGAGTACCTAGACCCCTGTTCGCTCTGGTTTGTGCAAAAGCCTTCTCTGTACATCCTCCCTGATTTTTCTCTTCTCCTACTCCCCACTGGAACAGAAAAGAGGATATAGTCCTAAAGGGATGTTAGAACAAAGACACAAGGAAATGTTCCCAGATGCTCAAATGAATTCACGGAGCAGAAACAATCCCTCCACTCTCAAATCTCCATCCTCTCCATATTCAACTACATGAGACTTGAGTGAGGAATATAATTTGTATGTGAAGAGGCTGGATTTAGGGTCCCTGTCAATTCTCACAGTGAGCCTACCCTGATTGGTGTAAGATCCTTTCAAAGGATTCAAACTAGGTTGCATGTAATTATTTCCTTACTGAGTATTCATTCATTATTTTACTTAATGGTCTTTTAGAATTCATCTCTTAATATATGGATCAGACCAAATAAAATTACTCAATTTTTCAACCTGGCTCTATGGGATTTATTTGTTCTCTTAAACATTGCAAGAATTTCCACATCTGTTTAGCTTCTATTAGCATTATGAAACATTCAGTCCAGTCTCTACAAGAACAATCAACATGCAACCTATTTTGATATATCAGCATCTTCCTATTTTTTAATAATCTGCTTTTTACTAACCCTAGCAGGATGGCCCAGAGGAATTGGGTCCCTGAAACGTTCAGCTCCACTTCATTCTGGGGCTTCTGATTCTATATCTGTGCTCATAGAGGCATCTTCCAAATGTTTCAACCATAATTTTACTACCAATGTATATAGTGTGATAGTCATATGTCACCAACTACACATACAACCTGACTGTATATTCTCTGAATTAATAAAAATTAAAATTCAAATATGTGTGTATATGTGTATCACTTAAGTTTAGACTTTAACTTCATTAACTAATAAATAGAAGTGAGGTTTTTAAAAAAATTGAAATAGTTTTATCTCCAGGCCTTCTTGAAGTCAGGTGGGCAACCTCCCGATACTTCTGGAAGCTCTGGCAGCCACGCCCATGTCCCACCTCTGCCACCATGTAAGCCCATCTACTGGTCTCGAGACTCATAAATAAGTCTCAAAAGAGATCACTCAGCCACAGAAATTTCTTGGACATCCACTTCTGGCTGAGACCTCTGGGGCGATGTCGAATCGGGGAGGGCCAGCTCCCTCCCTAACAAAGCCCCAGCAGCTGCTCCCCCACCCCAACACCACTGCCATGCCTCCGGCTGGACTGCCAATTAAATATTCCAGATTTTTCTGGAGCGCACAGCCACAAATGCAGCCACATGACACCTCCAAAATCTACAACACTGACATCCCTCAGTAGCACATCAGGAGCCAACCAATCTGGACTAGCAACAATATGAACACGGAAGGCTTAACTTGCAGTAACAGTTTAGTGGACCCTCCGAAAGGACTTAATAACTCCATGGTGAGATATAACGAGTTTCACAAATTTTCTTCTACGGATATATTTTTTGATCATTCTGTTAGCCATTTAATTGTAACAGGTAATGTAAAATGATTTTCTGTGAGCCTAATAACCGGGCAGGCTTTAGGCGGAGTTGGAAAAACAAAGACAGTTTGGAGGTGGAGGGAAGGCTGCTGTTGCAGTGGGATTGATGTTGGGATACTGAGTGCCTGTAACAAATCTCTGTAAACCAGGGTGTTTAAATAAAGTGTGTGTTGGGGCAGGGGGTGAGGGTTTGAAATAACATTCATGGAAAACATGAAAAAAGTCACAAAGCCCCTAATCCCTAGGCTGAGTAAGGGGAAAAAAAACACTTTCAATTCAAACCAGAATCAAGATCCCAACAAATAAGCTATTTGGCTTATCTCTAATAATTTCCAAGCACCAATATGAAAAAGAAAACTAGAGAAATATAGAGGAAAAGTTAAATTAGTGTGTGCATGCAAAATTTGAGGTTCTGTAGAGGGAATTTTGGATAGTCTACAACCTAGGATTGTCACTGTCACTGTCATCCCGTTGCTCATCGATTTGCTCAAGCAGGCACCAGTTACGCCTCCATTTTGAGACTTGTTACTGTTTTGGCATATCGAATACGCCATGGGTAGCTTGCCAGGCTCTGCCGTGCGGGTGAGATACTCTCGGTAGCTTGCCGGGCTCTCTGAGAGGGGTGGAGGAATCGAACCCAGTTCGGCCGCATGCAAGGTGAAGGCCCCACCCACTGCACTATTAATAATAGTCACAATCATGAAAACTAATGGGAAGAATTACAATTCACACTAAGCTTAGGCTATTTTCATTACATTACATTAGGAAAATTTTAAGTACACTAAGTGTAATACAAATATTGTGTTAACAGAGTCTGTTCCGAAAGGTTTGTACATAAACAGGTGTTGCAGGGAAATGTTTGTTGATCTGAAGCACTTGCAGCTGAAAGCACCTGGACTTTGCACATTAAAAAAATTCTGACTCTGAAGTACTGATTTAAAGGATGACATTTTAAAATTTGGATTTTAATTTTTACTTAAAATATGTGCATCAAGGATAAAACTAGTTCACATTTCCATTTAATCAGTCATATACCTAGTCCCTTATTTTCAAATCAGTGCAAATGCATGTGATTTCTCTACCAGTTTGAGAAACTGGATGTTTTTAGTTGCAACTTAGAGGATGAGCTAAAGGTATTCAGTGGCAGATTCCAGATTCCCCACCGCACAACAAATGTATTTAATTTGGCATGTCTGTTAGATCAATTATCCCAATCTCCTTCCTTCCTACACAACTTCTGCTTTAAAAACCTTAAAACTCTCTTTGGAAATACATCTGGGACTCATTAGCTCCTTTCTGCCAATCTAACTATCACCCCGTCACTTTTCTTCTTTTCCTTTATGTCCTCAACAAAATAAGCATCATTTTCCTGCTTTCACTTTGTCTGGGAATTCAACTGAATCTGCTATCCAGCAGATCTGGCGACAAATCTTCCCTCTTATGTTGGGCTCACAAATAAAGCCATTAAGCACTCTTGCAGAGGTGCGGTAGGAATGCTGTTTATTTGGGTTGTGCATTCAGAGTTGAAACTGGTTCCATTTCTTCCCAGGGATGCCACATCAAAATATTTGTGTGATGGTTTTGCACTCTACTGATCTGTGTCAAATCATAGTCACAGCAATGTATATTTACAACAAAAAGATTTTCTGGTGTAGTGAAAACACAAATCCTACTGGAGTGTTGCCCTTCACTTTTGTTTTTGTCTCCAGAGAGTAAAGTCAAATAATGCACTCACTGAATTGGAATCAGATATGCAAATGTAGTTTGTGACTAATCTAGGCTTTTCCAAGAATTTTTATTTTTAATTGCTGAATGATAGAGATATTTCTATAGAATTTCACACATCTGACACTTTCCTTTCTAGTTAGCAAGTGGGAAATCTACAAGAAGATTATTCATAGGTAGTGAGGAAAGTATCACATAAATAATAAGCCTGTGAGATTGGAAAGTTAATTTTAATCAAATTTCTAGGAAATGAATATGCTCAAAGAGGTCTCAAGGTTAGTCATTTTTTTTTAAGAAAACGTGTTCTTTAATTTTATGAAATGGAAGGAAAAAGAACTTTGCCCTCCTGTTAGACAAAAGTTTATATGGGGAGGAAAAAAAACTATAGGAATTTGTATAACATCTTAAGTAGGTTTAAATAATCCTTGAAATTGAAGCAGAGGTACATTTTATAAAACTCATCTTTCTCTCTCCAGAGCCCCATTCACGATCACATGTGTGCAAATCCTAGGCAATATATGGCCGCAGAGCGAGGCAAGGGATCCATTAAGAGTTGAGCCAAGTTCTTTCTGCGCTATGCCCCATAACTCCTCTATGTTTTCAATCACTAATTCTACCCATGTAGCACAAAGCAAAGTCCTGTCCTCTATGGCTTATCGAAAGGATGAAGAACACGTTTGAGAGCATTGAAGAAAAACAAGTATTTTTTGTGCTAGCCACTAATTTTAAGGTGTATCATCACAATGTTTTTTCTAATTTAAGTGTGTAAGTACATTTGTAAGCAGAACTAAAGAGATTTTAGCCTGCACTCTGCCCTCTCTATCCAGTTCCCCTTCTTCCTCTCTCTCCCTTTCTTTAGAGATGCTTAATATGTATCAGCTTAGGGCTGGGAACTGTATAAGGCTCTGGCCATTGCCCATAGCAAGAGAGATCCATCTCTTACCACCAATAACAGAGCCACCATTGAACAAGTGATGTTACAGGTGTTTTGGAGCAAATTACAAACTATGGAGATCAACTACAGTGAGACATCCACTTAGCAACAACTTCAGATAAGATGGAGTGAAAGAGTGATGATTTGTGGAACTAGAGAACAAATAACATCAAAGTTGTTTATATTGACTCCCATTCATATATACGTAAATTATGTATAATATATATTCAATAATTCAGTAAATCTGGGCAAAACTAGTACTGAGTTGGGCATTTCCTAAGGAAGACTAATGAACTAAAATTGAGAACCCAGCTCTCCTGTAAGAGTCCATCATTTCTCCTGAAGGAGACTGTGCATCTTGATGAAAAACTAAATGGTCTGTAACTGGCCCTTGGCTAGGATTGTTTTCAAGGTTTTGTGAAATTTCAGTGTTATCCCTCTGAACTCTCCCTCTACATTCTTGCCTTCTATTCTGGCTTTAAGTTGTGGGAAATTTTGAGTAAATTTATAACAGTGCATTCACCATCATGAGCTGAAGAAATGCTCCCAAATAAATATGAGATCAAAAGCAAGTCCCAGTTTGGGAATAGGTGTCTTTGCTTACTCACTTTAGAAATACAGCCTATTTCTCAGCTTTCCAGCTTCTCAACATGTTTCGGTTCTCACTTTTACTTACAAATAGAAGATAATGATGATGTCACGCCAATGCCTTTGATTGCACACATTTTATACACAAACATGCACATGAGCAATGCTCGGTCATAAGAGATTCACAAATTCATATTATTACTTACAGCCCATCCCTTGATAAACTCAAAATATAGCTATGAAGTTCCAGTCCCTTTTGACATATATGACTCTCAGGAGCTATTATATATCATATTAAAGTTTCCTTGCAGGGAATGCTATTTCAGGGCTGTGCCAAAAGTTTAATCCGGAGCCAGACAAAACTAAACCGCGCTGTGATTCAAAGTACTCCACAACTAGACTCAGAAAGGATCACAATACTAGAAAGCACATGAAATACTAACCATCTGAAGAAGAATGAAATATTTTTAACTACATTTCTCCACAGGCCTCTGTCAGCCCTTGATGAGAGCTCATTAGCATCCAGCCTTGCTGTTCTCCATGCCACCCGCAGAAACCCAGCACCTCTGCTGGTGACCCTTCCAGTGCTACTATGAATGTGTCTAGTCCACACTCTGCAGTTTAGCCTCCTCCACGCCATCCTGAAAATTACCTTGCTAAAAGTCTGACAATGTCACCTTCCTGTTTAAAGCCTCCACTCCTCAGAGATTCCTCCAGGACAAAGCCCCAATCCTGATGATTTCCGTGTGTGCATATGTGAGCTCCATCAATCCACTACCTGCCTGATGCTTAATTACAGCTGAATAAACACATTTGAAAGCATATATTTAGGGGGTCACTTCTGCTAAGTTGGTCAGACTACAGCATAGCTCTAGATATTTTAATTAACTTTAGAGACTTTTGCAAGTAATTGCTAAAACAATATATTTCCGTTATAACATAATGGAAGTGTACATTTCCTTCAACTAATTTATTTGAATTTACATTAGAAATATATTTATCTCAAGCCATACGAATATTTGTCTTTCCTTCAAAAGAAACCAGGAACAAAAATCAAGACATTTTATATTCATTTACTTTGTATCATGTCTCTGTGGGGCATATTGTTACATTGGTATCTTGTTATTAGCAACAAGAGTTACACAATTGGAAGGGACCAGAGTCAGAACATTATATGACTGAAACACAGTCATGAACAGCTTTGTAACTGTGTATCCATTGAGACTCAATTAAAAAATAAATTTTAATTTAAAAAACAGTTACACGATTTAATGTTTGGAATTCCATGGATTACTTGAAAACTGTTAACTTGTATATTCAACTATATGAATATACATATTCATAATATATTAATCAATATTAATATTAGTTGTATGAGCCAACAAAAAGAATCCTAAAACCAAGGATTGCTGTTTCTATGAACAGAAGCTCAAAGGAAAACAAATAAATATATACTGGAATCAATCTAGACAGTTGCATATGACTGTCTGAATTAATTCTTACTTTCCCATAAAACAAAATGGAAAGAAGGAGAAAATTAAGTTGCATTCAACAAAACTATGTACAAAATTATGTACAGGCTAAAGAATATACTCCTTGAAACTGGTCTTCATCCGGGTCCTTCATGATATCCTATAATGAGTAGCCTTCCAAGATTGTTTGGTTCCAGCAGAGACTGAACTAACTACAATACGATACAGGCTGTGCACATTTGTGTGTCTTTGTCGTGTGAAACCCCCATGTCATGGATGTATTCTTTCTGTTCCCAGGGTCTGTGAGCAAGAGGAGGAAGATGCCAATGGCCCAAGCATATGAAGTTCAGGCATCCAAATTAAAAACCCTTTTGGCGACCTAATCTATGGCATTGTGAGGATTATTACAAAAATGTATTGTGTATGTTTAACTTACTAAGGGACTAGACTTAAGCCTTCTCACCACACTGACACAGAGTCCTGATAAGGTAGACCCTTCTGGGTCACCAACTCTCTTGAAGCCTGAGGCTTCAAGGACAGTTTGCTTCCTGAGCGCAGAGAACTGTCTCTAGGACTTATGTCTTCCTCCTTCGTGTCCACTGTTGGGCAGACACTGAGTGTGGGAAGCCCCTGGCTAAAAGGCAGCCAGAGGCACCGTGAACAGAACAGCTGCCATCTTTAGCAGCATGAACCAGCAGGGCCAGGAGAGAGCAGAAAATACAACGAAATGGGACCAAACACAACAGGAAAGTAAGACATTAGGTGAAGATACAACCCCCAGCGGTGGGAGCAGCCAGTAGGAGAGGCCCCTGGAGACAATCCTACCCAAGCTGGGCCTGAGATGAAAGTCATGGATTGAAGTCTTCCTCCAAGTCCTCCTGACCACAGTCTGACCTTCCTGCCTCCTGCAGTGGCCGGCTCCTTCCTTCTAGGGCCATAATCCATCTTGATTATATTATCTCTTAGAAACCATGTCAATTCTCCAGTGAATGACTGGACTCCTCTCTGTCCTCTGAGGACATTAAAATCCAGAAACCCTCCCCAAGGCGGGAAGCAGAAAGCCAGAAAGCCCGCTGAGCACTCTTCACCTGAATCTACTACATCCCGGGACCTCGGAAGGCTGAGAGTTGTCAGAAAGTGTTTTTCAGTGAATTCCTGACACTGAGCTAGCAACATGCTCAATTAGCAACATTCTTAGAGAGAAAGGACTTGATGTGTTACAAATATGCCAACAGTTACAGGAAGCTTACAATAAATCACAAACTTTAAAAGTTAGTATCAGCCACTATTCAAAATACTCTCTATTGCTTTGTTTTCTTTATTGTGTTTTGTTGGGGATCATACCCAGCAGTGCTCAGGGCTTACTCCTGACTCTGTGCTCAGGGAATCACTCCCAGCAGGACTCAGGAGACAGATGGGGTAGCACGCATGGAAACCATACGTGTGACTTGTGATTCACGTATAAGGGTCATGTACAAGGCAAGCGTCCTAGGGGCTGGAGCAATAGCACAGCAGGGTGGGCATTTGCCTTGCACGTGGTTGACCCGGGTTTGATTCCCAGCATCCCATATGGTCCTCTGAGCACCGTCAGGAGTAACCCCTATGCATTGCCGGGTGTGACCCAAAAAGCAAAAAAAAAAAAAATTAAAAGGCAAGCATCCTACAGCACTGGACGAGATCCATCTATTTTTAAATGTTTTAAGGATTAAAGAATAAATGCCAAGAAAGTTGCTGAAACTGTAAAAAAAATGTCATCAGATCACTTTCTAATGTCTGTCTACTGACTACAAATAAAAATTCATCACCTTCTAACTCTGATATTTATGAGAAACTAGTAGACTTCAAAACGTTAGAAAACAGTAAAAATACGTAAGTCACACGTGTGGTGTAACAAGGAAGGCCTGTCCAGTGCCTGTCCAGTGGGAGTGGAAGCAGGAGGGCTGGGAAGTTGGCCCCAAAGCCGCCTTTCTTCCAGCTGTGCTCCCACACGTGAGCCCCTTGGCCAACACCCCTTTATATCAAGGGGACCCAAACAGCCTCTGCTTGTTCTTGTGCAGACAGGGTCAGCCCCATCGGTCATCAGAACTTGTCTTTTTTCCCTTTTATTTCCAAACTGTTGTTTTATTAAAGCACCACGAATTACAAAGTTATCCATAGTGTTTTTTACCTACAATGTTCCACCACCAATCCCGCCACCAGAGTCAACTTCCCCCCACCAGTGTTCCCAGATTCCCTCTCCTGCCCTTTTGCCCCAGTCCCAGGCTGCTATCTTGACAGGCACTTTTTATTTATTTATTTATTTGTTTATTTATTCATTCATTCATTCATTCATTCATTTATTTTTTATTAGTGAATCACTGTGAGGTACAGTTACAAACTTATGAACTTTCATGTCTGCATTTCAGACATACAGTGATTATATCCTTCCACAGTGCCCATTCTCCTCCACCAGTGTTCCCAATATCCCTCCCACCACCCCCACCCCAACCCCCACCACCCCACCCTGCCTCTGCGGCAGGGCATTTCCTTTTGGGTGTTGTAGTTTGCAACAGAGGTATTGAGTGGCCATCATGTTCGGTCTATAGTCTACTTTCGGCACACATCTTTCAACCCGAGTGGGTCCTCCCAACATCCTCTACAAGGTGCTCCCTTCTCTATCTCAGCTGCCTTTTCCTCCAGCATGTGAGGCCAGTTTCCAAGCTTGACAGGCACTTTTTAAATCTGGTTTTCAAATTTGGGGTCTCACTGTTTCAGTGCTGTTGACTCTGATTTGAATATTTAGCACTATCATTCCTTAGTGCTGCCACTGTATCTGAGTCCCCCTGGCACCTACCCCATTGCTTCTCACCTATCTCTTCTCCCCTTCCCCTTCACTCTATTTCCTTCTCCTCCCCAGACTCTGGGACTAAGAGGGATCTAGGCATCCCCACTTTAAACCATTTCCTCATCAGTTACTCTAAATACCACATATAAGTGAGATCACCCTGTGTCTGTCCTCCTGGCTTACTTCACTTAACATGATGTCTTCCAGTCTCATCTAAGACCCTCAGAACTTTACATGGAAGCCAGCCCCGTGCCTCTCAGGGGAAGCAGAAACGCCCCTGTTGCTCAGAAGACTTTAGGACTTGACCAGAGTACACATGGCAACCCCCTCGCCCAGGAGGATGTATGACTGGCCACATGTGACTCTGGGTGCCCAGGAATGCCTCTCTAATGGCGTGGAAAGGATGCAGCTAAAATGGTCCTTTACTGATGCTTCAAACGCAGAACCACACCTTTGCCTTTTATTCCCACAGACCATTCTCTTTGGTGAGTATTCCACACTATTGTCAAAAAAGATTATGGAAGTTTCTGAGGCTTTGGCTCATTGTCAAGGCCATGAAACATGACATCAACTTTCTAGCATAACAAAATAGATCATTTGCACCAAATCAAACCTGAATTTTTATGCAGCTAGTATATGTCCATTTTTAAAAACTGAGGTGTTGGGCCAGAGAGATAGTAGAAGGGTTAAGAAGCTTTCTTTGCATGTGTATGACCCTGGTTTGATCCTGGCACCCCATAAGGTCCCCTGGGCATTGCCAGAGTGATCCCTGAGCACAGAGCCAGCCATAAGCCCTGGGCACTGCCAGGTCTGATCAAAGCAAGAAAACAAACAAGCAAAAAAACCCTTGAGACTCTTTATCATTCCATAAATATTTGATGGGGCAATAATTTCTAATCAACTGTAACTGGTTTATATTAGAGTAGACTCAAGATAACCCCATCTACTCAAACCCCCAGATGGTGAACTCTAGCGTGCCCGTAAGAATTCCTCACACAAAATCCACGGTTGTGATTCTATTTTAAAAACACGACTTCTCTCATCTATGGGACTGATAGATAGTAAGATCACCACAAAGGGCCAAAGGCAACGAACTGGAGAGTTGGTCAGCAGAACTGAGAAGCACCAGGGAGAGGCCACGTGGAGACAGAGGAGGGGGTGGACAGAAGCTGTCACAAGGCGAGAGATGCCCAGCAGTACCAGAGAGGGAAGTTGCCAGGCGGCGTTCACGGGAGCACAGCCCTCCTGGCACTGCCCAAGAGTCTGAGAAACCGCACCCGTGCTTGCAGCTCTTCCTCCAGCAGACGGGCCCCCGGGCAAGCGGATAGGGTGGGCTTGGGGGGGATCCCTTGGATGGGTTTCCCTGCCCCAGGTACAAACGGCAGAAACCTAATGCAGACAAACCAAATCAAGTCTCTCAGCTCAAAGATATGGTTCTCCCCGATGGCGCGGACGCAGAGATGGCGGCGGAGGATGTGGACGGGCTGAGAGGAGAAGCGCATCTGTCACACTGCCCAGCTGGGCCCCCTGGACATGTGTTCTGGGGCCTCCATTTCACTGTCAGAGGAGGGAGTGGGGCTGAGGAAACACATGGGAAGGGTTAAAAATGGGTGTTGGAACGTTGTATGACTGAAACCCAACCATGAACGGCTTTCTAACGCTCTGTCTCACGGTGATTCAGTAAGATGAAAAACTCAAAGACAAATAAATAAATAAACTTACAAGTGAAGCTGAAAAAAAATAATAATCCAAAAAATGCAGTGAAAACAAATCCTGAACAACAAACCACAGAGCACAACCCCTCACCCCCCCACCACCTGCATCACCACCCCCTCGGAGGTTATCAGTCAAAATCTCTACGCCAAACTGTACAATGGAAGATGGTGTGTGATTCCAGGGGACAGGGTGGGCCACAGGGCTGTTCTTTCCCCAAGATTCCTCCCAGGTCATGACCCTGCCCCTACACCCAGCGCGCTGCTCTGGGGCTGAGACGTCAGGCTGGATACGGGGGGCACCATCTGCTCCCAGCCTCACCTCCTTCCCTTCCAGCCAAGACGAGGCCCAGCCAAGTTTATCTGGTGAGTTAGCAGAGATGACAGGCCAGACGGGACCCGAATTCTCCCTGCATGACTGACTCAGCCTGGCAGAGCAGCTCCATGCTAATGAGGACGAGCGTAAGCTCACAGCAACAACATTTCTGAATAATTCAGAACCTCGGAGCCCGACTTGATTTGCCAGATAATTGTCTGATTACAGTCCCCCTCCAGTCGGCTTCTGTGGCTGCCTTTGCAGAAACGTCAGGGACTGCAGAACGTTCGCGAGCAAAAGTTACGCTGTGCATCATGTGAAAGAGCAGAAATACGCTCGTCTTGCCCGGGAAGAGGACAGGAAGGGGAACTCTGACCCTGAGCATCGCCAAGGGCTGCTCCGGGAAGGACGGAGCCCCAGGGTTCCCAGAGACGGACGGACGAGGAGCAGCAGGGCCGGGGGGGCGAGACAGGTAGAAATATGGAGTAAAGGAGCGAGAGAGTCGACAACGTGGAAATTGAGACCCAAACTTTACCAACCAAGTGGGCTTGGGAGGCGGCGGGAGGACGGGGAACCTGGGGGCTTGGTGGAGGGACGTTGACACTAGCGATGGGATCAGTGCGTAATATTGTATGTCTAAAACCCAACTATGGGGGGCTGGAGCAATAGCACAGCGGGCAGGGCGTTTGCCTTGCACGCAGCTGACCCAGGTTCGATTCCCAGCATCCCATATGGTCCCCTGAGCACCGCCAGGGGTAATTCCTGAGTGCAGAGCCAGGAGTAACCCCTGCACATCGCTGGGTGTGACCCCCCCCAAAAAAAGAATAAAAGGGAGAAGGAGCAGACAATGTTTTAAAAATAAATAAATAAATAAATAAAATAAAACCCAACTATGAATACTCTCTAAATCACAGTGATTTGATTTTTTTTACGTGTGTGTGTTGGGGAGGGGGGAAGGTGTATGTGAGTTAAAACAAGCAAAATACCCATTCTTATTCATTCCCGTAGTGAGGGGACAGGCTGATATCATTTCTGGGGAGTCAACTTTAAGACTCTTAACTTCTCACGCTAATTCCGTTGTTTGTTGGTGTGGCAGCTACACTGGTGGTACTTGGGGATGACTCCCCTCGGGGATCACTCCTGGCATGCCTCAGGGTAGCTCTGTGAGGCCAGGGATTGAACTGGGGTCAGCCGCATGCAAGGAAATCGTCCAACCCACAGTACCTTCTCCAGTCTCTTCAGCTGTTCGTTTAAATAACTTTCTCGCTATCTTTCCGCCCGTTTCTGTTCCCTCCCGTCTCAACCGCTATGGCAGGACTCCAATGAGCTTGAACAAATTCAAGCATCTGAGCACTCTTTAAAGGAGGCGCATCTTTTGATGATTGAAAGTCCTCAACTGTCTCTGGGGAGGGGTTCTTAACTCCAGACCCAGGCGTTACTGGTTGGTGGGTAGGTTGGGGTTTCGGTATTGGGGAGGGGGGTTGTTTGCTGATTTCTTTCTTTTTTTTTTTGCTTTTTGGGTCACACCAGCGATGCTCAGGGGTAACTCCTGGCTTTGCACTCAGGAATTACTCCTGGCAGTGCTTGGGGGATCATATGGGATGCCGGGGATCGAACCCGGGTCGGCCGCGTGCAAGGCAAACGCCCTACCCGCTGTGCTATCACTCCGGCCCCCTGCTGATGCTGATTTCTTTTACGGGGGCACACTCAAGGGTGTCCAGGGGTCACCCCAGGCAGTGCTGGATATGGAAACAGGCCCTCAGCGAGTAGAGAAGCGCTGTCTAATGAGACTTTCTCGGCCCACCCAGCCCGGGAGGCTTTCTCCAGCCCCTGGCGTTTTGAAAAATACGATCCATCAGCCTGAGTCTTGGGGAACTTAGGGACAAATAACAACAACCAGAACTTTCCATCCCGACAGAGCCTAGGACAGGAGAGAGAGCTGACCCGCGCAGGTTGCCAGATGATTCACAGTTCCATTTGGCTTGGGCTTTGTGAGCTAAGATGAGGCCGCGGACAAGCTAATCTCCCTAAGCCTCAGTTTCTTCATCCGAAAAGTATTTTTCATAATGCCCAGCCAATACTGGAGCCTCCAACCTAATGGAAAACTCGTGCATAGTTTTTCTCTGACAACAGGCCTTAACAGGATGATGACAGGCGATGCATCACCCCGGCAGGTGACCGTTAAGGAGCAGAGTCGCTCCGGGCGAACTGTTGTCAGTCTTCCGTTTCTTCAAGGGGGAGAGCAAGCTGCCTTCCAATGTTTGCCCAGGTTTCGCCCGCGCTGGGGGCCAGGAATGGAGGGAGCCCTCCCCTCGCTTCCGAGTCTGGAGGCCCGGCCGGAGCACCTGTGCCAACTTCGTTAGCGCAGCGTCGCTGAGATTCCTGCGCTCTGGCAGAAGCTGCCCAACCTCCACTGAATCGCACACTGACCCCTGCCAAGCAACCTGCTTAACTGAACTCCCCCCACACCCCACCCCTGCCCCGGACCCAACAGCTGTTCGGCCACTCCCCCAGAGCTGCGGATTTCAAAGCCCTGTAAGTTCAAGTATGCGCGTGCCCCCCCTGGAGTGACAGCCTGGTCATCTGAGCCCGGCCATGCACCCGAGCCCCTCAACACTTGCTCCTCACTCCCATGCCTTCTGCTTCCAGAAACCAAACTCCCTGTTAGAAGCCTCACAGGGGAGGGGGACAGAAACGCGGTCTCCCCGGGACCACGGTACCTTGGGCCTCACTATGCTTTCTCACACGTTCCACTCGGGGAAATAACCAGTCAGAAGCGCTGGACAGAAAACACCCATCACAGGAAATCAACGCGATCTCACTGGTGGTGCTATAAATCTATATACTTGGGGTATCTCTGTCCAAACCCAGCCTGAGTTGCTGTGTTGGTGCAGGCTACGGTCTAGTTACTGGAAGGTTGATTAGGGTGCTAAGGAAGTGCTGGGTATGTTTCCTTGTCATTTAATCAACAATTAAGACTTAATGACAAACTGCTTTGTTTCTGAGATCAACAGGGACTTTCCTTGAGCAGGGCAACAACTGTTAAATCAGCCCAGTCTGAAGAGACTTGCATATTTTCATCATTGTGTGCTACAACTTTTGTCGAATAGACGTTGCGTTGTGGTTAGAACCCTTGAGTCTGGGGGAAAGGCGAACTCTGCTTTACCGTACGCGAGAGGCTACAGGCACGGGGGTGAGCTCTGCGATGTTCCTTCGTAGGAATTTTCCCGTGACTGTTAAATGTCTTGCTCTGGGAATTTATTTAGAGAAAGGGAAATTTTAAAAGATTAAAATGCAGATAAACCCCCCTAGATCTCCAGTGAATTAGTAAATATACACAAATGACATTAACATAAGTCCTCTGGCAATGCTGCCAAAGTGACCTCGAAATACAAAGCAGGATTCTGAAACCGGTTTGTCTTTGAAGCCCCGATGGGAAGTCAGACACCTAAACATTCAGGCTTTTAATACTCCGGCTCTGAGGATGAGATACAAAGGGGAAAGCAGAGAAATGGGGAAATTGAACCATTCACTGATTCACTCATTTACATTACACAGAGTGTGTCAGACAACCTCTCGGGCTCATGGACCTATTGCATAGGATTATTGCAAGCTTTTAATATATGAGAAGTGCTCACAGCGGAGACCGTGATGGTTTTGGGGTAACTGCTCAAAAGGTTCGGAACCCCCAATCTGCAGCTCGATGTATGGGTGCAAAGATGTGGTTCATGTTTGGGCTGGCCACATGCAAACCAAGAGTCTTAACCCCTGTACTATTTCTCAAGGACAGCTGCAGTAATTATGTGCGTGCCTTTCAGGATTCAGCTTTCTTAATTCTTATAGCGGGAGGTTTCCTTTAAGATAAAATTTCCTGTGAAAGAGGCTCCAAATGTCTATTGCTCAAGTCTAATGATCCCTTTGATGAGTGAAACACTGATGGGAAATAACTTCATCGTGAAAGGAAAGTTTAGGAAGCAAAAGCAGCTTTTACAGTGAAAAACTGAAATGTTGGTTGCTGATTTCTTAATATTTATAAAAATATGAGACTAAGGGGCTGGAGTGATAGCACAGCGGGTAGGGCGTTTGCCTTGCACGAGGCCGAGCCGGGTTCAATTCCCAGCATCCCATATGGTCCCCTGAGCACTGCCAGGGGTGATTCCTGAGTGCAGAGCCAGGAGTAACCTCTGTGCATTGCCGGGTATGACCCAAAAAGAAAAAAAAAATGAGACTAAGGTAATACTGTGAAATGCGCTTTTGTAACATGTCTAAAGACATGTGTTTTCAGAATGGAAGGAAATTAGAAGAAGTTGTCGTTTCCACCACTGATGTGGTCCATGCCATCCCGCTTGCACAAAGCCATCCTGAGGGTCTGTACAGAGACTCACCCAACACCAGGGAGCACTTTCTTGCTGAGTTCCAATGGAGTCAGACAACACTTGGGAAAGAAAGGACCTCACCAAACTTTTGCCAGTCCTTTATATTTTATCTTATGGTTCTTAAATTTTGTGCTTGTGGGTACAATGGGATACACAGAACCTCTAGCAAAAGTTCTGGAGTTTGCTGTAGAGAAGTGACTGTTTATATCATTTGATATTCAATCCGAGGGCCTCACTGAGCAGAATTCCCACCCAGAGAATCCCTGATCCAATGGTGAAAATTTGACTTCACCCTGAAAGTTAACACTTCAGTAAAACATTACTTACTCATGTGAAACACAGATACTTTAATTTCTTTTTTTCCCTATGTAAACATCTGAGCTGATATTACTGGTTAAAGTTATTGCTTTCTTGAAAGCAGAGACCAATTGCTACATGGAGGCTATTTGTTCCCGTTTTATTTGAAGGAAAAAGGAAAAGTTAACACTAAACAAAGTTTAACACTGAACAAAAAAGAGAAGCAAAGGAACTCTCTCGCCCTTGGGTTAGGTCTACTTCTCTCTCCTTCTCATATAAACGATTTTACTTCAAAAAATAGGCAGGCAGGAGGCACAAAAGGGTAAGCTATAGCATGGTTATACTGGTCCTGGCAGCTAACTGTAGTGTTTGAATAAGTTAGTATTTGTTATAAAAAAAAAAAACTCACCCAACTTTTTAGAAGTAAAACAGTTGATAAACATAGTGAAAACTCAAAATGATTTCTGTGGTGAATAAATAGGTCCCTAACATTTCCCAACAATTCTAACAGGACACAAAACACTAAGGATGTGCAGATGGTCCCTGACAACCAAATTCATTTTGATAGCATTATATAAAAAGGCCTTTGCAAGTTTCCTTTCAAGCTAAACTGGAACTGCAGATATTTCGATTTCCCCACTTATGTTCAAAGTGGCTTAGGCGCCCACACACTAAAGCCATTAGACTTACGGGCACGTTCAAAGCCCATGCCCACCCCAGCCAAGTGTTGGGATAAACTGCAAATTTACAGCTTGGGAACTCTCTATTATAAAAGGTTTCCTATTTGCCTCCAAGCTGGTTTTTTTTTTTCTGGGAACAATGGAGGAGTTTTTTCTGGGAACAACGGAAGTGCTTAAACAGTCAAACACAGTCAGAGAAGGGGTTGGGGGTGGAGAGAGGGAGGTAGACTGGCTTTACAAAATCTTTTTGTCCTTCACTGCTCGTTAAATTGCAGTCATTTTTACCTAGAGTTTAGGAATACTTCAAAACAAGTCTTGACCTGGTTACTCTCATTGCACGCAGTCATCAAATTGACGGTGGATTAAACCTATAGGGTCATTAGCCTAAGTAATATGGTCACAGAGAGAGAGATCCAACCCATCCCACCCCGTGCCAACAAATAAAGAGGAGACTTCAAAAGACAGTATCAGAGCTGGCAGTTCCCATTCCCAAAGCATCGCGATCATTCTCATGAAGGGCTGTGACCTTCTGCACCCCCACCTTCCACCAACCCAGGGGAACAGGATCCAAGAGGGGGAAAGAAAAGCTGATGATGAAAAGTTTGTGAGCAAGTCGTGAACAAAATCAAGTTCCTAGGTTTCTATTCATCAACCACCTCTCAAGCCTCAGCAGCCAAGTACAGCATTATTCTATAATTGGTGGAAGAAACGCAAAGAAATGCAGGCTTTGATTTCAACGTTCAAGGTTCCCTTTTCTGGGTTTTTCTCTCCTCCCTTCCCCTCCCCAAATGATTTCAAAGAAAAAAAGGTCGTTTAAAGATGTTTCTAAGATACAGCAGGCAGCGTTTTATCTTCATGTTGATCAAAAACTGTAATGAGGCATTTCGGGTTCTCTGGGGCATCTTGAAGATATTTCAAACTCAAATGTGGAAAAACACTACGTACTTTAAAGCATCCTTTGTTGTCAGAAATAAATGCTGAATCTAAAAGCAAAGTTTTCAAGGAGAACACAACACAGATTTGCAAGTACATCTCCCTTCCTGGATTTTACTGAAACAGTAAAGCTCTTCTGAATAGCTTTGACTTAGAGTCCAGGAGAGAATGGTAAAGAAAAAAGAAAAAAAAACTGATCTCTAAATGTAAAGTATTTACAAGGCCCATATTACTAATACCTTTGAAACGCACCGCAGTTTTAAAAATGACCGAACTCCGGAAGTTCTTTCAAAGGCTCTTTCACAAGTCTCTTTTGAAGCGGCTTCATGAAGGAAATGCTTCGTCTAAAACTGTTCAGTTTGGAGAATACAATGTTATGATTGTCTCCCAGTCCAGAGCTCGGAAATGTATATATTAGTTTTCTTGGCTCTCATGTTCCATGACTGAGTAAGTAAAATGCCTTGTTCTAGATAGCCATTTTCAAGGAAGTGTGCAGACAAGGTAGTGTTAAACCAGTATTTTGATTAATATTTGGATTTACTTCGCTACTAATGAAGCTAGGGATTCAATTGGCATGGATTAACCTCACTCCTATAAGTCCAAAGCTCTGTAGAGGATTCTGCTCTGGGAAGAGAATAAGGTGCATTAACACTTCATTAATATCTTCCTTGAAAAAATTCTTTTTAATATTTATCTCTTCATCATTTCCTGAATCTGTAATGAAATGCCTGTGCTGGCATCTCACAAAAGGCTCACGTCCAGAGTCTAATGAAGTGTTAGACACCAGGTAAGAAGCAAGCCTCCGCTTTGGCTCCCCGTCCCATACACAATGGGACTTTCCAGGCTATATTTAGTGCCCCAGTCAGGACCAGAAAGTAGCCTTAAGACATAAGGGACAATCTGAAAGGACTTCTAGTTCCAGGGCGGCCGGAACAGGCCCATCAGGGTTCTGTGTTTTCAAGTCCAAAGTCAGGCACTGAGGTCATTTCCATTTGTACATCCTTTTCTAAAGCAACAGACTTCCTGCTAATGACATTCTATAATCCCAGAATTTCAGGGTGGAAGGGATTACTGAGGTCATGGATTGCAGCTTCCTGTCCGTGGCTTGAAACCTACCGCAGTTCTTCTGCCAAGTGATTTCGGTCCAGGCACGAGCGACTCACCAGCTCTTGAGAAAATTCCTTCCTCCTTCAGACAGCCGAAGGACCCTACAGTTCTTTCCGATGAAATCTCTCTCCCATTTTGGGATCCTGATTCTACCGCTCGGACCCTCCAGATTAAGAGAGAGTGTGGAAAACTTTCACAAGTGTAAGTGGGCCTGGTGTTTAGAAATTCAAAGGTTGGAGAGGAAAAACAGAGGGCTGTAACCTGTCAAGAGTCTTCTTACACAGTGATTTATTAAATTTTTTAAAGAACATAAAAATATGTCATATACAAGACATATATTTTTAATGTAGTTGAGACATATATTTTATGTAGTTCTTTAATATATGTGTCTTACATATTATATATGCTTCTTCCCTATTTATATACATCATGAAAACAACTTTACTTCAATTATTATTCTATAAGACCACCAAAGATTAGAAAGTATTTGCTTGTAGCAGTTTTATTTAGACATGACAAATGGAGTCCTCCAACTATACTGAGAATGTGTGAATTCATCCCCATCCTCATTTATATGTTGCCTATTTACTGAACCCTATGACGTCATCAGCCCCTGCCTCAGTCATTTACATCACTATCCCCATTGCACAGATGAGAAAACTGAGACTCAGAAAGATTCAATAACTTGTCACATAGGTAGTAAGTGGTCACAAAGTTCCAATTCAGTAATGTGTGATTCCAAACCTGTTTCTTCTGCCTATTTGTGGGGCAGGGTCATGACAAGCAGCTTCTATAGTGAGGGTAGGACAGACTCGGGGGCCTACAGCTCAGTGACCTCCATTGCAGGCGGGGGGTGACCAGGCCCGTGGCCAACACTGATTCTCAAGCTGAGTGCTGGCCCAGGGCCACGCAGTTGGGGATCCCCAGTGCCACAACATAGTGTGTGACCTCTGTCATTAACCCAGCGAGGGACTAAGGCATGCCAGCTCCAATCAGCCTGGTGACCAAGCATGCAAGCACCCAACCCTGCCGGGTGGCCCTCAGTGACACCATGATCAAGGCCCAGTGCAAGGGACTCCCAGACAGCACGACACATGGAAAGGCAGGAGGGGTCATTAAGGTGAAAATTAAGTGTTTCTTTCTGAAAAACGGAAGATGGGATGTTCCTGCCCCCCCCCCCCCGCGCCCAGTTTCTTACTGACGTCCTGATCGTCTGGTGCAGCTATGGCGCGTCTACGGACCGAGACGGGCCTCTTAGGGAAGAATTAAGAGCGACTGAAGTCATAAGTGGTTTGATGTCCTACGAAGAGCCAGCAGAGAGCCCCCGTGCCCCCCGGCTGAGGACACAGCTAGAAGGTGGCCACTGGCCAGCCAGGAAGAGGCCTCACCAGGCCCTGCCCCGGCCAGATCTGGACTCCTGGCCTCCAAGACATGAAAGCCTTAATTTCCGTTGCTTGAAGCGCCCCGTCTGTGGGGTTTCTGTCATGGCAGCCAATAGACTAAGGCAAGGTCATTCTGCTTTCACTGCCATCTAAATATAGCAGCACAAAAGTGGCAGTGCAGGCGCCCTCTGCCAGGACCATTCATTACCTCCCAGCCTGCAAGGGGCCTCGATCTGGAGGAACAAAAGAGAAATACACTGCGGCCTCTCTCCCCTCTCCCCTTTGTCACTTCAGGGAAATCACTGTAATTCTTTGTGATTCCGTTGTCTCTGTAAATACAGAGATTTCAATTTTCACAGTCCATTACCTTATATGCATGAAAGCAAAGCTTTTTCTAATCTCTATTCATTTCCTAATCGTTTTTGCATAGCTATTTCTTTTCTCGGGTATCTGGTGCTTCTTTGGATTTTTCAAGTTAGGAGAATGGAGGAAGTACTTTATATAAATGGTAGAAATTTCCACATGAAAGAAAATCTAGCTTTAAAGTTAATTTGGTTTGTGAATGCAGGCCAGATCTCATCTTTTTTTTTAAATATATTTTTTGCATAATGCCTATAAAACATCTCAACACACTTTTTAAAAAGCATCCCAAGAATGTTCTCGTAGACTTAGGAATTTTGAAAAGGCAAAAGAGATTCACTGAAGACAATAGAAGCCCGTCAGTAATTGCCTTTCGAGGGGGGCCCTGTGGAAAGGTAGCTAACTCTACAGTCTGACAAATGAGGTGGGTCACTACACCCAGGAGATGAGGCAGACGTCCCCACCTGAGGATAATTCTGAGTCCCTCTCAGAAATGTGGGGAGAAGCAGCATTTACATAATGTTTGCCTTTCCAGATGTAAATAATCTGCTCCCAGGAGCTGATTTGATTAGAGAATGTTTCTGAGGAGGTCCAAGGTTATGAATTTAACATCAGTGTCTGATTTGCTCTCGTCTGTGGCCAAAAATTAGACTAAAACTATATTCATCCATCTAATAAATTCAAACTATTGATGGTCTATGGAAAATGGTATGAGAAAATAAAGAATGAGCCAATGCAATTTTATAATTGCCGCAGAGAAAAACTCTTAAGGAAATGATATTGGTAAATTATTGGTGTGATTTCTATGTATCGTGGTGGGCACTATTGCAAAAATTTCATTCTACATGCCGGAAGGAAATGACAAACTAATTAAATTATTATGGTGTGATATTGTGCAGAGGTCTCCAACCACTGGTCCATGTCCAAAGGTTGAAACTGTCGTTCCCCCAGTGCTTATAATTGCTGGTCCGTGGACTGCAGTGCGGGCAGATACCCGTCCTGGGGCATAAATAAGCTGAAGAATGCTTACATAAGATATCTAGAGCGATAATAGATACTATCGTTTTAGACTAATGTATAGAGTTTCGTGTATGTGTATGTGTGTGTGAGTGTGTGTGTTCTAGCTATAGCCTTATGTGTGTGTTCACTTATGCCTATTCTAACAATACCTCTAGTTGTAAATACAGATACTTACTAAACCTTACCGTTCTTTCATCGCAAAGATTTCTTTCCAGGTTTCTTTGCTTATTTTTGAGTTAATGGTTTAAGATACCTGAATTGGGGGGTTTAGAATAAGACATTCAGGACCTGGGGGCAGTTGACATCCCTGTGTCCGAGTTCCCTGATCTGTGGGACTTCGGAAAGAACATTCACGTGATGGGACTGTTGGGAGAATACATATACAGCATGCATTCTGTGATGTTTAAAATAGCACCTTGCACACGGAGAGCTGCTGCCATTCATTGATATCACTGATTCATTCGTGTGGCGAAGTTTCGAAATGAAGCTCCTGGATAATTCTGCAGAATCATGATTTGTCTATCTTCAGTGGCAGGTAGTTTCATTCCACGATACTGTTAGAATGTGGCAAAGTTGACTGCAATGGAGCAGTGTGGTCATCTTGCTAATCCCAGCTGTACCTCTGGCCTGAACAGCGGTACCTTCTCTTATACTATTTAGCATATCAACTATACGATAGCATGAACTACATTATATCATAAACCTGTGAAGTATAGCAAACAGAAAAAAGGTCTATACTTTAAAATTATAGTATAATAGTAAAATTAAATATTTTTTCTTCTTATTTCTACTACAATCTGTACTTTATCACATAGCCCAAGTAATTTATTTGAACTTCCTGATGAATCACCTATAGAGATACACTCACCAGAAAAGAAAAGTTACATAAACAATGTAAGTGATGAACCCAGCTGTGCCTTTGTTCACTGCAATGCTTAGTACAATGGCCAGAATACGGAAACAACCCAAATATCTGACCACTGGTGAACAGATAGCGCCATGGTGCTCTAGTCACACAATGAAAAACTATGCAGCTGCTACCTGTAACAAAATTAGGGATCTCTTATACCAGGGCTTATGGCTCCGGGGTGATATACAACAATCTACCCGTACTTTCTTCTAAGGAAACTTTTTTAAGATCAATTTTAGTGAATTATTCATAACATTAAATACAAAATAAATTATTTAGGGCCTGCTCTTGGGGCGGGCTTTAGTGGTGGTTGGGAAAATTCAAATTAATGGTAGTGGGAAGTTGTAATGGTAGTGGTACTGGTGTTGGAATATTGAATGCAATAAATTATTGTGAACAACTTTATAAAAATAAAATACATTTTTTTCATTTAAGAAAAGAAAAAGAAATACTATACAGCTGTAAGAAACCATGAAATCATGCAGTTCACTGCAACATGGTTAGAACTGACGACCACGGTAAGAGAAATAATCAGAGGGAGAAGAACAAATCCTAGCTGTGGAATAGAGAGAGAAACCAAGGGAGTAGACAGCACCACACAAGGACACTTTCAAAGACCCAGGTTGTCGAACCAATTACCAAGCAGAGGGAAGGAAGACGTGGTGGGGGGTGAAGGCCAGACTGCAGGTGACACTTGTACATGGGTGAAAGATTGTGGGCAGTAACAATGCATTGATGCCATGTACTTTAACACTATTGTCAATATCTCATCTAAACTACAATAGAATTAACTTAAAACTCATAATGTAAGGCGAGGCCTGTCGCAAGAACGTGCGACATTTATGCATAAAATCCTACCACTGAGAGTTCCATAACCCAATATGAGAACTTTTAAAAAAAAATCTGTTAAAATTTGCCATTAATCACCAAGCCAGTGAAACTCATGAATCGCAAAGGAGCCTCACTACTGGCTCTTTCTAAAGTGGGATGACAGCCCGTGTTCAACCCCACCGTCTCTTTTCATTCGAAATCACCAGGGGCCACAGGAAACCAGACAGCGACCCTTTCCCCCGGTGTGTCTCAAGCAAGCTGAGCCTGTCCTGTCCTGTCCTCTGCACAATTACTCTCCTTCCGCAGGCTCAGCTCGAGCGTGTTGGGCAAGGCTGGGAACAAATGAAGGAGCACTGTTACTAGGACACCAGGGGACACCAGAAAGTATGTGGAAGCAACAAACCCCATATCCTAATTTTTCACAGTTCCATTTGTTCAATGTCAGGGAAATGTAGAGCAAGAACATTTATGAGCAAAGACGCTATTTCACCCCCACTCAGCTACGCTAGATGAAAGCCAATCAGACATGAAAAATTGGACAAGAAGATATATGCATTAAACTTCCAGGAGTTGTAGATTTGAGGATGGAATCGCACCCAAGTGCTCCAAGAATGGGGCCAAAGGCAACTCATTGGCGGTCATTAATCACACACTGATCTCTCATCTTGACTGAGCAGAGAAAAATTAAGTGAGTAACCCAAGGAAAAGGTACTGCAAATCCAGTAAGGGGGCTATCAATCTGGAGACAAAGGAGACACCGCAGCATTATTTACTGCAGGAAATCCTCCATGGGGTCCAGAGAGTGAGCCTTCCATGAGGAAAGACACGGGAAGGAGCCAAAAAGATCTGAAAGGAGCTAAATAGTAAGAACGATGCACACATGGACAGAGAGAGAAGTGTGTTTCAAGAATATCATATGCAATTTTTATTCCTTTTACTATTAACACCATGATAAATGTTTCTCTCCCATATGACTAAAATCTTATTTAAACAGGATTTCTTTCAAAGATGCTCTGTAGGGACCAGGGTGAGAGTACAGAGGCAGATGTTTGCCCTGCATGCAACAGACCCGTGTTTGATCACCAGTAGCCCATAAAAGGGTCCCTCAAGTCCACCCCGAGTGATCCCTGAGCACAGAGCCAGGTAAAAGCCCTGAGCACCACCCAGTGTCACCTAAACCCACCCTCCCCCCCATAAAATAAAATAAAATAAAATAAAATAAAATAAGAAGATCATCCTATCTCTCCTGTCTTCCTTTGTGCATGGTTCTCTTTCTGCTGAACATTTCCATTTTTACATTTCCCAACTTTCAAGTATAGTAGCATCCTTATACTTAACAATGTTCATAAGCTCTTACGCAATTTCTCAAGATAAATTTCTACAAGGGTTGATGAACTTTCTCCTATTTTAAAAAAGACATTTGGCACTTAGCAACAAATTGGTTTCAAGAAATTGGTTTCAAGTTTGCTCTCCTATAAACAAGATTTGTGATTATTCCACCAGGCTTACTTCAGCATTGTGTCTACTAGCTAATCTTAGAATTTCACATGAAAAGTGTGATGCTGCTAAATATTTTTCACTAAATAGGCTGGGCACTTGTCCTGTATCTGTCATCTTCCAAGAATTGCTTGCAATTGCCTCTGCTAGTATCTCTCTTAGGGTGTTATGAAATAGTAGAAAAAATATTTATTGGCCTCTGTCCCAGATCCTGGGTCAGACTCTTTTCTTATCACCCTGGTGATAAGAAAACTAGGAGTATCTTTTGCTAGCATCCAATATTTGGCATTTGATCTTAGTTCCCAACACAAGATCCTTGAAACCTTTGTATTTCAAGGATTCAAAGACAAAATTCCCTGAGTGATAGAAGTGTCTTTTATTCTCATAAGGTGACTCTGGATGTGCTCCTGGGACCCTCTTGGGTGCGGGTGGGTCACCATAAAAACCAAGCCATTGTTTGAAGCTTCAAGTTTATCAGTCCTGCCCCCAACTCCCTAAAGAAGGGGAAAGGGCTGAAAATTAACTCGGTGACCAATCACGCCTACTCCATGGAGCCCAGTAATCTGAGAGCTTCCAGACTGTCCAAGACTATACGACACCAGGAGAGTGACATGACATCCCCAAACACTCGACCTTACTCTGTCTCTCTTCATCTGGCTGTTCCTCTGCGCCATCAGAGACCCTCAAAGCAGGTAAGTATATACGTGAACGACCCTTGAGTTCTGTGAACCATCCGAGCAAATTAATCCTAGCTGAGGACGGGCTGTGGGAATCTCTAGTTTGTAGCTTCTGGGTCAGAGGCACAAATGAGCACCTGGACTGGACTAGGCTCTGAGAGGTGGAGTTCTCTAGGTCTCCCCCTTAGCCCCTGAGGTCTGAGGCTATCTCCAGGAAGACAGGGTCAGGGCCAGAGCAATAGTACAGCAGGTAGGGTGTTTGCCTTGCATGTGGCCAACCCGGATTCGATCCCCGGCATCATCCCATATGGTCCCCCGAGCACCTCCAGGAGTAATCCCTGAGTGTAAAGCCAGGAGTAACCCCTGAGATCACTGGGTGTGACCCAAAAAGCAAAAAAAAAAAAAAAAGACAGGGTCAGAAGTGAGTTCTCCAAGCCAAGACTGTGTCACCCAGCTGTGTGACAAAGGACGATGGGTTTACTTCTCCACATTTAGCGTCAGAAGTAAACTGTGCTGTGTGGGCAGTAAAAGAGACATACGGAACCCAGGGAAGGAGGGACTGGCTTCCTCCCACCCAGGAGAGAAGTGACAGATTGTGGAAAACATGTTAACTGTGACAGAGTGACAAAGTAAACATATCTTCTGTAAGCGACACCAAGGGCATCACAGCAGATGATGAATCCAATGATAGTAGAGCATAACCTTCAGACACAGAAAATTTAATTTTGCAAGCATGTATATCACATTACAGTAAGATATCCCAAGTGCAATATTTCAACTACAATGCACAAATCAACAACAACTAGTGTTAATTTTTAAGGTCAGGAAAATGTAGACCGACCTGTCACGAAGAAGTACTCATTTGGATGACTCGATTTTAATGCATATTCATGAATATTCCATTCACTCTTGCACCAAAACCAATTTATTAACAAATGATTTTTAAGTAATGTTGTTGCAACTGTCTAAAAGCTTCACATAATGATCATACCACACTCTTTTGCAAAATTAAAAGATGGAATAAAATCTGTGATGATTATGTGGTAAAAATATATTGAAGTAAATAACCTCACTAGAATAGTACATGGAAAGCATCATTAACCCAGCAATAATAAAGCAAACAACTTCATCATAAACGGGCAGAAGAAATTAAGAGATGCTTCTCCAGAGACCTGTAAATGGTCTGCAGACTGTCACTGTCACTGTCATTCCGTTGTTCATCGATTTGCTCGAGCAGGCACCAGTAATGTCTCCATTGTGAGACTTGTTGCTACTGTTTTTGGCATATTGAATACGCCACGGGTAGCTTGCCAGGCTCTGCTGTGTGGGTGAGATACTCTTGGTAGTTTGCTGGGCTCTCTGAGAGGGGCGGAGGAATCGAACCTGGGTCGGCTGCGTGCAAGGCAAATGCCCTACCCGCTGTGCTATCCATTGTCAAGAAAGCACAGCAAAATTACACGGATCCTGTGAAAATGATCATAAAGACCAGAAACAACACATATTGATAGGATGTGGGGAAAAGGAGCCTTGTGTACTGTTAGTGAGAACGTACATTGGTCCAGTTCCCATAGAAAATGAAGAGCTTTCGAGGAGTTAAAATATATTTACTATACGATCTAGCAATCCCACTCCCAGGAATCACTCTCGAGATATGCAAGCACTAATTTCAAATTCCATGGGCACATCTATGTTCACCCTATTCACAGACCATGAGGGAGAGACCATCCCAAGGGCTCAGCCATAAATGAAGAACACGTGGTGTCCAGCACGGCTGTCACGCGACTGGGCAGCGGGAACACACGGACCCTCACCCTGCACAGCACAGATGAGGAGGAGGCTGTTAGGCCAAGCAAAATAAGTCAGAAGGAGAAAGAAAAAAACACCGATGATTTTACTCAAGAAACAAGAGAACAGACGAAACCATCTCAAACCCGCCTGGCCTGCAGGCCGCAGCGGCGGGCTCGGTGGGACGTGGAGAAGCTGGAAGAGGGAGCACATGTCTTGGATGCCGGAGGGCCAAGTTCCATCCTGACTCCTGGCACCGCGGGGCCCCTGCACAGCCAGGGCAGCTCTGATAGCCCCCGAGCACTGTCAGGCCAGAGCAGCACCATATTCACGCAAGCACTAAACCATCCGACCTGCACAACTGGGCTGATTATTACCTGGAGTGCCCTGCCCCAGGCCGCTTGCACTACTGGGGAGGCCTTTACCAAATATATAGGCAGATACACACACGGGTTTGGAAAACAAGGCTACCCTAATATGATATTGATAATTTAGGGGGGAAATGACTGAAACGAACAAAGGGAATGGGGAGGTAGCAGCCAGAGGGGCGTTGGAAAACAATAGCAGGAAGTGGGTAAGGGGGTCTCGGTGCTTTCAAGAGGGCTGTGGTGGGGTAACTTACATCCAGAAATGTGTGAAAATACTCCCAAAACATGCAATTATATAAATCAACACAACACTGATTTTTTTTTAAGCAGTGTTTTAAATAAGCCACAACCCATGTTTCTTGGATTTGTTTCTATTAGTTCCACACATTAGAAAAAACAATTAGTTTCATAGCAAGCTCACTGAAACAATAAATAAGTCATGCATTTGGTCCATCGGGTTCAGGGAAAGCCATTCTTGTCAAAAACTAAGATAGGCAATTGGAAAAAAAGGGGGGCAGAATATGTACTATTTGTCCAGGATGGCAAATTCCAACAGCTGAGGCCAAACACCCCAAACTCCCATCTTCATTCACTTGCATGCCTTAGAGATTTGGTGCGTGTCACCCACAAGAAAGGGACACGTGAGACAGAGAAGTCAGCAGCTGTTCAGAGGGATTAAAGCTTAGTAGCCCCCTGCATTCAGCCACGTTCCCAAACCCCCTCACTGGGACCGGCCACCTTCCATCGTAAGGACTCTCATTTCTCAGGAGCAATGAACTGGCCTTTACCAGCCCCACACAATCGGGCTAACCGACCCAGTACTCACTCCAAAAGTAGGCTCAGGGTTTGGGTCGTCGATCCAGTGTTGCTGCCGGAGGCTCTCTGAAGGCGACTTTCACGCAGGGCAATGCTCTGCCTCGTTTTGGTTTGTTTTGTCTTCTTTGGGGCCCAGACCTGGGAGTGCTCAAAGCTTACTCCTTACTCCTGGGCTGGTTATTACCCTGAGGCCCTATGCTCAGGGATAGTCCCCAGGGGACTCTCAAGTGGTGGCAGGGATCAAATCTGGGCCAGCTGTGTGCACGGCAAGCAAGCACCCTATCTGCTGTGCTCCAGCTCCGGCCTCTGGCCTGCTTTCTTATTTTTCTATTACAAAATAAGTCAGAGGAGAAAGAAAAATTAGTAAGTCTCTCCATGGGATGAGAAGAAAGCTGTAAGAGAATTGCTTTTTGACCAACAATACGAAAATGCAGTGGGAAACACAAAATCCCTCTCTATGCAAAAGGAATTAGCCCGTGAATCCCAAGACCACAGTCCTATAAACTAATGTACTAGAAGGAGAACTCAGCAACATCCCTTAGAGATAAGTTAAGACAAGAGCAATGTTCACAGAAGAATTTGTTCCCGCCGTGAGTCTGGAAGAGACTACAGAAGTGAAAGGGGTCATTTACGCTGCGTCTTGAAGGACAGGGGGATTAGGAAGACAGAAGACGTGGCATCCTCCCTGTGACGCCATTTGGCTAGAAGAGAGAGGATGGTGGGAACAACGGAGGAGAGGCCTGGCAGACACAGGCTGGGGATGCAGTCACGGCAAGTCAAGAGCAAGCAGAAGGTCACCACCAATGGGCAAACTCTGTGCTCTGTGGCATGACTCAAACGAGAGCACAATGTGCCCCGCACGTCAAGACACCGGGTTCAATCTCTGGCACTGTGTGTCACACAGGTGTTTGGCCCCCAAACACTTCCAGCCATGCCCCTTATTGAAAACATCTTTGCTTAAAAACTATAATACAGTGGCTGTGTGTAGTAAAATGAACAGAGGTAAGAGAACATAGGCAGAAATTCTTGGGGACGGGGTGGGTGGTAGAATGGAGTTTGTGAGGGTCTAAGAAAGAGGCCACAAGGGTCTAGGGGCTATCAGTGGGCAGGGCTTGTGCCCTGGGCTGAGTGTCATTATCCCCTTAGACTCAGGGTTGAAGTTGTGACCTCCGGGACCTCAGACGGGGAGGATTTTTGCAGGTGGATTTAAAGAGGGGATTCAGTTAAAACGAGGTCAGTAGAAGGGGCCCATGTCCAGGCTTACAAGGAAGGAATTTGGAAACAAATATAGGAGGAGTGAAGACAGACTGCCGGGCACCCAGGGAAAGTCAAGCCCATGACACCTTCCCCTCCCTGATGTCGAGCTTCTGGAATTGCGAGGAGATATATTCCCATTGGTTATATCCCAGTCTGGGGGCTGTGACAGACACAGTCTCAGCACACTAGTGTAAGCAGAATGATAAACACAAGAGATCTGGGGGAGGACAGGATCAGAGTCGCAAGAAACTTTTAGAAGGCAGAAAGAGAAATAGGAGATGGCAAGATATTAGTTCAGGCAGTCAGGAGGGGTGTGTGTGTGTGTGTGTGTGTGTGTGTGTGTGTGTGTGTGTGTGTGTGTGTGTTTAAGACTAGGTTTAGCAAGAGACTAATTTGAGGAAAAATAAAAATTCAGTTGGAGGCTGCCGAGATGTGATTCTGGGGGCTGCACATGTGCGGCCTCTCCGCAGCTGCACGAGCATGACTCCAGAGGCCAGCTAAACTACTTTTGGTATGGGCAGCTCCTTGCAGAATGCCTCCAGACTGAGAACTAAGCCACGGCCCCATGCCTGCCCAGGAGGGGAAAGGTATTTCTCTTATTTCTCTCTCTCCCTCTCTCTCTCTCCCCTCTGTTTTCCTTGCCGGGGACAGAGGGCGTGGCGACCGCCATATTATGAGGACCACAGATGAGAGTTACAACCTTGCAATGATCCAATATCTGCAAGAAATTTCCCTGGACTTAGTTGCTAAAATACAGAAATCCAAAACCGACTTCGTATCTCTTCACAACAGGTCTGACTCTAGTGGGGAACTCCTAACAATAATAGTGAGGTTTTTGTTGAAATATTGAATATAACCAAAGTAAAGAAAAATTTATCAGTTCGGGGTGGGGGGGTTGTGGCAGGATGGGAGGTGTACTGGGTTTTTGGTGGGTTTTTTTTGTTTTTTGTTTTGGTGGTGGAATATGTGCACTGGTGAAGAGATGGTTGTTTCAGCATTGTATAACTGAGACTTATACCTGAAAGCATTGTAATTTTCCACATGGTGATTCAATAAAATAAAAAAAAAATTTTTTAATTTGGTTGGAAACATTTTTCAAGTTTGAATCTTGTCTAAGACAGCCATGTAAATAAAGGTAAAAACTGAAAAATTATAAATGTAACATAAGAGTTTAGGAAAGAGCTAAATTTGGAGAGCTGCGGAGCTGGAGCAATCGTACAGTGGGTAAGGCGTTTGCCTGGAACACGGCCGAACCGGGTTCAATCCCCAGCATTCCATATGGCCTGAGCACCACCAGGAGTAATTCCTGAGAGCAATCCCTATGCATCGCCAGGTGTGACCCAAAAAAGGCAAAATAATAATAACAATAATAATAATAAAAATTTGGAGAGCATCTTGACAGATGTGGAAGCGAAAGCTAGAGAAGACACAGGTTTTTCAATGAGCTTGTGAGGCATGAAAATTTTTAAAAAGTTGAAGAGACTCAGATGAGATCCAATAGGGGCAAAGTGAAGAGACAAGGCTTGGTAAACTAGCGGGCACAGAAACCATCTGGATTCATGGCAGCAAGGCAGAGGTCTGAGCTAATCGCTCCTCGTACTCTGTGCTCTATTCTTCTGGCCTGCGAACATCTGTCAAAGGCTACCACCCTTCAACACCTTGTTCACCTGTTACCCAAGAGCAAAATGCTGAGTGGGCGCTGCCAGAGCTCCCGGTTAGAGCCACAGCCGAAACCCAACACTCAAGAGATTCTAGAGACCGTGACGGGCTCTCCAAAAGAATGTCCTCTTGCCTGCTGCTACAGTGTGGGTTGAAATGGAGGTGGTCATGCTAAGAGGATAAACCGGGGGAAGACAAACAGCAGATGCTCTCACACGTTTGCGGGATATAAAGAAACCAGGGGGTCCGCACAGAGCATGTCCAGCAAAAACAAACCCTTAAACTCTGGCCACATTGCTCGGGTGGTCAGGGTCAGGATGAGTGGGCTGGAGGGACCCTGTGGACTGTGGTGGAGGGACAGTGGCCTTGGGCTAGTGGGTGTGGTGTGGCAATGCTGTGCCCCCCTAAAGTCCTATAGTCATTTAGGCTTTTGTAAACCAGGGTTACCTGAATTTTCTAAACCATGGTAGAACCTGCCTCCTGCTTTACCCTAACACACACCCCAGTACCTTCCTCCTAGAATAAAAGCTGAAAATGGAAATGAAAATTGGGGGAGGGAGCCGAGTCAGGCAGTACAATGTTTTTGGTGAGAAGAAACCAGGACTCCTCCCCGCCCCCACTCGGAGAGCCACCAGATGAGGCCGGCGACACCACTGTTAGAAAAGGCTGTGCCTGTCCCCCAGCTGGGCTTCCACCTGGGCAGGAACGTGCCCTCCCCACCAGGGTCTGTCCAGAGAGGACGCAGCAGCCCTGGAGAGAGAGCTGTCGGGGCCAAAGGTGGCCAGCAAGGCCGCTAGAGGAGGAAGGACATTCCCCGTGGTCTGGGGGACACCCAAAGGCTGGTTGGGACTGAGGCACCTCATAGTTTCCATCCCAGAGGGCTGCTTACTGGAGGAAGATCTACCGTCTAAGAGCCTTGACTGGGAATGAAGGTAGATTTCTCTGGACCCCACTTCAAATTGGAGGGGTAACATAAACTCATCCCTGCCCTCTGAAGGGGGCCAAGATCTTAACCCTGGCCACATGAGCAGCCTCAACTATCAGCGGCTGCTCGGAGAAATAATGACACCTACATGGTGAAGATGAGCATGGTGTGGCCACCACTTCCGCCCCACCCCAGACAGAAAACTGGAGACAGCCCCTCCTATCTCCCACTCTGCGGTAAAGAAACAGGGTGAGGAGTGAAAAGCAGATGACACCCCCAAACCCTGCAAGTCTCAGGAGCAAACCAGACGAGTCTATCACAGGCAAGTGGAGAGGAGATTTCAATCATGTTTGAGGTTAAAGTTCTAAACTAGACTGGATTTTCAATCACTGAAAATGACCAGAAAATTATATCTTTCCAAGATACCATTACAAAATGGAAAGAGGAAATTCCACAAAAGATTAAAGGCAGTGACTGGAAACGTTTTTTTTAAAGTTTCATGCTGGTGCTCCCACAAAGTTATAAGTTCACAATAAACTAGACATGCATGCAAATGCTTGTACGCCCGCGTTCTCTGCATGGTTAAGAGAGACTTGCCTTGTGTGGATGAAATTAGTGGCTAATAAGTTTGTGTTCAGAATGAGAAAGTAATTAGTGTCACCACCACAGAGCAATGACACACCTCATGGAAAGGCTTTGAATGAGGAAATTAGTAAGAGGCAGACATAGGACCAGGGTCTGGGAGAGAGAGAAAGCAGATGAAAAGTTACACACTTAGGGATTAGAACAGACTAGAAGTATACATAAAAATGATTTCAAGGAACCTGATAACGGAAGGAAGAGAGATGAGATGGTACAGTGAGCATGGGAAGTCAGAAGATCCAAGTCTTAGGGTATAATCAATCTTTATTACCTCTAGAAGAGGAAACTGCCCCCCAAAGAGAGGAAGAATAGCTTGGAAGAAAAGGGATTTTAATTGATAAAGACAATCTTTGACTAATTCCATTCTCTTTTCTGAAAAATTGCACTATATGCATCAAACAAGTAATTTGTTTTAAGCACTCGCTGCTAGAGTGTTTCTGCTACATCGAGTTAGATTATTATCATATTCCCTAATGATGCAATCTGAAATATGCAACCTCAAGACTACATGGCTTTGCTAGTATTATAGCTGTGATACGTCATTTGCTGGACACTTCCATGAACTGTCAGGAGACAGTGGAGGGAAAAACCAAAGTGAAGGTAAAACCATGTGGAGGTAAAAACCAATGTGAAGAGGAAAACGGTACAAACTGTCATGTTTAAGACCAGAGGTTAGGCCTTTTATGATTTCATATGCTGCATGCCAACCACAGTGTATTACGTAACCTCAGTGCCAAAGAGCCTGTTATCTCAATTAATTTTATCTAAAATTATCAAGCTTTAGATATAAAGTCCACCAGCTCACTACAAAAATACAAGCTGAGTTTTCATGCCGAGAACTGGCCTGGCGGCAATTCTAACTACAGTAGTATAGTCTGAGAGGAAAATGATCCATGAAGATGTCATCTTTACCTCAAGGAAGGAAGGAAAACAAGAGGAAGAAAAGAATCGGGAAAACACCCAATCAAGCATGGGATGGGGGTAAGTTACTTTGAAAACTGCTTCCCTTGGTTCCATCCACATAATATTTGCTCGTTACATAGCATTGCCACAGCTGTAACAGGCTAAGACAATTTTATATATACTTAACAGATGCTAATGCTATTAATTTAATAGACTAGAATGAACACTTAGATGGAGCTTTAGAAATGCAGTTGGATGTGTCTTCACACATAATCAGTTGTTCTGATCTCAACAGTGCGATAGCAAAGCCCATTAACATGACTTGCATATATGGAAACAAACCAGCGACTCTCCGTCCACTTCTCACTATCAGACTCCTTCCGTTGACCAAAGCCAACTCCTAGGACCTCGCTAAAATGTGCTGGTTCCCAGACTGTCATATTGAACACATCATGGCCTACAGAAGCCAAAGAAAACAAATGAAATGTGTGTTTGACTGGGTCCCACATGCTGTGATGTTTTCAGACCCACACGCACCCACCAAGAAGCACTCAGAAGGTTTGATTTTGAAAACAAATCCATAACAAGAATAGAGGACAGAACAAAAAAATCAACTCAACAAGTCACCCCATATGTTTTTCATTTTCTTATATTTTATAAAGGAAATAAATGTGGTAAAGTACACTTGGCTCCCAGCTCAGAGAGTTCCAACAATTCTTTTTAATTTCATTTTTACCAAGAGCCTGTGTTACCCTCTGTCCCGCCTCTGAAAGAGCAGAGATGTAGCAGGGAGTGAGTGCTGCATCCTTCCTAGAGGACTGGCTGTGAGCTCATGCCCCAGGCCTGACACAAAGATCTTCTTGGTGTATTGGGTACAGGTTGCTGGCGTGAGCCATGCAGAAAATGTCTCTTATACCAAGACATGACACAAGTCCTGTGGCACAACCAAGCACAAGAGAGACCAGCAAAACTCTCTTCAGAAATAACACGTCTGCTCAACTCCCCGAACAGTAAAGTCTATTTTAGTAACCTCATCAGACTACCTAAGCGCTCTCTCTCTCTCTCTTTCTCTCTCTCTCTCTCTCTCTCTCTCTCTCTCACACACACACACACACACACACACACACAGAGGTGTAGAACTATTTACACTATGCACTATGCACTCAATCAAGAGAAAACTAACGTTTAGAACACATTATAATTTACCTCTCTGGCTGCTCCTTGACATCTGATTTTATTCTTTCGAAGTGTTTCAAAGGAACTTATTTATGGTATTAGAGAGAGACTCCTTTTACCTCTCCGACTCACTGATAACGAGGTAATGCTCACTGAGCAATCACGTCCTCCAGAGACTCTCTGGACGGCAAAGGACATCCAGGGAATGGATGTCACCCAACAGAAATAACACCTGATTGCACACTGCGCTGGTGAGGGAGCCCGCTTTTTAACAGACACAGCAAGGTGCTACAGACAAATCTGTTTCTGCTGTGAGGAGAAAAATGCTTCAAAAGCCACAAAATGATGAGTCTGAAACACCTACATTGAAAATGGTCTGCCGTTTGGATGCTCGATAGCACTACAAAAGTCCCAGAGATTCCCCTAAAGACTTCTAAGAGGCACATTTGCAAAGAAACTGTCAGATTCGTGAGATTTTTTTTTGTATTTGAAACTGAGGTGATAAAGTATAGCTTATGCATTAAACACAGAACATTTCCCTGTGCAACACTGAAACCTGCAGCTGAGGACTGGATCTAGCACCCCCAAATGTACTGGATCCCATGTGCCGAGAACCAATGCCTGGGAACGGCCAGAACCCCATGCCTGGGCACCAATATGTCAGTACAAACTGACCTGTAACTAGGAACAACCGCTTCTTGGGAAAGGCTGCAGAACAATGCCCAGGGAAACTGCCACTGGGGCCCACATCCAGTTTAGTTAAACGCTTGCATTCTTTGCTATTCTCCCATTCTGCCCACTTCCTCATATAATCAATTATAAAAGACTAGCTTAGGAGAAATAAAGTTGGAGCTTGCTCCCATTCTTGTGTCTGCCTGTGTCTGTCTCTTTCCTCTTGTATCTGTCTCCTTTTCAGTCGAGCACCCTCGCCCGGCTACCCACGTTGACCAAGTCCTGCGGGATGGGACACCCATGCACAAAGGAAATGGATACTGCTGGGATAAAAGGGGCATCTTAAAAGGTGACTGTATAAAGAAAAGCTGAACCATCGGTCAAGAATTATTCAGGATATTTTTTAAAATTCAAAAGATCCTTAAGTCATCTAATTTTGAGGGCGAAGGGGTGGTAATAGTACTATTACTTTTAAAAATCCACTATTTCTAATTTTAATTTTAAAATATTTTTTTAATGTAATGCTTTCTTTCACCTTTCAACCACCATGCTTGTGCATTTCTGCTATGTAACTGGGATGACACTTGCAAGAATGACATTGTAAATGCAAATGAGCTATAATTCAGTCATAGCTTCTTCTTTGAAGCAGTTCTAATGTGAGCTATGCCCCTGAAGAAAAAAAACAAGCCTTTGGGGCTGGAGCGATAGCACAGCGGGTAGAGCATTTGCCTTGCACTCGGCCAACCCAGGTTCGATCTCCAGCATCCCATATGGTCCCCCAGCACCGCCAGGAGTAATTCCTGAGTGCAGAGCCAGGAGTAACCCCTGAGCATCGTTGGGTGTGACCCAAAAAGAAAAAAAAAGAAAGATTAAAGAGAGAAAGAGAGAGAAAAGAAAGAAAGAGAGAAAGAAAGAAAGAAAGAAAGAAAGAAAGAAAGAAAGAAAGAAAGAAAGAAAGAAAGAAAGAAAGAAAGAAAGAAAGAAAGAAAGAAAGAAAGAAAGAAAGAAAGAAAGGAGATTTTGCGCAAAATTTTACAGAAATGAATGTAAGCGTAACCCCTGCTTGCTACTCCTGTTTCCAGGTGAGCTTAATCTCCAGCTGACATGCGCGCCCTCCTGGGAAACAAAGGCAGAGCCCCCGCCCCCACCCCTCCTGGCGAGGCCCTCAGCCTGCAGCCTTCTGCCGTGTCATGAGGCCACACTCCAGCTCCTGAACCTCTGCTGGCTGCTCCACGCTTCCAGATGGGCAGAGAAGGAACAGAGCGAACCCCAGTCTAGTCCCTCCGGGGGCCCTAGGGGTCTAACTACGAAGACTCACCCCCAGCACAGCATGCACTGGAGCACCCAGGGCCGCCACACGGAGAAGCCCAAGTTTAGTAAGCCCAAATAATAACGCAGAAGGCACGAGCAACTCCAACTCTGTAAGTCCTCAGAAAACAATTTTAGTGATCCCATGATGAGGATGCTTAATGAGCGTAAAGGAATGATGGCAGAGGAAGACAGTGAAGCACGAGGACCTAGGAGGCCTGAAATGAGAAAACTACAAGCAGAAATGAAGAGGATGGTTCATTTCCACCTCTTATATCCCCTTATATCCAGGGGATATAAGAAAAGCCATGAGAAGCCTGAGTGGTGGAATTACAGCAGCTGAGGAAAAGATCGAAAAGCCACAAGATGAGATGGAGGAAACTTCTAGAGAACAGGGAGCTGGGCAGAAAAGTATGAAAAGAAATGAGCGGCACAGAGAAGGGTTATGGGCCAAGCTCAAGAGAAACAACCTAAGAATCACCGGGTCAGAAAGGCAAAAGAGACACTCAATGGAATGTTAGAAAGACCATAGGCAAGAAGAAAGTGCAAAATTTTCTATTCATATATCAACTCATGCTTACATCTTTATGTTTATATATACTTATTTTAATAATTCAATATAAAATATAAATAGAAACATATTTGTCTGCATAAAAAGTTATATTATTGCATCCATATATATCTCATATCTATCTACAATTATATAGATCATACATATCTCACTATAAACTTGTTATATGAGAGAGACAAGGGAATGAGTGAGAGAGAATGAATAGGGACGGTAGAGTGGTATGAATAATCAAAGATATAATAAGTCCCTCAAAGAATATCCCAGAATTAAATACAATTTTAGATACAAAAGTATACCCATTAAGTCATAGCAGACTTTTTTTTAATTGAATCACTGTAAGACACAGTTACAAAGCTTTCATGATTGAGTTTCATTCATACAATGACTGAACACCCATCCCTCCACCAGTGCAAATTTTCCACCACCAATGTTCCCTGTACTCCCCCCACCCCCGCCTGACCCTGCCTCTATGGCAGAGAATTTTCCTCTTACTCTCTCTCTCTCTACTTTGGGGTATTATGGTTTGCAATACAAATACTGAGAGGCCATCATACCAACCTTTTTTTTTTATGACACAAAATGACAGTGGAACTGGGGCAAGCAGGTGGAACAGTGGGTAAGATGCTTGCCTTGCATGTGTCTGATCTGGGCTTTCCAGCAGCTCATAGGGCCCCCACCCCTCCCCGAGTCTGCCAAGAGTGATCCCTGAGCACAAGAGTAAGCCCTCGGTACTGCCTGGAATGGCAATGTGGCCCAAAATCCAAAAATAAAAGCACTGTGGCCTTTCAGGTAAAGAGAAGCTTTATAAAATTAAGAAAAAAACAAGGGATGGTAATAACAATGCAATAACTATTGATACTCATCAACAATAATTCTTATATTATAGGAAATAGAATACAAATAGGTAAAAGCCAGGCCTTTACCTTTGTTAACTAAAATAACTTCCAACTTAGAATTATTTACTAACTGAAGTCAAAGATGGAAAGTGAATATTTTGCTTCTTATATAGCTTGATCGGGAATAAAGGGCTGGTGTGACCCACCAAACTCAGGGCCCGCATTAAGTCAGAGGGCATAGGGTCGGGTCCTGGGAGAAGAGAGAGGAAGCAGAGGGCCCCGTGAGCCTGAGAACGCCCTGTGGAGAGGGACATGCATGCCAGCTCTAAATCTGGCACCCGGAAAAGGAACAAACAGAATCCCGAACATGCTCTGAGGGTCTTACCAGCCCAGTAGACCTGGTAGGCTTGGCAAGGTACTTCCAGGGGACCGAATAGTGAAAAGTACATCAAAAAGGAATCAAATAAACAAAAAGAAAGCAACACTTACTTCCAAGGGGGAAACCCCAAACACTAGGTAACCCGGGTGAGACCAATTTCTATCTGGTCAGAATAGAGTCTCTGTTGAATCCGATGACCCACAAAGAGTAAAACAATGATAATGAAAAGGTGAGGGGAAGACAGAGGCATAAAGGTAACGTTCCTTAAAAACAGATTTTAGAGGTGCCAGTAGAGGCTTTGGTGTTAGAACTCTCGGCATTTTCCTCAAGATCTATTTTCCGCCTCTTCCTTGAGCTATCAGTCCTCACACGTGAGCTGGGTCCATGGGTGCCACATGTACTTAGAAATTTCCCAGGCTCCCCTGAAGCTAGAAACTTCCGTGGAATTAAGTTGCAGCCCATGGGTTGGGGATGGATGTAGATTTGCAGATCATAGTTTCTGGTTTGTGTGCTCAAAAGTAAGTATTCTGGTTCCTCTCCCTCCAGATTCTGACTGGAATACTGACGTGGAGAGAGGAAACCAGAGCCAGCGCCTTCATTCACAAAGTGAGAGATAACAGGTGACAACAAGATCCTGAGCCATGGCACTACTAAGCTCCCTGGCCACAGTGATACTTGTCCAGATATACGAGAATTAATGACTTCAGCTTGGTTGTCCCAGTCTTTGTAGATTCTCTGCCGTGTTAGAAAACCTGTATCCGATCTAATAAAGTTCCACCTCACACTTCGTCAAATATAATTCAGGGTCTCTTGACAACATACTTAATTTACCAAACACCTTTTTTTTTCCTAAAGAGTTCCTTTCACTAGCCATAATTTTACAGAGGTTTTTCTTCAACTGGTCTTTGATGTAATACAGTAACAAGGCTTTCAATTGGGCCCCACCCCCAGGCCCATGACCACGGTGTACAGAGCGGGCTGCTTTCTGCCCTGAAAAATAACATCTGGTTCTGTTTCACTACTGCTAGGCCAGCCAGATTTCCCATGTTCAGGAACCAAGAACATGATTACTTTAACTAATTTTTCAGGCAAATTCATTTTCATTCATACCCCTTTCAATCGCCCCATAAATAGATTCGATGTATAGGAAAAGTGACTTAATTAATGTCAACTCATGGCTTCTCCTTCGTTACCTTATAGCACAAAATAGCTCATATTCTTCTGCCATATACAATTCATCCATAATAAATAGCTTCCTCATGCAGTAAGTATAGGTTTAGATGTCTATAATGTATTTTCATTTATTTAGAAAGAAAAACACTATAAAACATAAACATTCCATGGTGCTCTTGCTTCCTTTGTCATCCCATTTCTCTCTCTCTATGAAAAGGGGATAATTATACCTGCCATAAGCCATTTCATGTTGATATTATGAAGATAAATGAGATTGCCTATATATGAAAGCATTTGGGGTTCTTCGGAAGAATGAACGCTCCGAACTCCAAGATGGTATAATTCTTTATAATGTTTTCCAGGGACTCTGAACAGCCCAAGCAAGATGATTATCCACAACAAACTTTTGGCATGGAAAGCCTGCCTTGCTGTAAAAAAAAAAAAGAAAGAAAGAAAGGGCAGGTGGAGGGTCCACAGTGCAGCCGACCGCATTTCCATTAATTGGGGTAAGTCCAGACGCTGTTCAGCTTGGTCATCTCCAATGACTCTAAAAGGATCCAGATTTCTCACTTCTATTTCTTGCACCAATAGAACAAAAACCCCTCTAAATCATGGGGGTTTCAGCTGACAGGTTAACAGTGAGACCCATTTCAATCAACTTCAAATGCGAAGCAGATTTGGCAAGTAGCAAGGAAGGGGATAGTGGGGAAACAAAAACCCCAGTGGCAAACTCACAACCCCCTCCTGTCTCCAGTCTGCTGTAATACATCAGCCACCCCAAGGACCTGTCGATCGGCTGAACTTGGCCTCAAACTCAACCAAACGGAGTTCTCCTTCTTGACATCCTTAACTTATTTACAGCAATCTGTTTTAAGTACCGAATTTCTGCAGAGCATTTAAGGGGAGAAATTTATGAATGCAAACCGAAAAAAAAAGTCATAATTTTATCAATCCAGCCCATAAATTCCCTGATCACCAAAACTTAGAGTCCCTGGTTCGGGTCTGGCTTTCCCTCACAGTGGGGTTAGCTAGCATACATGTCTGTGGGAAGCAAGCCTGTCTGCTCTCCCAGGCTGTCCCCGGGCTGTTTCGAGAAGTTGCCAAGGAAAGAAATCAACAGCGACTGTGGCAGCTAGTTCTGGACCCCAACATGTGTGCATGTGACCTAGCTAAGTCAGGCAGCCCCTATCATATCATCAGTTTGCTCTTCGGGCTGATGGGGGAGGCTGGAATATGTTGGCCGTCCCACCTGGATCTTGGCTGGGGTAGTGATGTAGGGTAATATCACAGCTGCGGGAATTTGAGCGGATCCCTCAAGGTCTTCTTACAAGCCTAACCTCACTCCCAACACCCTTCCGACCACTGACAAAACACCCAGGGCACATGCACTCCGCTGACAAATGTCACTTTTCACTGGAGTTCCTCAAAATGCTCATATTCTGCTGCATGGTTTTTCCCATGAGGAAACAGTACTCTATCTGACTAGAAAATGTTGAAACAGAAAGGTCGAGTTTTTGTTAGGTAAATAAGGGTGAAATGTGGATCCATCATTCAAGATTTGTCTGAACTATATTGATGCTCAGTAGTGATTAGCGACCATACTAGTTATTGCTCTGTCGTTTCGTAAAAGACAGTCATTTATGAGTCAGTGGGATATTGGCACATATCTAAAGTATGAAGCTGATACTTCTGAAACTCACATAGTATTTATGCCAGTGGTGAGTAAAATTTTTATTTTCAGAAATTACAATGGATTTAAGTATACTGAGTATATTCAAATATACTGAGGGTTGTGTTTTTCAAATCAGTACCACCCCACAGAGCTGCCAATCAGAGTCACAGGGCATGCTTTAGAGAGAAATTGGCATTCGGTCTGCCATCGTGAAACCAACTTGCATGTACTGGCTAAAATACAGCTATAGTATTTTATACCAAAATTCTCCTGATTTTAACAAAACTGTCAATAATCTCTGAATGTTTCTGTTCTTCTCAATAAGGGAGCTTCTTTGGCTTAAAATTATTTCTCTCTCTTCCAAAATTACTGGGAGACTTTGCTTCACTTTTCTAAAGCAGGTCTAATGCTAACCTAGTGTTTGATGGTTCAAAAGAGCATCACATGAAGAGAGACATGCATGTACCATTCTCTGCTATCTAGAACATAGCACACAATAACATGATATTCATACCATAGGAACAGCTGAAATATGAGAAACAGCTCTGCAGAAAGCCTTTCATTTATCTGCCATCTGCCAATCTGGGCAGAAGCACTTTGACAAAAAGAGTGGTTTCTATTGATAGCACTATGCTTCAAAACATGGGCAAATGTAGTACACACACACACACACACACACACACACACACACCGTAACAGAATCACTTCACTTTCTAAGTTCCTTTAGTCTGCATACATTCAACACGTAGTCAACATCCACTGAACAGTCTCCAACTGGCAGAATTTGCAGACCCCTCAAAGCAAATTTTTCCCCAAGACCATGAAAGAAACTATTAGTAAGACAATTTTTACATTTTAGATCTCAGCCAGACCATTTAAAAGTAGAAATTTTTCTCCAAAGGTAACAAGTTCATAATGTTAGGGTTTTTTTTTAAGTTCGTTATGCTGTTTTGTAACAAGACAATTTTATTGAAGGTACTATAGAGAATCATACCACAAAACAAGGTCTGACTGGGAAACCCTGGTAGGAAACAAGATACTGGTGGTGGGTTTGGTGTTGGAACCCAGTGTGTCTAAAACCCAACTATGAATAACTTGGGAAATCATGGTTTGTTTTTTTAATTTAAAAATAGAAAGCATGACTCAAGGGGTTAGAAAAACCCATCTTGTCTAGAACAGCTGGAGCATTGTATACCAAAATTTTCACAATTTTGACCAAATGGCAAATAATCTCTGTATACTTTTGCTCTTCCCAGTAAGGGATCTGCTTTGGCTTAAAATTATTTATCTCTCTTTTGAGACTTAGAGCCTATCTTTATTCAAAATAGGAGTCCTCCTTGAGGTGCTAGTGGCCCTATAAAATGTTGCTTCTGCCTTCGACAGTCCACTCGGCATCTCATACAACCAGGCTGAATAAAGTCTCGAGCTGTTTTGCAAAGAAAGGTGAGCAGTTCCACCTGCAGAACCTGGGGAGCCTGAGCCTGAGCTTCCATATCTCAGAGATTTGCACTGCAAATCCCAGCCCTGTTTTTTCTGCTTCCCCTGAGAAATTAATCAACCTCTCTGAGCCTTGTTTTTCTCATCTATAAAGTAATGCATAAATTTTTATGTTTTTAATGAGAATTCTCTCGTCATGACTCCTAGGAAGGACATTAATAATTGGAAGATCTATTGCAGAGAATAAGAAGGAATGCCATTTCGGTTATTTATTACTGTATAACAAAGCACCCGTCTACTTAGTGACTCACGGGGATAATTTATGATCCCCCTTATGCTTCTGGAGAATCAGCTGGTGGTTCTTCTGTGAGCTCCCGGATGGCAGCTGGGACTGGCCTGTGTGGACATCCCAGCTCTTTCAGCTGGTCATCTGCTGAGGGAAGGCTCAGCCTGGCTGTTAAACAGAGCACCAATGCTCAGATGCTACACAAGTTGTCATCCTCACAACATAGAGGTTGAGTTCTAACAGGGAACAAGCCGGGCACTGAAGGGCCTTGGGAAAGTCTAGCCTCAGAATTGCCAGCACCTTCCTTCACCCTTTTAGGCGAGATCTCCAGGGCTGGTCTAAATTCAAGGGAAAAGGGAACTATATCTTTTTTGTGGCATTAAAAAATAGCGTGCCAGGGGCTGGAAAGATAGCACAGTGGGTAGGGTGTTTGCCTCTCACACGGCTGACCCAGGTTCGATTCCCAGCATCCCATATGGTCCCCCGAGCACCGCCAGGAGTAATTCCTGAGTGCAGAGCCAGGAGTGACCCCTGAGCGTTGCCGGGTGTAACCCCCCAAAAAAGCAAAAAAAAAATGGCATGCCAGTGTCTCCAAGAAAGGAACCATTATAAACCTTCGAGCACACCTGGGGAGAGAGCACGGCGGGAACATCAGCGGTAGATCCAGGTGTCTTAATGGGGGACCCAGGGCTCTTTGTGGGCCCCTAAAATAATCCGGAGAGGCCACTGTTGAAACCAATGGGGTTAGAGCACAGGAGACCAGGGGACCAACTGGTTAAACAGGGAGGTACCAGGAAGAGTATCCCGTCCACACGGCAGAGCCTGGCAAGCTACCCGTGGTGTACTCCGTATGCCAAAAACAGTCACAAGTCTCACAATGGAGACGTTACTGATGCCCGCTTGAGCAAATCGATGAACAATGGGATAACAGTGCTACAGTGCAGTGCTACCAGGAAAAAAAAGCATCAGAAGATGGCCACATCCAGACAGAGGCTGAGAAGCACTGGTTTAGAGCACTGGATTCAGACCACAGGTCCACATACTGCGAAGTCCACAGGAACGTCTTGCCACTTAGCACATGGTACATCTGGCTTGTGTAGCAGCGCTATTATTATTATTATTGTAACTATTGGCAATGGTGGCAATATCTGTTTCAGCCTCTATGGAAAGCAATGTGGGGATCTCTCGATATAACAGGAATAGAACTGCCATGCAACCCGGCAATACCTCTCCGCATCAAACCCCACACACACAAGCACTAATTTGAAAATAGAGAAGCACACCTATGCTCATTGTAGCATTTAGTAGGATAGCCAAGACATGGGAACAACCCAACCGTCCAGCTACGGATCAATGGATCACAGACGTTGTGGTACACATACACAAGGGAATACTGTGCGGTTTAAGAAAGAACAAGAATGTGCAGTTGTGACATGTATGAAGCTGGAGGATGTCTGTGATGCATTAGAGTCAGTCGAAAGGACAGGGACAGGCACAGAATGACCTGTCCTATGAGGGACTTTAAGATACACAAGACGACAACAAAGAGACAAAGGCAACACAATGGGAGAACTGAGCCACGCAACTGAGATGGGGGGGAGTGACAGAGAGGGAGGCACTGGTTCCCTGGGGAGGGGTACTCCGGTGATGGGTGGGTGTTGGGGTGTTGGATGGATGTGCAAGTTCTAAATCATAGGACCTTAATTCTTCACTTGTATCACTTGTCATCCCGTTGATCTTCGATTTGTTCGAGCGGGCGCCAGTAACATCTCCATTTGTCCCTGTCACGTGCTAGTGCAGCCCAATGATATCTGCTTGCTCCAGGCACAGAAAGAGCCTCAAATTGTTCATTCAGGGATTTGACGAAGAAATCAATTAATTTTTTAAAAAGTCAAGGAAAATGTTCTTGTTCTAAAAAATGGTCTTGATTTCTGCCTTCGATATCCATGAAATAGCTTTCCTATTTTCATTCCTCCACAGGTATAAAAGTTTGCAAAACACTTTTAGGACTTCCTAAACAAAGCTTTTCCACTCACAGTTGTTCCCAAGAAGTTTTTATGTGACTTACCTATGTAAGATAGGTAGAAAAATAACTTACTGATAATAAATTATAAGGAAATTTCTTCTAAAAACAAAGATTTTTAAACTTATCCTTCCATGGGGCTGTGACCCACAGTTTAAAAATCTGGGCTTTAGAATTCCCTAAATGTTAGGGCTCCAAGTGAAGTGCATAAATGCAAGCAAGTGAGAATACACTAGGTAAGACTTCTTAATTTTTGTCAGTTTTCTACTGTTTTTAGTACAGAAAAATGTAGTACTCTGGAGAATACATGGGGTATGCTGGAAATTTTTCACTGGCAGAATCAAAGGCAAAGAACTGAGCTGTCCAATGTAGAGTATCATGCTGTGTGAAATGAGTAGGAAGGAGAGAAATAGACATAGAGTGATTGGACTCATTTGTGGGATATTAAAAGAAAACTATGAGAGCAATACCCAAGGATAGTAGAAACCAGGGCCAGGAGGATTGGCCCATGCTTGGAAGCCTGTCCCAAGTGCTGGGGGAGAAGGCAGTTGGGATAGAGAAACGACCACCGTGACAAAGATAGATGGAAATGATCACTCTGGATAAGAACTGTGTACTGAAAATAGGTAAAGGAACAAACATGACAACCTCTCAGTAGCTGTACTACAAGCCATAATGCCTAAAAGGAGAGAAACAGAGAGAGAAAGAGAGACAGAGAGACAGACAGAGAGAGAGAGAGAAGGGAGAGGGTGGTGGGAGGGAAACTGGGGACACTGGTGTTGTACACTGGTGGAGGGATGGGTATTGGAACACGGTATGACTGAAACCCAAACCATGTACAGATTAGTAACTCTGTAACTCATGGTGATTCAATTAAAAATAAAATAATAACTTTTTTTTACAAAAGAACTGAGCTGTCCACCAGTGTAGGGTGCTAGAGGACAAAGAAGCAGGGGTGTGCGTCTCCTTATCCTCGCCATGCAAGGTTTTCCTTTTACAGGTCATCCTACAGATGTGTAATCAAAACACGGGGAGACCGCGCTCAGGGCAGTGGGTTCCCACCAGAAGTGGTGATCGTTTCAAGGCCCTACCCCTAGGGGAGTCACACCTCGGGGTGTGCTTAACTGGCAGAAAAGTGCTCGCAAAACTTGATGTGCCAGAATCCTCTAAAATATTCATTTCAAACCGGGGGGTCTGGTGACTGGATTCCACTGGTGTGGGGTCTGTGAGACAGATTCTAGTCTACAATTCCACAAGCCCGAGTGCCGTCTTTATTCCCTCCAAGACACAGTGGGAGGCTCTGGGCAACTGGCAATTATTTGACAGTTCCTCCCGAGATGGGCAAAACCTCTGGTCCCCTCCTCCTTGCAAAGGGCCCCGAGACTCATTCACCAATAGGATGCCAGGACAAGCTCTGTCCAAACTGCAGGGCTGTGAGCAGAGGAAATGACTGCTAACGTTGAAACCCAAATTGTGGGAGGAAGGGGTTATTATACAACCATAGACCACCAGAACAAAATCTTAACCTTAACTATCCAAATAGAAATTTTGCCAATAAAGTGAGAACTTTACCAAATATGAGAATCTACCATGATATATTCTGATGGGTACCGAAACCTAACTCTGCTATAGTGATAGTCTAGCAATAGATAAGAAAAACTTCTCTGCACAGTAACCTTTATTATTTTGGGGTGTCACACAGCCAAAGCTACTGTCCTACAGGTATGATGGATTAGCATCAAGCCAGTCTTACTCTTTTCCTGGCCTATCTCGATAATCAATAGCACATATCGATTATAGGTGAGACTGCTGATTCGGGAGAGCACACACTCATGAAGGATAAAATGTCACACTTACAGAGACCAAATCTATGTCTTTAGCCTCATAAACACCCCAGTTCAACCATCCCAAACCAAAGGAGGTAAAAGCAAGAGTCAAATATATTAAAATTTTCATAATATCAATTAGGTTATTTCATACCACAAAATGGAGACCATTGTAATCATGCAAAAAAAAACCCCACCAAAACTCCAGAGAGCACTATTCCCTGAGCCTAATTAATATTTCATAGTAGTCTACCAGAGCTGGGAGGGCTGCCAATCCAACCCGCAATGTCCAGGAGCAATACCAGGAAAGCAAAAGAGAGGTCTTAGTCCATCAACTGTGTTTAAAAAAAAATCATTACGAAGTATTCTACAATTATTAAAATGTATATATTTTATTTCCTAACAGCGTGCTTTTGACGATCTCCACTTGACTATAAAAAAGAGCTGTAAAACAAGGTAGACGTTGGAGAAGGGCCAGATGGGGGGAGCGGAGGAGCCACAGGAGATAAAACACAGCACCGGGGGGAAGCAAGGGCCCATCCGTCCAGACGGTGAAGCTGGAACGTCTGACCCAGCCGTGTGGGTCTGAGTCAAAGGTGCCAGACATGCCCCACACGTGCTCCAGGAAGGGCACGGACATGCAGCTGGCAGAGAACCTGGCCACAGATCTCGCTGGGTTCCTCTCTGCTGTAGTCGGGTGTGTGGACTCGTAACAGATGCATTCCATAATTTTTGTTTTAACATGAAATACAAGAAAATCTCAGTGTACAATCTGCCCATGTGTCTGGAGACTTTTCTCTTAGCCTGATGCATTGCCTTTTGATGAACATTTAGCTCAGCAAATTTTATTTCTGTACACTATGGAATTTTATAGTTCTAAAGAGCCTTTAAATCCTTTGGCAGAGATTCATCCATCTTAGTGAAACAATAGCTGGCAGCTACACACAGTCTACCAGAAATCAGGGTAACAGCTTTGGGTCATGTTTTAGGTGAGCTACTCAACAAACTTTGATTTGTCTTGCACAACACGAAGATTTGTTTTCCTAAGTGCAAGTACATCATTTCTTTTTGTTCCATATTCTAAAAGTCAATAAACAAATCAGCAAATAAAACATGTGCTATAGCAGCTATTTTAGAAGTCCTGTATGGGCTATATTGCTCGCAACAAAAATTTGCCTTGTATGAATCCTAAAACATTAAACCAAGGAAAAGGCAATATATTTTATTGTGGTCAGCCATCAGCACGCATACTAAAAATGTTATACCTTTCAATGATTTTGATACATGACTTTTATTCAAGGAGATATAGGCATTCGGAAAAGTTTTTAAATATCTGTTTTGCCAGTCTTAATTTTTCATTTAGAAATGTTATTGCATCGGGTGTTTGAGCATTGTATAACTGAGACTTTAACCTGAACACTTTGTAACTTTCCACATGGTGAATTAATAAAAGAATTTAAATAAATAAATAAATAAAAATGTTATTGCTGAAGGGACATAGGTACATAATGCTAAGATTAATACTTCCATCACTCCATATCACTTCTAGCGAAGGAAGTGTGTTTGACTACTAACGAGATTACCTTCCATTCACAGAGATCATATAAAGAACTAAAGCAGGTCGCAAAGCATAAATAAAATGAGGACTAGACATCTTTAAGAGGAAATTCTAAGAACAATTATTCAGATTATTCCTTTAAAATTATTTTTCCTGGTTTATTCGCTTGATTTCTCTTCATAAAACATGTAATTTTTTACCACAAATGTCTGCCTAACAGATGCTTCATTTGGAGTTCCGAACATTCAGCAGAAAAATCCAATACTAAACTTCAACTTCCTATTAGAAAAGTTAATATTCTACCTAAGATGATAAAATGCAACTTTTCAGACAGTAGATATCTGTCTTTTATTATCCTGTTAATTTTAATACTTAAAACGTTTTTCAGGGCATCTCCCTGACAGGGAGCTATTTTATATTTTATTAACATTGTTCTCATTAAATCATTAAAATATATTTCTCTGTACTCACAAAATCAAATATTTTTCAAACTACTTTGGATTTAAAACTACTTGATTCTTGCTTTTATTTTTTAAACCAAAAATATCCTTAAGCAGATAAATAAGGAAGTGATAGCTTGATTAAAGATGATTTTATAATGCCCATTGGATAGCAAGTAGTTCTACTGGTGCTTTATAAATTAATCTGTTTACAACAATTAAATTTCTATTTTTTCAGAACTATCACTACTAGATGTAGTGAGATGTGAAGATGAATTGGTCACACATTCAAGTTAGTACCTTAGCTATTACTGGATTCATCATGCCAAGAGATCAATACCATAAGCTCATGGAGATAAAATCAAGACAGCAAAGAAGACCTGATTAAAGGGCCACTTAACTATGGCTGATAAATCTGTAGGTGTACTTTTACCAGTGCCTTTTTTCATCCCATTGAGGGTTGGGGGAGGGAGAATGAACTCTAATTATTAGAATTAAGTTCAATAAAGTTCACGGAATATAATAGTTTCAAGATACAGCTAACAAAGCAAAAAAGGAAATGTGCAGTTTTTGTTTTATTTAGTGTTTCACTGGTTTCGAATAGGAAGTGCATTTTCCTTACGACTCCTTATACTTTTTGAATCTACACAAAATCCGAATATCTGACGGAAAATTTACTAAGAACATTAGCATGTCATGGCACGACAGTATCTGAGAGTAAGTCGAGGTCGTGATTGTTACCATGACCTTAAAGACAAAGAGAGGTTAGATAGAGACTGCCGTGAGGATTATTAAAATTTTGGCAAACGTGTCAATCAAATAAGCTGTGGTTTGTTTTAACAGCCTGTGCAAAAGCTAAATAAGAAAATGTTTCATAAAACATTACATTCTGGGGACTGAAAGAAGAATCACAAATTGACTGGTCTAACTGAAGCCCCGATGCCTGTTAACCCATTGCGTCTTGCTCTCCCCCTCCCCCGCCTTGATTTCTTCTTTTCTGTCTGTCTCCTCTAAACCCTGGAATCAAGGATGATCTTAGCATCTCCTTTTACTATTATACATGCCATCATCCAGTAGAAAAAATTAAAAATGGATAAAAGTATAAGAAGCTACAGCCTAGTTAAGTTGTGTCCATGGACTCAGCATGTCCCAAGAAACCCTCTAGTACAGAGCCAGGAGTAACCATGAGAGCAGCTCGAAGTGTGCTCCAGCCTACCCCAAATAACAAAAAAATAAAACCAATATATATTGAAGAGCTTTATCCAGCTCAAAAAAAAAATCACATAGTCAAAATATTAGGGCTGGGCGGAGAGAGAGAGAGTACAGGAAGTCAGGCACTTGCCTTGCACGCAGACAGCCCCAGTCCAATTCCCTGCATCCCATATGGTTCGGGGAACCAGCAGGGGTCACTCCTGAACAAGAGCCAAGAATGGCTCCTGAACACACAACACCCTACTGTGACCTCAACACCCTACCACCACCAAAGGCACAACAACAAAAAATACTAGGATAGAGTAAAGTTAATGGGGACATTTATTAAGTTTTACTTACATCAGGAAATTATACTGGATGTTTCTGCTTTTTCTTTAAATTGTTTTGAATTGTACTTGGACACTATGATTTTCAGGACTGGTAAGGGTCAGGTTTCAGGCATACAATGTTCCAATACCACACCCTCCACCGGAGTGTCAACACCCTGTTCTACAGAGTGAAGTTACCTCTCCACGCACTGAAAGTTCTTCCCACCTCTCTCAAATTTTGTCAGTACTAAAATTGTCCCATATGTAGAATTAAAATTAATTTTAATTAATTTCTATCATTTGAAAAATTATTTACCATTTGTCAACTGAAAATCTATTGGTTTTCATCCTCCAAGTATATTTTAAATGTTCATTATTGCTTTAGATTACACAGAGTTATTGTTTTTTTGCCTGTTTTTTTAATTTTGTTTCTTTATAGAATTTGGAATCTTAATCATCGAATCCTAGGCACACAAATATTTTGTCCTTGCATTATAGTTTTTCAATTTAAGAAGCTTGGGATTTTGATCTATGTTTGATTTTGATCACAGTTTGATCTATGTAATTTAAATATTAGTCAAAAATTAAAATATATTAGAGGGAATGGTAACATATATGACAAAATTTTAAGCTGTTCTGCCACAAATGATTTTAAAAACCAGAAATACAATGAACTTGTAATTCAAATTCTTCTACTAGTCACAAGTAAATTCCATTTAGATTAATATTTTTCCCTCTGAAAAATAATAAGTAACATTAAACAGGCTAATTTAATAATTTATTACAAGGAAGACAAGGGGGTTTTGACTAACAAACAGACAAAAAAATTCACTGCAGCAAAGATATAAAATTCTTGGTATTGTAATAAAACTGTAGATGGTAATGATTTATCAACTAAATGAAGGGGAAAGAGTCTTCATTGTGAAGTATCTTTAAAAAAAATCCACATATTTTCCCACTTAACTTGGATCATCTTCATCATGGATAAATTAGATAAATTGGATAAATTAGATAAATTTCTCATTTGGAAAAGAATATGGTACTTATCTTTATACTCAGCTGACTTTTATATGAGTGCCAAGACCTCCCAATAGGGGGTGAAATCTTTATGATAAAAGGTTGATGGGGGGCAGGGGCTGGAGCGATAGCACAGAGGGTAGGGCATTTGCCTTGCATGAGGCTGACCCAGGTTTGATTCCCAGCATCCCATATGGTCCCCTGAGCACCGCCAGGAGTAATTCCTGAGTGCAGAGCCAGGAGTGACCCCTCTGCATCACCAGGTGTGACCCCCCAAAAAAAAGGTTGATTGGACAACCTGATAACCATATGAGAAAGAATAAAGATCAACCTACCTTGCACCTATACAAAAATTCAAAATGTCTCAAAGACGAATGTCAAAGCTGAGCCTACAAAGTAGAACGTTTTTAGAAGTACAGGACCAAAAGTTCATGATCTGGCATTAGGTCATGTTGGTTTTTTTTAATATAACAGCAAAAGAACAAAAGAAAAAAGAAAATTAGATAAATTAGACATCATTAAAAACTTGTGCCTCACTCGACTAGCATCAACCGATTCAGGAAATCCTTAGCAACAGCATTGTGAGATACAGCAATTATCACAAATTGACTTTTCTCGATCTGTTTTTTGATCATTTCATTTGCCATTTTGTTGTAACAAGCAAAATGGAGTAAATTTATTTGTGCCCACTAAGGGGGCAACTTGGGGAGTGGGTGAGAAACTCAGGACATTGGTGACGACATGGTGACACTGGAGGGCTTGGGGCTGGAACACTGAGTGCCTAATACAACTTTATTATGAACAACTTTGTAAATGATGGTTTTTAAATTTTTTTAAAAAATGCTATGTCTCAAAGATCACCGGAAAAATAAAATGACAACATGGAGTATGAGTAGACATGTTTCTAAGTCTTGCATCTAATAAAATATTTGTATTCAGAATAAAGAATTTCCAAAACTCACAATAAGAAGATAATCCAACTTTAAAATAATGTAATAGCCAACATTTTTAAGCATTAATTATGAGTTGGGCACATTTGTAAAGCGTGTTGTGTGGATTAGTCTTTTAAACCTTCAAACGACCTTAAGGGAGAGATACTAGTACTGCCCTTTTAACAGACTAGAGACACCAAAGTGTTGGAATGAGTAATGCAAAGATATTAACTTAGTCATGGGGGGGGGGGGTCTGACAAGCCTGAAACATAGTCCTGTGAGATCACCCGGCAAAGGGAAGGCCACATCCCCACATCTAGTAAGTGCTGGAGCACCTCTGTAGCCAAACAACCCACTCCTTAAACTCCTCCCAATTCATGTCTTCTCTCTGGAGGTAGGTACTTTCCTATATATATATGTAGTACACATGGTACTACGAGTAGTATAGATGGTACTACTGACAGTTATACACAGCCAGGAGTACCAATCACCAACTGAGAATAACACAGTAGCATGATTTCTCAGTTGCCAGTAATGGAGAAGCTGACGCACATTCTGGACAAAATCTGTCAGGGGGGGTTGTCATGCTTGATGTACGCAGAGCTCCAGAATACTTGGTACATTACCAATACTAAAGTACTCGGGACTAAAGTACAACAGAACCAACTGCTACATTTTGGGGTTTGGTGTTATTGTGTGGGGCTTCTGTACTGAAGATAGCCTTCACTGAAGCAAAATAAGATTCTCAGCTCTATCCAAACCCAGGATGAACCCGTCTCTTGCTGAGTTTTGCCCCCACCCATTCAGATTTTAATATAATCTGTCACTCTTCCATGTCCTTGTTCGAATTAGGCATCTGTATTCGTGTGCCAGACTCTCATGCCAGAAGCCACATGTCGGCTAACTTTGAAACATGTTTGGTACATACTCTTACCCAGTGAAAAGCTTTTGAGCTCAATTGGTTGAACATCCATGTGTCACTGTTTTCCATCTTCTTTGCTTAAAAACATCACTCCTTTAAACATGTATCCCTGACTAAACAAACCCCAAACTCAGCTAGGGAAAATGACAAACTTGGAGTCACTGATTTCTTGGGAGTTGCTGATATAATGGATCACAGTGACCTCTAGAAGTTAAATATAAAATAACTTTGGACTTGGAACAAAAGGTCCTTTCAAGACTCAAAATGGGTCTTGAAATATTGAAAGACTTAAAATCTAAAGGGTCTCAATAACATCACCCTAGTAGTGGGTGGAAGCTAAGCAGCCATAAATTCTATAAGTTAGCAGCAACAAATGCTTCCCTGGGAAAGTTGTCTATGATTCTTATTGAGGATCCTGTAAGTAAACCAGCGCAGAAGACTTTATAGAATCACCAACTCTCAGTAAGACAGAACCTGAAGGAACTCCATAGATCATCCATAAACGTGCTGTTCTGCATACGATAAAACTGCCAGCATGGGAGACTGGCTCATCAACAACTATTCTGCTGGGCTTTCTAACTCCTGGTTCAGGCACTAATTTCATACTATTTCTCATTGCCAGTGCTCACACAGAAAATGAGTCACCATTCTATGCTACATGCTTCTTCCTTCCACTCTCCCTCCAGCGCCCCCCCCCACTCCAAAACCCAATGCCTCGCCTCAAAAGGAAAAATAAATCTGGGTAAGAGGTTTTAGCTACTCTCCCAGGTCATGCCTTTATTTTCATTAACTCCTCTCTGTCATTCTTGATGAACTTAAGAGGAAATTACACATCCCAGTAAAAGCATCCTATCATTTTGCAGTTCAGTTTTGCTTGGCCCCAAAGAAAAAGTAATACTTCCTTGGGTCCATGTTGTTGTTATAATTTAACTTCTCCCTGACATTGCCTTCTATGTGACGTGATATCACAAAATTTCAATTTAGCTTCCATTAAGTTGTTCCTTTTGCTGTCCTAAAGAAAAAAAAATATATTAGAATAAAATTTGCTCTATGTTTATTATTTCTGGACTATTACAAATTTCTGAAAAACGTGTCATGTTTATTTATATCTGTATTCAATATCACAGTGGAAAAACTCTCTATATCACTTGCCTTCTAATCAGAAAGCAAGCTAGCAAGTACCAGATGTCATGTACTTCTAATCCAATAAAGGCAATAGATCCATACCATAGTCACCAATTGTTTTCAGTTCTCAATCAATTGAGTCTTTGTATATTCTGTAGGGGGAAAATTCATCAAAATCATACTGAGAAAATCTCTGTTTTCTGGAAGACATTTAGCATGATGTCAGCCACTTGAACTGTAGTTCTTTTATTGGTTCATTACATTTTGTTTTAAAGATTAACTGATTTTGCTCTTTGAACCCATATTTCTAAACCTGAAGATTCCTTGAGATTAAACAGACGCCCAGCTCTCTTTAGGCACTTGTGGTTTATCTCAACTGATGAGATATTCAGAAATAGCTCTACTTAACATAGTTTTATGAACAAAAGCAACTCCAAGTAGACACAAAGACTCTCTAAAAGGTTTTGGCTGTTGTTTTAGCTAAGCACCCTGTGGCTCCCCGCACAGAATGCAATTTTAATGTTCATTATTAAGTGAAGATTTTAAAACTGAAAAAAGTATCAGTATGACGATAAAGCTTGAATATTCCACAGTTAACACAGCATATCTATAATGGGTCAACTTTCTCATAAGTATATAGAAATGTGTTTCACTATTAAGACCAAATCAGATAACAAAAGATACCAATCACAAATAATAGAAAAAGGTTCAGAAGTACATTATTGAAATCTAAATTCTGGAAACTGAATTCAAATTCTTTTAGAGCACATGGAAACAATTTTCTTTCTTTTTAGCAAACAAACATAATATGATTTATTTCCTGTAATGTTATTATTTCACTGTTTTCAGTCTCACATTGTTTATGTATGTATAACTTCTCTAAAAAGAATATAAAGTAGACACTTATCTTACTGATATGTGCAGATACTTTTCCAAAAATGTTATGGCTGAAATGTAGACCCAAGACTTAATAATACATCTGAATATGAGGTTAGTCTTTGGAGCCAAGAATTCCTAGGACACAAGCTCTTCTCTGCCTAGGCCAATGCCTTATCAACATCCAACACTGAACAACTTGGGGTAAATAACTGATAAAACTCTACAGGGTGAAAAAACCTGCCCTTTGTGTGAAATACATTTTCACTGAAAACTGAGGCAGTTTCAATTTTTTTCAAGTCTGTGTCATCAGTGTTCAATCTGAGTAGAATGGAAATGAGTGCAAAGTTCTGTAATAAAATTACAGAAGACTCAACTTGTCCTTTAAAACCTATAGCTGTAGGGATCACAAGAAATAACTGTCTGGAACTCAAGAGAAAAATCAGTCAATGTACGGAAGACATATATCTGAAGCCAATACACTTTACTGTCATTAAAACTCGTGACACAAGTGTTTCATTTCTAATACTCAGCAACATATATTCATAACTGCCATAACAAAAAAGGGAGACAATGGGACATAATTAATAAAATAGCTCTTTAAATACTGCTATTATTTTAAGCAACACTGTTCCTGAATATTAGATTATGAGGGCACTGAAGGTTGTTACTAGCTCAGAGATAGAACTCATTCTTTCTGTATTGAAGACTTGAACTTAATGTTTTAAATACCTACCTATCTTGACTTCCCTCCTTTTTAATGGATTTTATTTGGGGGCCACACCCAGTGTGCTCTACATTCAGGAATGACTCTACACTCAGGAATCACTCCCGGCAGTGCTCAGAGGACCAGTGAGGTGCCGAGGATCGAACCCAGGTCAGCCATGTGCAAGGCAAGCCCTCTCCCCACTGTATTTTGTCTCCATCATCTTGATTGCCCTTTAACTAATCAACCTATGAAATGTCTGGTCTCATTATCTAATAATTTCCATGATACATTTTAATCTGATTTTTAGAGAAATTTGATAAATACTCAACTTTGTCAACTTTGGGCCTCACTTATAATTTAAGAGAACTTATATTATCAAATCCAAATCAAGATGACAATGAGAATGTCACATATCAAAAATAGTAAGAATGGGGCTGGAGCGATAGCACAGCGGGTAGGGTGTTTGCCTTGCACGCAGCTGACCTGGGTTCAATTCCCAGCATTCTATATGGTCCCCCAAGCACCACCAGGAGTAATTCCTGAGTGCATGAGCCAGCAGTAACCACTGTGCATTGTCAGGTGTGACCCAAAAAACAAACAAAAAAAAAATGTAGGAACAATCTGTGTTGGTGATATGGTTAAAAAGGAACTCTCAACAACTGCTGGTGGGAATATTCCCTGGTACACCCTCCATGGAAAACAGCATGGAAAGTTCTTAGTAAATTTGGAATTAAATTGTTGTATGACCCAACAATTCCAGGACATAAAAACACTCTCTCAAAGGGACATATGCACAACAATCTTCATTGTTGCGCTCAGTAAAGTAGCTAAGATATGGGATCAACCTAGGTGTCCAGTGATTATGAAGATGTGATATCTATTTATGTGTATATATATACACATATATATATATCTCACTTGTATCACTTGTCATCATCCCGTTGCTCATTGATTTGCTCAAGCAGGCATTGTATATACATAGCACACAATGGAATAATACTATGCAGGTGCAAGAAATTTTGAAATCATGCAATTTGTTGCAACATGGTTGGAACTAGAAGATATCATGTTGAGTGAAGCAAGCCAGAAGAAGAAAGACATACACAGGATGGTCTCACTTATCTGTGGTATACAGAATACTAGATGAGGAAATGTATCTAGTGAAAGGGGGAGACCTAGTCACCCTTGACCCCCCCCCAGTGTTAAGAGAGAAGGACAGAGAAGAAAAGAAATAAAGGGGGAAAGAAGAGAACAGTAAGTCATGGGTGAACAGGCACCAGGCTTCAGTTATACTGGTGATATGAGGGGTACAGACATATATCCAACACACAGGTCAACAACACTGAAAACATGAGACCTACGCTTCAACCACTCAAACTTTGCAATGTGCCCGTCAAGCTGACAGGGGGGATTGAGTGGGATCGGGATAGGGAGGGAACATGGGAACAACGGTGGAGGAAAGTCGACATTGCTGGTGGGATTGGTGTTGAAATATACGCCTAAAGCTCAACTATCAATAACTTTGAAAATCAGTTATTGAATAAAAAGCTAATTAATTTAAAAAAATTTAAAGAAGTTCTCTTCTCGCTAGTGAACAGGAAGCCATTTGACAATTACCATGCAAACAAACATTTTACTGTGCTAGACTTACCCCACCCCTCTCTCTGCACATTAACTCTAAATGTAGAACTTACAACTTTACTTCGCACACCAAGTCATCGACTTCCTCAGTGAGCCAGGAGCATTTGGAGAGGCCATGTCATCTTCGCAGCTATAAACCAGACATATTCCCAGAGGAAGCCAGCAGTTCCGGGCTCACCGCAGAGTAAATCTAAAGTGTGGATTGGAAAAGCTGCGTGCTTGGGGTGGGGGGACTGGTTTTCATTGTTTAAAAATGACTCCCTGACTGAACAGGTTTTCTACCCACCTGGCTTATTTTTCCAATAAATCTATTTTGTGTTCATTGGGAAATAAGTGCGAATGAAAGCATGAGTATATTAATTTAGTGAAACTCCTTAACTACACATAGAATGGCTGTGTTCGGGGGAGGGGGATACAGGCACCCGGGTGTTGTATTCACAGAACCCAACAGGATTCCTTTGGTGTCTACACACAAATGAATTCAGAGTTAATTTAACTCTTGGAGAAGTGAATTTTCAATATCTTTTCCTAAAGATGCTGTAAATCCCTGGGGCTGGAACAATAGTGCAGCGGGTAGAGCATTTGCCTTGCACATGGCCAACCTTGGTTGGAGTCCCAGCACCACATATGGTCCTGTGAGCACCTCCAGGATTAATTCCTGCATATGGAGCCAGGATTAACCCCTGAGCATCCCCAGGTGTGGCCCAAAAGCCAAAAACTTTTCTAAAACTTAAAAATAAAGATGCTATACATCCATAAAATTCAGGAAATGCTTTTCTACTCCCACCTTTATTTCCTGTTGTTACAATTTTACATTTTCTATCTTTGGTAGGAATAAAAATGTAAATGAGATAGCATGACAGATATTTGAATCTCTTTTACTTTTATCAGATTGTTTGTCAGACCATTAATATGACCTTTACCCAAACATAAATATGACTACTCTACTGTATCAGTTGTAACCAGGCAGGTTTCATTATTATTCTGAAATTTTCCCTTAGAGATTTGGAGTCCACTTTTACATGAACACATTAGACATCATAATTGCATTCTAAGTTCATCAACAAAACTGTGCAGATGATGATTCTGCATGCTAACTACTGATTTCAGAACTCTGAATCCCCAGTGTTTTGGGGGCAAGGGAAATTAGTTGGTGGATGCTGCTGGGAGCTGAAAGCACCCAAATTTAGTCATAAAAGAGTTCTGAGATAAAAGAAGGTGGGTGTCTGAATCCCAGGACATCTTGATCCTCATAATTAGAAGAAATAACTTCAAGCTTTATATGCGTCAAGATCAGGATTCTTCTGTAAGCGTCTCAGTAAACTCAAACTACAGAGAACATAAAAATGTTCCATCCAGAATAGTCACTGGGTCTTACTGGTCAAGCTATCATCTAACAAAGTGTCTCATAACTAGTAAGGCCTCAATAAAGTAAAAGTGATGGAAGTCTTCACCCATGTTAATTACTGAATAGTGTCTTATAGCCAGGAATGTCATCCAAACTAGCATGTGACTACTGCTGAATGAAAGACACCAATCTCAATAAAATTACATGGTTTACCTTCCATGCATGAAGCCCTGGGTTCAAGCCCCAGAACTACACAAACACATAAATAGTTGAATTGTGTATCTACATGCCTATGTCTGCTACTTTTGAAATGTCTCATAATTTATATCATCCTCTTCCAAGGAAGCACCATAATATGCCATGCTGGCATTTATTTCATTGTTTCAAATATATTTTAAATTCTCTTGTAACTTTTATTTAACTCTCTTTGCATATATATGACTTTTAGAAATTATCATAGTTATCCTGATCCAAGACTTAGCAATTGCAAGGATAAGTCTCAAGGACATTATCCTGTGGGTTTTCCTGGGCGTGTGGGTAACTAACTCAAGCCTGGTGTCTCCCACAGACAGGGCATGTGCTCTGCCACCAAGTCATGGCCCATCCTTAACTTCCGATGACACACAGTAGAACCAGAGGCCAATGTCTTGGACAATCATCCCTTTACGTACTGGATCCTATTTTGATAAGATTTTATAAGGGAATTCCTAATAATTCAACATCTGAGAAAGACATAGGAACACATTTGGTCTCTCATTTACAAATAAATGATCTTTCTTAGGATTAGCTATGTAATTCTTTCCACAAAACTCTTCTGTTTCTTTGGCTCATGTTCCTGGCAGTGCTGGGGACCATACAATGGCAGGATCAAACCCAAGGCACCTCTATGCAAGACATGTGCTCAAGTCCTATGGGCCATCTTCCTGGCCTGCAGAATGTTTTTTGAAGGCTGAGTGTGTGACTGAAAGATCACTTTGAACAATTACACAGTCCAGATCAGATAGTCCAGATCTAAAGAACTAGTAGGAATTGAAAGCAAGAATGAACAAAATGACATACAAGGTATATTCCAAGGAAAGACCCAGGAGAAGCAGCTGATAAAAATGCAAAATAACCCTGTTTTATTATTTTATCATCAAAGATAAAACCATTTCCAAAGAGCTAAATTTGGGAGGTAGTCCTAATTATTTGGAGTCACTCTTTGTGACTCTAGTCTACTTCCATTCTTTCACAGAATTAGTGTTCTTAGTTCCGTTTTATAAAAGTGCACAAACACTAAGTTAGCCAGTTCTCAACACTTGTTCCTAAGGGAGATGAAGGCACACAGGCTTCTCTGGTCACATGTTTCCATCAAGTGTTCATTACCCGTCTCGTGGGCACTTTTGACGGAGGACAACTTGGTAGACAGCTCTTCTGATTCATAAACACTGACTACACAGACAGCGTGCACTTACCAACACCAAGCATGGTTATCACACCATCTTCTTGTGCTTGGATATGCAAATATGGTCCCCTGAGCCCCGCTGGGGGTGATTCCTGACTGCAGAGCTAGAAGCATGGCTGAGCACCATGGGGTGTGGCATAAAACCAAACCAACTGACAAAGAGGCCCGGGCAGCTCTTCAGCATTCTGAAACAAGCCACAAACGCCACACAATGCCCCCAGATGTGACACAAACTAGACCCCTGACAGGACCCTGGCTTTAGTCAAAAGTTGAGCCAAGCAGGCAAAGTATCACCAGCTGTACTTCACTTAGAAATGTGAGCACTCATCACTCTGAACAAGAACTGAGTGCTGAAAGGAGGTAAAGGGATCTGATATGATAACCTTTCGGGACCTCTACTGCAAACCATACTGCCCAAAAGGAAGGAGAGAGAGAGAGAGAGAGAGAGAGAGAGAGAGAGAGAGAGAGAGAGAGAGAGCAAGAGAGAGAGAGAGAAACAAAGTGCCTGCAGGAAGAATGGGGGTGGGGATAGAAGAAACTGGGGACACTGGAGGTGGGAAACATATACTGGTGAAGGGACAGGTGCCCGGAACACTGTCTGACCCAAACCCAATCATGAACAACTGTGTAACTGTGTGTTTTATAGTGATTTAACTTAACATATTTTAAAATTAAATTTAAAAGAACAAATGTGAGCATTGAATGACTTTTCTTTGTCACTCTGCATTCCACTTGTTATTGCAAAAGAGTCACAGAAATATATTTTGGAGTCCCAAATAAATTACTAGTAGGGGCACTTCAAAAAAAAAATCTGTGACTCAGAACAGTACTTTCACTACCAAGGCAGAAGTCCTTCTCTTGGGTTTGAGAGAGAGCAGCACTTCAAAATTCCTTCTTCGGTGACATAACTCTGAAATTTCAGTAGCTGAATCCATTATTGTTCTTTGAACAGTGTTCTTTCCCACATCTTTGCTTGTTCATCTTTTCTGCCTCAGGATAATCAAGCAGTTGCTGCATTTCATTAAAAATATTTTCTGTAAATTAGGCTCAATACACTGTAAGTTTTTAGGTGCCCAGAAGATGTTATCAAACCCATCAGTGCTGTGTTAATTGCATACACAGATTGCTTAAATTCTCAAATGAGAAGCATTTTTGCCAGTGTCAGTTTGCCAACCCAAAGATTTTTCTTTCTTTCTTTTTTTATTTGCTTTTGGGGGGCCACACCCAGCTGTACTCCTGGCTCTGTGTCCAGGAATCCTTCTGATGGGCTCAAGGGACCATATGGGGTGTCAGAGATCAAACCTGGTTGGTCACATGCCAGGCAAGCTTCCTACCCACTGTACTATCTCTCTGGCCCACCATGGGTTCTATTTCAAAAATTCTTAATTACAAAAAATATATATAAAGCACAAAAAAGCATTTAAATACACATTAATGGTACAGAGAAGAAATTGGGGTGATGGTGACATAAAAATTAATTTCTGTTTCCAAAAATCCAAACTCCAAAATATCAATAAAAATTCCTCAGTGAAATGTTTATGGTAGTTACTCAATATAATTAAAGACAAGCAATATTTCAAAAACACCTGGGTTGGTGGGGGGGACTTAATTTTGTACACCAGTACCGTAAATGCTAATGCTATTATAACCATTAAACTACAACTAAAAAGTGTAGTTTGTCAAAACTGTACTATCAAAAAAGGACCTTGGATATTCATAGTCAAGTCTCGCATCACTCAACAGACTAATCTGTCCATCTTGAGATTCGACAATGTGGAAACTCCAAGACTTATTATTTGGTTCAGCTTCTTCAATTGTACATGGGAGAGGTTTGTAACTACCAGTTCAGCTTCAGTCAATCTCCAACTGCACCGCATTCTTGTTTGTGGTGTGATATTATATATCAAAGAGGGCTAAAATTCGCAGAGAAATCCAGGAAAGACAACTGCAGGGAGCCAGCAGATCTTTTTACATGACAGGAGGTGTGTGGTCAGAAATCTGAGAAAATAAGTCCATCTGAATGAACCCCAGAGCGCTGCCCATTGGACATTGTTTTTCTTTAACATACTATAAATTCTATCCAGATCATCCAAACTAAGTGTGATTTTCTAAACAAGTTTACTGGTGCTCATTGAGAGAGATGTTTCCTTAGTGATGAGAAGCAACCTGAAAAAATGAAAAAGCACACGAAGTCTTGTAACTCAACCTAGTTTAGACTTCAGCTCTCTCCCACTTAGCAAATGTGCCTATTTTGCAGGTTAAAACTTGCTAAATAGGTACACTTAGTCTATTTATGAAAGGAATTATAAGGAAAGGAAATCCTTACACCAATTGGTCGTACTGTGTGAACTGAACAGAGTAAGGTATCAACAGTATCTAGCAAAGAATTTGGTTATATATCATTATTCAATATGGAATAATCCTTCGGTGCTGGACAATGTCAAGGAATTTTCAATTTCATGGGTTAGTACATAAAAATAACTGCTGTTTATTTCAAGGTCACCCCCGTTCTATATACAATCTGTAGGATAAGTGGATTAAAAGAGAAAAATGGACCTCTGTCCCCTAGGTACAGAAATCAATGCTTTGTCAGTAAGCCACACTATGAACAAAAGATCTTATTATAAACCCTGCTGACCAATTGTTCCCTAGTCAAACACAATTCCCTGAAAGTCATCAGTCAAGCGTCTCACAGGACACACAGGAAAAGAAGACAGTTAAGAATTAATTGCTGCTGCAATCAATAAAAATGACAAGACGCCCTTAGATATCGAACCCAAAACATTGCTGCCGTAGCCAACACCTTTGTGATTTTGACTAAAACTTCCACTTGCTTTCTTAATACAGGAAGTCAGTATGTCTTCGAGACAAGCCTTTCGCACTGAGTGATGCTGAATTGCGTCATTTCAGCCATAGCGCTTCTAGGGCTGAGGCTGAGGGTAGGAGCCCGTTCGTTTGCACCCCAATGGCACCCCACATGCTGAGCACTTACCCAAGTGGCATCCCCCATCCAACATTCCCAGGGTCACATCCAAGTATACAACCCCCGTCATCACATCAAAAACAATTACAACAAAAATAACAAGGACAGGAAGGGCCATCGTTTTTTTTTTTCAGCTTCCCTTTTACAATACATCCACTCGGACCACCAAGTATTAGCCCAAAAACTTAACATATTCCCTGACATAGCATCACATTCTCCTTCACCACAAAAATACCCCATTGGCTATTCTGTAGTTACATCCAGAGAATATTTTTCTGAAAGTTATGCATAGGTAACCTCTGTGACCAATCATGTGATTTGGTCTAAACCGTAGGAACAATACGTTATAAATCAGTGTCTCATTTTGCTGTAATTGCCTCCTTAAAATAGCTGCAGCCAGATCAATGTCTCAGATTCTGTTTTATTATATACACATTCTTAAAAGCATCACTGACAAAACGCTAACTGACTAAGACGGAGAAGCAGCTGGTTCCATGCTCCGTGAAAAGAATGTTCAGAAAACAGTTCAAGAATGCCTGATGGACTTCAGAAGGATTCTGTTCTAAAATTTCAAAGCCACATTAAAAAGTGATAATTGCTATCTGCAGTGGAAAAGAGGAAGTCCAAAATATTGGAAATAGACCAAACGTTGGCAACAACTACCTTTTGGGTTCGTCATGAATTTTGCCTCCTTCCTATCCAATATGATTTTAACCTACTGAATTGAAAGACCTGTTTTCATTCCCCTCAGAGGGAAAACAGCATTTTAATTCTAATCAGCTGTATGGCATGCTGAGTCACTTAGCAAGACAGAATGTGCCGCTAAAGAAAATATAACCACCCTCATCATTTAATACTTAATAAGTGTATTAATTATAACTTTATTTGAGACTGCTAAATTAATGTTCTCCCTCTTTTGTTTTTTGTCCCTACATATTAATTACTAATTAATTAATAACTTATTATTTAATTATTCCAACTTTGCCCCACTCCTCACAGACAAAGCTTATTGTAGAAGTTTGGACTGTTCGGGTTCCTGGATCATGGGGGTCCATACCCTTGGATGGGTGTTGATTGAGTTTCATAAGTCCACCTGATCTGGATTGTTCATTCTTCTGTATGTTGACGTCTGGCCCCAGAGAATGAAAATCGTGACAAAAGTGTTTGTCTCTTGCTGGTGGAGCTATGGCCTATTATCTCTCAGGATTAGTGGCTAAAGTGAATAGTTTGGTCAACAGATCTTGTAAAATAATTTTTTTGTGAACAATTTTTTAACAAAGATGCACCAGGCTGTCTTCACCAGGACCCCCTCAGAGGAGGGCGGGTTGAGTTTCCCTCCCCACCCCAAGCAGAGCCCCGGCAGTTGAAAACCCCCAGAACCCAGCCTCACCCATGCTCAAGGCCACTCTCCACATGCTCGGACAAGCCTCACCCATGTAGGAACTGACAGAGGAACCCAAGTGTGTGGGACCCGTGGCTGAGAACTCCAAGTCTGCTTGGATCAGGACTGGGGCTCCTCCACCCAGATCCCCAGTTTTCCAGTAGCTTGGCAGTCACACCCACAAACTGCCCCTGGAGCCATGTAATCTCATCAACAGCCAAGATCCAGAGACTATAAAACAAAGTGCCCAGAAGAGAGTGATGCATTTTTCCTGGAGCCCGTAAGGACACGTAAGGATGATTAGAGGCCACCCCAAAAGCCTCTGTCCCTCTCAGAGAGCCTGGCAAGCTACCAAGGATATCCCACTCGCACAACAGAGCCTGGCAAGCTACTCGTGACGTATTTGATACGCCAAAAACACTAACAGTAACAACAACGTGCTCTTTGTGTTCCTGGAATGAGCAGACGCCATTAGGCTACACTAGCTCACGACAGGGATGAATGAAGACATTCCTGGTGCCCACTGGAGCAATCAATGAACAACGGGATGACAGTGACAGTGACAGTGGCATCTTATTTGCACATGGATTATTTTTTCTGTACTACGCTGCCCCATTTGTTCTGGTTCAATTTGTCCAAACTGCTGAAGATTCAGTGGTAGAGCACTTGCCTTGTATGCATGAGGCCCTGGGTTCAATTCCCAGCACCAACAGAAAGAAAAAGAAAAGAGAAAACCAACTTGTTCAAGACTATCTCACCTTACCAACACCAGGAAACAAAACTGTTAAAAGGAAATGTGAAATTTTCTCCTTTTCCAGATTGTTGGAAGAAATTATATTTAAACTCATTTGCTGGAGAAAAAAAAAACAAACCTCAATGAATGAACAGTGAACAGTATAAGAACTGATTCCAAAATTTACTCATAATATAAGCAATGCGTGGGATCTATAATAATGTGATTCATATTTTTGAGATTGAATTTGCATTATCATGTAATGTCAGGTAATGTCTCTACATAAAGATATTTTGAGGAAAGACTAATGAAAACATTATCTGCCATTTTTTATAAAGAATGTGAAATTCCATTACTCATACTCGATATCCAGTAGGTAGTTGTGAGCATTTAGGGGCCAAAGGACAGAATTAATCCAAATACCATTTGAAAGACACAACTCTGTCACCCCTTTCCAGCTACTAAATAATTTAATGCTCAGCAGATCACAGCTACTACTTCCAAATATAATCATGTCTCCTTACGTGGGTCCTCAACCTGAGTAGCCAAGATACAGCAGAATACTCGTCAGCCTCAAATATATTTACTTGGTTTTGTTATTGGTTTGGGGCCATAATCTGGCAGTGCTTGTGGGCTTCTCCCAGATCACTGCATGAAGGCCACTCCCAGTCACGTCCAGGGGACCATGCAGTGCCAGGGGTAAAACATGCCCCCAGCCTGTTGTACAGTCTCTCCAGATCTTCTAAAGGACCATATCTCAATGGTCCATTCTTTATGCCCCACTATTTCTAGAGCCAACCTCATTCCAAGCTTTTCTGTACTACTTACAAAACAGAAGGGACCAGAGAGGCAGAAGACTGGTTCAATTCCCAGCACCCCCTACAGTCCCCCGCCCTTACCAGGAATGATCCCTGAACACAGGGCCAGGAGGAGCCCCTGAGCCTGCCCGCTTTGGTGTTCCTGGATTCGTGCCCCGGTGGTTAGTCCTGGTGGTTCTGGGGGACAAGGCAGTGCCAGGGATCTAACCCAGGACCCCACAAACGAAGCAGTCTCTAGCCACCAAACTATCTTCCCAGATCCACTCCAAATGTTCCGCTCAAACCAACTATGCTCATTTTCTCCCCGACTGCTAGCAGTAAACAGTAGTTTTCAGGAAGAGTTGGTCGAAGTTAATTTGATTTGCTCAGAGTTTCTGGGAAAAGAAGCTATGTCTCTGTGGGGGGAGGGGCACGAGGCGGGGTAAGGGTATAGGTGTGGGAATGTCTGGCTCTCTCTCTCTCTCTCTCTCTCTCTCTCTCTCTCACACACACACACACACACACACACACACACACACACACACACTCACTCACTCACTCACTCACACTTGTTGAGCCATACTCATTGATGAAAACCAGGAAACCAGCAATCCTGTTGGCTACTGGCTGCCAATTTACATCACAAAGAAGCTTGCTCAGCTCAGAGTGAAGGGAGACTTGCTCAAGGCATTGAAGGAAACACGCAGTGACGGCTTCTAGGGCAAAAAGCACTGACCTTACAGAACTCAGTAAAATCCTGAAGGAGAACACAACTGGGAAAACACAATCTGTAGCTCAGACAGGGGAATGACGCCTGGGAGCCTCTTGAGCGGCCCAGACCTGGCAATTGCCCTCTGGAGTAATCTCCTCTACGGCAAAGACACTTATGGCAAGGATATGTCTAAGTATAACCTCCCACTTGAAACAAATCGGGTCATTAGCTCTACATGTAACCCCTGGTGTAATACTGAGGCTTCCTGGAGTGGCTGAGCCTAGGCTGAGAATTCTGGTTTTGCTTAATGAGAGTCTGTATACTTTTCATTTATTACATTTGGATTCTTCATAACATTTCTAGAAGTAAAAAAAGAAAAAAGCTATACCCTATTGTAAAAGAATAATTATTTTAAAAAGTCACCAAGGTACAAAATTTTGAATTTTTTTCAAATTCAAACTTTGAAGAAATGATTTTGCCAGAGGTTTATTCACTTTTGTAATATTACTTACGTAAGTACCAAATGCATATAAAACAGCTGACTTATAAAACTTCATGCAATACAAAATTTTTCCAGGAATACATCAGCTAAATAAGGCAAGATACACTTAATAAGAAACTGATTGATTTTCTCCAAATAAGAGCTGTTTTGTATTTTCTGTTTTGCCTGTCATCAAAATCAATGTGGCAGAGAATATTAGTTCTAGCTTGGATGAAACCCAATGTCATTCCCCCAAATTTGTCATTTCTCCAGTTCATTTTTTAAAACACTCAAAAAGATCTAGGGGTACACTTGTAACTGTTCATCCCCCCCCAATTCAATAGTTCAGGAAACAAATAAATCCAGTTCATATTCTAAGTCTGGCACAAGACATAGTTGATTGCTAAATATTAGTCACATTGTGAAGTTTTTCTAACCCAAAAAGGCATGAGCCTTTAATTCTGAGATTTCCTAAGTAAATGTTTGCAAGAAATGCCCAGTTAAGTACTGCTCTGCAACAATTTTTAAAAATCGTTTTGCATTTAGGAAGATGATTTGACTTAGTAATTCTCTCCAGTATTCATAGTCGAAGCTGCAAATGCACAGACAAATTGTTAAAAGCCATGGATATTTGATATTTATATTTACTATATTTGATTCTAAACCAGAATTAATATATGCAAGCTAGATAGATTGTGCCAACTTTTGGGGTTCCTCTAAAAATTTTTAAGCATAGAAGGAAATTTTTTAAGAAACATTGTTACATACTTCAAATTACACAGAACGATCACTGAAACTGGAGACAAATCTTGAAGCATTTTAGCAGCCTGTAAAAATATCAGAATCTCGTAAAGATGTTTTTTTTTTCTTTTTGGGTCACACCCAGCAATGCACAGGGGTTACTCCTGGCTCTGCACTCAGGAATTACTCCTGGCGGTGCTCAGGGGACCATATGGGATGCTGGGAATCGAACCTGGGTCGGCCGCGTGCAAGGCAAATGCCCTACCCGCTGTGCTATTGCTCCAGCCCCTAGTAATGACGGTTTTTAACTAGTATCTATATTACCACTTAGTTGATCAGCTAGACATGTCAGTACACTGAGAGAAATCTGAACCAATTATGCATGATAAATAATTTACGACTTGTCCTATTTCATGCAATGGCTAGATACTATCCCAGCAACCTTGCACCAGTTCTTTGCAGTCCTGCATGGATAACGAGCACAGAAATCAAAGGATCTGTACCATGCTTAACACAATATAAAACTAAGCAGCTGAGGGACAACTGCTCGAAGAAATGGCACAAGTAGGCAGACAGAGAGCAGAGACACCCTGTCAGTCGTGGGGTTGATGAGACATCTCAGATCTGAAGTATTCTGAAAAAGGCTCAGAATTCAGTCTACTTTGAAGGGGAATTGGGATTTACCCAGACACAACTTTTCAAATGCAAAATTTACAAGGATGTTACCCTTCCACCAAGGCAATAAAAAGAAAAATTTGTTAAATGATTGGAATAAACAAAAGCATCATCCTGAGGATTATGTAAAGTCAGAATTGGCACATGTCCACTCAAGGAAATGGCTTAATGACAATATTTGAAGCTGTCCCATCACTGCTAAGAGGAAGTACGAAACCCTTAAACTTTCAGAAACACATTCCCATGGAATCTCTCCAAAGGCCGTTCTTCACATCATCTTCAAAGACCTATCTCAGGGTCACTGTCCCCACACCAACTTCCAACAACCCCATCTTCCCCTTTGGCCTGAGTGATCGTCTCTGGCTTTTGGGTTCCATATTTAATTCCCTCTTCACCTTCCTTACCGTCTGCTAATATTAGTCTCTATATAGTTGAAGGCTCCACATCACAGTTATGAACAAACACTGCAAAGCAAGACCTGAGTTCAATCCTGACATTGTCACTTTAACTAGTAATTGTCTCTGCTTCTGTTTCCTAAACTGTGAACTAGAGGAGACTAGAGGAATAGCACTTTATGAGGTCATTGCAAAAATTATAGACCATCAAAATATGGGGAAAAGAAATGAACAGAAACTTCCTCAAAAAAGAAATTTAAATAGCCAAAAAATGCTCTACATCACTAATCATTAGGGAGATGCAGATCAAAGCAACAATGAAGTGTCATCTCACACCACAGAGACTGGCACACATCAAAAAGAATAAGAAAAACCAGTGCTGGCGTTGATGTGGGGAGAAAGGGACTCTAATCCATTGCTGGTGTGAATGGTGACTGGTCCAGCCTTTTTGGAAAACAATACGGACATTCCTCAAAAAACTAGAAATTGAGCTCCTATTGGATCCAGCAATGCCACTTCTTGGAACATACCCTGAGGGATCCAAAAACCCGCAGCAGAAACACCATCTGCACTCCTATGTTCATTGCAGCACTATTCACCATAGCCAGAACCTGGAAACAAACTGAATGCCCAAGAACAGATGAATGGATAAAGAAACTATGATACACCTCACAATGGAATACTATGCAGCTTTTAGGAAAAATGAAGTCATGAAATTTGCCTATAAATAGATGGACATGGAGAGTATTATCTGAGTGAAATGAGTCAGAAAGAGAGGGACAGGTATAGAGTGACTGAATTCAACATGGTATATAAAAAATAGTAGAAGACTAATATCCAAGGCCAAGGAAAACAGGGTGTAGGAGCGCTGGCCAATGGTTGGAATCTATTGCAAGTATGTGGGGGTGGAGGGCAGGTAAGATAGAGAAGAGACCAGTATGACAAAATGGTTGGAAATCATCACTTTGGACAATAACTGAGTGTTAAAAGTAGGTAAAGGAATATACATGATAACCTCTCAGTATCTGTATTGCAAATCACAATGCCCAAAAGGGAAGAGAGGCAGACAGACAAAGACAGAGACAGAGAGACAAAGAGAGAAAAGAAAAGTGCCTGCCATAGAGGCAGGCCGGTGGGAGGAGTGTGGGGGGGGGGTGATGGGACAGAAACTGGGGACACTGGTGCTGGGAAATGGACCCTTGTGGAGGAATGGGTGTTGGGTATATTCACTGTGTGAATAAAACCCAATCATGAGGAGCTTTGGAAGGGTCTATCTCACAGTGATTCAACCAAAAAAAACTCTACTAAAAAAATTAAAGGAGAGAAACATTGATAAACTTAGAACTTAGCTGCCTCTTAAATTCCATTCCTGTTTCATTCTGTGATCACCTGCCTATCTTTCTATCCCACATGAAATCATAAATCCTCTCTGAAACAATGTAGACTGTAAATAAATAACACCTTGAGAGGACTTGTTTACTTTTCCTAAAATCAATTTGTCAGTATTTATTTGTGCATATGCAAGTAGATTAATTATTTCAGGGAAATACACAATACCGTCCACATTTATTTACTAAATGACTATTAACTACCTCAGAGTCCGTGCCACCAGCCTTACAGTAAAAGAATACAGAAACAAAGACTTTTCTGAAAGTCAAGGAGTTTCTGTTCTGTGTCTAATCTCCAAACCTGAATACAATCTCTAAGCTGTCTCTCAATTCGTACATTCTAGAAACCTGCCACGTTCATTAATATCAAATCATCAAGATCCATGGTTAAAAACTGTGCTAAGTTGCTCACACACCGGCAGTACGCTCTTGTTCGCTAACACGTCATTATTAACTCACCTGTTAGGCACATAGTGAGAGACTTTTAGAGGAAATGGGTCAGGTGCTAACTCAAATCTCTGAAGTAGCTGTCTCGAAAAGAATACTTGACCTGAGAAATAGGTGACTCATAAATATAGCCAATTCTCATCCTGGCACTCTCTGAGTCCCCAAGTCCTCTGGAGCTTACAGATGGTCTTAATTAAAAACAAGTAGTGTCTAATTTACAACACAGGAAACATTTAAAATTTGCTGTAGAAGTCGAGTTAGTGGAACCTAGTAACCCAACTCTCACCCCTAGACAACTAGGTCCATGACTTGAATTCATTTGTACAGATTCCTGATGTGTTCATAAGTCTTTTTTATTACATGCATAATAGACTTTCATTGCACTTAAACCAAGGGAGGGGGGAAAGTTGACAAAAAGGTTCAGTATCAACAGTAGACTTTCCCACTCCAGTTCTGGAATATTAATGGTGAAAAGGCTTCATCTTTCCACATTCTCTAGCTGTGACATCTGTCTCCTGAGCCTGTACAAAGGACAATACTCGATTTGCCCAGCGTGTATCTCATCCAGGTCTTTCTCCAGACACCACGATTGCTGCTATGTGTCACAGTCATCTTTCCTCAGTCTTCTATCATTTGTGTATCAAGAAGTGAGTTTCACCAACTCCTCTTCACATCCTCTATTCCTCTGCAAAGTCCTTAACTTCAAATTTGGAAGGGCTAACGAGACTCAGAAATAATGAATGCCCTTAACCCATGTATACTCCACTTTACTCCCTTCGGTGAATACACATGCCAACACACAATTTGTTCAAGTTCTTCTAAAGGTAAAGTGATAAGGTTGAGGGTCAAGTTAGGAATAGTAGTTTCAATATCTGGGATACTAGTCAACATAACTGTTTATGTGGTTGCACTCACAACATAATCCTGACATACCTGCACCATATTCTATATCAGAACGGTTATTCCTTCTAACTTAAATTTCACATCCTACCTTAAATGGACCTGGATATTGACATGACTTGCATGAACCCAAACATTTATGAAAATAAATGGAAGTGATTAGCTTTCATCGCACTAAGGCCTCCTTAATGCTTCTATTTCTAGAGTCTGAGAAATTCCTTCTCTAGTTACTATGATCAAAATATGAGCAAGTATACTGACACTTTTATTAATTTCAAAAGTTTTCTCTGAATAATTTCCAATCAATTTTAAAACTTCAATTTTTCAACCCTATTCTACTTAAAATATTCCTCCAACTAGTGTTACAATCAAATATGAGGACAAATTTTTCGACTTTGAAGAAAGAATGGTACCTCAAAAGAGTCTCAGCTGAGAACCATGCCTTCATCTCTTTTGACCCTGTGAAGCTTCATGCCATCGATACATGTGGAAGAAATTCTTTTCTGAACTTGAAGGGAAAGGTCCAGGAACCAAGCCCACTCCCAGGATGAAAGGGGTCTCTGGGCGCAGTTGAACCCCTGCCAAATGCTTCATAGGACCAGATAACTGTTCTTTATTCTTAAAGGAATAGCTCTTGAAACCTGTACCCAATTTTTATGGTTCAAACTTAACTCTACTAAAGTGGAGGAGAGCTACAGAGATGATTAAAGAGTTGGAGAGTAATATCTACGGAAAGATTAAAGGAATTGAGATTGTTGCGCCCGGTGAAGGGAAGACTGATGGATGATTTAATAACATTCTTAAGCTATTTGATCAGTTATTCCAGTGACCAGCTGTTCTTTATCTGCAATAAGGCTAGAACCAAAGGAAATAGCCTTCAATTCCAGTATGAAGGACTCAGGTTAGCTCTAAGGAGGATGCCTCGGAGATTGAGGCTGAGGCTGTCATCTCTAAGAGCCTCCTGGTCCGACACACACCATCATCTTCCTTGGGAGGGTGGAAGCTAGTGCAAAGGATGAGGAGAATCCTCCTCGGTCCCTCTAAGCCTACTAAATCAATCATTTTTTAGTCAGTCTCTTAACATCAATTTTAATATAATAACTAATACAAGAAAAAACTGGCGGACTGAAAGGGAGACATTAAAGACAAAACAAGTCCAGAGATGGGGACACCTTCCACGACAAAGTAGCCTGGACTCTGTTGTGGATCTTCCAACGGGAGAAGAAGACTCTCTCCTTTACCTGTCTTTAAACTGACAGAGGCTAGAAGCAAAGGAATGGAGTAGCTTCTTTTCTTCCGTCCACGAGAAACAGCCCAAAGATAAACATTTAACTCCTTGAATCAAGGTAATTTCGGCACGCACACTGGGAAAGCCTAGTGTCTAGACATACTAACAATTACCTCTTTGGAATATCTTAATCCCCGTGAAAGTACTGAGAAAAGCGAGATAATCATAGCTGCGAAACTCCCAGACAGATCAGAGCTGTCGCGGGCACGGCTGGCCTTCCTGTGATCACCACTGTGTTTCATCTCCTCGCGCTCACGGGTCCAACTGTTCTCTTTCGAGTGCAGTAATTGGCCACAATTTTAGGAGACTTTATAAAGCGAATAAAAGGAAGCGGGAGCATCTGCAATTCAAGACATTTTTGCCTTTAACTCGCAGACAGCAGCCCTGAGAATAATTATCGGGGTTAGTCATTTTCTGCTACACTGCACATGCTATCTGCAAGCGATCACTTTAAAAATTTTTTAAAAACTGAGATGCCATATTTTAGGATTGTTATCATGTAAGATTGCTTCAATAACTTCAGCACTTGCAATATGGTCTCCCAAAGAGCTTATGTAACTAAACATATACAATTATAGGCACTCGAAATTAAAGGCTTTGGCAGTCTGTGTCTTTAAAGGATATTTGATGAAGGACATAAAACAAATCTTTTCAAATTTGCTTCCTAGGGATCCTTAAGCCTATGACAATAGAACAAACAATAAATGGGGAAAAAAAGTGTCCTGGTTTGCCCATTTGATATTTTTATATTTTATCATATCTATTCTAATAGCAATAAATGCAAAGTCTCTGGATTAACAAGATATACTAAGTTATTTGATTTTTAAAAAAAACAAAACTCAAAGTTTCCCAGAACGGCACTATAATTAGTACAGATAGGAGAGAAAAAATTATATTTAGTTATTATCATTTTTAAGAAGAGGTTGGATGAACAGACTGTGTAATTATTATAATTACTATATGGGATTATTAGACACTTGTGAGAGTGAAAGGGGTTCTATTAATAATCAAACCAGAATAGCAGGTGAGAACAGAATGCCCTAGGCTGGAACACAGATACCCCTATTGTCGACCTAGGATCTCTAGTTTGCTACAGCCAAGATCTTGAGACACCTGAAATGTCTCCAAGGGCTTTTTCCCTAGGGCTGGCCTGGTATGCAGGAGATAATTAACTGATAGGAAGGAGTGGAAAGAAAGTTTATTTTGAAAGTCCGAATATCCACTGAAAGGCCACTCTAGAGAAGCCAGGAATGATGGAAGCCCAAGCTGAAATAACAGAGCGGGCCTGCCATGGGGGGAGGGGCAGGAAAATTCAGACAAGCAACAAGCAGTGGGTTGGACTGGACTGGAGGGCTGGGAGCAGCCATCCAATTACCGTGCACATAATTAAATGAACACCTACTAGGTTAGCACTGGCGACAGGCCATGAGAAAAGCAGAGCCCAGCTGTGCTTTCCAACAGAGGGAATAAGGTAAAAACACAGCGATGACGACCACAGCATAGAGCCAAAATGAAAATCAGACAGGAAAAGGCACTTTGTGTCGGGAGCACTAGTGATGGGTTAGAACTTCCTTTAGGATATCTCTAGCTCAAAAGGAGAGCCAGAATGAAGTGATGACCAAATACAGGCACTGGAATTACGGCAATGGATGGGGTGAGGATTAGACAGATGGAGAGGGAAAGCCCCTGAAATTCCTTAATGTAAGCCAGTGACAGGTCCATCAAAAGTAAAAAACACAAACTTAAAGATGGGGAATTGATCTGAGCCCCAAGAGAAAGAATAATGGAACCAAGAGAATGAGTATGAAGGTATTTGTGACAATATCTAAGCAAAAAAAAAAAAAAAAAAATCATGGACTATTTTTTAGCCAGCAGAGGCGGGGAAAGGGATCTAGACAAGGAAAAGCAAAGAAAGAAGAAAATCAAGAGCTGACTCCACTGAAAGGCAGAAAAGAAGGCTTCAGGGACATGGGTCCAGCAGAGATGAATACTGAGAGAACCAAAAAGAACGCGGACCCAAAGAAGACGCGATGGTTCTGCCGTAAGGGAGCAAGTGAGAAAGTCCTTCCTCCTTCACAGCTGTGCCGGGCTAGTGAGACTGCTATTCCCATCCCTAGCCAGGTCCGTCTGAATTTCCTTCTTCATCTGGCCCAGTGGGGTAATTGTCAAAGAGCGATCCAAATTCTCCTTATCAGACTCACGTTACTTCTATCAAGAAACACACACAGGGGGCTGGAGCGATAGCACAGCGGGAAAGGCATTTGCCTTGCATGCGGCCGACTCGGGTTCGATTCCCAGCATCCCGTATGGTCCCCTGAGCACTGCCAGGGGTAATTCCTGAGCGCAGAGCCAGGAGTAACCCCTGTGCGTCATTGGGTGTGGCCCAAAAAGGAAATACACACACACACACACACACACACACACACACACACACACAATGGACCTCTGGCAAATGTTGGTTCTGCTGCAGTTTCCAGAATAGACCATGGCCCTTCGTGGGCCAAATGGGCACTTGTGTCAGAGATGCCCCTGACCCCGGGCACCTGCTGCAATGAGCCGTGGGAAAGGCCCGAGTGGCACTATGTGTGGTTCCGTGTCAGCCTGCCTCCGTGGGCCCCGCGTCTCACAGAAGCCCAAAGCTCAGCGGCATCTCTCGAGCGGCCTCGCCAGCTTGGGAACCAGCAGCCATCAATCTCCACCCACGAGAGTGACAGATGCCAGGCCCCGGCTCCCTGCCAGCTGCGGGGCCTCTCCCCAGGGCCCACGGGGATCATCTGTCGGTGGCACATCAAGCCAGCCCTCTGGGGAACAGCTGAGGAGTGCGGGTGGCGACACAGCCCAGGCAGCTGCACCCTGCCTTGGGGACAAAGTGTGAAGGTGAACGGCTGCGAGATGGTGGGCGCGGGCAAACAGAGCAGAGCAGGGAGAGGCCTCGAGAAGGGCACAACCCAGGACGCGTCCACACCTGAACTACACGGGCCAGCTCTGAGAGCCAGGAGGGCTGCCGTGGCCTGCAGTCCACTGGGTGCTTCCTGCGTCACTCGGAGTCCATTCATGGAACAGCTATGGGGGCCAGACGCTGCAGCAAGAAATAACACATGTGAGGCCAGGGCTAGAAGGCTGACTGTTTGCCTTGCAAGCGGTAGATCCTGGGCATCCCATAAGGTCCCCTGAGCACTGCAGGAGTCAGTGCAGGACCAGAAGTTACCCCGGAGCATCACTCGACGTGGCCCCCAAAAAAAGCAAAAAAGAAGTAACACATCTTTAGCACCTTTACACACTCAAGCCTTTATGCCTTAATATTTTAAGCTAGAAACTGTTCGGAAGTATCTTCCTTTTGTTCTCATCTGGCATGGCCTTTAAAAAAATTTCAATGGGGCTGGAGAGATAGCACAGCAGGTAGGGCGTTTGCCTTGCACGCGGCCAACCCGGGTTCAAATCCCAGCATCCCATATGGTTCCCTGAGCACAGCCAGGGGTAATTCCTGAGTGCAGAGCCAGGAGTAACCCCTGTGCATCGCCAGCTGTGACCCAAAAAAGAAAAAACAAAAAACAAAATCTCAAATGCCCTCTCCTCTGAGATGGTTTTCCTGACTCTCTAAGGCAGAGGACACAGTCTTTTCCCTAAGTCCTCTCAGTGCTGGATTCGGATCTCTTTTAAGGAACAGGGTATGCCCGAAGTAACTATGTAGAAGGGTGATCTCCTAACAGACTCCAAGTCACCTGACGCCAAGAACCAGGAAGATTCCTGCTTCATCCCCTGTATCCTGAAGAGAAATGGCAGCTCCCTTGGGCCATGAATATACCAGTAGCTCAATCTGCTGACCCCCTTGGTCGAATACAGATTGGCTTCTTGGGAAGAGAAAATATCTGGAATATGCCATATTTCCTTATTCTCTACAGCCCAACCCAAGTTTGACATCTGAAAGAAGATACAAAATAAGAAAAAAACCTACATACCCATGCAAAACAATCATGATAATAATTCCATTGTCAATTGTACTAAGTAAAGCAACTTTAGTACAGATAAGATATAATTTCACCTTTGCATCAATTAAAGTGCTTATTAACATTTTTAAAAAAGGATCTTGTAAATATTCGTGACCTACTTCAACTTTCTAGGTGAACTGTTTTAAGCAGTTCAGAACCTTAATTATACTTCAGTCTAATATATTCATAAAAGCAGACCGAAAAAGATTTCTACTTGCCTTTACACACAAAACATTTGATAGCAATGAAAATTAGGTCACTCTCTGTACTTGAAATGTTTTTCTTTTAATTTATGCTAGTTATAAATAATCTGTAATTGATGTTTACTAATTCATATGCATGCACTTCAAACGCTCGAATTTAATGGTAAAAAAAAATGTTAACCTATCAGACATATGCAAAACTTATAGACTGCACTGAGGAAATGGGAGATAAAAATTGAAGTCCATTTTTTCCTCAAGAAACCAGGCATCCAGGGATTACAGGGTTCGGAGTTTGAAGATCTGGATTCCTGAGGGGTTACATTGACATGTGTAGGATTCTATGTTGATTTCTGTATGTGGGGACAGAAATTAAAGTATCCTCAGATATGAATACTCTACCCACTGCCATGTGTGTGTGTGTGTGTGTATGTGTGTGTGGGGGGGGGTGTGAGTGTATGTGTGTACTGACCAAGTCAAGAAACCAAAGATTTCACCATACTATTTTAAGTGAACTTCTCGTGCTCTATTTCCAATAATTTTCAAAATAAAAAGCTGACCAGCAGTTCAATAATGATTAATTCGGAAACAGTCTGAATTTAATGACTTGGCAAATCAATTCAGTGACTTGAATACAGTGAAAACATTACATTCTTCAGCACATATTAAATGTGTGCCTCTCACTTTCAACAATCCTGGGTTATAAACTCTTGAGCATGGGAACAACCATTTATCCCTAGTTGAGAGAAGTTTATGACAGGGTTTTAAGTGCATGACAGATTCAAAACCAACAAATACATTAATTCTTTAAAATGAATCATGCACATCTCTAGGTATCTCTTACAGCGGGAAGGAAAGGGAAAAGAGAAATTCCACATCTTTTGCACTTTTGCTAAACACTGTGCTAAGTGCTTTCCCAGAATTCTCTTAGGTTCAAAAAACACTAATGTAAATACAAGACGTACACAATCTCATTCGTTAGGGATGAATTGCAGTCACTGGGCAAAGAAAATACTGTCTTTTTCCGTGGGGTGCAACTAGGCAGTTGAACCAGTCAAAGAAATAAGAACCCTGTTTGGGTGGGAAAATGCCTCTCCCTGTTGGAATTTTTACTTGACTGGCAAATTCTGAGCGTTGGAGCAAGAAGAATACGACTTTTTCAGAATATGCAATTTCTCAGAAATTCTGAGCTTAACCATCATGAAAAATTACTATGTTCATAAACAGGATCTTTGTAATGTTTATACTCATATATTTCAAGAATAACTTCATGTGGTGCTAAAATTTCATTTAAAAATAAAACCTAAATCATCAAACTGAAAAAAGTGCCACAGTGCTCAGACTCAGACGCAGGTCGATGTGAAGATTGAAGATTCGGTGCAAAGCTCACCAGCCTCGTGGCTTGGGCCCTTCCCAAGGATATTTCCTCTCTTTGCTCCAAAGCTGCCGTTCCCCCCACCCCCACCCAGGCAGAATGTCTCGGGATTGGAACGAAGGTGAATATTTGCGGTTGGGAAGGCTACCCCAAGAACCTCTGCACCCCTCCCCTCTGCTCAGTGACATTCCCCTAAATGAGAACCACCACTCATTCATTCAGATCATTTTTATTACCGTGAGTTAAACTGTTTCTAAAATCTCTTTACCTTTTTCTGATTTTTACCCTCAGCCCAGGAAGTAGAAGTTTTAAAGTTTGAGTTTTAAAAACTCAAAAGAGGAAGAATAAATTCCTCCAGCAATTTCCAAATATTGGTGTTTTCTGATGAGCCTGTGTATGTCTGCCTCGCAGCAAGTATCGGGTCTGTGAAACATGTTACCAATATTTGCTTCAAGTTTAGAACGCATCAAATGTTCCATCCTACACTCATGTCTTTAGCTGGTTCATTGAAATGAGTATTTTACAGATTTCAAGTGACACTCTGGAGTTGTCCCCGAGTTTTAGCACAGAGCAAACCTACGCCTCACCTGGTCTGTTCATCACGGCTAATCTCTCCTCCGCACTCCTGAACTTGACACCTTTTGGAAAGGAGCCACATACCAAAATTATACACAGATATGAGCATTTACAGTGGCCTTCTGGCACTGCAGATACAATAACTCTCCAAGTAAAATCTTACCGACAGTTAAATGATACTTTTTTTTAATTGATAAAATGTGTAGACAGTTAAATAATTTGCTTCCGATCAAATTAACCTTGGGTGAGCAAGAGCTCACTTGGCCAAAACAATCCTTAAAGCAGCTTTTCAAACCAGATCTCACGCCCCAGGGAATGTAAGTGCCAGAGAACCAGCAGGAAATACATCCCTGACACATCCATGCATGGACTTCAGAGGTAACTAGATATCTGTGATCATACGGTTTTTTAATTTATTTTAGAGAAATATTGAGTTGCAAGTGTACTGGGGAACCTGATTAAAGGAGTTTATTGGGGCCACAGCGACAGTACAGTGGGGAAGGCATTTGCCTTGCATGAGGTTGGCCTGGGTTCAATCCTCGGCATCCCATAGTGTCCCCAGAGCACTGTCAGGAGATATTCCTGAGCGCAGAACAAGGAGGAGCCCCTGAGCATCGCTGGCTGTGACCCAAAAAGCCAAAAAGAAAAAGGAAGAAGTTTATTGCTTTATATGGCTCAGGGTCATAGCTCAGAGAAGGAGCATTTCCTTCAAGTGTGGGCTCAATACCCCACACCACAAAAAAAAATTTTTTTAAGCCAAATCGCCTAATTTTCCTAATTAAGAGGGCTCCATTTTGTCACCGCCACTCAACACCACACTTAGCAGTGCTCACAGCATCTCTCAGTTTTGTCCCTGAGAATCGCTCCAGGGAGAGCTCAGGGGACCAGCAGCACCAGGCTGCAAACCCCAGAACTAGCACATACAAAGCACGTGCTCAGTGTATGGCGCTGACTCTCTGGGCATCGCTGTCACTACCAAGAGTTCTAGGAAAGTCTCTTCCACTTTGGGGAGCACGGGGGACTGTGTCCAGGGCTGAGATCTGGCAAGTGTCCTCGTGTCTTACCTGTTAGACTGTCTGTCCAGCACAATTTGCTCCATTTTTTGTTGCTGTTACAGATGTATTGGTTTGGGGCCAGGGGGCCCATACCCTATGCTTACTCCTGACTCTGTGCTCATAATTACTCCTGACTTTGTGCTCCAGGGATGAGCCAGGGTTGGCCACATGCAAGCCATGTGCCTTATCTTTCTGACCCAAGTCCCTTTCTCTGTGACAGGTCAGTTTCTTCCTCTAAAGGACGGTGATGATGCAGATCACACCCAAAGCCTCTTCTGACTGTCCTTTAAGTATTTTTACCATTTTCTCCTTTAGATATTACCATTCAAGAAAGATAACTGAATCACAGAAAATGTGTGGGATATTTCCAAATTCCTGAATTAGCTAACTGGACCACACTGACTCATTCTCCCATTGACTATTTCTCAATAGTTTGCTATGATAAATCCTTAATAGCATCTGTTTAAGCAAATGAAATTCCTGTTATACTTGTTACATAAATGATCAGTCATTAAATCACTCATAACATCTGTACAAATAAAATTTCTAGATATGTAAGAGGGTTGGAAAATTTAATATTTCCCATATATCATGTTCCCACAACTTGTCTTCGTGCAGCACTTAAGATTCCAAATTTGAAGATAAATTTTCACCCTCGGCCTGAAATGTAATTTCACATAGAACGTTTATTATGACATCTCTTTGTAGTTCGTATCTTATATTTTCAGAGTATTAACTCGTTCCATGTTTAAAACAGAAAGACAGTGACTGCACCATTTCTCCATGGAAGACGATAATGTACGGTTTCACATCTGGCAAGCAAAAGAAAACCAGAACAATTCCTCTTCCTGCAGGAAGAGCCTCTGCCCCAGAAACAACTTGAACTTGAGGGAAATACTTATCTGGGAGGAAAAGGAATGAAATTAATGAATTAACTAATTAAAGCTTAGGGACTACTGCATTGGGAGTTTCTTCCCAGAATTTCTCCAAGGCTGATAAGAACCCAGAAAGGTAGATACTGTTCCCATTTATAAACGAGCAGGGTAAGACCAAACACATCATCGTTGCTCACTAATAAGATGTCGCTGGGGCTGGGCCCAGCTCTGTCTCCCCCGTGAGGTGACACAGCTCCAGACCCGGGGTCATTGGGCCATGAGCACACTCTGTGGAAAAACGAATGGGGGAAGAGAAAGAAATGAGTTCCTAATTGAGACTTTGAAGACTTGCACCCCAGGAGAGGGCTCCGAAGAAGGCGTCAAGTCTGAGGAGAAGCAAGACTTAACAGTGAACAGAGAACTGAATCTGAGCAACCGATCCTGTGTCTCAAAAATTCAGCTAAGAGTTTTGCTCATTCAGGTCAGCCCTCTGACCCCACCCAACTCTATTCTGTTGCATTAACAATAATCAAAAGCCATTTCCAAAAAAATAAATAAATAAATAGTAAACAGAGAAAGACTGCTTCAAAGAGGGTCATTACACACTCATACATTATACCCTCAAATGTATGATCATCTAATCTTTGATAAGGGAGCAAGACATGTGAAGTGGAGCAAGGAAAGCCTGTTTGGCAAATGGCGCTGGCAAAACTGGACAGCTACATGCAAAAAAAATGGGCCCAGACCTCTACCTAACATCATGCACAAAAGTCAGATCAAAATGGATTAAAGACCTCCACATCAGACCAGAATTCATCAGGTACATTGAAGACAAGGTTGGCAAAATCCTCCATAACATTGAAGCTAAAGGTATCTTCAAAGATGACACGCCACTGACCAAGCAAGTGGAAACAGAGATAAACAGGGACTATCTTTAACTAAGAAGCTTCTGCACCTCAAAAGAAACAGTGACCACAATACAGACAGCCTACAGAATGGGAAAGGATATTCACCCAACACCCATCCAATAAGGGTTTGATCTCAAGGATATACAAGGGACTGGTTGAACTCTACAAGAAGAAAACATCCAACCCCATTAGAAAATGGGGTGATGAAATGAACAAAAACTTTCTCAAAGAATAAATCCGAATGGCTAAAAGGCACATGAGAAAATGCTCTACATCACTAATCATCAGGGAGATGCAGATCAAAACAACAATGAGATATCATCTCACACCACAGAGACTGGCCCACATCCAAAAGAACAAAAGCAACCGGTGTTGGCGTGGATGTGGCGAGAAAGAGACTCTCTTTCACTGCTGGTGGGAATGCCGACTGGTCCAGCCCTTTTGGAAAATAATATGGACGATTCTCAAAAGAGTAGAAATTAAGCTCCTATTTGACCCAGCAATACCACTCCTGGGAATATATCCCAGAGAGGCAAAAAGGTATAGTAGAAATGACATCTATATTTGTATATTCATTACAGCACTGTTTACAATAGCCAAAATCTGGAAAAAAACGGAGTGCCCAAAAACAGATGACTGGTTAAAGAAACTTTGATACATCTATACAGTGGAATACTATGCAGCTGTTAGAAAAGATGAAGTCATGGAATTTGCACATAAGTGGATCAACATGGAAAGTATCATGATAAGTGAAATGAGTCAGAAAGAGAAAGACAGACATAGAAAGATTGCACTCATCTGTGCAATATAAAGTAAGAGAATGGAAGACTAACACCCAAAAGTCGTGAGATAAGAACCAGGAGGTCCTCTCCACGGCTTGGAAACTGGCCTCACATGCTGGGGGGGAAAGGCAGCTCAGATAGAGAAGGGAACACCAAGTAAAGGATTTTGGGAAGACCCGTTCAGGTTGAAAGATGCATGTCGAATATAGACTATAGATGGAACAAGATGGCTACTCAATACCTCTATTGCAAACCACAACACCCAAAAGGAGAGAGAACAAAAGGGAATGTCCTGCCACAAAGGTGGGGTGGGGTGGTGGGGGATGGGGTGGGGGTGACAGAAGGGATACTGGGAACATTGGTGGAGGAAAATAGGCACTGGTGGAGGCATGGGTAAGTGATCATTGTATGACTGAAATGCAAACACGAAAGTTCGTAAGTTTGTAACTGTACCCCACAGTGATTCACTAATAAAAAATTGGGGAAAAAAAGAGTGTCAGTGGAAATAGAAAGCATCCGAAGTCAGCTGACTCTGAAGACAGACTGACCACCCGTGACTGGTACCCCAATCAGCCCGAGGAAAACATCGGCGAACCAGCATGGATACCTTCTCCCTCGGAGCACAGCACAGGCCAACAGAATCTTCCTTGCACGCCCTCCTTCCCTTCCTCCCTGCCCCCCCCAACTCAGAATTGACAGTTTCACAGCTGAAAACTGAAGTGTGCTCGCTGAGCTTCTTGCTTGCGCCCTTCCTGATTCACCCTCCTGAAACACCACATTAACCTTCCGAGGACAAACCCCAAAGGCATTCCACCCAATGTCCATCCGCTCCCTGTTCCCCAGGGTGGCTCAAGCCAGCCTTCAGGTTCTCTGACTCGTATACAGCTGTCTTGGGTAACTTAGTCTATCTGTGCCGCAATCATCACCCGTGAAGTGGGAGTAAATAATAATATTTCCTTCGTAAAATTATTTTCTAAATGAAATATTCCTAAATCACTTCCAACAGGATCTACACTGTCACTAAGAAACCTAGGATCCAAGGCCAGAAAAAACACAGCGGCCAGGAGGACTGGTTAACGATTAGAAGCCCTCGGGAAGAGTGTGTGGGAGCGAAGGGCAGTTAGGATGGAGAAAGGCCGCCATGACATGATAGTTGGAAATGACCGTTTTGGACAGGAGCTGAGGGTTGAAAGTAGGGATATACCTGACAACCTTTCAGTACCTGTATTGAAAATCACAGGCCCAATAGGAGAGAGGGGGCGGGGGAGGGAGAGAGAGAAGGAAAGTGCCTCCCCTAGAGGCAGGAGGGAGGGAGGGAGACTGGGGACGCTGGGGCTGGAAAAGCACACTGTGAAGAGACAGTAGGGGAACATTACAGGACCTAAACCCAATCATGAACAACTTAGCAATTGTGCATCTCATGTGATTCAATATTTTTTATTTAAGTGATCCATGATGTTACCATTATTATTACTTAATATCCATTATTATTATAACTTAATAATTAAAAAGTGCTGTTATACTTTTGTGTTATTATTTATGCTTATAGTACACTGCATCGCTGTCATTCCATTGTTCACCGATTTGCTTGAGCGGGTGCCAGTAATGTCTCCATTCGTCCTAGCCCTGAGATTTTAGCAGCTTCTCTTTACTCGTCCTTCCCAACGGTGCCGCATTGGAGGCTCTTTCAGGATCAGGGGAATGAGACCCATCATTGTTACTGGTTTTGGCATATCAGATACACCATGGGGAGCTTGCCAGGCTCTGCCGTGCGGGCAAGATACTAAAATTATGTTTATAGTACAGCATTTTTGTAACTGGGCAGTGAAATGTTGTGGAACGTTGAATCTCCGTGTCCACTCCTGTTCCCTAGTGAAGGCCCTCGTGAGTCGGGCCGGGACCCGAACCTGGAGGAACAGCAGCCGCTACCTGATGCCTCGGTGAGGCTGCCACTCTCCCCACTCTCAGCGCCAGCAGTGCCAACACACTGGAGCACTGGAGCACTGTCATCCTGTTGCTCATCGATTTGCTCGGTGGGCACCAGTAACCACTCCATTGTGAGACTTGTTGTTACTGTTTTTGGCATATAGAATACACCAGGGGGAGCTTGCCAGGCTCTGCAGTGTGGGCGGGATACTCTCGGTAGCTTGCCAGGCTCTCCGAGAGGGGCGGAGGAATCGAATCCAGGTCAGCTGCGTGCAAGGTGAGTGCCCTACCCGCTGAGCTAACACAGTGATTTTAAAAAGAGAGAAAACCAACGTCCCCAATAGGAAGATTCAAACTACATGGTTAGCCACCAGATCTTATTTTTCTTTAAGAAATAACTTTCCAACTTTCAAAGCATCACTGAGTGTCTACTGCTGCAAACTCTCGTCTGTTTCTTCCAAACATACGGTTGCAATTTCTCAATTGCTTTTTTAAAAAAGGAAAGAAAGAAAAAGGGGGGAAAGAATTTTCATTGCCATAGAGACTAAAAGGGGAGAAGTCATAGACTGAGCCACAATTCTGTCACTGAGACTAATAACATTTTCCTTTCCTACACCTTTATTTTAAGAGATAAAGCCCAAAGGTTATTCATTGCATTTGAGTAATTCATTCTCATGTAGTGGAAATGTGCCATGTTTAATTCTAAGAGCAAAGTCTTTTTAATTGTTTGACTACCTACACACCCCCCGGCCCCAGAACTGCAAGTTAGGACAACCAAAAGCATAAATTAAAATACTGACATAGGTCCACATTTTTATTGCTAAGTCACATAAATAATTTTTGGTATGTATAGACAGAAAGCTATGTTTCCATTTTTATAGGTGTCTCTGGCATCTTTCTTCATTTAACATCATAAAGCAATAGTTTCTTCAGGACAATAAAATTAAAACAGAAAGGAAAGGAACGATGCGGCTAGAAGCTGCCCTTTCATCTGGACGCTGCATCCACCAAAGAAAGAGCACGTGTGTGACTAACACAGGATGAATGGGCTCTCTCTGGCACGTCTACTGGGAGTGCTAGAATTCCAGTTGATGGATGGCTCAAAGATCACCAGCAATTGACACACTGAGCAAATTAGCCAGAAGTGTCAAAAGAAACGAAGCAACAGTTGACAATGCTGTGCCCTGTCTCTGAAATTGCTGAGGCAGTAAATCCTGTTTGTTTAGTTTGTCTGTAGCCAGCGGTGCTCAGGGGCCACTCCTGGCTCTGTACTTAGGGGGGGATCCCTGGTGGTGCTCCGGAGACCTTGCGTGGGGCCAGGGGACCCAAATCAGGGTGCCCCCCCCACCCTGGTCACACGCGAGGTAAGAGCCCTACATCCCGGCCTGCCTCTGCAGCCTCAAGACAGTAAACCTTAAAATTATCATCACAAGCCAAATAAATTTTAATAGCATCTCCCACAGCACAAAGTTTAATGCCAGATACATTATGAATGTTCAGTAACTACTTTTTGGATTAAGGTCAACTTTTGAAAAATATAGAGGAAAATATTGTTGTTTTCTAGAAGGTAGTATTTGCCCACTCTAACATTGGTTCAGGGAGCCTTTCTACCATTTTATGATTTACATAAAGGCATCTATATGTTGATATTTAGTTGTTTAAAATACCCTTGGTCCATGTTATTTCCCATTCATTCTCCTATAATGTATTTTTGACCAGTGGGAGGATGGGCAGATTTTACCGGCAGCACAATCTTGATTCCTATCTATAATGTCCATCCTCAGGGCATCCCGCACTCCCCTCTGGCCCCCACATTTCTCTACCCCAGACTCTCTCAGAAGTGACATTGCATCATAAGTTCGAATTGTTCATCAGTGAAAATTTATGTGTATATATACTGAAAGTACAAAATAATTATATATTACCAAGAAATGGGTTAGAGTGATAGCACAGCGGGTAGGGCATTTGCCTTGCACGTGGCTGACCTGGGTTCGATTCCTCCATCCCTCTCGGAGAGCCCAGCAAGCTACCGAGAGTATCCTTCCTGCATGGCTGAGCCTGGCAAGCTACCCATGGCGTATTTGATATGCCAAAAACAGTAACAACAAGTCTCACAATGGAGACGTTACTGGTGCCCGCTTGAGCAAATCGATGAGCAATGGGCTGACAGTGATACAGTGATTACCAAGAAATAGAGGAAGGAAGGAAGGAAGGAAGGAAGGAAGGAAGGAAGGAAGGAAGGAAGGAAGGAAGGAAGGAAGGAAGGAAGGAAGGAAGGAAGGAAGGAAGGAAGGAAGGAAGGAAGGAAGGAAGGAAGGAAGGAAGGAAGGCAACCTCATTCATTCATTATATATTTGCTCAATGTCCTATACGTGTGCTGTACCATGAGAAACTCTTGGTATCCCATAACTGACCAGAGAGCCCCCTACTAGATGTACCTTGTAACACACAACCTAGCCAGAAGTGACCCCCAGAGAGGGTCGGAAGTGCAAGCTGTTTTAAAACCCCTAAGTAGCGCTGCAACCAGAGGACAGCAGCAGGAGGGCTGAAACTTCAGGAAGAGGAGACATGCACGCTGGAGCTGCTGGAACTGAAGTAGGACGCGGGCAAAGCCCCTCTCAGGACATCGTCGTGGGGGGGGGGGGGAGCAGGAGGTGGAAAAGGGCAGAACACCAGAGGAGAGAGAGAACTGCAGGCTGGGGCGAGGGCGCCAGAAAGGGCGAGAGGGGGCCGAGGAGGCTGGAGGGTGGGCTTCACTTCAGAGGGGGCACTCTGGACAGGCAAAGCCGCCTGGAGGGGGGGAGGGGAGCGGGGAAAGCCAGTCCGTAACCCCCCAGGAGGGAAGCGGTGGGCAGGGCAGAGAGGAACAGCGGGGTGGTAAGCGCCGTCTGCACCTGGTTCCTTTGGAGGCGCCCGGTCGCGCTCGGGCCTCTGCCCCCACCTTCCACGGGGCCTGGGACGCAGCCCGGCCACGCGGCTGTCCCCGCGGTCACAGCCCCACAGACGCCGCCCGCGCCCACTCCCGCGCGCCAGCGCTCCGGCTGCTTCTGTGCTCTCGGACCCGACCGGGCGGTTTCGCCCCGGTGTTGGGTGATGAATCTTCTTTTTTTTCTTTTTGGGTCCCATCCGGCGATGCACAGGGGTCACTCCTGGCTCTGCACTCAGGAATTACCCCTGGCGGTGCTCAGGGGACCATATGGGATGCTGGGAATCGAACCCCGGTAGGCCAAGTGCAAGGCAAACGCCCTCCCCGCTGTGCTATCATCGCTCCAGCCCCTGGGTGATGCATCTTATTCTAGCCAGCCCTCGCAGGAGGAGGGAGCTGGTCTCCCTGGGCACTGCTTGGCGAAAAGGCAGGTTAATAGGGACACACCATCACTTCTGCTTAATCTATTTATAATGCCTTTCCTTAATAAAGAAAGTAGAAGGAAAGTTCAGGTTCAAGGCCATGAATCACGCCCGATTCAGACATTCCTGACGTTTCCAATTTTAACCGTGTCACTGAGAGGGGGGGAGCCATGATTTAGGAAGTACACGAAGCTCACTGATCATCCAGGATTTAATTAGAAAATCCTCAAGTTTTTTGAGGCAAACCATGAGCTCTATTGGTCCAAGCCCTCCCGTGACCTATTCAACCGTTAAAGCGGGGAGTGGAGACAGGGCAGAATTGACACAGGCAAGGCCCTGGGCTAAGGGCCGTGCCGGCCGTGGACACCCAAGCTGAGAGAGCATGACTTCCTTCAAACAAATCACCCGTTTGCTCCCTCTACTATTTCCTTCTGATGTACGGTGGAATTTTTCCTTGTACTGTTTTTAATTAAAAACAAACTCGTATAAACTAGCATTGCTTGTGTTTTCTTGATGAGAAGCAGGGTGAGGTCATCATTCACACCACATCAGAACGACAGCCAGCACCATCTCAGGAGAGGTCAGCGGCCCACGTGTCCACGCCTCAGCACGAAGCTGCAAGTTCGACCCCTGGTTTATGCTCGGGAATTACCCCAGCGAGGGCCCTATGTCTCGCACCACCGACCTTCCTAACTTTTCCTCTCAGAATGCTCCATTTACTTCCTCTTACCTCTCCCTGCCAAAGGGCCACTAGCTGTGGGCACCATGAAGAAGATATCATGATCACAAAATCCCGTTAATCACCAACTTCTCGGGTGGGCTCAGTAACATCTCATTTCGTCCTTTCCCTGAGATCTTAGAAGTCCATCTCGACTTGGCCCCCCTAACGATGTTGCACTGGGGGCTGTTCAGGGTCAGGGGAATGAGATCCAGCTTGTTACTGGATTTTGCATATGAATACACCATGGGAAGCTTGCAAGGCTGTCCCATGGGGGCAGGAAACTCTCATAAGATTGCCAATTTCTCCCAGAGGGAGAAGCAGGCTAAAGATATCACGCGGCTCTCTTCTGAGAGCTTGCTTTTAAGTTTCTCTCTGGATGTTGGCCGTTGATGGGATTACACACACACCTGGGTTCCTCTGCCGGTACCTTCATGCATGAGACCTGTCCGAACGTGTGGACAGGGGTCTCCAGCAAGGCTGTAGCTAGGTTCCGGTGGTCTTCAGCCACCGGCAGCTCTGCTCGGGGTGGGGAGGGAAACTGGAGCCCATCCCCTCCGAGGGGCCCTGGGGAAGACAGCCAGGCGTGTGGGCAAGAGACTCTCTGCAGAAAATAAGGACTCTGAAATTCACCTAAGAAAAGGATCACGGTGATTCAATAAAATTAAAAAAAAAATTTAAATAAATAAAAACAAAAAAAAGGGAGGGGAGAAGAATCAACAGAAGAATTCCAGGGTGAGTAGAATCCCGGTGACAATCAGGGTCTACAACCAAGCCACAGGAGTGAAAGTGAACCTTTCTCCAAGACCCCACTCACATTTTGGTGGTGTTTCTACACGATCTCTTCTCTCCAATACATTTCTACCAATCTTTCCTATTAACGTTCCCAAACACTTCACTTGTTATAGCATCTTCTCTAGGGAGCAACAGGTTTAATTATGTTGAGCTAAAAGCTGGGGCTGTGGCAGAAGACAGAGTAGCCTCCACTTGAAAAAGTTACATGATCTGTGAAAGTGGTTTCTTTACCCCACCTATAAAACCGGGACAATAGATAACTGCAAAAATAAACTGAGATCAGACATGAAAAAAAAAACTTCCAACAATGCTTAGTTCTCAATATAATGAATTTTGTTTGCTATTTTTATAATTCGTTATGCCAAAAACAGTTAACAAGTCTCACAATGGAGACGTTACTGGTGCCCGCTCGAGCAAATTGATGAGCAACGGGACGACAGTGACAGATTTTTATAATTTGCATGGAAGGCTGGGTGAGAAGCCAGGAGAGTGGACAAACTAACCATTACTCTCTGGAAATGATGAAGTGCCGAGTGACCTGCAGAAATCCCCCTGTGATAAGGGAGTCCCGAGGAGAAAGAATGCCGCTCTCAAGTTTATGCCGCATACACCGCAGCTTCCGGTATCCTTAATCCACCCTCCTGGCCTCCGAGTCTACTCTATAGACTGTTTATGCTGTTGGCAAGAGACTCTCCCAGATGCGGAGAGCCCAGGAGAGGACCTACTGCTTCCAGAACTGAGTTTCATAAACCAAAGGCCCCCAGCCACCCAGCACGGTCGGCTCAGCTGGTGACATTCGCAGCCGTAACGCCACAAGACCACCTGAAGGACTGCCTGTCTTCTACGAGAGAGCAGAGGCTATCCCAGCCAGGGCTGGCAGACAGGACGAGAGCTAGGGGACTTTGCTTTGCCTGGACCTGGGGTCATGACCCCACTGACCCCAGCTCCATCCCCGCACCCATGATCCCAAAGCCCTACAGGAATGACCCCAGTGTACAGGACCAGAATCAGCCCTGAGCATCACCAGCTGCAGGGTAAAGAAAGCTTGAAAGAAGCCATTCCCATCCAGAGGAGAGGAAAGAACATTGCATTGTGTCTACAGCTTTCTTTCTAGCCAGTGAATTACATGCTTTTTTTTATGAAAAAAAAAAAAGCCAAGATCAATGATAAAGTCAACCCAAAACTTCTATAACTTCTGTAACTTTGGGAAGTTCTTGGGGACCTTTCACCATTGCACCCCAAGTTTGTTCTGCATTGGCTTCATGAGGTTCTACTGTACCACAAGACGCTGAGATTATCCGAAAACACAGGGTGGAGAAGCTAGTGAACCCCAGTGCCGAGCTATGGCTCTGAGAACCACATAGGAAAGGTCTATGGAGATTTTTTATTTTGCAGTTTTATTCAAAATGCAATTTAATCTTCTTTTCATACTATTCCATCAGAAGCCCTCATGCACCCAGCATTACTGGTGACAACAAAATGCAAACTCTCATTCATCTGTCGAACTGAAAAGGTCTAGTGCAGTTAAATGTTACGATTGTTTTTTAAAGTTTTCTGAAATCGTGATAAGCAAAAAACATGAGCACAGTCAGGACATTAAATGTCTTTTCCTACTGAGTTGCATTTATCAAGATCCAAGGATCTAAAAAAAAAAATTTTTTTTTTCAAAAATCGAGAAAGCAACCCAATTAAGAGAGAAAGTTCTGTATCCCTGATCAAGCTAAACAAGATTCCATTGTGAGTTTTAAGCACAGTAATCAAACAAGAGATTTTAGCTCTTCATTTTTCCTTCTTGTGTCAGTACGGCTTCATATATCTTCCTTATGAATCGCAGAATCAAAGAGCTTTAATCAAACCTGACTTCACCCAGGGGCAGAATTTTTTTTTTTTAACTTAGGACATCCATTCATCAAAATAACTTAACCCACGTGGGAAAATTGTGCTTGGCGGGAGGCATGATTTGAGGAAAAAGTTTAAACTTTAAAAAAGCTGAACTTAGTTTGCCATAAACTCTTGACCCCAAATAATTCATCACATCAGCTGAAACTCTATTTGAACACTTTCTGAGCAGCAAGGTGTGAATGTCTGCGATCTATTACAAAGCGAACATTATTTTAACAAAGCACAATTATTTTCACCGCAGTCAACAGCAGGCACAGGCACTGGGAGATTTGGTGACGAGAGGATATTTGCAATTACTGGAACTTTTTCCCTTTCCCTTTGGGTTTTCTTTACAGGAGACTGTTACAATTAGGGCGAGTATTTCTGCACATTTAATCGTGACATACACATTTTATGTCATGAATTACTGCTGTTGTGAGGTCAGGAGAGTATACCCACTGCCCAGGTGCACAAAGCAGATGGAACCCATCCACTCGTGCGTGACCCATCTCTGCAAAGATACTGTGGTTTCAACAGTCGAGTCACTCAGCAGAGGGACAAGTGGGGAAAAGACCTCTCTTACCTTTTGCATTGCCAAATGAGTCTATGCGACCCACCCAAAATGAGCAGAGTTGAGGCAGGAGTGATACATCGTGGGTAGGGCTTGCACTTGGTCGACCCTGGCATCCCAAGTGGTCCCACAAGCACCGCAAGGAGTGATCCTTGAACACAGAGCCAGGAGTGATCCCCAAGCACGGAACCAGGAGTGAGCCCCAAGCACAGAGCTGGGAGTGAGCCCCGAGCACAGAACCAGGAGTGAGCCCCAAGCACAGAGCCGGGAGTGAGCCCCAAGCACAGAGCCGGGAGTGAGCCCCGAGCACAGAACCAGGAGTGAGCCCCGAGCACAGAGCCGGGAGTGAGCCCCGAGCACAGAGCCGGGAGTGAGCCCCGAGCACAGAGCCGGGAGTGAGCCCCGAGCACAGAGCCGGGAGTGAGCCCTGAGGATTGCTGGGTGTGACCCCAAAACAAAACAACAAGAAAAAAAATAAAACCAGAACACTCTAAAATGAGCATGTGGAGCTAAAACCGGGCACACACTCAATACTGCGGTTTAAGAATCAGACTAGGACAACCTGGCATGGGTGAGCCAGGAAAGGGCTTTGCTCACCGTTGCTCTGGGAGCCAGAGCCAGCTGCCCGCAGCCAGCAATCAGCCAATGCACGACCCGCAGGAGCGGGCGCCGGGGCCATGCCATGCAGTCTGCAGAGAAGGCCCTTGCCCCGGTGACCACGGCCGCCCCGACTGCCCCACCAATACAGAGGGGCCCCAAGGGAGGTCTCTCCCGGGGCTACCCTGGCCAGGGAATTCTTCCCCACGGCTTCCAGCCCTGGCACCCTCACATGGTCCTCTGAGCATCACCAGGAGTGACCCCCAAGCTCAGAGCACCCACAGGTGTGGCCCAAAATGACAACAAGAGTGAGAGGCTGGAGATCTCATTCGCCACAGGCTCTAGGCAACGCAAGGACAATATTCCGCTTCTAATGGGAACATTGCCAGGCGGAATGTGACCTCCCAATCCCTGCCATCGTGCTGACTACCTGCTACTATTTCTAATTCCTTTTAAGCACTCTTCAAATTTTTTGCTTCTAATAGAATCCTGATATTTAGAATTACATTTCATTGTCAAAAATACCATAGGACAATGATCACATACTAGCTTCATTTAACTGATGATTCTAATTCTCAGTAGCTATTAATTTTTCGAGTTTATGGATGAGCTGCGGCTCTAAGGATTCAAGTAATCTGCCCAAACCCAACCAGTTGGAAAGCAGCTGAGCCAGACAGGGCCGGCTTTATCTCATCCCCACTGGCTGCCTCTGTGGAAAATAACCAGCATTCTTCAGGCTTTCTCTTTTTACAACTATTTTTACTCAAAAACACCAAAATGTAAAATACCTGGTACTAGAGCAAACAAAACTAAAATGCAAATTTAGTGAAAGCTCATAAAATAATGTTGATTGTCAAAGGAAGCTGAGAGAGAAACTGCCAACTTTTAGCCAAAAATTCAATAATTTCTTATGGCACTCTATTTTTCTTTGGCCTGAAATAAGTGGCTGTTAATGAAACTAGTCCCTTGCTGAAATAAAGTAGATGGTCACAGCGCTTTCCCTTATGTGACGAAGCAGCCCCCAGAGAGCAGCTATGTCACTTTCTACCTTGTCTTCACTGTGATGTGAAAATTCCATTTACAGTCTTGGATTTGGTCTGCAGAGGCCTGCATTTTCAAAGCCTCTATAATTCATCCTATCAACTATTACTGAGTACCAGTTACATGTTATGATCTATGCAGGAGAGAAATTTGATCAGCACCTGTCCAGGGAGTTCTTTATATATATATATATATATATATATATATATATATATATATATACGTACATATATATGTATATGTATATATATGTATATATATATTTAAAGAAAAGAAAGAAAGAAAAAAACACTTCAACTTTGGGCAATATAGCTATTTTTCATACTGATGGTTTCCTTTTAACTTCAAATTTTAAGGTGAGGTTGAAATCCTGGAGAGAAAAGTATAAAAACTTTTATAGCATTCATGCCTTTTTTTTTCAGAGAATTAACATAAAAAATAGCCCAAATCCTTTCAAAATTTTAGCAATATTTTTATTGCAAATGCAATTGTCAGCAAATTCTCATTGATAGCATGTAGAAAATGAACGGGCCCTTTCTACATGCCATCATTAAAAAACAAACCTAATGCTGCCTATACACAACCAAACCATACATTTAATATAAAATATTCAATAGAACTGGAGGAGCCTGAGAGCACAGAGGGTGTGGGACTTGCCTTGCAGACAGCCAAGCCAGATTTGATCCCATTTGTTTCCTCCATGAACCGCCAGGAGTAATTCCTGAGGGCAGAGCCAGGAGTAACCTCTGAGCATGGCTGGAGATGGCCCCCAAAATGGAAAACAGCTAAATAATACAGATAAAAATCACTTAGCAGAACACTGTTAGTTCATGGGGGTGGAGTGCCTGCAGAAATAGCACGGCAGCTTCTGGTGTCCGCCTCAAAAGCACGTGCTCAGTTCAAATCCCGAGTGTGCCTCACGCACCCAAAATGGTGCTGGCAGTTGTGCCCTTTGCCATCCATGGTACTTCGGGCAGTTTCCAGCTGCACCTCACTCAGGGGCGGGTGAGCACCATAGAAAGGAGGATCACCACCCAATTCTGATGATCTAGAAGGATCTGGAGACCGCTAAATGAAAGCCCAGGGCAAAGAAAACGAGAGAGAGACACACACCACGTGGGGTACGGCTTCTTCTGGAACCTTCCACTCAGCACCCACCCAGAGACCTCAGGGTTAGCGGGATCTAATCTACATAAGAACAATGATGCCAGTCATTGAGCCGCTAAGTAAGAGTTCTAATAGAGAGTAATGAGGGGGCTGGAGCAATAGCACAGCAGGTAGGGCCTTGCACACGGCCAACCAGGGTTTGATTCCTGGCATCCCATATGGTCCCCTGAGCACTGCCAGGGGTAATTCCTGAGTGCAGAGCCAGGAGTAACCCCTGTGCATTGCTAGGTGTGACCGAAAAAGAAAAAAGAAAAAAGAAAAAAAAAGCAATGAGACTTATAGATAAAAAAAAAATGAATTTCCGTTCTTTACATTAAATACCATGCTAATCATTGAAATGTTTAATTTCACTCAATCACTTAAGTACCATGCAGAACCTTACCGAGTCTTGTGGGGAAACCAAATCAGCACTGAACCACACATCAACAAACTGAGCCACTGGATAATCATTAATGCAGTGAAAATTAATGTAACCTTCACAGTTCTTGTTTGCCAGATTATAAAATGCCAAGTTTTCAAAGTCATTTGTTTGTATATGACTATGAATCCTGAAAGCAATACTGTCTAATCAATGTTTCCCACTAGTACCCAAATGCTGAAAAGTGCTCGGGTTACCTACAATTCCTTTTTAATAGATCAGCACTGCCTGTCAGCAGACTCCCTTAAATAATTAGAAAAAGACAAGGCCAAAAATTTAGACAACATTTCCTCTGGGTCTAGGTTTTGTCAGACGCAAATCGTGATGGCTACACTTGTATACGTGATGGCCTGGTTGTTACAGAGGCACTCAAATGGGATTATTACTATGAGGTCAGTAATAAACTGTAAAGAAAAAAACTACAAAAATCACTTGTTCTCCACGCCCATGTTCTCTCTTGAACATATATCTTGTTCGTGTGTCTCTGTTTCTCGGTTTATTTGCACTCTGGAGAAGCTTGTGTTCACTCTTGAACATTCCCTCTTCCTCTTCCCCACAGCTTTCTATGCAAGTTTTATTCAATAAAAAAAACTATCTTGCTTCACCAGGAAAATTAAAAAATAAAGGATTTTTAAAGGGTATTCCTTCTTTAGGTGAAAAAAATCAGAAGCATCTAACACACACTGGAATACTCTTTCAATCCCCTGAACACACAACACATTCACTTAGAAATACTTTCAAAAAATAAAAAACATTTATATATGGGTCTAGAGACATAGTACTAGGTTTGAAGTCCTTGCTTGCATGCAGTCAACCCACTTCCCGGCTTGGTACCACACTGATCCCCTGAGCTTGACCTGAAGCAAGCACAACAGAATAACCCCCAGAATCTCTAGGGGTGCCCCCCAAGATAAATGAATTATATATTAGGAGGTTTTCTGTGTGTGCACATTTCACAACCCCAGTAATTCAAAGTATCTTTTATTTCCCTAATAATCAAACGTTCTGGTTAAATTTTTCATTTAAAAAACATGATCAAAACTCAATTGATAATCTTCTTTACTGATTGTCTAACAATGCCTTACTCTGCTATAGATTACTTTCATCTCCAATTTCTCAAGACATACACATCAAATGTAATAAAAAAAAAAAGAACTGAAGAAAAATATGCAGTGTAATAAGATTCCAAGAAGCCAACAACAGCTTTTTTTACCTTTAATTTATTTTACACAGAGAAATAATTTCCACGAATTAATTGAAAACTATAAAAAGCAGATCATTTTCTTCCATAGAATGGTTGTGTGATAAGGATTCTTTCCTCTACAAGTGTTGAGTATGTGGGAAATAGCCCAAAATATTCGAGGGGAAACAGGCACTTATAATACTAAAAATCTCATCGGTTAACTCCTTTTTTGAAAACAAACCAAAAAAAAAGTACAGTTTAAGAATCCAAAGAAACATTGAAATCTCCAAGGGCGCTCGGAAGCAGGAATGGGCTTCCTCTCCCCATCTCCCAAGTTTTCCCAGCAGCTTGGCAGTCACACCCACAAACTGCCCCTGGTGCCATATAATCTCATCAACAACCATGATCCAGAGACTCAGAAATAAAGCTCCTGGAAGAGAGAAACTTCGGCCTCACCCATGAGTGAATATGCTGTATAATCATATTCTAAATTTTAGGATTCCTGGAGCGAACTCTCATACTGTACCGCACTGATGTACCAAGCTTTGGGGTCACAATTTGGGATTTAGGGTGGAAATATTCAAAATATGGCAGTGGGAAGGTTCAATGGTGGTGGGATTGGTGTTTGAGTATTAAATGTGATAAATTATTTTGAACAACTTTATAAAAATAAAATTTAGGGGAAAAAAGAATTCAGAGGAATAAACCTGGGACAAAGAGGTGGAGCCCCAGCACCATGTGACCACCACACACTTCCAGGTGGGCCCTGGGACCCCCTAATGCTCAGTGGTCCCGGTGTTGCTGCAGACTTTAAGCAGCACCCCCACATTCTCACAGGCCAGAGGGCTGAGTATGGCTGAGAGGTGAACCCATCCCCCCAAAAAATATTCAAAGAAATGTACAAAACTGCTTTTTTATTTTAAAGTTTAAGTTAGTGCTTAAGATTTGAAAATATCAGGGCTGGAGTGATAGTACAGCCGGGAGGGCATTTGCCTTGCACGAGGATGACCAGGTTCAATCCCCAGCATCCCATATGGTCCCCCAAAGCACCGCCAGGAGTAATTCCTGAGTGCAGAGCCAGGAGTGACCCCTGTGTACTGCAGGGTGTGACCCAAAAGCAAAAAAAAAAAAAAGACTTGAAAATCAATCAACAAATCAAACTCAACGTAGGACCACAAGTTAACTGTTTTGCTTATTAAGTAAGATTGATCTAATGAGCCTCTATGTAACCTGGTACAGAACATGTGGGCGCAATACTTAGAAATTGTCTGAAAATGTTGCACCCCTGGTCTTTCCCACAGATGACTGCCTTTCTCTGTGGACCTTCGCAGGATGTGCGGGCACAGTACAGCGCTCTGGTCAGCACTGGCCACCAGTCAGAGACCAGCAGTTCTTCGCCGTTGAGCTTCCCTTGGAAACAAATTTGTGTTTCGAATACAAATTCAGTTTTTACATGGAAGGTGCATGTGTCTACACAATGACTCTCTATGGAGCTCATGTTTTACTCAACTCACTTTTTTGTCACTCTATAAAAAGGACAGTCTTCGCCTACTAACAAAACAGCTGAAAAGAACAGTCGCAATGAGTAAACGCGTTTTCCCGCAGGGGTCTCTGCAAAGAAGAAGGCGGGTGTGCAGCAAGGTGGGGGAGCCGTGTGACCTCAAGTGGAGAAACCTTCTGCCCTTCTGCCCTGACAGTGTAACCCCTGGGAGCCTCGTCTCATGGACCATTAATGTCTTCTTCATCCCTGACAGGACACGGGCTTTGAACTGACGTCTGTCTGTCAAAAACCCAAAAAGTTCATCTCAAGCCACTTTCCCTCAGGGGTTTCAGAGAGTTTAGTCAGAGGTGAACAACCGCTACCAAACAAAAAGGTTAGTGTGTCTGGGCACAACTGGAGAAATGAGTCACCCTCTTTGTTACATCTGGCCCCCGCCCTCCTCCCAAACAAGTGTTCTTCGGGGCCAGCGGGTATTTTCCCAGAGAGTTTAAAAAGTTGTCTCCTTCTCTTTTAACTCAAGAATTATCCACAGACTTGACCATCTCTATGTGGCCGTAGGCAACGCTAAGACTGCAGCTCAAGGCGAGGCTTCTGGCTGTAGAGTTGCTGTAGGGGCGGTCGCTGGGGACAGTCTAGAAATATCACAGGCCCTTGAGGGTTACACACCGCCTTCATTCAAGCCCGAAGGACGAAGGTCTTTGACAGGAAGTCTTGTGAGTTTTCCTCCCACAACCTCCCTCTGCTGCTTAAACACTTAGGAATTGCTCAAGATTAAACCCAAAGACAATCTCGTCCTAAAGCATCCCTAGTTTATGCTTCTCCACATACAGTTCTCGTAGAATGGAGAACACGAGATTATACTAGTCGTGTCTGTGTCTCCTCTCAGAAAATGAACACTCTCAAGGAGAGAGATCGGATGAATTGTTCTGCACACCTAATGCAGTGCCTCCCCCATGTATAAGCTCTTAACGACAACTGGCAGTTGTGGAACCCTTGAGGGAGCCCCAGTTCAAAAGGAAGCCACGTTAAAAACCTTGCTATTGATGAGAGGGGGACAGATCCCTTATTAACTCCCACCCGTGAGCTCAGCTCTGCTCTAGAGGGTTAGGAGAAACAGTCCATCACACATTTGTAGATGACCAGCCTATTTCCCTGCAGGTCACGACAACCATCTCTAACTCTTTTCTTTTGCAAGTTCACTGCCCCCCGTTTTATTCTGCTGTTATTCCTACAAGGAAAATTCTAGATGTTTTTCATTCTCTCTTTCCTCCTTTACTACTGCTTTACTTAGTCAATATTTCCCTCTCAAAACTCAACCAAGGAGCCAGGGAGATGCATATGTTGTACACACAGGCACTTTCCCAGCACCCCTTGACCCCCCAAGTACCATTGCGTATGCCCCCCTCAAAAAAAAATAGTACTGTGTGTCTGGTGTAAAGTGTGTGTCACACAACAGAGCTAGCACCTATTCTGATATGGATGTGTGTTGAGGAACAGTATTCCCCAATGGTGCCCAACGTGGGGTGCCAGATGTTGGGGAATAGCTTTTCCCCAAATGTGCCGGGACTGTCAGCTGCTCCTAATGGGTGTTTTCTCCGTGCACCCATCACCCTTTGGCCCATGTCTGCCCCAACCCGGTGCACAATGTGTCCTGGCAGCGTTGGGGAAATCTGTTCCCCAACAGACACGGTTAGAGGTTCCCCTGGGCCCTCCTCCCAAACTTCTGGAAGGGATGATTAAGTCATCAATGGGATTCAGACCTCTGCTCGCCCAAAAATCAATGCAAGCAACCAAAAGGCAGAAAGTTCTTCAGAAAGTCTAGCATCAGCCATGCACCCAAACTCACTGGAAGCTTTTCTTAAAAATTCACAAATTTAAGCTTCAAGAGCTTAATAACTACCTGAAAGGCAGGAGAGAAGAATAAGGGTGGGAAGAGGAACCGTCTGAACTTTCTTCAGTTTTTGAAACAATTTTTGAAATTTTCTCTCCTCAAACTATCTAACAACGAATTTGGATTTCTCCTGCATGTAAATAGGAGAACAATGTCTCCAGAGAACTGAGTTTTCATACACGTAAAGCAATAAGAAATGCTGTTGCAAATATCAGCACACATCACAGAGGCATCTCACTCAACAGAATTTCACTCCCTTCCCCTTGGGAATTTCTTTCAAGCACTTAATTATACCACATTTCTTCAAGTACCTAGTGTAGATTTTACAATCCAGTACTTATTTGAGATTACTGGACCAAATAATACATTTTATTACACCACGACTTACCTGTAAATATTATTTCTCATTTCTAGAACTGCAGCATTTGCTATTATTTTAATGAGCTTGAGTTGAATTAGCATCTCAGTTCAAGGCACCTCCTTTCAACATGATATTGCTACCTGATTTATGTCATTTCAAACCTGGTATAATCTAATCAAACAGCAAGCAACTCCGGAGTTTTATGACCATACAGTGATGATATCCTGTGTGGGCACTCACAATTCTGATGTGTTGATATTAACATTAAAGTAAGAAAATGTTATCAAAGGAAAGAGATTGGTGTCTTAAATTATATTTTTAATTTACTTTTTTATGTGAGGCACTGTGACTTATAGTGACATTAATGACAGGGTTTCATGTATCCGATCCAATAGCACACACCCTACCAGTGTCTACTTCCCCCACCACTGTCCCAGTGTCCCCTAATTCAGACCACTTGTACCCCCAACAACCTCCCTCCCTGCACCCCACCCCCACCAGAAAGGTAAGCTCAGCTCTGTAGACCAGTTCTCAGGTTCTGTTGCCTTTGACCATTTTTTATTCCCCGATTAAACTATCTATAATTAAATTTAGTTTTTCCTATGAAAGTTATCACTGTCAAACCTAATAGCTATTTACCAACAGTTATGCCATTTGGAAGAACTAAGTACATTACAAACACATGAGAAATTAATTTCTCAACAAAATGTATAGTATACTGTGCCCAGTAGTTATGTTTGGCTAATTACCAGAAATCATCTTCAGTTAGTGGAAGCATTAAAATAAGAACATTGTCGCCATGAGTCATCTTCCCATTTTGATTTTGTTCATGAAGAATTTGGTCACTTGGATATGATGTTCACTTCCCCTGAAGAATTTTTTTTTATTTTATTTTATTTTTATAAAGTAGTTAACAGTATTTGATTACATTTAATATTCGAACACCAATCCCACCACCAACCTTGAAGAACTTTCTCTTGAGGAATTTTCCTTTTATCTTAATAAAGTAAACTTACCTCCAGTTTGTTACAACTGGTTCAATATTCTCGCATATTCTGCTTTGATAACAGCTATAAAACTTTTATAGTCAAAGACCAAGAAACACAACAGACATTTTATCAGCCGGTCAGAAGGTAACTTTATGGTTACTTTAAAATATACCTCTCAAAAAATAATAAAATAAAATAAAATATACCTCTCTCAGATCTAAGAGAGGTGATTCGCTGAAATCACCGAAATGTGTAATGTACCTGTCAAGGTGGCAGACTGGGGGGGTGGGCAGGGGTGAAGGCTGGAGACATGGAGAAAGGAGTGTGGGGACACTAGTAGGGGTAGTGGACACTGGTGGCGGGGTTGGTATTGAAATATTATTAACCTCAAACTCAACTATTAACAACTTTGCAAATCATGGATCTTGAATTAAATAAAAAATGATTTTAAAAACTATAAAACCAAAACTTACTTATTCAAGCAATTTTACCCAAAATGATCCCATACATCCCAAACTGGAAACCACCCAAATGCCAATAAATATTTGACATTTAATAAGGTGTGGCATAATCATAAAATATATATATGTACCTCCTTCATAACGGCATCAACTGAGTTCTTTAAAAGTAAAAAGTATTAAAAAAAGCAAATAACATTATATAAAATATATTTTATAAAATATGTGTTTGGCAAACAAGACCAGTTCTGAAAGTCCTACAGTTATGGTTTACAAATATGAATAATCTCCTACAATAAAGAAATTCAAAACCAAGATTCCTAAAGTTAATGAAAGATGGTTCTGAACCTAGGATAGCAAAGGTTAGATCTTCTTTGGAACTCAGAATTCCTCAAGTTCTTTCCAAATTAGATGTGTGCCCCAAATTCAAAGCAAACTATTCTGGCAGAAGCCTTCAGAATGGATCTGGTACAAGAAGTGCTCAGTCCTTGGTGATGATCCTTTTAACCACTTCAACATTCACACCCAGACTCAAGAACTTGTTCTTACACTGGCATTATAAATTCCCTGGAGTAGAACAGAAGAAGAGATAAAGTACAGTTTTATTGTTCCCTTCCCTTCAAAGTGTATATGCAGAGTATTTTTAAAGGAGATTTTAAGACATAAAATAACACAATGTCCATCATTTCAGAGCAAGCAATTTTTAAAATGAAATATCCAACAGAATATTATTGAGCTTTTCAATCAGCACTTGAGACAGTATCACCTAGGAAAACGTCTTCCCCTAAATCTTGAATCTTCTCAGACTTACAGGGAACACAGCGTTTGGCTCACCAAGCAGCATGGTGGCTTGCAAGAACAGAGACCCGGTGAACGGTAGCCGGAAGGTAGCAACGGAGGAAGGGGTTGACCCACCATCTAACAAAGATAAGACATGAAGCACCAGCCAGGCTCAAAGGACAAAATATTAGGACGGGAAACCTAGTCGGAAGAACTCCAGAAAGCAGAGGTTGTACCAGAGAAGTTAACAGTCAGCTACTTGGCCTGACTCTTGCTGATGCGCAGAATGGCCAAGTTGCATTTAGACACTCCAAGCTAAGTACCGTGAACGTTACTAGACAGAAGGAGACCTCTTGTCTAGCTTCTGTGACGTGCCTCTGACTGTCTCCCCCCAAATGTCACTTGATGGTCCTCAAAAAAATGTTTTAAAAAGGCAAACCATGATCGAAGATGATATTGATGTCAAGACCACTGAGAATCAGTTACCTCGTCCTCTCTACGTTGGTTTTACATTTTAAAAACGGGACCATCCGAGTTGGAAGGCTTCTTACGCTCAGCACCAGCGAGGCTGCCAAATCCAGAAGAAGATGATTGAAAACATGACCCAAGAGGTACAGACAAATGACTTGAAAGAAGCGGTTGATAAATTGATTCCAGACAGCAGTGGGAAAGACACAGAAAATGCTTGCCAATCTATTTATCCACTCCATGATGTCTTTGTTAGGAAAGCAAAAATGCTGAAGAAGCCCAAATTGGAATGGGGGAAGTCAGAGTCCTTCGGGTTGAAGGTGGTGGGTCTGGGAAAGCTACTGGTGACAAGATAGGTGATAGCGTAGGACAAGCCGATGGACAGGAGCCATGGAAAATCTGTTTGGAATTAAGACTTTGAACGGTAACAAATAGAAAGCCTGATGGGTGGAGGAAAATAAAAGTTTACAGGAAATGCAAGACATAGAGGAATAAGCAAACCAACACTGCACAAAGCAAATTGATAAAAGTGGGGTGTGGAGCCATCAGCAAGACAAGTGAATGGTCTCTGCGAAAAGCCAGCCATCATACAGAAGAAGCCAGAAAGAAATCTTCTATCCTGAAAAAGGAACTGAAGATCTCTAACAACCGAATGCGATGCAAAAATTTGATTTGGGAGAAAACATCTCTTGTTAGAGATGTTCTCAGTGTGAAAACATGTTCTCGGTCTGGCATTATTTATAACAGGGGAAATAATTAGAATGGATCCAAACTCTTCCAAAAGAGTTATGATACTTTCCTAATATTAACTATTAACATCATCACAACTAGCTTTTAAAACAAAAAATAATGTGACTTAGAATAAGTACTATTCTATAACGTCATACTAACAGGAAAAGGAGGGGACCAACCTTTTCATAAAATATGGCCCCCAGGTGCAGAGGGAGAGAGATTCGTAGCAAAAGCACCTGCCTTGCGAGCATTTGTCCAATCCCTGGCATCAATGCCAAGCCAGGTCCCCCAGCACTGCCACGTGGACCTCCAGCCACTGAGCAAAGTGTGCCACCTCCCCGACAGCCAAGTGTGCACTGCCTTGAGCATCACGACACAGGAAAATGAAAGAATCCAAGATAACTTGCCCTAAGCACGCTCCCATCATTAAGGCGGATCCAGAAAAAAAGGCAGGAGATACAGGCTCCTGCCAGAGTCCCGGCAGAAAACGTCCGGAGTCCAGGCATCTGCCCCAGGAGAGGAAGGCCACCAAAGAGGAGAATGCAGGGGTGTGTGCCTGCTGGACCCCCATGGACCCAGGAACACATCTTGCTTCTCAGGTCCTGCGTACAGGGTGGAGGGTGCTGAGCGCACAGTTCACCCCGGACACCCGGCTCTGATTTCACATCCTCTGAAGTGGGAAACCAGCGGCTGGAAATGGAAGCTTGAGCCACAGCTCGTCCTAGACACGGTGTCTGTCCCCCACCATTCTTGAGGTGAGCCTCAGCCCGCCCGGGGCCAGCTGCAGAATAAGCTCAATGCTAATGGTCACCGGCGAGGCCAAGGCCAGGGACTGCCCCGTCCAGCTCACTCTCTCACCTGCCAGCTGGCAAAGAGCCCGTGTTTGCGTGCGAATATTCCACTCCGGGGGTCCCTCCTAAATTGAGTCACCCCACCGGCCACCTCTCCACACACCGGGCAGCCAAGGACAGATGGGACTGGCAACTCTGTGATCCAGACCTCCCACCCGCCCCTCCTGTCACCCAGGCCCTCCCCATCAGGTGCACGGGCACTGGAGGATGTTTGGGACGTGAATCCTAAGCCCTCGGAGATTGCACGAGCACAGGCCCTAGTCACTCCTCAGGTGACCACACGTCAACCTCACATCTGCAGCAGCTGCTATGGGTCAGCCAGCTGCCACCCAGACACACACACCCAGAGCCACGGGCACCAGCTTCAGCTGACAAGCATGCATCCCTGAGAGCTCCCCGGGCCACCTCCAACTCAGATGCCCTCAGACCTCGCACAGCCCAAGGCATAAGGATGAAAGGTGGCGTCACCCTCACAGGCGAATGAAGTCAGAATCCCGGAAAGATCTCCAGACAAATCACTGTCACTGTCACTGCCATCCCGTTGCTCATCGATTTGTTCTAATAGGCACCAGTAACGTCTCTCACTGTGAGACTTATTGTTACTGTTTTTGGCTTATCCAATAGGCCACGGGTAGCTTGCCAGGCTCTGCCATGGGGGCAAGATACTCTCGATAACTTGCTGAGCTCTCCGAGAGGGGCGGAGCAGCTGTGCTATTGCTCCAGCTCCCAGACAAATCAGAACTTTCTAAACTCCTGAGGAACACTTCCAAACAATGATCCAACCCACGTTCAGTGAGGTAAAGAAATCGGTGGAAGGAAATCTCTCTCAGTAAGCAGAGAGAGTCTGAGAGAAGGCATGGTAAAACTTAAAGCAGAATAAAGTGTACGGTAAATGAGTTTTTTTAAAAAAAAGCAGCATCTGACAATAAAATGGAAGATGTTGAGAATCAAATTGGTGGCCTCGAAAACAAGGTGTCAACAGATCTAAGACCTAAGAGGAGAAAGAATTTTTTTTTTTTTTAGTTTTGGGTCATCCCTGGCAGTGCTCAGGACTTTGTCCTGGCTTTGCACTCAAAATCACTCCGGCTGGGCACAGGGGACTGGATGGGGTGTCGGGAACCAAACCCAGGTGGGCTGCATGCAAGGCAAGCACCCTACCCGCTATGGCTCCGGCCCTAGGTACATTTTGTAAATGAAGAAATTGTAAGAGATTTATGGGACAGTAATTACAAGAACATACTGACATCATCGGGAGAAGGAGAGGACAGGGAATAAAGGAAAAGAACTGCTGGTAGAAGAAATAAGAGCCTAGAATTTCCCTAACATAACTGGGAGACCACGGCAGAGCCTGGAAAGCTCCCCGTGGCGTATTCGATATGCCAAAAACAGTAACGATAGGTCTCATTCCCCTGACCCTGAAAGAGCCTCAATCATTGGGGAAGAAGAGTCAAGAGAAGCTGCTAAAATCTCAGGGCTGAGTGTAATAGAGACGTTACTGGTGCCCGCTCAAGTAAATCGACGAACAATGGGATGACAGTGATACAGTGAACAGGGAGACATACATCCTGATCCAGAAACACAGATGGTTCCAGACCAAAAAAAATACCAGGACAGAATACCATGAAACATTGTAAGTAAAATGGCAAGAATGAGAGAGAGACAGAGAGAGACAGAGAGACAGAGAGACTCCTTAAAGCAGAGAGAAGCAAAGACCAACATCTGAAGGAACTGCCAGAAGACTCACATCAGATTTCTCAAATAAAAGTCCACCAGCCATACAGCCATAAAGGGATGCTATGATATATCCAAATTATTTTTTTTCCTTTAAGAATGGGTGCGGGTAGAGGAGGTCTTTGGGTCTGGGCCCCCCTCCCCAATGGTGTTCAATTGCCATTCCTGGCTCTATGATCAAGAGTATATGCGACGTCTTGAGTGCAAAAGAAACTTGAGTCACGAATCTTCCATCCTGCCAGCTTATTACTCAGAGTTAAAGGAACAATAAAAGGCCAATTTCAGACAAACAGCTAAAGTCACTCATTGCTTCTAAACCAGCTCAAGGTGACAGACATCTATTGGAAACCTGCAACACATTATTAAAAGAAATAGGAGAAGACGCTAACAAATGGAAAAATATTCCATGTTTACGGATCAGAAGAATCAACATTGTTAAAATGGTCATTCTAAACAGAGCATTACACAGATGCACGTCCAATCCTGATCAAAATTCTGATGGCATTCTTCATTTGCGTGGAACCATAAGACCCCCAAAGCCAAAGAAAATCTGAGAAAATAAAAAAAGATGAGAGTCACAGTGTTTCGTGACTTTCAACTATACTACAGGGCTGAAGAGATAGGACAGCAGGACGAGTGCTTGCCTCACACGCGGCCAACCTGGGTTCAATCCCCAGGACCCCAAGCCCTGCAAGGAGTATCCCTGAGGGCAGGTCCAGGAATAAGCCCTGAGCACTGCTGAGCATACCCTGAAACTAATACATGCAGAAAGATGTCCTTAAAAATGTGAGAAAATATTTTACACCATACAATAATTAATCCTACAAAAGGTTGATCACTGTCACTGTATCACTGTCATCCTGTTGCTCGTCAATTTGCTTGAGCGGGCACCAGTAACATCTCCATTGTGAGACTTATTTTTACTGTTTTTGGCATATCAAATACATCATGGGTAATAATATGTAAATATATATATATAAAGCATTCCCAATAAGCAAAAAGGACCACTGGGAAAAAGGGGAGGAAAGCTCAGAGACACTCCCTCACAGAAGGCCAACAGGCACATGAAAAAATGTCTATTATCACCAATACTCACAGAAACGCAAATCAAAACAACAAGGAGCTATCACCCGAAACCAGTAAAAGCCGCCTGCATGGAGAAGACCGCGCAAGGGCTGGAGAGAGAGCAGTGAGGAAGGTGCTGGCCTGGCCTGCCGCAGACTCGGGTACGAAGCCTGTCCCACCACAGGCCCCAGACACCACCACAAGAATCCGTGAGCACAGAGTCAGGGGTAAAATGACATTCCTGGATCTTGTGAAACACTTTTCCCTAATCCTGTCACTGTCATCCCATTGCTCATCGATTTGTTCGAGTGGGCACCAGTAACGTCTCTCATTGTGAGACTTGTTGTTACTGTTTTTGGCATATCCAATACGCCACGGGTAGCTTGCCAGGCTCTGCCGTGCGGGCTAGACACTCTCGGTAGCTTGCCGGGCTCCCGAGAGGGGCGCAGGAATCGAACACGGGTCGGCCTCGTGAAAGTCGAACGCCCTACCGCTGTGCTATCACTCCAGCCCTTCCCTAATCCAATGATTATATTATTTCTATCTTAACTTGTATTGTTCGGAACTGCTTTAACTCCTACCTAGACTAAACCTAAGGTAAATTAAAATGTTACTTTTTGAAAAATAAATGAAAATTATTCATGGAGGGGTCAGAGTGATAGTACAGGTAGGGCATTTGCCTTGCATGGGGCTAACCCGGGTTCGACCCCCTGCATCCTTTAGGGTCCCCCCCCCAAGCATCACCAGGAGTAACTTCTGAGTGCAGAGCCAGGAGTAATCCTTGAGTACCACCAGCTGTGGTCCAAAAAGAAAAATAAAATTACTCATTGAGGTATGAGAACTCATTTCTTTTTTTTTTCTTTTTGGGTCACACCTGGCGATGCACAGGGGTTACTCCTGGCTCTGCACTCAGGAATCACTCCTGGAGGTGCTCAGGGGACCATATGTGATGCTGAGAATCGAACCCAGGTCGGCCTCGTGCAAGGCAAACGCCCTACCCGCTGTGCTATCGCTCCAGCCCCGAGAACTCATTTCTTAAACCTATTATGGCTATATATTTGTTCTTAGAAATTAATACTAACATATTTATTGGTGAGTGTTGTCATTTCTACAACTTAAAAACAAAGCTAGCATCTGACTGGGGACAGGGATATATGTGCATATATACAGAAAGGGACGAAGACGTAGATAAAGTATATAGAGGAAAATGTTAGACTTAAACAGGAAAAGAAATAAATCAATCAAAACAGCATCACACTGTATCACACTGTCATCCCGTTGCTCATCGATTTGCTCAAGCGGGCACCAGAAACGTCTCCATTGTGAGACTTGTTACTGTTTTTTGGCATATGGAATATACCGTAGGTAGCTTGCCAGGCTCTGCCATGTGGGCAAGATATTCTTGGTAGCTTGCCAGGCTCTCCGAGAAGGGCGGAGGAATCAAACCCGGGTCGGCACGTGCAAGGCAAACGCCCTACCACTGTATATATGAAAGTATTTTACAAGGCTTATGTGTAAGAGAATCAGCTCCACATTTATCCAGAAAGGCAGCCAGAAGGATTCTTCTAAATAAATACAGTTCACTGTGAATTATAATATTCTAGTTGCCATTAACTCATTTTCAAAGAATAAAATTACAACATAAACTGTGGAGGCTGGGAAGAAAACTTAGGAGCTAGTGAACGAGCTTTACATGCTACAGGCCAGGGTTCAATCCCACCCCCAGCTGGTCCCCTGAGCATGTCGGGGAGTACCTCAAGCTCATGGGCACCACTGGGTGAGCCCCAGACAGACAGAAAACTAACCCGTTAACGACCTCAGTTGTGATGATCACTCCACAGTGCATCCATTTACTAAATCATCATGCTGTGTACCTCTTAAAATCATCTAAGATATATAAAACCTGACACACAATCTCTTTATGAAACACACCCCAGTAAAGCTGGGGGAAGGACAGTACTGTCCAGGGCATTACTTAACTTTGCTTACTGAGCCGGAGCAATAGTACAATGAGGAGGGCGTTTGCCTTGCATGTGGCCAATTCGAGTTCAATCCCCGGCATCCCATATGATCCCCCAAGCACCATCAGGAGTAATTCCTCAGTGCAGAGCCAGGAGCAACCCCTGAGCATCGCTGGGTGGGTATGACCCAAAAAGAAAAAAAAAACTGCTTATTAAGAATTCAATCAAGGGGCTGGAGCGATAGCACAGCAGGGAGGGCATTTGCCTTGCACACGGCCCACCCGGGTTCGATCCCCAGCATCCCATATGGTCCCCTGAGCACCGCCAGGAGTAATTCCTGAGTGCAGAGCCAGGAGTAACCCCTGTGCATCGCCAGGTGTGACCCAAAAAGAAAAAAAAAAAAGGAATTCAATCAAGATAATTGCTCTGAATCAACTTTGCCTCATGTTCTCAAACTGCTCTCTTAACCCCCAACGTGAGCTTTATTAAAGAAGTATTCCTTTCTTCCCCCAAAAATGTAAAGAAAACCTAAGGTCCACAAAACAGGGAAGTTTTAAACTGAGGAAGACGGGGATGAACCATTCTTTTGACCTATCAGCTTCCTGTCTCCCGAAAGAGGAACATCCTAATTTTGAACAGGCGGCCCATCACGATACCTCCAAACCACTCAGGGGGCCAGAGGCCAGGCCTGTTCTAGAAGGCAGCTGATGGACACTGATGGTGACCCAAGAGGGACACTCAGCCTGTGACCTGTGAATGAGCTGCTCGAATCACCCTCACAGAGGAAGCGCCGGGCGTTCAAGAACAGACACGGCCCACTCCAGGTAGTTCAGTGATTGCTGCTCTTGTTATCTTCTAGAAAACTGGTTTCTAAAGAGTATGTGTGGCTAATTACTGCTGGGGCAATGCCAAAACAAACAGAGCTAGTGAGGGTATTTTCTTTTGAAACTATACATTTACTTTACGGCAACATAAACACGTTTGCTAGTCACTCCACTAAACTTTCTTCCTTGAAATCTCTCCACTTCCTTGAAAACCCTTAAAGCCAGGCTTGTCTACGGTCCAGTGGAATGTGCTGTGGCTAATATAATCATAAATTCTCCCCAGTCGCGCTTAGAAGCCAATGCCCAGTAGAAAACCAACCGAAGGCAGAAACTGATGAGTCACACAGTTAAATTATTATATGTTCACCTCCAGTATGTTTTTACAACTAGTTCGCATTCAGTGAATCGTATTTTCACATACAAGCTGAAGTTCGGATTGAGCAACTCGTTGGCTACCCCAGAAAAAAATAGTAGAATGTTGATGGACATCTGGCTGAGCTTTCAATCCAACTCCTCACAGAATTAGAGCACAAAATTTAAAAAAAAAAATCAAAGTTTCAGCAGAGCCTTTGGGACAAAACTTCAAGAATACCAAATGCTCCAAGAATGATTATGATAATTTAAATACTCTTCGATTCTCAGAAGACTACAACCCTTTTCCCCTCTACAGCACAAAAACCTAACCAGGCGCCATAAATGAAAAAGAAGTAGAGTATCAAAAAAGAGCCAGGGGGGCTGGGGGAGGTTGTAAAGACTGGACCAACCGAAATTTTACTGATTTCCAGCTAAAGAGGAAAATGAGGGCCCAGAGAGACGGTATAGGGTAGCTTGTGTGCAGCCAACTGGTTGCATTCCCACCCCTAGCATCACACATGTTCCCCAAGTGTTGCCAGAGGTCACTCTCGAGCACAAAGCCAGGAACAGCCACTGAGCACTGCCAGGGTACAGGCCAAACACCAAAATTAAGTGGGTATGGGGGGGTGGGGAAGAGAAAAAAATAAAGAGATGGACAGACGTTGGAAGGAGAGTCTGAGGGGTGACAGTTTAGCAGAGCGCTTGCCTTCCACCCTGAGATCGTCTCCAGCAGGGAAAAATAAATAAATAAACAGGCTAAAAATGTTTAAAATATTGTTTTCTAACTTCTTCTGCAAAGCCCTGCCCCTCTCCCTCCAAGATTCCCTGGCAATGCCAGTGAGGGCATCCTGCCACAGAAAGGCTTTGCTACTGCTTAAAGACATACACTGCCTAGTTGCAGGTAAAAACAAAGTTTTTATTCAATGAGGAAACTGTATGGAAAAGGGGAAAGCTGGGGCTGGGGCTAGAGCGATAGCACAGCGGGGAGGGCGTTTGCCTTGCATGCGGCCAACCCGAGTTCGATTCCCAGCATCCCATATGGTCCCCTGAGTGCAGAGCCAGGAGTAACCCCTGTGCATGGCTGGGTGTGATCCAAAAAGAAAAAAAAATAGGAGTGGGGGAAAGCTGACATAAGACAGTATCACTCAGGGTGCTGGGGAGATGTCACAGCAGGCTGGACACTTGCCTCAAACAGGGCTGTTCCATCCCTGGCATCTCAGAGTCTAGCCAGGACTGATCCCTGAACCCCAAGCCCAGAGCCAGGAGAAATGATACATCAGCGGTTAAACAGTTGCCTGGCACTCAGCCAACCCAGGTTCCATCCCTGGCACCACCAGGGGTGAGCCCTGAGCCAGCCCTGAGCACAGCTGGGTGTGCCCCACCCCCCAAATAAATATTAAATATATACATATATAAATTCCTCTCCTAAAACACAAAGCCAATCTCTGGGTGGAACTGCGTTAGGGGGTGCTGACATGAATGCAGCCTTTAGACTAAGCCAAACAGCCGACAGTTTGCTTTGCCTGGCAAAGGGCTTTGAAAAACTATTTGAATGTTTTTAGGTGGGCGTTCGGCTCCAGTTTGAGGGCAGGACCTCACACGTTTTTTTTTTCTGGCCTGGCATCTGAGCTGGCATTCTGGCCTGGCACCCCGCCCTGCGGGGCGCTCTCCAAACTCTGTGCTTTGTCCTCCCCCGTCCTCTTTCACATTCTCCTTCCCACAAACCCGATATGCTGCCTCTCTGAGAAACATCTTTCTAAGGAACCTGGACAATCCGGGCCAAAGCTCTGGGCCCCTGCAAACTACCTGAGGGAGGAAAAACATGTTACCAACCCACAGAACATTTGCTCTTAGCCAATGTTGCTTAACCAAACGAAGAGTTCAGTGGCACAAAAATTACAGAAATCAGGGTGAATCTCTGTCTCATTTCGGAGATTCAGGATACGCAAATCCAACAGTGAATAAGTTCTACATTTGTGTGACCCTGTGGCTCGAATGTGTCTCAAAAACTTAGCCTGGGGGCTGGAGTGATAGTACAGCGGGTAGGGCGTTTGCCTTGCAAGCGGCTGACCCGGGTTCGATTCCCAGCAGCCCATATGGTCCCCTGAGCACCACCATTAGTGATTCCTGAGTGCATGAGCCAGGAGTAACCCCTGTGCATCACTGGGTGTGACCCCAAAAGAAAAAAAAAACAAAAACAGCCTGGCTTCTAACATGAAGAAGAAATGGTGCTCTCTGAAGCCCTAGTTACGCTGAGAAACAGGAGGCCAAGGAAGGGAACGAGAGGCCGAAAGACAGTTCCCCAGGGCCTCAGAAAGAGACTGCCTGGAGGCAGAGGGGCCATGGCAAAGCACCAGTCTCTGTGTCAGTGCTCGGCCTTCCAGTGCAGGCCAGAAGAAAACGCCGCTGGTCAGTCACTCTCCAGTTTCCACAGCACGTAGGGCCAAGCCGGGTGGGAAACCTACTGAGAGAACCAGGACCCCGGCATGCATCCCGACCAGGCTAGGGCTGGGTTCGAGAAAAGCAGATGAAAACTTAGTGAAAATGAATAGAAACCCTCGATTTGCCAAGTCCCCGGGGCGGGGGAGAGGGGAAACTGTCCGAGTCGCGCGTGGGGAAGAGCGGACTCCAAGGCTCCAGCATATACCACAAGTACTTGGGGGTTCTCATCAGCACTAAACTCCGTGTCAGTCGATAAATCACGGGCCAGGCAAGGAAACGCTTATAACTCTCGGCTGTTAGAGAGCAATTCGGTGTTTGGAAGTAGCGGCATTTTCCTCTCTCCCTGGACCTTCTCCCTGCCCGGAGTTCAATGCTTGGAGCAAGTCGACATTCTAGAACACCGGAACGAGCCAGGGACATAAATTGGCAAGAGGAAAGCAGCAGGGCGAGAGAGCAGGGGGTCAGGTGCCTGCCTTGCATGCAGCTGACCTGGGTTTCAGCCTCAGCCCCCCACTTGGTACCCACCAGGACTAAGCCAGGAAGAAGTCCTAAACTCAGCTCTGTGTGGCCCCAAACCAAACCAAGCCCACCAGTAGGAAGCATACGAGGTAATTCACGCATTTAAGAATTGTCAGAGCAGGGGCTGGAGTGATAGCACAGCAGGTAGGGCATTTCCCTTGCACGCAGCCGACCTGGGTTCGATTCCCAGCATCCCATATGGTCCCCCGAGCACCACTAGGGGTAATTCCTGAATGCATGAGCCAGGAGTAACCTCTGAGCCATGGTGTGACCCAAAAAGAAAAAAAAATTGTCAGAGCACTAGAGACCAAACATGATGGCCAGTTGGTACCTGTATTGCAAACCATAACACCCGAAAGGAGAGAGAGTAAGAGGGAATGTGCCTACCACAGAGGAGGGCGGGGGTGGGGGAGGGATACTGGGAACACTGGTGGTGGAGAATGGGCACTAGTGGCAGGATGGGCACGCGATCATTGAATGACTGAAGTGTAATCACAAAAGTGTGTAAGCCTGTAATTGTATCTCATGGTGATTCATTAAAAAATTAAAAAAAAAAAAAGAAATGTCCGAGCAGAGGTATTCGATCTCTTTTAGGATAGCGGGTGGGGCTGGCTTCCGAAGCACATGGCAATTTGATTCCACACACAGGTGATTTCAGTCTGGCAGAGGTGCTATTTTTCTCTGAAGGAAGCAAAGGCTCAGGTGTGGTGAACGTCTGGGTGACCTTCTCGGACCTTCCCAACACTGAGATTCTCGGGTATGATCGAGAGTCACGGTATCAAGTGGGGAAACCAGCACCGGCGTCACGCAACGCGACACCCCTGTGTGGAAACACGGCCATCGCGTGCCCGGGGCCTGAAGTGACCTGGGAGAGCTGTTCATGCCGTGGGCGAGACTTTGCAAATCTGTTGCTCACTGCAGTCATCGCTTCAGACATTAATTCTATCGACATATCATGAAATTAATGATATGAGGAATAACGCTCCTAAACACTCAAACTTAACAATTCCTGAAATCACTTCATCTTGCTGCGATATTTCCACTTCACAATCAGGCCGGTAGTCACTCCTACCCCCACTGGCCGAGGCTGGCCAGAGGCCAGAGCCAGGCTGGACGTTTCTGGCACAGACCGTCCCCCACGGCCCTTCTCCAGACCCAGCAACCTCTCAGGAGCTGGTCCTCTACATCTTTGGTGAGAGGAAGCCACCAGGTACTTAGTCGATGCTAAGACGAATATTATTTACGAACTCCAGAGGGAGGATGTCACCTGCTCTGTTCCCACCAGCCAGAGTGGGAAACGTAGCCTACGGAGTGGGTGCGTTGATTCGTATGAAGAACCTGGTTTCCAGTCCTTCTAGAGTGTTCACCAACATCGCCTTCAACCCTCTGGAGGCCTTGTGCCTGTAACTTTGACATCTGATATTTACAATGACTGCCATTATTCATAAGAGTGGACATGAAGAGACAGGGGTTACGGGGGCTCAAAGGTCTTGCCTGGGCAGGGTCTCCCAAGGGCAAGGCCAGAGATGCCTTAAAAGCATCCATGGACTTAACCAGCGACACCTGAATCCGGGACGGTGTTGTCTTCTAAAGCTGATTCTCGGCATGGCAAACATTTTTTTTTCTTCTGGGGTCACCCCCTGCGATGCACAGGGGTTACTCCTGGCTCTGCACTCAGGAATTACTCCTGGCGGTGCTCAAGGGACCCTATGGGATGCTGGGAATCAAACCTGGGTTGGTCACATGCAAGGCAAATGCCCTACCCGCTGTGCTACCACTCCGGGCCCTGGCATGGCAAACTTTTGACGTTACAATCTAAAAAGCCATTTAAATAAATTATGCCAGTAATCACCACTGTCCGTGCTGCCCAAACACAAGGAATAATTCTCTGGATTATTTTTAGCAACAATAAGAAAATCCAGCGTTATCAACCCTTAATATAGGTACATGGGAGGACCGAGACAGAAAAAGCCATTTCTGCAGGTAGGAACAAAAGCTTTTGTCTGTGTTCCCCTAAGGAATTTCTAGCCCAGGAGCGGCTTCAGTAAAGGGCGCTCAGTCTGCTCCGGTGCGAACCTGCTCATCACTCCTGACACACACTGCCGACTTCCCTGACTCTTGGAATCTAGTTTAGAACTCCGTAAGGTTTGAGTAACTTAAAGAAAAGAAAAATGGCTCCTACCTAAAGGCAGACACATTACATTCTTTTTTTTTTTTTTTTTTTTTTTGCTGTTTGGGTCATACCCGGCGATGCACAGGGGTTACTCCTGTCTCTGCACTCAGGAATTACTCCTGGCGGTGCTCAGGGGACCATATGGGATGCTGGGAATCGAACCTGGGTCGGCCGCGTGCAAGGCAAACGCCCTACCCACTGTGCTATCACTCCAGCCCCCACATTACATTCTTTCTAAGTGAAGCTTAGTTCTCTCCTTTCCCACCTTGAAGATGCTCAAGTCTGTCTTCTTTGCTAATGCCAATTTTTATATTCTGAAACTGTGGTGGGTTGGCTTCTAAGTTTTCCTGCCTACTTCTTTAATGGTTTAAGTGCTTTTTTTTTCTGGTGTTTGGACCATACCCAGTGATTCTCCAGGGTTACTCCTGGCTCTGCACATAGGAAGTGCTCCAGGCAGGCTAAGGGGATGACGGGAACCAACCTGGCATGCAGAACAGTGCTCTGCCTGCTATACTCTGAAGTGAAACCTTTGCCCCATGCTCATTTGACGTTATCTACATGAAAGTCAGCCTTTTATCTCTTTAGAAAAATGACCATGTAACACGAGTTTTCAAGAACACCGTTATTCTTCAAAATTTGGGTAAAGTGTGATATTATTTATCATCCATGCCGTCCTAGAAAAGTTGCTAGGTAAGAGCCATAAATACACATTTCTGGGTGATGCGTATTGCTGTCTAGGCATAAGGGGCCACAAGGATGAAGCCACGAGGAAGCAAACCAGGGGCCAGAATGAACCGGAAGAATATAACCCACCGATGGCGGTGACTTGGCTCTGACCTGTGTGGCGGGAGGGGGATGGGAGCGTCCCGGCGGGGAGGGAGCCCTGACTCAGACAGGGGCCCCTCCCTCTCACCTCTCAAGGGCGCGTGGCCGCAGCCAGAGCCAGCCGGTCCTCTCCCCACAGCAGGCCCCGCTCAGACAGTCTGTGCAGCCAGGGCCAGGCACGGCATCCCGTGTCCCCCCAGCGCCATGTTTGCAGTTTCCCTCTCGGTTTTCAGGGGTCCCCTGAGCGTAGGACTCTCACTGCACACCACAGCTGCAAACACCCTGCGGGGTTCAAATGCAAATCTTCAAATGCTCCTGGCGTGTGACAGCAAACACAAGCGGAGACTTGTGAAAACTTGGAACTGATGAGAAAAAAAAAAAAGACTGACACCTGTAGATGACAGGAATGGCCGGGAAGAGAATTCCTCTCCCTGGTGTCTTCCCACGCTGAGAGCCAGGGTCCGCTCAGGCAAACGAAGGCTTAAAAATTAAATATGAAAATCAAACACCGGGGGCTGGAGCAATAGCACAGCGGGTAGGGCGTTTGCCTTGCATGCGGCCGACCCGGGTTCAATTCCCAGCATCCCATAGGGTCCCCTGAGCACCGTCAGGGGTAACTCCTGAGTGCAGAGCCAGGAGGTAACCCCTGGCATTGCCGGGTGTGACCCAAAAAGCAAAAAAAAAAAAAAAATCAAACACCAAGCTAGAGAGATTGCAGAGTATGTGGGACACTGGCCTTCCCTGCAGCCGACCCAGTTGCAGCCCGAGCTCTCCATACGGCCCCCCGAGCCCTGTTAGGAGGGACCCCTGAGCACAGAACCGGGAGTAAACCCTGAGCACCACCAGGTGTACTCCCCCAACAAAAGCAGACAATAATTCAAACACTGTCTAATGTATCACGGATTCACACAGAACAGAGAATATACACCAACCACTCAAATCAAGGTGACTTTTTGTTTTTTCGGGCCACAACCAGCGATGCTCAGGATTTATTCCTGGCTCTGCACTCAGGAATCACTCCTGGTGGGACTCAGGGAACCCTATGGGGTGCCGGGGATCGAACCCGGGTCGGTCATGTGCAAGGCAGCAGCCTGCCTGATGCACTAATCTCTACAGCCCAGTTAACCTTTTTTTTTTGTAATAGACCAAAAATGTACTAAATTATTTAGACAGGGGAGAGGAAGCACTCCTGGTGGTGCTCAGGGGTAACTCACGGCTCTGCACTCAAGAGTGACTCTTAGCAGTGCTTTGGAGACCAGACGGGGCACCAGGGATCAAACCCTGGCTGGCTGCATACAAGGCAAGCGCCCTACATTCTGTACTAGATCTTCGGCCCCCAAAAAGTAACAATTTTGCCACCAAAACATAGCACTTCTCACGAGGAATTTAACTGAGGAGCTAGAGCCATATTCAAGAAAGGACCCTCTGAAGTAACTGAAATTTAGAGCATTATAAACCTTTGCACAGAAGGGAGATCCAGACAGGAGCATGGAAGCCTTCATTTCTTCACAGATGCTCTTTCTTGGTGTTATCTTCGACTGAAAGCTTCCAGATGCACGACACGTTCAGAGGTGGTGAGCACACCGCCCGGCGCGCTGCTGAAGCTCCTGGAAAGTGGGCGATGTTTCTGGAGTGTTTGGGAAGCAAATGGGGGCAGGGGGTGTGCAGCTTATGCCATCCAACCCCTTCTCTGCAGTTCCTAACAGCTCTCGTTGACATATCCAGACGTTCCTGACTGGATCAGTCTTCCTCTTCTCGCCACTTCGATGGTCAGTCATCTTTGTTTAGAGGGCGAAATAGTTAGTATGATGTTTCTGAGTTCTTTTCTCTCCCAGACATCGTGGAGGTCCATAGTTGGAGACTGGCCATTCCGAAGAAAATTAATTGCTCACTAAAGCCCAACAATGCGCACGGTTGTGGTGTCACAGTATCCGCTGTCCAAGCAGACAGCGGAGGACGGTGCAGGCCCGGCCAAACTACTGTCTGCAGCTAGCGTCTCCCTGCGTGAGGAGCATTGCCCCTGACAGTGGACGCTCATCCGCGGGGGCAGGAGCGGATTGTCTTTCAGATTTCCCTCTGCGGGCCTTGTCACATTACGGTGGCAGACAGATCCCCACGGCTCCCACGCTAGGTACTATGCGTGTCCCTCACTACTGGGGAAAACTCCTGAAGCCTGCTCCTACTGCTGTGTAAGGAAAGTAGACTTCGTATGTTCTTACGGTGTTGTCAGTCTCAGTTTCAACACATAAACACCATGAGTGTAACATACAAGAAAGCCAAATCGAGTAATGCAATTTGGGGGGTTATCTTTCACATACTGCTTTTTTTTTTTTTTGCTTTTTGGGTCACGCCTGGCGATGCACAGGGGTTACTCCTGGCTCTGCACTCAGGAATTACCCCTGGCGGTGCTCAGGGGACCATATGGGATGCTGGGATTTGAACCCGGGTCGGCCGCATGCAAGGCAAACACCCTACCCACTGTGCTATCTCTCCAGCCCCTCACATACTGCTTTTCAAATAAGTATTAGCCACTAGTCTAAAACAAGCGACTACGGGGGGCTGGAGAGATCACACAGTGGGTAATATGCGTGCCTTATATATGCCCGGCCAGGATCTGACTCATATAAGTGCCAGCCTGGCACTTATATGGGCCCCCAAACCCATGAAGACTGATCCCTGAGGGGCTAGAGTGATAGCACAGCAGATAGCCCTTGCATGCGGCTGACCCGGGTTCGATTTCCAGCAATCCATATGGTCCCCCAAGCACCACCAGGAGTAATTCCTGAGTGCAAAGTCAGGAGTAACCCCTGAGACCCAAAAGAAAATTAAAAGACTGGTCCCTGAGAACAGAGCCAGGAGGTAGCTCTAAGCATGACTATGTATATGCCCCAAACTAAAATATCACTGTCTCACTGTCATCCCTTTGTGCATCAATTTGCTCAAGTGGGCACCAGTAACATCTCCATTGTGAGACTTGTTGTTACTGTTTTTGGCATATTGAATACACCACGGTAGCTTGCCAAGCTCTGTCGTGTGGGTGTGATACTCTTGGTAGCTTGCCGGGCTCTCCAAGAGGGGCAGAGGAATCAAACCCAGGTCGACCGCATGCAAGGCAAACACCCTACCCACTGTGCCATTGCTCCAGCCCACCCAAAACTAAAAGATATAAAAAAGAAAAACTATTAAGCAAATGTTTAAAGCATCGAATTGCTATTACTTGACAAAGCTCCATATTGATGTCTAGAATTAGCACCTAAATTAAAATAGCAGAGAAAAACTTGAAACAGAAAACTGTCACCCAAAGAACAGGGATCACTCTGGAACTTAAGCTTAAAAAATATGATCGTAAATAAAAAGGACTCGGTCAGAGGCTGGCTTCCTGATGACAGTCCCAAGTTCAGTTGCAGAGAGAAGGTCCCCTGCTCTCTCTGGCCTCTGCCAACCGCTGGGCCGGCTTTGCTGTACCCCCAGATTCTGTTTTACTCAGCAACCTGCTCCCGTTATTCCGAGGAGTCTCTTTCCGGAACGGTGGGGCTGTTCTCTGAGTTGATGCAGGTGCTGGGGTCTCACTCAGGTACAGACTCGAGGTAACTCCAGCCACTGCTGCATTATCGCTGGTGCCCGATAGCACAGTGGGTAGGGCGTTTGCCTTGCACGTGGCCGACCCGGGTTTGATTCCTCCATCCCTCTCGGAGAGCCCGGCAAGCTACCGAGAGTATCCCGCCCACATGTCAGAGCCTGGCAAGCTCCCCGTGGCATATTCAATATGCCAAAAAACAGTCACAACAAGTCTCACCATGGAGACATTACTGGTGCCCACTTGAGCAAATCGATGAACGGGATGACAGTGCTCCAGCGCCACCTGAGCGACCAGCTTCCCACCGTCCTCAGTGGCTCCCATTCATTCAGGCACCAGGTCTGATCATCAGGTCTTCCTTTCTCTATTTCTTGTTTCCTTCTTCCTCTCTTTCTTTCTCCCTTTCTTTCTCTCTGTCTTCCTTTCCTTGGAAGCCTCAATCTCCTTAAAGAACATGGGGGAGCGGGGGGAGCCCAGACTATTCCATCTCCAAGATTTGCATCAGTTTTAACATGCTCTGGCTCATGAAATCCTTGGAGGAAACGTGGAAAATCGCCAGATGAGGATATCAGTGTGTGTCGAGGTACACCACAATAAAAGTCCTCAGGCAAGTCCCGCTGACATCTCCCGTGTTGTCGTGATGAACTCTTACAGAGAACCTTCTGCGGGGAAGTTTGCAGTAAGCCCTGGAGAGGCACGGACACAAACCAGAGCCCCCGCCCCAGCGCTCATAAATGAGATTGGAGGAATTGGGCTCCGAACCCGCTCCCGCAGGAAGTGGCTGTAATTGGGCTGCAAGACCGCTGAGCCGTCAGCGCCAGGATCTGTCCACGAGGGTCACTTAAACTCACTTGACCCCCAACTAGGATGGTCAGATGGTAATCACCTCGGAGAGGCAGCTATCTAAAAGCAAACGCACTGGCAAGGAAAGAACCAGCCAACCTAAAAACCTTGTCCTAGATTCAGAGAAAACGTAAATGGCTCCAGGAGGGAAAGGGAGGTGGAGGGAAGGAGGAGGAAAGATATGTGGGTGTTGAGGTGGTACCAGAATTTGGGCGGTGGAACAATAATCGCGCACACACAGATGTGTGACGCCCTACAGCTGAAACTCTGAAGCTCTCTGTGATGATGTGGAATCAATTTTTTTTAAAGTAAGAGCATTCCCTACTCATTTATCTAGGCATCTTTTTAAAGACCTTTATTGACTTACGCAGAGGTGATTTCAGGAGCTTGTTTCCATTTGGGCCTCGTCTGCTCTTGAGCCCTAATTTTTTCAGTGATTAATGATTTTCAGGATTCCAACGTGGACTTGGCCCTCGAATGTGCCTGTATTTCTAGCGGGAGTTTAAAGTTAAATGGTTGGGGTTTCTGTTTGTTGCTTTGTTTGAGTTTGGGACCATACCTGGCAGTGCTCAGGGATCACTTCTGACAGGGCTCAAGGACATACGTGGGGCTGGGAAAACAGTGTGGGAAAGGAGCATGCAAGGCAAAGAAGTGCCTTAGCCACTGTTCTCTCCTCTCTCCTCTCTTCTCTTCTCCTCTCTTCTCTTCTCTTCTCTTCTCTTCTCTTCTCTTCTCTTCTCTTCTCTTCTCTTCTCTTCTCTTCTTCTCTTCTCTCTTCTCTCTCTTCTCTCTCTCTCTCTCTCCCTCTCTCTCTCTCTCTCTGATGAGGGGCTGGGGAGGGGGTTGAGTGTGGACACACTTCATCATATGAATCCTATAAAAGCGACCCGCCAGACGCCAGAGTCCCTGCGGCTTGAAATGGAGTTTCATACTTTCCGGAAGGGAAACACACCTTACCCTGAGGAGCCCCCGAAACAGACCCAAGATACAGGAACATTCACTAAAGGTTGTGGTAGAATTTCCTGAGACAAAATTTAAGCATCCCAAAGACCACGGCAGAGCCTGGCAAGCTACCCGTGGCGTACTCAATACGCCAAAAACAGTAATAATGACAGTCCTCATTCCCCTAATTCTAAAAGAGCCCCAATATGCCATCAGGGTACACTAGCATGCGACAGGGACAAATGGAGACGTTACTGACACTCACTTGAGCAAATCAATGAACAACGGGGTGACATGATGCAGTGATACAGTGTTTTAAAAGACCAAAAGGAAGTGTGCCTCCTGCAAGAGCCTGGACCAGACTTGAAGGAAACGGTCCTAGGAGGATTTCCTCTCCCCTTTGCTACTCCAAGAGCAAGCGAGGGTCTGGAGAGGGCTGGACCAGAGACCTCTGGACTCCCTGCCAGTGCTCAGAGTGCACTGGAATAACAGGAGCATGGTGAGACTTCCAGGTGGCACCGAGGCTTCTTCCTGCCTGCTTTTGCTCTCAGATGTGAACTCTTTGGGAAAGAAAGGGAAAAGACGATGCTTCCCTGCCCCAATGAAGGGAGTTCTTCCAGCTAGACGGATTCTGACTCTCGACAGCACCAAACAACCTGCTCCCATTTATGCCATTTACTCAGCCACTTAGTGCAAATGCGAAAATTGTCTCTAAGTATGTGCTGACCGCATTCCGGCCAGAACAAAAGCCCCGTGTACCTAACCCACCACGCCTGCAGCTCCAACACCCGAATGATTAATATCCAAATGAATGGGCATGGCTAACATTCCCCACGAGTCGCACGGAAGGGTCCGGTTTCAGGGACATAATGAACGCGTTCCAACTCCCGGGGTATGCGGTAACTCGCTGGAAAGGAGCGTCCACGCGAAAACGGTGTCCAACGTGGAATAGCGATTCTTGGTTCAGAGAAATCATAAAACATGAGCACCAGGGGCTAGAGCAATAGCATAGCAGGTTAGAGCAATTGCCTTGCACACGGCCGACCCGGGTTCAACTCCCAGCATCCCACATGGTCCCCCCTGAGCACTGCACTAATTCTTGAGTGCATGGACCAGGAGTAAGCCCTGTGCATCGCTGGGTGTGTCCCAAAAAGCAAAAAAAAAAAAAAGAGCACCAAAGCCCCTCCAGCCCTAGTTGGAGTCATAGCACAGCGGTTGGGCGTTCGAGAGACGTTACTGGTGCCCGCTCGAACAAATCGATGAGCCACGGGATGACAGTGACAGTGACCAAAGCCCCGACTGGTAAGTGCAGTTCTAGGGGAGTCATTTGCTGTAGCTGCTGTCATGCTAGCCTCGAGTTCCCATCCGTGAGTGTGCTAGACATTCTGACACGCGCGTGAGATTTCCTGGCGTCTCCGCCCCACAGCTGGGAGGGCGTCTAAGTCTCAGGGACAGGCAGGAGAAGTGACTTGCTTCCCCCAGGACCTCCAGCGTCGCCAACAGCAGGGGCACAAAATCTGCGGGAAGCGGAGCGACTGCCTGCCCGGTGTTCAGCTCAGTTCCGCCCCCTCGTGGTCACCGAGGGGAGGTGCCTGCGCCGGTGGCATTTCTTCAAGGGACCCTTCTCACCGCCCTGACTCTGGGAATAGATGTCACCGCTGAAAAGGAATCCCTCTTACTTCTGGCTTCCACTCCCTTCTCCTTCCCACGGCTGCTACAACCGGTCCTTTGCAAGCACCCATTCTTAGTATTATTTTGCTGCAAGATGGCTGAACAGATTCCAAACGGAGCTCCCCACGGCTTAAGAGTTCACCGTGTGGGTTTGCTCACTCTGAACAAAAACGGGGCGAGGCAAACATCATGATGCCTTAAACCCCTGCCCCAGCGTCCCCGCGTGGGGGGTCCTTGCTGCAGCTCTCGGCTACCTTCAGCCCACTGGGCCGTGTGTATAAAGCAATAGGGTGGAACAAAAACACTTTTTCATTACAGGTTTTGGGATGGTTTCCACTCAAGAGGGGACGGATGTTATTTTGATGAGTGTCTATTGAGTTTCCCTGCAGCAGGAAATGCCCCCCGGACTGTGAGACAGTCTTAATTTGGGCTTGTTTCCCCGCCCGCTCCGTGTACCTTGTAATCTCGCCATCCTGATGAGAGGGAGCCCTCCTCCTCCACTCCGAGGCCTAATTGGGACAGTCCATGTTTCCCTGTCAAATGCTAGGTGGTTGATTTTGCAGTCATAAACCAATCAGGCGCACCTCCTGTTAATTAAAGCCCCTGAGAGCTATTTATACCTGCACCATCTTCAAATAAGCTAGAAAGGGGAGGGGGAAAAAAATGCCATGCAGAACCGATACCTTCTCTTAAATCGTTCCCAACTCACAAAAAGAAAATCAGAATCCTTAAAATAAGCAAAAGAAAATAATATTTGAAGGATGAACTTCTTGATAACTCCAGGACGAGAGGTCGAGGAGAGAAGCAAAGGGATAATACTGCTTCCATATATGATGTGTGGCACAGGACCTCTGAGAGGGGGCAGTTTGCCAGCTGTCACCTCCTGGACAGGCACAAAGAGCCCCATGGAACAGAAAGCACGACCACAGGTGCTTCCAAGCGCCTGATGTCACATCGTCACAGTGTAGTGTCTGGCCTTAACCCGGCGCGGTACGCTGCTACTCTCATTAACTACTGGCGCATTTTAACGTCCTGCCTTTCGCAGGCTCTTTCTGGTGATCCCCGAGCTGCAGCGCTAGAGCCGCCCATTATGCTACCCTTCCTCCGTGCACTCTTGCCAAACACGCACAGCTGGTCAGATGACCTACATGACCAAACACAATGGTCACTGTCACTGTCACTGTCATCCCGTTGCTCATCGATTTGCTCGAGCAGGCACCAGTAACGTCTCCATTGTGAGACTTGTTACTGTTTTTGGCATATCGAATATGCCACGGGTAGCTTGCCAGGCTCTGCCATGTGGGCAGGATACTCTCGGTAGCTTGCCGGGCTCTCCGAGAGGGGTGGAAGAATCAAACCTGGTCGGCCATGTGCAAGGCAAATGCCCTACCCGCTGTGCTATCGCTCCAGCCCAACACAACAGTAGGAAATACAAGTTGGCAGGGCCAAAGTGAGTTCCAGCTAGCGAGGTAACGTAGAGCTCTCCTGATAGCACGGACCAGAAAAGCAACCGAGGAGCCATGGCAAATGCTGATCTCCACCTAAAATCAAAGACCTGCCACCAAGCCCATCACCAGAGGCTGTGGCTCACGCACGGGTCTGAATCAGAGATGCCTCCAACCCCACCTTGAAGCATCATAGTTTTCCTTCTATCCGGTCATCTGCACAGACCTGGAGGGGTGACAGGGACCTCCTAGGCCATAGGCCACGTTTTTTCCGGTTGCTGCAGGGATCACACGTGGGGTGGCACCTTGGGGTGTTATTTCTGCCGGGACTAAGCCCAGGCTCTCACGGCTACATACAAAGCACGTGTTCTACCGGTGAGGCCACAGGTTGGGATATGTCAACCGACACTCTCCAAGCGGAAGAGGGGCTAACGAGGGGCTGTGAAGGATGGCCAGAGTGGACCAGGGCGCAGCCAGAGGTCAAGCATGTGCTGCCCATGGCCTGCGGACGGGTTCCATGGCGGTCAAGTCAGGGAGCCGGGCACTTGTCTCACTGTTTCGCTGAGGGCAAGGAAGGAAAAGAAATCCCATCTGCCACAGCCCTCGTCCAGCCAAAGGCCACCGGGGCCGTCAGCTGGGGCACTTACGTGGGCCTAGCAGGTACCAGTGTCCCTTTATCAGACCGTACATCCTTGGAAAGCTGAAAGCCCCTGAGACCTGCCTCCATCCACTGAGGCGGCGTTTCCTGGGAGCTCAGATGTTTCTATTTTTTCCAAGATGAGAGGGAAAATCTCTGGGGCTAGAGAGACACGTCAGGGTAAAAACCCTGGTTTTGACCACGGCCAATGCTGGTTGGCTCCCTGGCACGGCATGGCCCCCCCGAGCACTGCCTGAGTGAGCCCTGAGCAGTCTAGAGTAGCCCCCAAGTGCCACCAGGTGTGGCCCAAACCTGGCCCCACCCACTCCCCAGTGCAAAGAAAGAGAGAGAAAATTCCTTATATTAGTTTCTCCGACATGAAGACGTTTGGGTCAGGCTCTCCGAAGGGTGCTCTCCTCCCTCCGACTGCACCGCCATGCTGATAAATTCATGCCATTGTAAGGAGCTGGCACCCTCCCTGGAACAGACATGCAGCCCTTGAAGCCGTGTCAGGGCCTACACACAGCAGGCTTGTGGCCCTGGAGAATGGTTCGGGGGCCAAACTACTCTCCTCCACCACTCCGGGGTAGGGCTTTGGAAGGAGCGTCTGTCAGGGTCCTTCTGGGCAAGGCCTGGCCCAGAGTTCCGTAGCTCATGGCCTGCCCAGCCTCTCGTGGTTCTCGGCCGCCCAGCTGACTTCCTGCTCATCAACCCAGAGGTTCTCGAGGCTAATTCTCGGCCTCAGGAGGAGGGATGGAAACTGGCGGGGCCTGACGCTTGCTGGTCCTCCTGCTCCCGTGCTCCCCATCAGCTGGAAGCTAGGCGCCCTCCCACATGTAGGCCTGTTTTCATTTTTGCCGGCAGCCCATTTACTCTCCCGGGGGCCATTCCATAGACACCCGCCCTCGAGGCCAGCAACGTCTCCCAACTCAGGGCTTACTCCTAGCTCTGTGCTCAGGGATCTCTCTTGGCAGCTCAGGGGACCATATGGGATGCCAGAGACTGAGCCTGGGTTGGCTGCATGCAAGGCAAATGCCCTCCCTTCTGTACGATCAGTATTTTTTTTTTAATCTTTAAATCACACACTAAAAATGGGAAAATATTTCAAATATGCAACAACAGAGCTGCTAGCAAAGACTTGGGGGTGTGAGGGGGAGCACTGTCGGCCGGAGGAGGCCCGCACGGGCAGCAGAAGGCCTCCGGGTCACTTCCGGCCTAAGCAGAGCCCCCAGCACACAGGTCTTGCAGCTGACAGATGTGCATCAGGGGGTAAAGCGTGACCCCTGGAGAGCAGCAGGTGGAAGGAAGACAGCCCTCACACCACGAACTCCCTGTCAGGCCTGCAAGAGAAGGGGCCCCTGATACACCACCACCCCCACCACCACCCCGCCCCGATTTCATCACAGTAACTGCAGCACAGCGAAGGGGATGAGAAGAAATCCTTGCCAACGTGAGTCAGGCGAGCAACGCGCTTCTTTCTGTACACATCTGGTGTAAAACCAGCTTTGCGAGTCCTATACTCTCAAGCCCAGCTTCTCTCTAACTTTAATCCTGGTCTATTCTCCAAAACAAGGTCAAAAGCCCTTCTGCAATTTTGGTTTTTAAAAAAATATCAAGAAGGAGACTAACTTAAATATCTACAAAGAACTAATTGTTAACACAGCAGGAAAAAAAAAAAAGAAAGAAAAGGACTGGTTGACAAGTAGACCCTTAGCCACAGAAGTATTTGCTAAATGAAGCCCAGCACGGTTCAAGAACAACTGCACGGGCTGTTAATCAGTCACCAGCTTTCAGCAACTTACACAAGCCCCTACCATGGGCCCGAAGACCAGGGTAGTGCTAGGTGGCACTACCCACACAGTCCGTCCTCGCCACGGTCAGCCACAGGATCCTGGAAACTGTATCTTTAAAATGACATGAGTTGAAGCGAATCTGATGACAGGCTAACAGCAACCGGAGTTAAGTCCCTGCTGTAGGTTTCTGGCCCTGAAACACCTAAGACTCAGAACACGTCCACTATTCAGGCCGGACCCCGATTCATTCATTTTCAACCCCACTCATTCGAGTTCAAGGTTGTAGGTGGCCAGAGCTTGCCAGGAAATCAGCATCCAGGCAGGGACCCCCCTGGAGAAGTGTCCTTCCCTATCAGGACACACCTGGGACCACTACAGATACCAATGGACCCATGGTGCATAGCTGGTGTGAAAAAACTGGTGAAAAAACTGGTGTGAAAAAACTCTGTATCCACAGAAAATTCACACAGGAGTGGGAGTCCAGTGGGTAGGGCATCGCCTTGCACACGACTGACCCGAGTTCTATTCCCAGGACCTCATAAGGTCCCCCGAAACCCTTCGGTAGTGATCCCTGAGTACCAAACCAGGAGTAATCCCTGAGCACTGCTGGGTGTGCCCTTCCACCAAAAAAACAAAAACAAAAAAACACAGAGACATGGGGAGCACATGTCAACTCCACGCTGACAGAGTCCCCAACTGGGAATCACATTGTTTTGTTGATTTTTTTTTTTTTAATCAACATCAGGACAGAACAGCTTCGCACGGAAGACTTGCTGTCGGAAACAGAACAGCTACCGCTGCACTCACACGCAACCGCTAATCCCCCAGGCTGTGGGGACAGGGTCACCGGTAAGGAAGGAACTACTCACACTGAAGGGGTTTTGCTGGGGCTGTTTGTTTGCTTGTTGCTCTGAGTTTTGCAGATGAGGAAACGAACACCGTGACGGTCAGTTAGATCAACGTCCCAGAGGCCCGGGATGCCCAGCAAACACGATCCTGCTCCCAACCCTTGAGCGCTTCTCTACCCTCAGGACACTCTGGGCTTTGGATCCCAGTCCCAGGGGGCCGGCATTCCCACCGAGCCTCTAGTACGTGAAGTTGGTCACCTTCTCTGTATCCAACTTTCTCGAGGATAAAATAAGGTTACTGATCCTTACGAAAGTTCCTTCCTGGGTTTTTAAGGGGAAAATAAATTCTTAAAAATACTACACTTTTTTTTTTGGCTTTTTGGGTCAACCCAGCGATGCACAGGGGTTACTCCTGGCTTTGCACTCAGGAATTACTCCTGGCGGTGCTCGGGGGACCATACGGGATGCTGGGAATCTAATTCAGGTTGGCCTCGTGCAAGGCAAACGCCCTACTGGTTGTGCTATCACTCCAGCCCCTGTGCTTTTCTTAAGTCTATCTACACAAGCCTCACTGGATCTGAGGCTGTCGGAAGCAATTAAGAGAACCAACATCACAGCCGACGCCTGTGCTAACTGTCCTTGACTCTGATGGACACTGTCAACACGGGTGTCAACTTCAAGAGGCGGACTTCTGTCCACAGGAACTGGGCTGAGGTCACATACTTGACTTATGCTGCCCAGAAGACAGATGTCTGGGTGACAATTTTTCAATGCTGCCAGCCACCGAGAGGGCCAGCCCAGGTGGGAAGCTAACAGCTCCTTTCAAACCCTCTTTCTCCTCCAATCCAGTCTGTTCTTCCCTGAGACAATCCCTCCCTGCTCAGAATGGAAAATAACTTGTTTTCCTTCCTCCCATCTCAGAATACTGTTTTCAGCACTATGCCGTTATTTTGGAGATGTCCACCAACAAGAGAATTGAGAACAACGGTTGGCCAGCAAGGTCCCTTTTTGATCTTCTTATGGGAATAAGCACCTTCCAATGTGACTGCTCAGTGACCCGAGGGAAAAGTGATGTGGAGTCAGGGGACGTGGTCTAGGAACAACACAGCCCTCAGTGGCTGCCGGCAGAAAGGGCCAGGGTGTCACCGTCTTTCATTCGCTTATGCATAGATGATGGTGAAATCATCATATATTAGGTCAGTGTGTGAAGCAGAAAAATAGTTCAAAATTACTGTCTGTGATCATGAAAGGCATCTAACAGTAATAGAGTTCTTCCAGATGACAAATGGAACCTCAACAACTTGCTTACATCAAATATCATAGGAGAAAGAAAGAAAGAAAGAAAGAAAGAAAGGAAGGAAGGAAGGAAGGAAGGAAGGAAGGAAGGAAGGAAGGAAGGAAGGAAGGAAGGAAGAAAGAAAGAAAGAAAGAAAGAAAGAAAGAAAGAAAGAAAGAAAGAAAGAAAGAAAGAAAGAAAGAAAGAAAGAAAGAAAGAAAGAAGAGAAGAAAAAGAAGCTCTGTAGTCATCTCTTTTCATCTTTTTTCACAAAGTTCAGCAGGAATCCTATTAATCAAACACTCGTTATTTTTCCCAAAGCTAGTAAGAGAACTGCATGCAGAAAAAACATTGAACTCTACAGCGGTCTGATGAGTGAAGTCCTGTACCAACTGTCTTGGGAATTTAAATAATCCTTACAGGCTGATAAGGTTGTTTCAAGTTAATTCCTGCCCCAGAAAACTGCCTTCCTTGAATTTCTGACTTCTGAAGTCTTTTCCAACTTAAAACAACTCAGACTGGAACCTATAATGTAACTATACAACTGGAACCTATACAAACTCTTTGTTTTCCTACTACCTATACATCTCAGTTGAAATGGCTTCATTAAAAAAAAATACCAAAAACAAAAAACTCCATTATGCTCAATAATGTAGCAGAATATAAATAGTAAAAATTTTATGATTTACTACCAGAAGTTGACATTTAAAATTTCTAAACATGGTGCCTGTTCTGGTTGTGTCAAAATAACTTACCATGGGGATAATAACTTTCAGAATATGAAAAAGATAGAAACTAGCCTTTCTCTAAATATATATCTCAGTATCATATTCCTGAACATTAAAGAGAGTGAATCACTCACTTTTCTATAAGCTATGATTTTAAAAAAAGAAACAAAAATGTTCACAAGGGCATTAACGACGTTTATCTGAAATAAAAATCTCAATACTTCTGGGAGCTTTTCATGGCTTTTATCAGCAGAACCCACTAGCTGCTTTCTAGTGGACATAGTCCAAGGGCTTTTAAACTGTTTAGGGCTTTTAAATCTAACTACCAAGCTTCACAATTTTGAGAAGAAAGATTTAATGACTGCCCAGAGGGGTTTATTCATTCATGTCTTTCTTCTCCATCCTTGTACTAATATGCTGCTATTAACATAGTTCCCTAAAGCTGCACAGAAAAATGGCAAAAAAAAAAACCTTCATAAGTCGTCTTCTGAGAATGTAATTTTTCATAATAGAAAGCTCAAGATAAGGAACTAATTTCCTTTCAGGTCCTCATTTTTATCAATAGGATAGGAGAGCGAACCTTCTTGACCGAAGAGAATAAAAGCAAGAGAGGAAGTTAAGGAGGTTTACTAACATAATCATATGTCAGAGGGAGCCAACGGAAGTCTGTGCTAATGCGACGCCAGCCAGCAGGGAATTGAGAATCTAACGTGTTCTGCAGGCCTTTTCCACCGGAGACATTGAAATCGCTGAATAAAACACTGGCGAACGTTTTTCAATCTGTGAATCAAAGAACTTTGTACGTTGACTTGCCTATACGTTCCTTGGTGATTCTCTCTATCTTCTTCGGGGCTTTCCTATACCAAACCTAGGTACACGGCTAAAAATAATATTTGCAGCTTTCTTTGCCATTCTTTGGGCTGAGACATGTTGCTTTTATTAAACTGAGTTGGGTCTGCGTTCTTTCTTTACTATTATTACAGGTAGATCTGACAGACCCGGGACCTTTGTTTGCAGTCTCTCCTGTGGAGGCAATCAGGTTAAATCAGTCGTGTTTTACCTGCCGGGCAGTTGCATGCGGAAGGCGCTTCTCTGGCGATCCTGACTTTAGCCATATGTTCATAGGATTTCTGGAGGAAAAGAAGAAGTATTAACAGTCCTCAGTAGCACTGTTGAGATATGGGTTCTTTAGGGACTCTCTGGCCAGAGGCTTGATTTACCAGCACTCAGAGAGCCTGCATTACTAACATATGTACTTGGCAACTGGTCAAAAGATAACAGCACTAAGTCCTAAAAATAAGAAAATGATCCAAGCATGGTATCGAGGACGCAGAATTTGTAATCTCCCTCCTTAGGCAACTGCCCCCCATCCCCCGACCCCCAGCTCAAGTACTAGCAGACGCTCATTAAGTCACTGTGTTCCGAGGTGAGCCTCGGGCACTAGACTGGCCAGTATTCCACAGAGGAAGGCCAACTCTTCACCGCGATGGACGCAACTACTGCCCAGACACTCTCTCTGACCCAGAAGCAAGTTTCAGAAAACCTGGCTCTTATCTTTGACAAGCACAGGAGAGAACAACTCCTCTGCAGCCCGGGAGCTCTGCGTCCGGACACCTTTCACGGGACATCCTCCGCACAAAAGAGAGTGACAAAGGCTTGGGTGTTCAAACACTTAGTCCGAGAGCAGTCACTGTGAAATGAATGAGGGCCAGTCTCGGATGGGGCTCTCTGGCTCCTAAGAATGGCTATTGCTGGTGTAGTACTAGCCCCGTCTGGTCTTAGCCTTCTCTCACATAGGAAAGGCGAAACAGACGCTGCCTCTGCAAAGAATGCTGACCACAAAAACTGGTGAAGAGTCACCCCGGACCCCAGGAAACTCAAAAGAGATGAACTGCCACCCCGCCGTCCTTGCCATCCCCCCCCCCTTAAAGTCCATCCATGCTTAGCGTGCAGACACTGCCAGGGACGACGCAGGGAGCAGGAGAGCGGGCGGCAAGGGGTGCGCGCCGCGGGTCTGCCCGCCCGCCCGCCGATGCGCTCCAGGGACGCAGACGGTTGCGGGCAGAGTGCGGGCGTGGGCACAGAAACCCGCCGGGGAAGGGGTCGCCCGCGTGCCAACGCCCCCGGCCTTCCACACCTGAGCCAGAAGCTGCTCCACCTTCTCGTGCACCATCGCCTTCAGCTCGTCCAGGTAGGCGGCGGGCGGCACGCGGAAGGCAGGGTCGCCTTTGGCCGCTTCGAGGACGGCGATCCTCGCCTGCAGGTCGTTGGTCTTCACCCCCAGGTACAAGCAGGACAGCACGGCCACCGCGGCCAGGAGGGCGGCCAGGGCCGCGCAGGGGGGCAGCGCGCGGGCGCAGCGCGGGCCGGCGGGGCCCGGGGTGTGCGCGCCCGGCTCGCGGGCCGCCCCTTTCCCCGCGGGCTTCTTCCCCAGCATCGCGGGGTCGGGGTCGCCTCGCGCCCGCTCCCCCCCTCCCACGGCCGCCGTCGGAAGCACGGGCGTGGGGCTCGCCGAGTTCGGCCCGGCCGCCGGCACCCAACTCGTGGCTGGCAGCGCGGGCGCGGGGACGGGCACCCGGGGACACGCTCCGGCCGCTGCTCTCGGAGGGTCGGACCCGAAGGCGGCCCCGCGGGTGGGCGGCCGCGACCCCCTGCAATCCAGGGGAGCGCGCGCGCGCGTCCCCCGCCGCCCTGGCCGGACCTGTTGCGCCCCGCGGACTTTGCCTTATTTCCACCCGGGCGCTCTTCTGCCCGTTTCCCACCAGGATCCAGTCCCGGGCAAAAAAAGGAGAAAAAAAAAAAGGCGGAGAGAGAGAAAGAGACAGAGAGAGGGGTCGTGGGGGGGTCTGCGAGAGCAGAAGGGACGGCCGAGGGCCACGGGGACAGGAGAGCGCAATAACCCGGGGAGCCGCGCCGAGTGGCCAGCCCCGAGTCGCCGCTGCCCGCCGCGTCTCTGCAGCCCCGGGCGTGCGAGCCTTAAATACCCCTCGGGATGCTGGTGCGCGCCTGTGTGTGCGAGCGCGCGCCCCCCGCCGCAGCGCCTCGTTAGCATAATGATGCGCCTTGGCCCCACCCCCGGGGGCGGGGGGCTCGGGGCGGCCCAATCGCGAGCGGCTTTATTAGCATAATCTAGGCCGAGAGGCGGAGCGGCCTCCGCGATTGGTCAGGGAGCCTGGAGGCTCCTCCCCTTCCCAGACCTGAAGAACGCGGGGTCCGGGAGGGATGCTGCTCCCGCCGCCCGCGCCGGGGCCGCAGCCGGGTCAGCGGCGCGGAAACGGGACAGTCTGGCCGCGGCTGCCCGGCCCCAGCGCCCCCTCTTTATCTCGGTGAGATATGGGGGGGCCCTCCGGGCAGGAAGAAGCGATGCCGGGGTGCACCCCGGGGCCGCAGCCGCGGGCTGCCCCCCTGGTACGCCCCCCCGGGCCCCCCACGGCCGCCGGCAGGAGCCCGCCCCGGGGGGCTGTCCCCCTCTCCCCGGCCTCTCGCTCCTCCCCACGCCCGTCCTCCCCGTCTGCGCGCGGGTGCTAATGCGTTTTCCTGATTGCGCGTTTGGTGGGACTGCAAAGGGGAGCGTTGCGGTGCATACATTTCTCGGGATTTAGGAAGGGGCTGAAGAATGAGGTCAACTTTTCCTCGCACCTGCCTGCCTCCCTGGCCGGTCCTCCGGGTCCAGTGGCCAGGGGGCTGGTGGGACCCGGGAGTTTGTACCAAGTAGCGGTCTACAGCTAATTCAGTTGGAAAGAAGTTGGTTTTATTATTATTATTATTATTATTATTATTATTATTATTATTATTATTATTATTATTTAATCCACTTATTACTCCTCGAAGTTCCTTCTTATCTCCTCCTCCCTAAAAAGAAATACCATATAGTTTCCGGTCCTTCATAAGGCTAACCCTCAAGTCGTTGCTCCTTGATTAAAAACAGAACATTTAAGAGAGAGAGAGAGAGAGAGAGAGAGAGAGAGAGAGAGAGAGAGAGCCCATACATGAAATACTGCGCTATGCTCATCTTTCTAAATTTGAAAAAAGTCCTCACAGCAACAAGTTGAAGGATACACGAAGGACAGAAAGGGGGTGAAATGCGCAACGTTTAAGGAAAACTCACAGTAAAAATACTTAAGGAAATCTTACAGTAAAAAGCTTACCATCAGACAGTTGTATGATGTAGCAGCTCTCAAAGGTAGCCCCGGGAGAAGGCTCCACCTCCTGGGAAGAGATGCAAAATTCTAACCAGGGGCCCCACCCCCACTTCTATTGCTGTCGGGAGTCAGAAACTCGGATCTGAGCTGTAATAGCCCTGATGATTTCCATGCAGCTAGCTCACACAGGCAAATCCACAGCTATAAAACTTCACGAAATATTTGCAGAGACATTTATCTCAATGGAGTCCCCCAGTCCCGTGATGCAAGTAAGGAGTAGTTGGCCCTGTTTTACCTGTAAGGAAACAACTTTCCTTACGATTAAACATGCTTCCAATAAATGCACTCAAGGAATGGGTGCAATTTTTTTTTCTATGTCAACTTTCTCATTTCCCAGTTTTCTTTTACCATTTCTTAGAGAAAACTGGTAAAAGTTCTTAGAAGGCTCTTCCTCTTGGAAACAACTTTCCTTATGATTAAACATGCTTCCAATAATAGCACTCAAGGAAATGGGTGCATATTTTTTTCTATGTCAACTCTCTCATTCCCCAGTTATCTCTTACCCTTTCTTAGAGGAAACTGGCAAAAGTTCTTAGAAGGCTCTTTCTCTAGAAAACAACTTTCCTTACAATTAAACATGCTTCCAATAATAGCATGCAGCTCTTTTTTTATGTCAATTTTCTCATTTCCCAGATATCTCTTACCATTTCTTAGAAGGCTCTTCCTCTGCCTGGTCCCTGAATGTGGATGCTTCTCAAGACTCACGCTTTTCTCTCTCTCTCTCTCTCTCTCTCTCTCTCTCTCTCTCTCTCTCTCTCTCTCTCTCTCTCTCTCTCTCTCTCTCTCTCTCTCTCTCTCTGTCTGTCTCTCTCTCTCTGTCTCTCTGTCTCTGTCTCTCTCTCTCTCTCTCTCTCTCTCTCTCTCTCTCTCTCTCCCTCTCTCTCTCCGGACCCCAACTCAGTAGGACTATCACTAGTGGGTCATAGGTCATAAGTCCATCCTGCCAGCCCAAATCTGTCCTTTGACCTCATATCCAGACCCACCACTGTCTGCCATCTTCCCTTAGATGCCAGGCAGGTCCAGTGTCACTTCCGGCTTCCTTCCTGGCCCAGCTCTTCTTCCTTTGTTTCCCAGCTTCTTTCATCCATGGTCCTCTAGCCCCAAATACCCTGGCTTTTCCCTTGCCTTAAAACTGCATGAAACCCGTTTCTGGATGATAGCGCAGCAGATAGGAGGATTGCCTTGCATGCGGCCGCCCCGGGTTCAATCCCTGACACCCCGTATGGACCCTGAGTCCCTCCTGGAGTGATCTCTGAGCTCAGAGCCAGGAGTAAGGCCTGAGCACAGTCAGCCAAGTATAGCCTAGAAACCAAGATAAAAGAAGAAAAAAACAACAACAAAGAACTTTATGAAGCCATCATCTGGATCATATGAACTGCCCAAACCCTCCTTCTTCATGTCACTCTCCTTGTTTTATTGAAGGTAGAGGTGAATTTTCCCTCAAATTTTTAATAGCGTGATAATAAGTCCGCTGGCTTTTCCCCAGAATATGCCAATTACATTGCTAATTCTAACAAGAAGCAGTTTTTCAGTGAAGTTACCAAACCAGACTTTTGCTGTGATGCTACAAAAACAGAATATGTTTGCAGTCCTGATTTAGCTCATGGGTAAGTGCACAGACTCCAAGACCAAACTTTGACAATTTTATAATTTCAGCATTGTGTCATTTCATAGTTGTTGACTGGCTAGATTAACTTGATCTGCCAGAGTTCTCTCATCTATCTAGCAAAGATAATAATACCCATAAGGTTGATATGTGGAAAGCATTACAATTTTTAGAAAACATAAGATGCAGCGTATTTTTTGTTCTTATTGTTCTGAATACTATGTTATTTATAGGTGTTAATCTGCTGACCTGTGGATACCAAGGGCAATACCTAGGGCTGGAGAGAGAGCTTAAAGGCTTGAGCTTGAGGGGCTGGAGCGATAGCACAGCGGGTAGGGCGTTTGCCTTGCATGCAGCCGACGCGGGTTCTAATCCCAGCATCCCATACGGTCCCCTGAGCACCGCCAGGGGTAATTCCTGAGTGAAGAGCCAGGAGTAACCCCTGTGCATTGCCAGGTGTGACCCAAAAAAAAAAAAGGCTTGAGCTTGAAGGTAGCGGGTCCGATCCCTACTACCTTCCGTTCCGGGCCTCACTGGGAGCAGTGCCCACCCACAGAGCCAGGAGTAGCCCCCAGGCACCGCCAGGTACCACCCCCAAACATGAGGGAAACTGTGGTTTATCCTAATCGTGAATTTAGTCCTACCTCGATTTACAAGAAGAGGGTGCCACCAGGGCCACCTCGCAGCTTGGTTTGACCTGAAGAATTTCCTACCCAAACAACCATTCTGTTTTATGTTATTTTAGATTACTATAGCCTCCTCTCTAGCTTCACGGAAATAGAAACTAAGACATAGCAGTAGGGGCCACGGTTGGTGTGCTGGGGCCACTCACGGCGATGCTTGACCAGGTGGTATGGCCTGACGGTTTGTTGGTCAGCCTGACCGCTGGTTTTTGGTTTGTTGGTCAGCCCAGGAGATGGTGGAGACCAGACTCTCCCATGCCCATGCTCTCCCTGCCCCCTGGAATATTCTTAGGTGTCTGGCTTCCTTGCTCGCCATGATGCTTTAGAGACTGATCCTCAGTGGTGTACAGAATGGCACTCTGCTCATCCGTCATAAGGAGCCACATTTTGTTGTATCCCACAGTTTGTTTATATGGGGACTTAATGACACTCGCATTATTTCCAGTGTTTTGGGAAATGAAGTTTCTAACTGAATCAAGTCTCTATGGACATTCACGGTCCAGGTTTTCCTTGTATTCCGATTTCCAAAAATAAGACCTTCACTATCATAAAATTTTGAATTATCTAAGTTAAAACTAATAATTAGAGATTACTTTATTAATATAACATTTTTTTTCTTTTTGGGTCACACCCGGCGATGCACAGGGGTCACTCCTGGCTCATGCACTTAGGAATCACCCCTGGCGGTGCTCAGGGGACCATATGGGATGCTGGGATTCGAACCTGGGTTGGCCGAGTGCAAGGCAAATGCCCTACCCGCTGTGCTATCACTCCAGCCCCTAATATAACATTTTTAATTGTAGTTTTTTGACAGATATGCTGCAGCCAAGGCGGTCACTTATCAGAAACAAAAGGGGCAGCACTGTGAGCACATCCCAAATCTGTAATGAAGGTGGAGTGATCAGCAGAGTTTACTAATGAGACAGGGACAGAAACTGAACCAAAGAAACAGACAAGAGACACTGAAGATAAACCCACACAGTTCTAGCCATCAATATGGCTTGAGAAAGACACTGCAGAGGGCCGGAGTGATAGCACAGCGGATAAGGCATTTGCCTTGCATGTGGCCAACCTGGGTTCAATCCCCAGCATCCCATATGGTCCCCTAAGCACCGCCAGGAGTAATTTCTGAGTGCAGAAGTAACCCCTGAGCATTACTAGGTCTGACCCAAAAGAGTAAAAAGTTTTAGGCCCCCCGCGTCCCGTGCCCGCCCGCGGCAGCGGGACAGCTCGGAGCACCCCCTCCCCGCCGGGCAGGTCCCAGTCATTCGCCCACCGCGCCTGATCCCGCCCTCCCGTGTCCGACAGGTATATTGGCTCTTCCCCTTGGAGACCCTGTGCCACCTGGAAAAGCGCCCCCCGCGTCCCGTGCCCGCCCGCGGCAGCGGGACAGCTTGGAGCACCCCCTCCCCGCCGGGCAGGTCCCAGTCATTCGCCCACCGCGCCTGATCCCGCCCTCCCGTGTCCGAACAGGTTAGGGGCGTGTCCTGTCATTTGGGGGCGTGGCCTTAAAAGTGGGCGTGGCCTGTTTCCGGAGCGGCGGCCGCTAACGCGGCCGCAGATATTTTTCCTACCATTCCACACATTGTCCTTTGGCTACAATTGATTGAACCCATTTCTCCGAAGAACTCCCTCATTATCTTAGTTACTATATGTTGATACTCAACTAACCTAGCCTATCCTAACTTCACAAAAACTGTCAATGAACACATCAACTTGCACAGAAAAGTACTTTGTCAAAAGAGCATAACCAAAAATTTTTAGTCGAGGTTCCTCCCAAGTTAACGAGAGCTCCAGATAGTAAAGCCCATAACAACATGAAGAAACTGAGAAAATCCCCACCACTAGGAGAGAGCCAAGAAAATATCTCACTAACCTCAGCAGCGACCTCCCAGAAATACACCCTCCTCTCAGATAGAGAATTCAGAGAGGAAATTGTGAGGATGATTCATGAACTCAACACAACTATGGAACGAACATCCAATAAATTAAGGGAGGATATGGATGCCGCGTTGGAACGCTCCACCAAGATAATCCAGGAAGAAATGAGAGCAGAAATTTCAAAGCTACGAACAGAAGTCACACAACTAAAAGAATCAGTAGATGAAATGAAAAACTCCGTAGGAGCCCTCAATAGTAGAATGACTACAGCCGAAGACAGAATCAGTGAGCTTGAAGATGAGCTGCACAAAACATATAGACAACAGCAAATAATGGCAAAAGACCTCAAAATGGCTCTAGAGCGAGTTAGAGTCCTAGGGGACGACCTCAGGAGAAACAACATAAGAATCATGGGAGTGCCGGAACCACACGGAACCAATCCCAATGAAAAAAACACCATTAAAGACATCATTGCTAAAAAATTCCCAGAGCTAGAGAATGTGGACATCCAGATACAAGGAGTCCGAAGGGTGCCAGCTAAAAGGGACCCAAATAGAAAATCCCCAAGGCATATCATAGTCAGAATGATGGATGCCGTGGATAGAGACACAATACTGCAAGCAGCAAGATCAAAGAAGGAGATCAAAGGTGCACCCCTTAGATTCACAGCAGACCTATCAGAAGAAACCCTCCAAGCCCGAAGACAATGGTGGGATATAGTGAAAAAACTTAATGAAATGAATGCCTCACCAAGAATACTCTACCCGGCTAAACTCTCAGTTAAACTTGAAGGAACCATACATTATTTCATGGACAAGCAACAGCTCAGGAACTTCATAGACTCAAGACCAAATTTAAAAGAAGGACTCAAAGGGCTACTATAAGACAAGGAAAAAGACCTATAAGAACAACAAACCCTACAGAAAAATGGCACAAAATCCAATGACAATAATCTCTCTTAATGTTAACAGGCTAAATGCACCAATCAAGAGGCATAGAGTGGCAAAATGGATTCGGAAACTAAACCCAACCTTCTGCTGCCTACAAGAAACACATCTGAATAGCCGGAACAAACACAGACTAAAAATCAAAGGATGGAAAACAATCCTGCAAGCAAACAGCCCCCTCAAAAAAAAAGCAGGGGTGGCCATACTAGTATCCGATAGCATTGATTTCAGGCTGAAAAAGATCAGAAGGGACAGCAAAGGTCATTTTATATTCATCAAGGGATATGTGCAACAGGAAGAAATCACACTCCTAAATGTATACGCACCTAATGAACGACCAGCGAAATACTTAAAAGAACTCCTAACAGAATTTAAGGAGGACATAACTAGCACCACGATAGTAGTTGGAGATTTCAACACTGCCTTATCACCTCTGGATAGATCGACAAGAACAACACTCAGCAAGGAAACGATGGCCCTGAAGGAAGAAATGGAGGAGACAGGGCTAATAGACCTATACAGGGCTATATACCCCCAAAAGAAAGAATACACATTCTTTTCCAGTGCACATGGAACATTTTCCAAAATAGACCATGTTTTGGGCCACAAGTTATTCCTTAATAGAATTGGAAAGATAGAAATTGTATCAACTATCTTTTCAGACCATGATGCACTGAAGATGGAAGTTAATCATGCACAGACTCAGAGAACCAAATCAAACACTTGGAAATTAAACAACTCACTATTGAACAATGAGTGGGTCACGGAGGAAATCAAGAAAGAAATTAAGAGATACCTCGAAACAAATGAGAATGAAGACACAAGCTACCAGAACCTATGGGACGCAGCTAAAGCTGTGTTAAGGGGAAAATTTATAGCTCTGCAAGCCTTCCTCAGAAAGGAAGAAAGGGCCTATATAGATAGTTTGACTTCGCAGCTCAAGATCTTAGAAGAGGACCAGCAAAAGGAACCCAAACCAGATCGAAGGAAAGAAATAATAAAACTTAGAGCAGAAATTAACGATATGGAAACCCGAAAAACAATCCATAAGATCAATGAAACAAAGAGCTGGTTCTTCGAGAAAATAAACAAGATTGATAAACCGCTAGCAAGACTCACAAAGAAAGAAAGAGAGAAAACCCTAATAAACCGAATCAGAAATGAAAAGGGGGACATCACAACAGAAACCAAGGAGATTCAAAGGATCATCAGAGACTACTTTGAAAGTCTGTATGCCACAAAACAAGAGAACCTAAAAGAAATGGATGAATTCCTTGACTCCTACAACCTCCCAAGACTGAGCCAAGAAGACGTGAAATACCTGAATAGGCCCATAAATATCAAGGAAATCGAAACGGTAATCAAAAGTCTCCCCAAAAACAAAAGCCCAGGTCCAGACGGATTCACTGGCGAATTCTTCCAAACATTCAAAGAAGACTTGTTGCCAGTTCTCCTTAAGCTTTTCCAGGAAATCGAAAAGACAGGAACCCTTCCAAACAGTTTCTATGAGGCACATATCTCCCTAATACCAAAAGCAAACAAAGACACCACTAACAAAGAAAACTATAGACCAATATCCTTGATGAATACCGATGCGAAGATTCTCAACAAAATACTAGCAAATAGAATCCAACAACTCATCAAAAAGATCATACACCATGACCAAGTGGGATTCATCCCAGGGATGCAAGGTTGGTTTAACATTCGGAAATCAATCAACATAATCCATCACATCAACAAAAGTAAAGATAAAAACCATATGATCATATCCATAGATGCAGAAAAAGCATTTGACAAGATCCAACACCCATTCATGATAAAAACTCTCACCAAAATGGGTTTTGGAGGAACTTTTCTCAAGATAGTCAAAGCCATCTACCATGAACCTATGGCGAGCATTATCATCAATGGAGAAAAACTAAGGGCTTTTCCTCTGAGATCGGGGACAAGACAAGGATGCCCACTCTCACCACTTCTCTTTAATATAGTACTGGAAGTATTAGCAATAGCCATCAGGCAAGAAAAAGATATTAAGGGGATTCAGATTGGAAAGGAAGAAATCAAGCTCTCACTATTCGCAGACGATATGATACTATACCTAGAGAAACCTAAAAGCTCTAGTAAGAAACTCTTAGAAACAATTGACCTATACAGTAAAGTCGCAGGCTATAAAATCAATACCCAAAAATCCATGGCCTTCCTATATGCAAACAATGAGACAGAGGAAAGGGACATGAAAAAAGCAATCCCATTCACAATTGTGCCCAAGAAAATCAAATACCTTGGAATCAGCTTAACTAAAGAAGTAAAGGACCTCTACAAAGAAAACTATAAAACGCTACTTCATGAAATAAAAGAGGACATGAGGAAATGGAAAAATATCCCCTGCTCATGGATAGGGAGAATCAACATTGTCAAAATGGCAATACTCCCCAAAGCATTATACAGATTTAACGCGATCCCTATGGGGATACCCATGGCATTCTTCAAAGAAGCGGAGCAAGCAATCCTGAAATTTATATGGAACAATAAACGCCCACGGATAGCTAAAACAATTCTTGGGAAAAAGATGATGGGAGGCATCACCCTTCCCAACCTTAAACTCTACTACAAAGCGGTAACAATTAAAACAGCATGGTACTGGAACAAAAGCAGAACTGCAGACCAATGGAACAGGGTGGAATATCCCCACACACAACCTCAAAGGTATGATCATCTAATCTTTGATAAAGGTGCAAGAGATGTGAAGTGGAGCAAGGAAAGTCTCTTTAACAAATGGTGCTGGCACAACTGGACAACCACATGCAAAAAAATGGGCTTAGAACTCGATCTGTCACCATGCACAAAAGTCAGATCAAAATGGATTAAAGACCTCAACATCAGACCACAAACCATAAGGTACATTGAAGACAAGGTAGGCAAAACCCTCCAGGATATTGAAGATAAAGGTATCTTCAAAGATGACACGGAACTAAGCAATCTAGTAAAAACAGAGATCAACAAATGGGACTACATTAAACTAAAAAGCTTCTGCACAGCAAAAGAAACAGCGACCAGAATACAAAGACTATCTACAGAATGGGAAAGGATATTTACACAATACACATCAGATAAGGGGTTGATATCAAGGGTATATAAAGCACTGGTTGAACTCTACAAGAAGAAAACATCCAACCCCATCAAAAAATGGGGCGAAGAAATGAACAGAAACTTTACCAAGGAAGAGATACGAATGGCCAAAAGACACATGAAAAAGTGCTCTACATCACTAATCATCAGAGAGATGCAGATCAAAACAACTTTGAGATACCACCTCACACCACAGAGGCTAGCACACATCCAAAAGAACAAAAGCAACCGCTGTTGGAGAGGATGTGGGGAGAAAGGGACCCTTCTACACTGCTGGTGGGAATGCCGGCTAGTTCAGCCCTTTTGGAAAACAGTATGGACAATTCTCAAAAAACTTGAGGTTGAGCTCCCATTTGACCCAGCAATACCACTGCTGGGAATATATCCCAGAAAAGCCAAAAAGTATAGTCGAAGTGACATATGCACTTATATGTTCACCGCAGCACTGTTTACAATAGGCAGCATCTGGAAAAAACCCGAGTGCCCTAGAACAGATGACTGGTTGAAGAAACTCTGGTACATATATACAATGGAATACTATGCAGCTGTTAGAAAAAATGAGGTCATGACGTTTGCATATAAGTGGATCTACATGGAAAGTATCATGCTAAGTGAAATGAGTCAGAAAGAGAGAGACAGACATAGAAAGATTGCACTCATCTGTGGAATATAGAATAATAGACTGTAAGACGAACACCCAAGAATAGTAGAAATAAGTACCAGGAGGTTGTCACCATGGCTTGGAGGCTGTTCTCTCATCCTGGGCAACTCAGAGAAGGGAACAGCAAGTAAAATGTGGTTGTTGGTCATGTGGGGGAAAGATGATGCGGGCCAAATATAGACTAGAGACTGAACGCAATGGCCACTCAACACCTTTATTGCAAACCACAACACCTAATCAGAGAGAGAGAACAAAAGGGAATACCCTGCCATAGTGGCAGTGTGGGGTGGGGGGAGACGGGACTGGGAAGGGGGGGTGGGATGTTGGGTTTACTGGTGGTGGAGAATGGGCACTGGTGAAGGGATGGGTTATCAAACTTTGTAAGGGAGAAACATGAGCACAAAAATGTATAAATCTGTAACTGTACCCTCACGTTGACTCACTAATTAAAAATAAACTATAAAAAAATTAAAAAAAAAAAAAAGAGTAAAAAGTTTTAAAAAAAATTTAAAGATACTGCAGAGCATTGGGGGAAAGGGAATAACTATCCAATAACTTTTGTTTGGATGATTGTATAGTTACATAGGAAAAACTAAAGTTAAATCTGTCTTCATAGAATACACAAAAATTAAAGAAAATGCTGTGTAAACCTCACTATAGACAATATTAGGATGAGGCATACTTCCTGATGACCTTATTGAAGACTGTTTTGTTTTGTTTTGTTATGTTTGTTTGTTGCAGTACTGCGGGTCAAACCCAAGTCCTTGACTCCTGAGCTACATCCCCAGCCCCTCAAAGCAGGTTTTTGAAATAGTTCTCGCTGGGGAGTACTGATCAAGAATAGGACATGGGGAAACGGGCTGAGCTAAGCAGTATGACAAGACCGTTAGGTTACATTTTTAAAAGAAAAAAATACAGGGGCCGGAGCGATAGCACAGCGGGTAGGGCGTTTGCCTTGCACGCGGCCGACCCGGGTTCGATCCCCGGCATCCCATATGGTCCCCCAAGCACCGCCAGGAGTAATTCCTGAGTGCAGAGCCAGGAGTAACCCCTGAGCATCGCTGGGTGTGACCCAAAAAGAAAAAAAAAAAGCCCCAGGCTACAATGTGACTTCTTAGTGGAGTACTTGCCTTTCCTGTGTAGTTTCCTGGGTTTGCTGCCTGGGACAAAGAAGGCTGAGGCAGCAGAGTCCTGGAACACTCATCGTCACAGCGGTGAAGTCATATCCACACAGAAACCTGGAAGGAACAAAGAAGCTGGGGCTGAGAGATTGCACACCAGGCCAGGAGTTATTAGCCCTGTATACGGCTGAGTCGGGGTTGATGCCAGCCACCGTGTATGACCCCAGCCCACCAGGGAGGATCCTGAGCACAGAGCCAGGTATGACCCCAAGAAAGAAAGAAAGAAAGAAAGAAAGAAAGAAAGAAAGAAAGAAAGAAAGAAAGAAAGAAAGAAAGAAAGAAAGAAAGAAAGAAAGAAAGAAAGAAAGAAAGAAAGAAAGAAAGAAAGAAAGAAAGAAAGAGAGAGAAAGAGAGAAAGAAGAGAGAGAAAGAGAGAAAGAGAGAAAGAGAGAAAGAGAGAAAGAGAGAAGAGAGAAGAGAGAAGAGAGAGAAAGAAAGAAAGAAAGAAAGAAAGAAAGAAAGAAAGAAAGAAAGAAAGAAAGAAAGAAAGAAAGAAAGAAAGAAAGAAAGAAAGAAAGAAAGAAAGAAAGAAAGAAAGAAAGAAAGAAAGAAAGAAAGAAAAGAGGATGAGTACCTTGAGGGTCTCAGCTGTGATAGCTGTAGCATCTCCGTACCACAGACAGACGTGCTGGGTGAGGGGTGGCAGGACGCTTAGAAATGGGGAGACGTGGTAGAAACTGACTTGTTGGCAGGAAGTTTTGATTTTTAGAGAAAAATAATATAAAGATATAATATGACCTGGACCCCTTGTTATCCACGCGCAAAAGAATGCAAATGGACCCATGTCACACCGGAAATGAAACTTAACTTCAACTACTCAGAGATCTAAGTTTATATGAAAATTCTTAGAAGAAATATCATAAATCTTTATGATCTTGGGCAATACTAGTTCTTTCACTATCTGCAAACTATTATTAAAGGCAAAAGTGGTCATTTCGAAGAAGAAATATGGCATATTTCCTGGAGCAAAGTGACATCACGAAGAATATTTGAGGTCTCACTTTTTAAAATGTCATTATAACTAATGGGAGGGTTAGCTCACTCGTGACGTGATGGACATGTTCTTTCTCTTATCACTAATGGGACTGGATTTAAGACACACGAGTAGGTAAATTCCTGAAGTCAGCATTAGGAGGAAATCTGCGAGAAGACAGAGAGGGGCATGGGGAGGGGTCTGGCGGGCAGGGGCTGTGGGCACAGATCCAGGCAGACTATATATTTTAATCACCTCATTTATTACATTTTCCAGGCCACACATTAGAAAGGCATCTGTTCCGTGTCTCACACCTGAATAGGAACTTTCTCTGAGAACTCAAGTCTCACAACAAGCCTGAAGCTGAGGACAGTTTTGTCAACACAGGCTGGCTACTCTTCTGTTGTCGTAGTCACGGGTCCAACTCAGGAGCCTTCACCGCCCCGGTGTCACCCGCTCCTGGAACCACTGGGTGGTTTCTTTCCAGCAACCTTGCTCTCCGTGTGCTCTAGTTGAGAGCCAGGCGGAGAAAGTCTCACAAATTCTCTCCACAGCTGCCCCGTACACAGAAACACACACACACACACAAACACACCACATACACACACGTATGCACACACACATACACACAATGCCTACACACACCAGCACATACACACAATGCACGTGTGCACAGACATGTTACACACACAATGCACACACACTGTGCGCACACACTACCCTTTTGGCCTGTGCTGAGCCTAGTCGTTGCACACCCCAGTGACCGTGTATGGACTATGTAGGACCTCGGGGAAGAAAGCCCGGAGGTCTGGGGACCGGCTTCATTCAGCGCAAGCACGATTTGGGGCGAGGGGAGAGAAGCAGCCCTGGATGAGCCTTGACCCGGAAGTTCCCCGACCTTCCCTCCGCAGAGGGGTGGGGGGCGGCAGGAGACAGGCAAGAGCTGCCCAAGACTGAGCCCAGACACCCCAAACGCCGTTGCCTCGGCTCATGTCGGCCTCATCCTGGTGTCGGTGGGCCCCACGGGGGCTCATGTGAAGCGGGGAGGGGAGAGACGGTCACTTTCTCCCGATCCGCCTCTGCCACCCGGGACCCAGGGTGACTGGGCTCTTGTCTCGCCTCTCAGAAAAGAACTTCAGGAGTAGACAAGCAGTGAGGCAAACAGATTTTATTTGGAGGGTTTTGAAGGGAAGGAGGGAGAGAAAGTGGAGAGAGTGGAGAGTAACGCACTCAAGGGGGAACCTGGGCTTCTTCAAGGGCGGAGAGACCCCTACACACACCCCAGCATCACACAGGAAAGCATGAAAGTCCACATCTCAAGGAGGAGATGCGGGCGACACGCGCTCAGGAGACACATGTGCCTGGCCACATGGGCACAAGCAGCACATGGGCTCTGGCAGCATATACGTGCCCTTCCTTTGTTCAAGGTGGTCTTTATAGGGTTTCTCCAACCTGCCCCCACCTGGGGCTTCTTCCTGGGTCAAAGTCCGTTGCTACGGAGGTTACCAGGCAGGTTGGGAGTGGTGATGGTCTTCTTTGAAATTCCTTTCCTGGCTTTGCTTTCTGCAGGACTTCCCTGGGTCTGTTGCTGCAGATAGGTGATGGGCTTCTCAGGCCTTAGTTCCTGGTTTTCCTGTTTTTGGCTTTTGCCACTGCCTTGGTGGGGGGGGGGGGGCTTCCCTCTCCTGCCTACATCAGTCCGAGAAGCCCAGCTGGTTTGATGAGTGGGCCATAGGTCCAGTCCCAGTTCCGTCCGGATGAGGCTGGGCAGAATGTGACCTGGGCAGGAAGTGGATGGAGAAAGTAAAGGTGCGGCCTGTCCCGGGGCACGAGGCAAATCTGTCACACGAGGCTCTGACCCCAGACATTTCTGGGCTCCTACTCTTGTCCCTCTAAAACCCACGGCAGGGCTGGAGTGACAGGACAGCGGGGAAAGCAGTTGTCTTGCATGCAGCCAACCTGCGTCTGATCACTGTGGTGATCCCTTAGCACAGAGCCAGGATGGAGTTCTGAGCACCACCAGGTGTGGCCAAAAACTTTAAGCAAAACAAAGTAAGATAAAACTCGCAGCAGTGATTGCCCCCCAAAAGCTGGTCCGCTGACTGGTGTTCTGTCTCACTTCTTGTGCTCTCAGAGCAACTCCTCACTCATTGGCCGGGTCTCCGATGCTCTTAATAAGATGTTTCCGTCTCTTCACCCCACACATTTTCATGTATTTCCCAAGAAAGGTTGAGCTGGATTTTACATAGCTGACTATTGCTGGAAGTGAAAATTCCAGCACGTCTTTCCAATATTTTTGGCCGCTTGACTTTTGGTTCGTCGACCTCAAGCAGAGCTTCAAGTTTCCTTTGACAAGGTTTGAAAACGCTTCCTCTAACCAACGCTGGTTTAACCAGCATCGAATGTTGCGTTACCCCGCGTACAGCGGAACAAGTCATCACCCTGAAAAGATGCAAGTGCTGTTATCCGAATAATAGGCCCTCCCAGGGCAGAGGAGTGGAAAGTGAGCGGGGTTTGGAAGTAACAAACCTTGAGATTACAAATTGGAAGAGAAATGTCATGTTTTAGGAGGACTATAAATCAAAGGTCTCAGAATGGTAGACCACAGACTGAATCCAGCCCACAGGCGTGTTTGACTTGGCCCACACCATGTTTTAAAAATAGGAGATTTCCCATTTTAAGAAATCTGGATTTCCAGCCTCTGAAACTCCAATCTGGCAATTGTCTTCGTGACCAACTGGCAGCCATCATTCGGAGAAACTGGAGGCTGCTCCGTGGGGAGCTGAGTTTCTTCACCCTTCCCAGCCCCTAACAGGCTGCCCCATCCGCTTCACCGGATAAGAAGCAGAAACACAGTTTCTGGTCCTTCTCCTTGGACTCTGATAACTCATTTTGGAGCTTCAGATCAATCCACATCCTCAGTCTGCTCATGCGTGTGCATGCACACGCACGTGCTCGCACACACACACACACACACACTCTCTCTCTAACTCTTTTTCTTTATATATATATATATATGTATATATATATGTCACTTGTATCACTTGTAGTCCGTTGATCTTTGATTTGCTCGAGCGGGCGCCAGTAACATCTCCATTTGTCCCTGTCACAAGCTAGTGCAGCCCAATGATATCTGCTCACTCCAGGAACAGGAAGAGCCTCAAATCGTTCATTCAGAGATTTGACGAATTTATATATATATATATATGTGTATATATATATATATATATAATTTACTACTGGCGGGTCATATAGAATGCCTGGGGTCAAGCCCAGGTCAGTTATGTGCAAGGCAAGTGCCTTACCTGCTGTACTATCTCCCAATCTTTTTGTATTTAAAACTAAAAGATAAAACTGAGGTGTTAATTGACATTTATGTGAGAATAGGGGTGTAGGCCTTTTTAAAAAAAATTAGGCACATAATTCGCAATACTGTAATGATGGGACTAGAGCAATAGCACAGCGGGTAGGGCGTTTGCCTTGCACGTGGCCAACTTGGGTTCGATTCCTCCGTCCCTCTTGGATAGCCCGACAAGCTACCGAGAGTATCCCGCCTGCACAGCAGAGCCTGGCAAGATACCCATGGCATATTCGATATGCCAAGAACAGTAAAAACAAGCCTCACAATGGAGACGTTACTGGTGCCCGCTCGAGCAAATTGATGAACAACGGGAGGACAGTGCTATATGTAAAACCTATACCATGAGGCCTACCCACCCTCACATTCAATAGTTAATCACTCCTCCTGTAGATGTTTAAGTTTCTTTTCTTTTTTCTTTTTGGGTTACACCCAGCGATGCCCAGCATCACAGACAATAAATAAATAAATAGGTTTAGTCCCGACCCTTCCACTAAGGGAATGGGCTCCATACTTGATAGACTATGGATTCCAGGAGGAGAAATCCTGGGATGTATATGTTTTAGGCTCAGGAAAGAGAGGACAGTGCAGCTGGCGGGAGGGAGCAGAGAAAGCAGCTCCCGTGACGTGATGCGTGGGGCCAGACTCTCGGGGAGGGGGAAGGGGGGCCCTGAGGAGCGCGTTTGGGACAGCAGGCCCTGGGCTGGGGCGCTGATGTCTTTGCCTTCCCGTGGGAAAAGCATCCCGCCATCTCTGCCCTGATTCTTCGTGCCCCAGTGCTCAGATGGGGAAAATGCAGTCTTCCCTTCTGAGGAGAAACATCTTCTCTTTGTAGAGGCTGAACTCAGGAAGACGTCCAGGTCCGTTCACCGGGCTTTCCGAGGATTTTCATGGGTACCTCCAGAGACAGCACCATTGGGGTCGGAGGGCCCAGCATCAGAATTCAGGCTGCCCTGGCCTGGGACCCAGGCTGCCCTGGTCACGGTGCGCTTTCCCTGTCACTTGCAGGGTGACGGTGAGGTTGAGCTAAGAGCATCTGCATCGGTGCTGAGGGCAGGGGCCAGTACACATGAGGTGCCCCATAATCTGTCACTGTCACTGTCATCCCGTTGCTCATCGATTTGTTCGAGTGGGCACCAGTAACGTCTCTCATTGAGAGACTTATTGTTACTGTTTTTGGCATATCTAATATGCATGGGTAGCTTGCCAGGCTCTGCTGCGCGGGCTCAATACTCTCGGTAGCTTGCCGGGCTCTCCAAGAGGGACGGAGGAATCGAACTCGGGTCGGCCGCGTGAAAGGCGAACACCCAACCGCTGTGCTTTCGCTCCAGCAGCTCTATATTTTGTTTTTGCTTCACTTTACATGAGATCCATAAATCACTTAAAAAGAAAGTTGGAGGGCGGGGCGGTGACTTTGCAAGTCTTAGCCACGCTGCTTGCATTGATGGAAGATCGGGCTGGAGGAATTAAATAGTGTCTGGTTTACCCGAGTCTTACCTGTAGATTTCAGAGCAGAGTGTGAAAAATGGGGTGATTTTTAGAGCGTGGCTGAGAAAATGATCGCTAAATAAAATAACAACTCATGTGCTTTGCCCCTGACGGGCCTCTCAAGACCATTCCAAGCTGCCAAGTCCTCCCGCTGGGCCAGCGATGTTGATACCAAGGGTTTGCCTCGCCATCCCAAGCTATCGTGCGACACGCTGCGTTGACCTCAGAATTTGTGCTCCCTTTCACTTTTGTTTGGAATTTTGTGTAGTTGGTGCCAGGAGTTAAACGTGGGTCTCTTCACCATGCAGGAGCTCCTGCCCCGGCCACCTTTGGGGAACCTCGTGTGACCCCTCCCTGCGTCTGGCCTTACCCATTTGACACCCACATTCTGTCTCTGTGGACTCTCTGTGGGCTTGGATCTCCTCGGACCTTTTGCATGTTAAAGACCAGCCTATATTGTTAATTTTCAAGAATAGTTTACCCAGACGCGAAGTTTGTTTCCCTGAGTGGTTACAAAGGCGCAGGCACTGGCCCTAACCGCTCAAGACTCTACCATTCACTTCCTCCCCATGTGCTTCCCAGTGGCTTGAGTTCAAAAGCTCCCATCCACTTATTTGAGGAGGGTAAATGTTTCACTAACGGTTAACACTCTCCCGTTATTCATCAGTTTGCTCAAGCAGGCACCAGTCATGTCTCCATTGTGAGTTCCAGGTGACAGCATGCTCAACACTCACAAATAGAAAAAAATAGAAAACTGCACAAATTTTTGTTGCTGTGAATTTTTACAAAATGAACAATTTTGTGTGACCCATGCTCAATTCAAAAAGCCAACTCTTTCTGCTGTCCCCAATTAGAGAAACACTAGTTAATAGGGCCTTCTCCCTTCTAACTTCCAAGCAATGGAATTAAACAATATAGACTTACTTAATGCCTGTATTGGAAACCATAACACCCAAAGGGAGAGAGTAAAAGGGAATGAGCCTGCCACAGAGGCGGGGGAGGGGGCAGAGGATCAGGGTGGTGGGACAGATACTGGGATCATTGGTGGTGGAGAATGGGCACTAGTGGAGAGATGGGTACTCGATCATTGTATGACTGAAACATAAGCACGAAAGTTTGTAAGTCTGTAACTGTACCTCACGGTGATTCATTAAAAAATAAAAATTAAAAAATAAAATTAGTTTTTCAAAAAATAAATAAACAATATAGACTTCTCCTCCCCTATATTCTTGGCTTAGCACTGGGTGAAATCCGTGTATATTGTTGCCTACCCATATGCATCTTTTATTCCTGTGACTCAAAGGTATTTTTGTTTGTTTCAGTAAATGCAATTTACCCATTTTGCTCGTGAATATAGTTGGGTTGGGCCCGATTTGGGGAAATTGCAGGTCTCGTGGCTGGAAGGCAGCTCAGCAAACACCTACCCGTGTGTGCTGTGGCCGTGCCTCAGAAGTGGCCAGCTCAGCTGGTCTGCAAGTTCATTCAGCTTCACTAGATGTTGCTGCACAGTATTTCAAAGTGGTGGCAACAGTTTACAACAACACAAACACACACACACCCTGTGGTGTAGGAGATTCAGTCGCTCCAATCCTCCTCCACGCGTGCCCTCCAGAGCCTCTCACGAGTCCCTGGGTACTGCCCTGAGCTCGCCCGCTGCCCCGGAAGGAGATTGGTCTCCACCCCCCTCTCATCTCCCCCTGCGCCAAGCTGCTCCGTCTCAGAAACACCCCCAGAAGTTGGTATTTACGTCCCAACTAATGTGCCCCTCCTCGTTCAGGCACTCTCTTCCACGCATTGGCACACAGAAATGGAAGCAGAGGTTGGAGAGTGAGCACAAGGCCCTGAGCACACGTGTGCGTGCAGGAGGCCTGAGGCCCCATCCCCGCCCTGCTTGGTCCCTGGAGCACTGCTGGGCGCAACCCTTCGGCTCGCCCCGAGAGCAGTCTCCAGAGACTGCTGTAGCAGGGCTCCAAAAGCCAAAAGTCAGGGGAGAAAATGAAAAAAAAAATTAAATCCTAAAATTCATTTGGATATTTTTTAAATTTTTTTATCATCTTTTAAGTTTTTATTTTATTTTTAGAAGATTGTTCAATAATTTACTACATTCAATATTCCAACACCAACCCCACCACCACTGCTCCTTCCCATCACCATTATTTCTAATTTTCCCAACCAACACCCAAGCCTGCATCAAGAGCAGGCCCTAAATGCATTTTTTTTATTGCTTGTTATGAATAATTCTCTAAAAAATGATCATAAAAGGTTTCCTTAGAAGAAAGTATGTGGAGATTGTTGTATCTCACCCTGGAACTATTGCGCCCTTGTGTAAGAGATTCCTAACATTTTTTAAATTGAGATTGGTTGTCTTCTACCTTATATCCTATTCATTGAACATTTAATTAAAAAACTAAATAGTTTTTCCTAACTTGGAGCAAGCTGATGTGATACAGACATGATTACATACCCACTTCTAGTCCGATGAAGCACACCAGTTTTATAAATCTTGCATTTCAGGAATGTTTCTCTAGTCCATCACAGAATATTTCTTCTTTATTGCTATTGACACTGTGACTTACAAAGCTAACAGATGCTTCAGGCTGGCGTGTCCAACACCAATCCCAACACCAGCGGGCCTTCCCCCCCCCAACATCCCCAGGTTCCCTCCCAGCCGCAAGCCTGGGAGAGTCCTTGGCAGGCATACACCAAATTTCTTTCTTTCTTTCTTTCTTTCTTTCTTTCTTTCTTTCTTTCTTTCTTTCTTTCTTTCTTTCTTTCTTTCTTTCTTTCTTTCTTTCTTTCTTTCTTTCTTTCTTTTTCTTTCTTTCTTTCTTTCTCTCTCTATCCTTCTTTCTTTCTTCCTTCCTTCCATTCTTTCTTTCTTTCTTTCTTTCTTTCTTTCTTTCTTTCTTTCTTTCTTTCTTTCTTTCTTTCTTTTTCTTTCTTTCTTTCTTTCTTTCTTTCTTTCTTTCTTTCTTTCTTTCTTTCTTTCTTTCTTTCTCTCTCTCTATCCTTCTTTCTTTCTTTCTTTCTTTCTTCCTTCCTTCCATTCTCTCTTTCTTTCTTTCTTTCTTTCTTTCTTTCTTTCTTTCTTTCTTTCTTTCTTTCTTTCTTTCTTTCTTTCTTTCTTTCTTTCTTTCTTTCTTTCTTTCTTTCTTTCTTCCTTTCTTTCCTAAAATTTTTATTGAGCCCCTGTGCGATACAGTTACAAAGTTTTCATGTTTGATATTCAGGTATACAATGATCGATCACCCATCCCTCCACCAGTGCAAACTTTCCACAGCCAAAATCCCCATTGTTCCCTCCACTTCCATCCCAGTCCTTACCCTGCCTCTACAGCAGACAGTTGCTCAGACAGTCTCTCTCTCTCTAGTTTTAGGCATTGTATTTTTCCCATTATATTTTGTCGGATATTCCCACCAGCATTCAGACCTGCCTTCCAGGGACAGATGCTAGGTCATTTATACCAAAATGTATTTCATATTGTTTGCTACAACAAAACTTAAAGGAACGGCAAGTGGAATTACCAGAGGATAAATCAATAAAAGTCTCTTTGTGATGACTGATTGTTTTATGATTTTGATCTATGTAAATAAAGAAATGCAAATCCTTTCATGTAATGCTATTCGCATGTACGTAAGTAAGTTTATGACTTTAGCACCTAAAATTTATTATATTAAATCTTATTTTGTATTTGGATCTTATTGTGGTAATTATCATGTCTTTCCTATCATAAGTAAAAGTTTCTTTACAATCATATGCTAACATAAAAATTTGAGAGTTTACAGGAAGTAAATAAATGTAACTTTTACTAAGAGGAAAAAGAATTAAGAAAATTTTAAGGGAAGAATCTGAATAAACCTATAAACCTATATCCTAAGAAAGGGAATACGGGGGGATCTTTTTGTTTGCTTGTTTTGGTGGGGGGGAGCCAAGCAGGGGCGGGGGGTGAGCGACACCCAGTGATGCTCAGGGGTTACTCCTGGTTCTACTCTCAGGAATCACATCTGGCAGTGCACACAGGACCATATGGGATGCTGGCAGTCAAACCTGGTTGGTCCAGTGCAAGGCAAGGGCCCTCCCCGCTGTACAATCACTCGGGCCCAACTGTGATTTCTTTAACTATTACTTGTTCACCGAGTTCACCGTTCCTGGTCCAACAATTTTTATGTTTTTCCTCTTGAGCTCATCCCATCGGTCTGTGGTGTACTGCTCATTTCTTTTACATTTTTTCTCTATCTTCTTCTGTTGCTTTGTAGAAGTTCCTCCATCTCACATGCAGTCTCTTGATCTTTTTCTCAGTTGTAATTCTGCTGCTCAGAACTTCTACAGATATTATTTTTGTATAATTCTGCATATAATTTTCTCATTTTCGGCTCTCAAGTTTTTGTGCTTCAACGACTACATGTGCCATCGTTTCTTTGAGCCTGTTTAACATCCTCACCCTGTATCACTAAAATTCTTTTTGTTGGGGGGGTCATCACACCCAGTGATGCACAGGAGTTACTACTCCTGGCTCAAGGACTCAGGAATTACTCCTGGTGGTGCTCAGGGAACTATACAGGATGCTGGGAATCGAACCCAGGTCAGTCACGTGCAAGGCAAACACCCTACCCACTGTGCTTTTGCTCCAGCCCCTAAAATTCTTTTCTGAGGATGTACAGTGCTGGTTGATGCTGTTCGTGCTCTCTGTGCTACTACTTTTGTTCATTGATCTTGGTGGGCTTCTACTGTTTGTCCCATTTGTTTTCTACTGCTGTGCTGAGGTGAGTCTTGGCAGTTAGATCCCCAGAAGAAGGTTCTTTTCCTTGTCTGCCGGCCTGAAAGGGTGGAACAGCCAGCAGGGATTCAGGAGCTGGGGTGTGGGCCCGGTGACGTGGCGGAGGGCAGGCCTGGGGGCCGCCAGGACCTAGCGGGAAGGCAGGGGCTCTGCCTTTGTTTCCCAGGAGGGCCGATGATGTCAGCGGGAGATTAAGCTCACCTGGAAGAGCAGAGCAGAAAGCAGAGGTTCCCAAAATGTTTTTCTTAGACCCTTAAAATATATTTAAAAACGACAGTGCATGGGAAGGGGAGAGCAATATTTGAGACTTACTATTTTACAGCAAGAAGTTATGACTTCGGGACCTTAATACTGGAGAAAACACAGAGTGAAGGATTAAAGCTTAATGCAAGTGTATGATATCAAGTCCCTCTAAGATCTGCTTCTTATTAAATAGACCCCAAAGAGAATTCATTCACATTCTTCTTCCTAAATGCAGTTCCTTCGTCTAGAAAAGAGACCACATAAATTCTACGGTATTCAATTTCCTTCAAAAGCATTTCTCAGTGCTAAATTCAACGTTTTCCAAAAGCAGAGGACAGATGAGATAATTTGAAGAAAACACTTCAGGTAAATTTTTTTTTTCCAAATCCACTTTTGTTTTTATGCTCTTTGTAAATGGTTGAGCCCTATTTAATACATAGAATTTTGCAGGGGAAAAGTAGAGACTTAGAGCATTCCTGGTTTTCGATGACATGTGTTTTATTTTAAAATAGGTAATAAGGGCCAGAGAGATAGAGATAGCACAGCAGGCAGTGTGCTTGCCTTCACACAGCCGACCAGGGTTCGATCCCCGAACCACATGTGGACCCCAGATTGTGCTACCAGGGGTGATCCCTGAGCAGAAAGCCAGGGTAAGCCCTGAGAATTGAGTGTGCCCTCAAAAATAAATGGAATTGAAATAAGTAAAAATTACTCATAAAGAACACTTTTGTTTGCAACCCTCTACTTTTCTCTCTAAAGAAAAATATTCTGGGGCTAGAGAGATAGTACAGTGGATAGAGTCAACCAGGGTTTGATCCCCAGCATCCCCTTGGTTCCCCCTGCACCTCCAGGGGTGATTCCTGAGTGTAGAGCCAGGAGTAACTCCTGAGATTGTCAGGTGTGACCCCAAAACAAAAAATGAAAAGCATCCTTAGTTTTCTCTCTTCTTTATGAAGACCTTTGCTCTTCACTCAAACTACAGCAAAGAAATCTCAGATTAGTCTTCCAAAAACAAAAATTTCTTCCTTGATTAAGGATTTGCACTTACTAGTTTATGTGCAGTTACACATTTTTTAAAATCTGGTTTGATCATGCTTCCTTTTGTGAATAATCAAAGATCAGTGTTGTTCCTATGTAAACAAGTCTGTCTGTCTCTCTCCCCTCTCTCTCTCTCTGCCTTCCCACCTCACACTCCAGTTCTCTCTCACTGCGAAGCCTAGGGAAAAAAATGGGCAGTGGTTTTGAATTCCTTTTATAACTCAATATTCCAATTTGAATGCAAATTACAAATCTTTCACAAGGGGTCAATTTTACCATCTGGAATGCAAGAATATAGCCCTTCACTTCAAGCCATGATTTTGACAGCTAAATTTGGGCTTATTTTCCCTTTGCCATTTCTAAAACTTTTGTCTAAAGCAAAAGAAAAAATGCAGCTATACCATCGACTAAAATTAAATGCCTCTCTTGCAGATATCTGTAAGTCTATTTAGACTCCTAAACTACCATTTATGGCTTTTAATTGACTTTTTCTCAACTTCATTTAAGCACCTAAAAACACAAGTCACTCCCTTCTCCCCTTGAGCCAGACATTTAGGTCCTATTAACACTAATGGAATTTATAAGCATGCTCGATGAGGGAGAATGAACTCCTTAAACACCTTTTTAATGGAACGGTTTCCTTTCGTTTAGTTACTCTCCACACTCCTCTACTTGGACATCTTGTACCCGTATGTGCTTCCAAATGTCCTTCTGAATTTTTTTCCAGTCCTTATACTATATTCTTTATTGAACTCCAGTGCTCGAACTAGGACCTGCCTTCCCCTCTTTTATTGATCATTCCTGGAAAAAGGAACATAGCTCAAACATTACTACTGTGCTAGATTTTCTGGTCTCAGGGTGAAATTCAGATGTTGCCTTCGTTCCAGTCCTGTCGTTTCCAGCAAATATAGTCAACCCACAGACTATATTTTTATTCTCCTAAAGACTTGACCTGCCAGAAGTCAATTAAAATAGTAAATATTTACCCAGGAGGCTAAAGATTTTCCCACCTTAGCATGTTTTTATTTGTTTACAGCTTAGGGAGTTCATGTTTGTTTTTTTCCATTTTTAAGTACCTATCACATAGGACTTTAACAACATGTTTAGGTCTAGAATAAGAAAAGTAACGGGAAAACTCTGTAGGTACCATAGATCTTCAGGAAGTAAGACTGCACCTCTGATACGTAGGCTAACAGTCCTATTTCTGTTTAGTTCTTAGAAAGACACTGCTCAGAAAGAGAGAGAGAGAGAGAGAAGAGAGAGGTGACTGCTATACAGGCAGAAGAGGTAGGGGGTGGTTGGGGGTGGTAGGGGCAAGGGGTTGGGGACATTGGCGCTGGGTAGTTACGCTGGTGGAAGGATGGGTGTTGGGACATTGTGTGACTGAAACTCTCAGTCATGAACAGCTTTGTAATGCTCTATCTTGCAGTGATTCAATAAAATTAAAAATTAAAAAAAAAGAAATGTACTGCTGTTGCTTGCTCTTTTTTTTCCCATTAAATCACTGTAAGATACAGCTACAACGCTTTCATGTTTGAGTTTCAGTCATATAATGATCAAACATCCATCCCTCCACCAGTGCACATTCTCCACTACCAATATCCCCCATCCCAGCCCTCCCCCTGCCCCGATGGCAGACAATTTCCCCCTTACTCTCTCTCTCTCTCTACTTTTGGGCATTATGGTTTGCAATACAGATACTGAGAGGCTATCACGTTTTATCTACTTTCAGCACACTTCTCCCATCTCGAATAATCCCTCCAACCATCATCGACTTAGTGATCCCTTTTCTATTCCAGCTGCTTTCTCCCCCAGCTCATGAGGCAGGCTTCCAACTATGGAGCAATATTCCTGGGCCCTTGTGTGTCCTTGGGTATCTGTCTCATATTATTCTGTATTCCACAAATGAGTGTAGTCATTCTATGTCTGTCCCTCTCTTTATGGCTCATTTCACTTAGCATGATACTCTCCATGTCCATCCAATTATGAGCAAATTTCATGACTTCCTCTTTCCTACCTGCATAGTATTCCACTGTGTAGATGTACCAAAGTTTCTTTAACCAGTCGCCTGTTCTCAGCACTGGGGTTGTTTCTAGATTCTGGCTATTGTGAACAATGCTGCAATGAACATACAGGTGCAGATGTCACTTATATTATGCTTTTTTTCACCCCCGAGATATATTCCCAGAAGTGGTATTGTGGGGTCATATGTTGCTTTTTCTTCAAATAGCTTTAGCTATGAACTTTGTAAGCAGCTTTGTTTTCCTTTCTCATTTGGACTAAGAGAGCCTGGAGATGACACAGTTAGGGCCGAAGCTCCTTGGAGTGAGCTAGACACAGAGCACCCATGAAAATCACAGGAAGTTGCCATCTTGCTTTATCAAAAACAGTTGGGTATGGGTTGGGAGACATTGAAAACATCTTCTAAAGAATGAATTACTAGATGGATAAGTGAATGCACAAAGTCTCAAATCTAGAACTAGGTTACTCCTTTTTTTTTTTGAAAACTAAAGAGTCATTCATTGAAGGTAGTAAAAACATACAAAAAGTAATGGGCTTTTCCAGTCACTTCATGGAATGAAACTCTCAAATGGAGTCGTCCTTGATGCTTTCTTATCTGTTTTCGGTAAAGCACCAGAATACATCAAATCTGGTGCTGATTTCTTGCTGCTCTGAAGGTAAACTGAAACTTAATATCCTAAAGAGGTAAGAGTCTGATAGAGTTCAGCATTTGATAAATGAAAGTTTCACATGACAGGTCTGATGGTTCATGTGGAAAGAATTGAGAATAAACATAAAAAACATGAATAAGTAAAAATTGTAAAAAAAAAAGGCATTGTGCAAGGAAGTACCCCAGATTATTATTCAGTGAATGAAATTCAGACATCAGAGGATAACTCTCTTGATTTATCCCTGAATATGAATGGCAGTATCAGCAGGAACTACTCAAACGTGGTAGGAGATTATGTCTGAGCAAAGGAGCTAGGGCTCGGAAGGGCAAGAGGAATGATTGCCTTTAACAATGAATCCTAGAATTGTAAGAAAACCCCTTGATGACATACCCACCATAACGTGAATTCCAATGCGGTGGAATAAATTGGCTCTTCAGCCTGTGAATGTCAATGATTTTAAATGGAGGCAGGGCTGAGTGGCAGAGTTGTCTTGTTTGGGTGTGGCCAAACTGCCAGCATTCCAAGAAGCCAGAAAGAACAAAATGTCTGTTTTCTGAAACGCAGTCATGAACAATTTTGTAATACTCTATCTCACGGTGATTCAATTTAAAAAAAAAAAAGTTTGTTTTGAAAGATGGACCAAAGTGAACTTTCACTCCTTGGGCATTTACCTTGGGTCCCTCCCACCCACCCTCCTCGCCTCCATCCATCTTTCCTCTCCATCAACAATATCCACCCGTGTTCCTCCGAGAAATGAGTTTCAGGCTTCTGCTTGAATGCGTGGAGCCCGCATTGAGATTCTTTGCTTACTCCCGAAGGAACAGACGTCAGCCGGCTCAACTTTCGGCCCTCTTAGGGAAGGTGACCAGCTCTAGGGGTGTGCCGGACGCAACCAGATGGTTTAACCCACTTCACCACACTGCAAGCTCCTGCTGGAATCCACGGGGTCTCCTTTTAGAACTCTTGGTGGGATGTCGAGAATGCGAGGTGGGATATAGATAACTACATATATAGTTAAACTAGATATGTATATGCTTACATATATATGTGTAGGTCTATACATTTTGACTATGTGCATATATTATTTTGTTAAAATAAAAACTAACTTGGAAAAAGCATGAGCTTCATATTGAACCAACTCCAGGTCAGAAGGTAAGAAGTTGTGGACAGGAGGAGAGCCTCACCCTCTCCGAGAAGACTCTCATTTGACTTCCAAGTTCCTTTCCCCCTCTGATTCCTCAATATTTCTGCCCATCTTCAAACAACTGACCAGGCTGCTGGGGCGGGCCCTTTATGGGACATGGATGGAGCTGTCTGTAGCACTATCGTCCCACTGTTCATCCATTTGCTCGAGCGGGCACCGGTAACATCTCCATCGTGAGACTTGTTGTTACTGTTTTTGGCATATTGAATACGCCACGGGGGGCTTGCCAAGTTCTGCTGTGCAGGCGGGATACTCTCGGTAGCTTGCCAGGCTCTCTGATAGGGATGGAGGAATTGAACCTGGGTCGACCACGTGCAAGGCAAATGCCCTACCCGCTGTGCTATAGCTCCAGTCCATGGATGGAATTACTGGAATAAAAAAGGTGTACAAAGTCCTAGTTCTCCTACTCAGAAACCCCATAGCAAATAAAATGTTATTTTGACATTACATTTTACATTAATGGAATGAAAAAACTCTAATTATGTCATTGTGGAGCAAAAAGTGCGAGAGGGTAGTAGAGTTCATGAAAACTAAGACTCGGTAGCCCCTGACTTTGAAGGACGGAAACTTTTAATTTGAGGATAAAGTATTTGTGTAGGATCTCATTAGTGTATTCTAGATTGTGCCTGATTTATTATGGAAATAGGACCTTATTGGAACAATGAATCAGATTAAATACTTAGAATGGGGCATATTTGGAATTGTAATGTCTAGAGTCAAGGTATACAGGGGCATATTATTGCATGTGACATGGGACTTGGTACTTACTTTAGTCAAGAAGGCTTTTCCATTCGCTCTGGGGGTGGAAGTCCCATCATAATAATGGCTGTTAGGGCCAGAGCGGTAGTACAGCGGGGAGGGTGTTTGCCTTGCACGTGGCCGGCCAGGGTTCGACCCCTGGCGCTCCATATGATCCCCCCAGCACCGCCAAGAGTAATTCCTGAGTGCAGAGCCAGGAGTAACTCCTGAGCATCGCTGGGTGTGATGATCCAAAAGCCAAAAAAATTAAAAATACATGTTGTTAATGATATGAATGGCCTTGGCCTCCTGAAGACTCGAGAGAGAAAGGAGCTGCTACAATGAGGGCCTCAGTAGATGCAAAATCTTAGCCAGAAGAAATGGCCTCGGTGGGGCGTGTCTAAGAACGTCTTCTTGGAGGATTGGAAACAGCAGCTTACCCCGTGGATGGAGAGTCCTGGGAGGTGCGGGGCGGGGGGGGGGCTGTCTCAGCCCTGGAGTTGAGGTTCCCGAGTGCTCCCCTCAGCATCCTCCTGAGAGGCTCGAACCTCTCCCAGAGCACCTTCTAACCGACTCCTTCCAACCACGCTCTGGAGCTTCCCAGGAGTCAAGCTGGGTGGCCCAGCCAGGGCAGAACTCGGGAGCTCAGACGCCCGGTCACGGTCTGTGGCCGCCTGGGGCTTCCCACGGCCTGGGCTCCTCGCACCGGCAGTGCGGAAAGAGGAACATCGTAAGCCCCCTCCCCACCCCCCAGCCTCCAGCCCCGGGCCTCTGCCTGGTCCGTACCATGAATAAGGAGCATGCGGCAGCGGGGGGAGGATGAAGGAACAGGGTTTCGAGAAGGATGCTGCGGGGTCGTGCCCACTGTCCTGTGGCCCTGCCAGTTACCTGCCCTGAGATGCTCTGTGAAAACAAGGGGAATGGCAACTCCATCAGCTTAATCAACGGCTGAACAAAGAGCAGAGCACAGCAACCAAGATTCTACAAACCCATAAATAGAAAATGTGTTATCTGCTATAGAGGGAAACAGTAGGGGGTAAGAAAAGGAAGCGCTTGGCCACAATCGCCCCACCTGAAGAAATGACTGACATGGAACTCTCAGACTCTGAAGGGAAGAAGTTGTTGATCGGGGCTTGGGACGGGGCACTCCTGGGCTGGAGAAGCATATGCCAAGGCCCTGAGGTATCTTGGTCACCTGAAGAAAACCAATATCATTAGGAGCAAGAGTGGGAGAAGCAGAACGGGCCCACAAAGGTGGGTAGGGATCTTGAAGAGCATGCCAAGGTCTTTGGTCAGTGAGAAGCCACTCGAGGATCTTTAAGGCTGAGAGAGGTCGGATCAGATTTGCTTTGAAAAGACCACTTCTTACAGCAGGGCTTAAAGATTTTCCAATCTTGGGGCTGGAGTGATAGCATAGCGGGTAGGGCGTTTGCCTTGCACGCGGCCAACCCAGGTTCAATTCCCAGCATCCCATACGGTCCCCCGAGCAGGAGTAATTCCTGAGTGCATGAGCCTGGAGTAACCCCTGTGCATTGCCGAATTGCCGGGTGTGGCCCAAAAAGCAAAAAAAAAAAAAAAAAGGATTTTCCGATCTTGACCCGACCCCTTTTGGTCAAAGAAAAATTTTATGCAATCAGGGAATATGGTATATGAAATAGGTATACAACTTAAATATTTTAAATACTTTATGGATAATCATAAAACATTTATTTTAAAAGATCTTTTTTTAAACGTTTGGGATTATATGGCATTGTGAACCACGGTTTTAAGAAGCTAGAATTTAAAGCGGGACTGGAGTGATAACAACACATCGGGTACAGCATTGCACGCAGCCGACCCAGGTTTGATTCCTCCGTCCTTCTGGGAGAGCCCAGCAAGCTACCGAGAGTATCCCGCCCGCACAACAGAGCTTGGCAAGCTACCTGTGGCATATTCAATATGCCAAAAACAGTACCAACAAGTCTCACAATGGAGATGTTACTGGTGCCCGCTTGAGCAAATCGATGAGCAACGGGAGGACAGTGACAGTGACAGTGACAGTGCTACTCCTACATTATTTTTTAAAAAAAGGAAGGGGGGAACGGGAATCAAGAGTTGCAGTGAGCATTAAGTGCCTTTTCACATGAAATAGGACTGTGACGAACACTGGCTGACTCCCAAAGTATGTGTGTGTGTGTGTGTGTGTGTGTGTGTGTGTGTGTGCATGTCCCATGCGCACACACATATAAATACATGTGTATGCTTCTTAAGCCTTATCTAAGACTCTGTTCCTTCTCTCTCCTGGATGAAACTGTGAACCGATGCTGTTACCTTTTCCCAATCTTCTTGCTAACTCTAATCGCTGCTCCAAGAAATCCCCTTTGAGTCTCAATAAATCTAGGGTCCAAAGTCACCAAAGCGGCCAGTGTTTATCTAATGAGAGATTTTCATCCACCCGGTCCAGCAGCTGTTAGCCCTGGCCGAAAGGTGGGGTGGACCTTTCCCTCTCCAGCCGCCCCACCGTCTTCTCTGGAAGCTTCCCTGGCGAGGCCTGCACGCTGGGCCCACAGCTGCCCTGGGCGCAGTCGGCCACGGCTGAGCTCAGCCTTTCACTGGAGCGGGAACTTCCTCCGCGGGGTGCTCCTGCTTTCCTCAGAAGTCAGCATATTTGGTGGGCGGGCACCCTCGGGCGTCTGGCAGCCGGGCCCAGACTCTCGGCGGGGGCTCAGAACCCTGCAAGCAGCGCCCTTGGCAAGGTGACGCTCCAGCCCGTGCTGGGTGGAGCTGGCCCGCGCTGCCTCTGGCTTCAGTTCTCGGGAGCGTCTGCAAAGGCAGGGACGGTCAAGGCCCAGGACGCATCCGGACGCCCCGGAGACGAGAGCGGAGCCTGCTCCGCGGCTCAGGCCCACCGCCGCCAGGAACCTCCTCCTGAACCGCTGTCACCGGCGCGTCCTGAAGACACAAGGCGGCCCGTGCCAGCTGAGTGCGCGCTGTGTCCTGCCAGCCCTCGGACCCTCAGCCAGGACTGCGCCAAGACGTGCCTGTCCTAGAGAACGCCTCCCCCATGCTGCGCTTCAGGCTTTCCGGCTGGTGGGGTTGGTCGTGGGTCTGCAGGGGCGGGAGGGTCCCAGAAGGTGAATGGCCGGAACACACCGACCGCCACACCCTGGGGGTGAGTGTGGAGGCCCATGTCAGAGACAGACTCAGCCCCGACACTCACAGCACCGACAGCTCCCGGCCCTGAGCTGCTGGGCCAGCGGCCCCAAGCGGGAAGCCAGCGGGGAGTGGCCAGGCCCGCTGTGAAGAGACACTGGGCTTGTCTACAGATGGGGGAAAGCGAAAGTCAGCTCAGAGGGAAAAGGAAAGCACGGAGACCTGGCTAGCCTCCCCCGCCCCCCACACACACATACACACACACATACACACATACATACACACATACACATACACACATACACATATACACATATATACATACACACAAATATACACATACACACATATATACACATACACACATACACACATACACACATACACACACATACACACATATACACGCATACACACATACATACACACACATACATACACATACACACATACATACACACACATACACATACACACATACACACACACATACACACACATATATACACACATACACACATACATACACACACATACACACATACACATACATACACATACACACATATATACACATACACACATACACACATATACACACATACACATACACACACATACACACATATACACGCATACACACATACATACACACATACAAACATACACACATACATACACATATACACATACATACACACACACATACACATATATACATACACATACACACATACATACACACATACACACAGACACACATATACACACATACACACATGCATACACACATACACATACACACATATACACACATACACATATACACATACACACACAAACACACATACACACATACATATACATAAACACATACATACATACACACACATACACGCACACATACACACACACATACACACACGCACACACACACACTCCCGGGCAACTCTCCGCCACGTGCCGGTGAGAGCTGCCAGTGTCCCCTGCGCTGGAGCCTGCGGGCCCTCGCTGGCCCCAGGAAGCCCAGGGCTGCCCGGGCCGAGGTGCCGGGATAGAAGGCCGGGCCTCGGGGGTCACTGACATTTTATGCAGGTTTTCGAGAAGGATATTTCTAGAACTTTTCACCGCCCTTTCCTAGGCTCCTGCCCACCACCAGAAGGACAAGGAAGTGAACCCCAGGGAGGAAGTGGGCGCCCCGCAGCCACCCCACAATGGTGGGGAAGGCCGGCCGTTCCCACGCTGGGCCAGGCCGCTGGAGCGTTTAGTCTGACTAAGTGACGTGGCCCTCTTGGGCCTCTATTGGGCTTTTGTTTGTTTAACTTTTATTTGTTTTGTTGTTTGTTTATTGCTTTTTGGGTCACACCAGAGATGCTCAGGGGTTACTCCTGGCTCTGCACTCAGGAAGTACTCCTGGCAGTGCTCAGGGGAACCGTATGGGATGTTGGGAATCGAACTCAGGTTGGCCGCGTGCAAGGCAAACGCCTTCCACGCTGGGCTATCCCCCAGCCCTTGTTTGAGTTCCAGCCTTTCACAAAGAGCGCGCCCGCCTTCAGCCCAGACCACGGAGCCCGTGGGAAGGCTCCCCTGAGGGAGATGAGGAAGCGCATGTGAAGCAGCCCTTCTGGGAGCACTTTCCTCTGAGCCTCAGGTCACTATCCTGCCAGCGCCTCACCTGCCTGGGATCCTTAGGCTTTGCGTCACGGCGCCACCTAAAGGAGCCCAGCAACTATTTCCCTGGGAAATCTGCCCAGGGAGAGGCCACCCGGCCTGGCGGCTCTCTCTCCACCCAGGCGCCTGCCCAGTGCTCCTGCTGTGCAGACTCAGTTCCAGCGACAGGAACTCCGGCCACATCACGTCCGAGCTGGTGGCAGCAGATGGGAGAAAATGACTTGAAGACAGAATCAATGTTTCTGAGACACCACTGAGAGTGCTCATTTCAGCTCCACCGAGTCTCCGCCCCCTCAAGCGAAAGAAGGGGTGTCTGGAGCCCCCTGAGAGCCCCGCGGGCTGGGCCCTCGACGGCAGGGGCGTGGGGGGCTGTGTCAGCTCCTCCCAAGCTCCTCTACCAGCACAGCTGCTCCCGGGCCCAGCAGAGCCAAGGTCAGGAGGGAAGGCGGGAACACGTTCAAAACACAGCAACTATGTATCTTGGAGAAACGTCCGCAGCCGGATCGGAAAGATCCTGACGTCAGCAAGCTCTCGTTAGGGAGAAAGTCGGGGCTGGGGGCCCCTCGACTGACTCTAATCACCTTTGAACACCAGCCTGGGTTTTCTTTGGTCGCCTTCCAGGTCCTTCCGTTCTGTAACAGCGAGCATGGCCGGTTCAGACTGAGCCGGAGGAGAGGGACATTGCGGGCTAGACCCCACTTCCCTCCCACCCCGCGCCCGCCCTCTCCTGCCAGCGGGAGGTAGCTGCCGCCTTGGCGTAGAGATGAGATGTTTCGGGGCCAGAGGGGGTGAGGAGAGAAGCCAGAGAGGGGAGCTTGCTTCCCGGGTCAGGCTTGCTCCGTTCCTCTCTCCCGGCAAGATGCCCCCCCACCCCCGCCGTGTCCCTGTGCCCTGTGCCCCAGGACAGGATGTGGCCAACGCTGATAGTCCTTCAGTAGTGACCGAATGAAAAAGCACAAATGAAGGAGCCATACATTTCTCATCTCTCAATGTCAGGCTCGGCCTCCGGGACAAAATTACGCTCTTCCCAAAGTTCTCTAGAAAAAAGGGACCCTGAGCTGCTTTCCAAATGCCTCTAATTAGAAACTTTACAAACAAGTATCCCGCCTGCACGGCAGAGCCTGGCAAGCTTCCTGTGGCGTATTCGATATGCCAGAAACAGTAACAACAAGTCTCACAATGGAGACGTTACTGGCGCCCGCTCGAGCAAATTGATGAGCAACAGGATGACAGTGATAGAGTGAAAATCAAGTTATTTGGGGGGTTTCTATGCCACACACAACCATGATATTAAAGGAGGCAAGGATGAAACATTAATATAACAATTGTCACTGAAATGCACTTGAGTTCCTTTCCATGTGTATTGTGTGCCAGCGAGGGAAAAAGTCGGAGATTTTGAGGTTTGGGTGAAAAGTACCATTGTCTGCCCAGCCCGGGGGAGCCTTGCCCTGAGGCCCATGTTACCCCCAGGGGTCCCACTCCAGACCCCTTCTCCCACCCTACCTGCCCCAGGGGTAAGGGAGGCATTACATCCCCCCTCCGCCCCCAGGCCCCAGCCTGCCCTCAGGACCGCCTTCTGAATTCTAGGACCCCAGAACTCCTGCCCAAGTAACCCGCCACCCACTCCACGGTTTAGAGGCCGAACAACCGAGGGGCAGTGGGGAGCCTGCAGGGTGAGCTGGGGTGTCCTCCCCGGACAGAGGGGCCTCGGTGGGAGAGGGGGGAGGGGCTGGGGAGGAAAGTCCAGGGCACGAGCAAGACCCCCAGGCCCCCTGGAGCCGGTGTGGGCTGTGGGAGGTGCCCAGATGCTGAGGCGAGCACTCAGGAGAGGAGAGCGAGGGGAGCTTCAGTTCACACACCCCCTGACTCGCCGTCACGGGGGAATCTCGGCTGCTTGGCTGGCCGTGAGCCCCTCATGGCAAAGAGGCGCAGAGAGCGTGGCCCCCGGGACGTCCTGGTGGCCACCCTGTCTCAGCGCTGCTCAGAGAGCGCGGGGCGCCCTCGGGACGGGCCACGGTCGCCGTGGCCGTGGCAGCCAGCTGCCCCCCCCCCCACCCTGCTCCCGGGAAGAATGCAGCTGCGGCTGAGAACGTGCGGAGCCGGAGCCACGGGCCACCTGTCTCTCTCGTCTCCCTGTCACGTCTTCCTGGAACCTGAAACAGAGCCATCAAAGGGAGAGCTGCCTACTCTTTCTACTCTCTAGAGCTGTGGCTTCAGGGCAGGAGCTGTGTCCCAGGAGGGCGGGAGGGGTCTTCAACACGCTTGTCCCAGGAGGGCGGGAGGGGTCTTCAACACGCTGATAATCAAGTGACAGCCGAGCAACCCCGCAAACGGGCATCAGGCGTGTAAGCAGGGATTCTTTGCTTCTTCAGATCCTGGAGTGCGGATTCTGTTTTTCAGTTGAACACCCCCGCCAAAAATAGGGAATAGGAGGAGAGAAATGTTTACAGTTATGATTTATATAAATAGTCATGTGAGTTAAATATCCTTCATTAAAAGGTGAATATATATTATGCATTTGGTTTAGAGTATTGAGTTTTTTATTCTTTAGTGGGAAAGGAAATACTCTATGCAACATGTCTATTAACATAACCATTCATTGTTTTAATACCCAAGATATTTTGAAAATATGTATGCCCATAATGGATTCTGTTTATTTTTAAATTATATATAATATGTATTAAAATGATATTTTTAATTTAATTAATGGTATGTCTTTTCGTCCAGTCATTGCTTACATAAAATCATCATAATGCACGTAAAATAAATCACTAAGGTTGGGTCAGAGCAATAGTACAGTGGCAGGGCATTTGCCTTGTACACGGCTGACCCCCAGGACCTCACATTATCCCCCAAGCTCACCATGAGTGATTCCTGAGTGCAGAGCCAGGAGAAACCCCTGAGCATCATCAGGAGTGGCCCCCAAACCACACACACAGACACACACACACACACACACACACACACACACACACATACACACTTACTAACTTCCTGGAAGATACGTACTCAACAAAAATATTTACATAGTCTCAAACTCTGTGGCTAAAAATCAAAGAGTGACATAATAAGATGAGTTTCCTTTGAGGGCTAGAAAGTGTCACCAGGAAGAAGAGAGTGGGCGGCACCACTGTGGGTCTGCTCTCCACAGGGCCACCAGGTGGGACTGGGCAGAACCAGGGAGCACTGTGTGCGGTGGAGTGGACAGGACCAAGGAAGGCTTCTCCGGAAATCCATTCACATACTTCGCAATAGTGCCCTGTGTCGGCGCTGCCTCGATATTAGGCCAGGCTGGGCTGTGTGTGCAGGTGTGCCGTGTGCACGCCTGTGTGTGTGTGTGCATGCATGTGTATGCATGTATATGTGTGCATGCATGAGTGTGTGTGTGGGTGTGTGTATGTGCATGTGTGTGTGTGTGTGTGTGTGTGTGTGAAGAGCTTGGCAAACCAATTATCTTTTCAAGCTCTTCCAACGAAGGCTGTGACATATAGACTTTGAAGCAGCAAGTGGCTTATTTATTTAGGGACAAGTAAGGGGTTCTGAGGCTTGGTTTGCATCTGCTTTATTAGTTATGCTCAGCCATGAAGGAGCCGCTCTCAGACAGCCTTTGCCTCTCTCCGCAGTGCTCACATCCGCTCCACCAATGTCGCGGTACGCCATGCCTTGGGGTAATTAAAAGCCAGAGAATAATAACGCCAAAGGACACGTGCAAGATTTGTCACACAGAAGCAAGCAGAGATCAGATGCTCCGCAGAGCACAGCCACCTCCTCCTTTAGAGAGAAATCTTCTCAAGTGGTGTCCTTGATCCCCGCTGGAACCGAGTGGCAGATTCCAGGCCTCAAATCTGCGAGGCCCTCAGTATCCGTATTGCAAACCACAATGCCCAGAAGAGAGAGAGTGTGGGGGACATCGTCTGCCACAGAGGCAGGGGGAGGGTTGGATAAAGGAGGTGGGGATGCTGGGGACATTGGTGTTGGAGAATGTGCACCCATGGAGGGATGGGTGTTTGATCGTTGTATGACTGAAACTCAAACATGCAAGTTTCATAACTGTATCTCACGGTGAGTCTATTTAAAAAAAAAAATCTGTGAGGCCGTGCCTTCTGTCCGGGCACCGCAAAAATAATGAAAACAAAACAGATGGCGTCCAACTGACCGCATTGGATTGAACTAAAGACAATAATTGAATAACAATTTGGAAATCTTTCTCTCTTTGTTTGTTTGTTTGCTTGCTTGGGGGCCAAATCCAGTTGTGCTGAGGACTTACTCCTGGCTCTGTGCTCATGGATCAGTCTTCGAGTGCTCGGGAGACATTATGGGGTACAGGAATCCAGCCCCAGTCGGCCAGGAACAAGACCAGCCGCTCCCTGCCATCCTGTCTCTCTGGCCCTTTGGAGATCCTTCTCATTCTGATTTTTTTTTTAAGTCTATCTCTTCTGTGGTAGAAGTTAGAAGTGGACTTATAGAACCTCTTGAGCGCTGTCTTTTTTTTGGGGGGGTGTCAACCCAGCGATGCACAGGGGCTACTCCTGGCTGTACACTCAGGAATCACTCCTGGCAGTGCTCTGGGGACCATACGGGATGCTGGGAATCGAACCCGGGTTGGCCGCGTGCAAATGCCCTCCCCGCTGTGCTATCATCGCTCCAGCCCCTTGAGCGCTGTCTTGTGTCCAAGTGACGCTGAGGTCAGAGGTGAGAGAGGAAGCAGGGATGGATCTGCAGGAGCCCAGCTCGACCCAAACCGTCCCTCAAGGAGAAAAACGGGCAGCAGCGTCACTGTTCAGGCCTCAGCGTTTCAATCAGGGAGACTGACACGGGAGCCAGGGGCCGGGAGTTCTCTGACTCCCTAATTTGTTTTTCCTCGAGCATTCCACTGTTTCCTTTGGAGAGGAAAGAGCAGCTGGAAGCCAGCAGCTGAAGGTGACTCACCTCCAGCGTGGCGCCGCTCCCCGCCCTCCCCCCGGCCCCCGCCCCACCGTCGCCCTCACCGCCACCGAGTTCTAACACATGCCGGGCAGCCAGGAAGAGCTTTGGAGTAAAGCTAAGGCTTAGCAGAGCCGAAAACCTGTTCCAACCCTTCCCAAGTCGGGACGCGCAGCCCCACCTGGCAGGGAACCGCATCCACTTTTAAATCCGACACTGTCCCCAAACCCAGCGCGCGCCCCGGGGGACCACACGTCCGCCTTAAATAGCAATAACTGCCGCATGTGCTCCCGTGACCTCCGTGTAGGCGCACATAATACGGGCTACTAAAATTTCACGACATGTGTACTTCTCCGCCAGCCCTCCTGCACAGAAAGCTCATTCAAGTGTAAGACGCCGCCGCGGCCTTGGAACGTGTTTATTTATCAGATTATTTTCCAGTTTGGGTGGAGAGCCAATTGACACACTTTCAATAATCTCAACAAAGAAGCGGACTGTGTCCTTCCCACCACAGTCTCCATTGTGGGTCGCCATTGTGCACCACTTGAGACCGTTTTACGAACATCATGCCACATGTGTGTGAACTGAGACCAGGAGACCCGTGGACGCAGATGGCCACCATCTGTGGGTGCTTTCCATAGGCCAGTCAACCTGCCAATCACCTTAGCCGGTAGGTAGCAGCTAAAACTGCGGCCCGAGGGGGCCGGAGTGATAGCACAGCTGGTAGGGCATTTGTCTTGCACGCGGCCAACCCGGGTTCGATCCCCGGCATCCCATATGGTCCCCCAAGCACTGCCAGGAGTAATTCCTGAGTGCAGAGCCAGGAGTAACCCCTGAGCATCACTGGGTGTGACCCAAAAAGAAAAAAAAATAAAGAAAAAAAAAAATAAAACTGCGGCCCGAGCCCTCAGGCAGCGCCTAGGAGAGCAGAGATGACCAACCCTTAGTCGCAGTACGGCAAACCGTGGGCAGACTCGGCCCCTCCGGCAACAGCTGAGACGAGCGGGAGCAGAGCGGTGCCATCTGAGGAGGCGGTACGTGACACGGGGCAATGAATTTGCAGATGTGAAAAGAGCTCAAGGGAAATAGGTGGATTAGTGGCGGCTCTGGGCAAGTGACCGTGGTCAGGGCTGACAGGGCTTTTGAAGCACTCTGAGGAATTTGAACTTTACCCCAAGGCTCTGAGAAGGCGTCTGGGGGGTTTAAGTGGGCTTAGAACCATGGTTAGTCAGGGCTGCATTTTGGTTTCCGTTTGCTTGATTTCTGAGTCGGACCCAGCGTGCTCGCGCTAACTGGGCACTCGGGCATCACTGGGGATCCATTCGGGCTGGCCAGGGACAAGGGAAGAGCCTAACACTGGGCTCCTCTCCCGCCCCAGGCAGGGCTGCCTCAGTGGGGGGCAAGGGAGACACAGGGAGACACACTGGAGACGTTTTAGGACGCCAGGCTGAGAGGCCGGCCACCTCAACCTCAACCGAGGAGCGAAGGAAAAGGACTCAAGAGAGACCCGTTATAGTGCCGTCGGCACACAGGAGGGATGGAACCCTGGGGCTCGGGGGCAGGGCAGGGACGCGCAGGTGGGCGGGGAGTCAGGGCCCCAGGAGCTGTCTGGTGGGAAGGGTGTGCTAGAGAGACAGCCCAGACCAGAAGCCAGCCGGTGTGTCCCTGTCGGCTCCGCCTCGGTCATCTTCACTCAGACGCCAGACACGGTGAGGAAGACCCAAAGCGCTTCCCAGCCATGGACAAGGCCTGATTCCCCCCACACGCCAGCGACAGAAACGTGTTTTCTATTAAAGGGGAAGGGGGAGTCTCTTTCCTTGGCCTCAGCTAAACCTCGCGTGACAACCGGAGTCAGCTCTGACTTCCCATCCGTGTGCCTCCATCCCTGTGCCTCCATCCGTGTGCCTCCATCCGTGTGCCTCCATCCCTGTGCCTCCATCCCTGTGCCTCCATCCCTGTGCCTCTATCCGTGTGCCTCCATCCCTGTGCCTCCATCCCTGTGCCTCCATCCCTGTGCCTCCATCCGTGTGCCTCCCTGACCCAGCCGAGACATCCTGCTTCGCTGCCCAAGCTCTCTAGGCTCAGGTGCTCGTTGAAATTACTCCCCCAATCAGGAAAATGGGTGACTCTGCGAGCCGGCGGAGGGGATCCTGCCAAGTGCTGAGTTGCTGGGTGGGTGCGGTGCCCACAGCAGCGTAAATGCTCCCGTGGTTGAGACGCCGACAGGGCCTGTCTCAGACCCCAACAGAACCCTGCTCTCCTGGCTTCCTGAGAGCACCTCAGAGTTGAAAGGTGGCGCTCCAAGGCCAGGCAGGGCAGGCCTGAGGGCAAGGTTAGGATCACAGGCCTTCCCGGGACAAAGTGCCTCTGGTCTCCGGGGGCGGGGGGTCCCACGCCAGGTGAGGGAGACAGAAGACAGTGGCAGACATGACAGCTCCATTTTTTTTTCAAAAAATAAATAGAAAGTCATAGTTAAGATGGCTTGTTGGGGGCTGGAGCGATAGCACAGCGGGTAGGGCGTTTGCCTTGCATGCGGCCGAACCGGGTTCGATTCCCAGCATCCCATATGGTCCCCTGAGCACCACTAGGGGTAATTCCTGAGTGCAGAGCCAGGAGTGGCCCCTGTGCATTGTCAGGTGTGACCCAAAAATACCAAAAAAATAAAAATAAAATACTAAAAAAAAAAAAAAGATAGTTTGTTGAAGAAAGCAATCAATCTCGATCAAAAATAAATAAATATATATTTATTTTTTGCATGTATATATATATATATGCACTGTAGCACTGTCACCCCATTGTTCATCGATTTGCTCAAGCGGGCACCAGTAACGTCTCCATTGTGAGACTTGTTGTTACTGTTTTTGGCATATCGAATACACCACAGGGAGCTTGCCAGGCTCTGCCGTGCGGGCAGGATACTCTTGGTAGCTTGCCGGGCTCTCCGAGAGGGATGGAGGAATTGAACCTGGGTTGGCTGCGTGCGAGACAAACACCCTACCCACTGTGCTATAGCTCCAGACTCAACCTGTAACAATATGTTAGTGATCTCTTACACCAGGGCTAATGGCTCCAGGGTGAAATACAACAATCTTCACACACTTTCCCCAAGGAACCTTTTTTGGATCATTTTTAGTGGATTACTCATAACAAGCATAACAAGCAATACAAAAATAAATCATTTAGGACCTGCTTTGGGGACAGGCTTCGGTGGTGGTGGGAAAACTCAAAATAATGGTGGTGGGCAGGTGTCATGGTGGGGAATTGGTGTTGGAATACTGAATGTATAAAATCATTGTGAACAACTTTATAAAAATTAAGTTAAATTAAACCAAAATGGCCTTTTGACGTCTGCTGCTGTCATACTTTGTGATGTTAGGAGAACCAGTGTAGGGACCTGAGGGAGAGAGCCAGGGTTAAGGCATCTGCCTTGTGCTCAGCTGAGCCCAGTTTAATCCCAGGCACCTTCGATGGCCCCCTGACCCCCACCAGGAGTGCCCCCTGAGCACAGAGTCGGTAAGCCCTGAGCACCGCTGGGTATGGCCCCAAAGCAAAAAACAACTTTTTATAATGTTTCCTTGGTTGCTTTCTACCTGTTCACTATTGGGCCACACTCAGCGGGGTTCAGGGCTTATCCCAGCAGGACTCAGAGGGCCCTAGGGGATATTGGGGATCGAACCCGGGTCAGAGGCCTGGAAGGCAAATGTCCTACCCATCATGCATTGCTCCAGTCCTTTCTTTAAGTTTTAAATGAAAGGGATCAATTTAGGTATGACACTTCCTGGAGCAGTCCCAGGGTCTGCCTCCAAGGCCGGGGAGAGAGACACGTGGACAGAGGACATCTGGAAGGGCCTTTTCTTCTGTCCTACAAATCACTTCCTCCCACGGAGCGCAATGCTGAGACAGCAATGATCTGCTGAGTGAGAACAAGAAAAATTAACATCACACCACACACACACACACATCAAAAAGAAAAAAAAGAGCTGACTAATTGAAGTGATGAACCAAAAGGACAATAAGTAAAAATAGACGGTCCAGAAGAACTCGGTGAGCCAAGACGGATGTCGCTCCCAGCTGACCGTGGGGAAGAATGCGGAATTAGCAAGCGGACGTTTCTGGCGGAAATGGTCCCAGACCCTCAACAACTGTGTGAGTGACCCGCGGCCCTGAAATTCTGGAGGAACACTTGTTTCTCTCTCTTTACCACAAAAGTATTTCACATTTTGTCCTGTTTTTTTTTTTTTCACAAATGTGAAAGACATACTGATTATTTGGAGACCAGCTCACAGAAGATTGTGTCTCGTGGCTTTTTCTGTGGATAAAGAAGAGCCACGTCAAGCTCGATGGCTTGTCCAGAAGGACAGAGGTCTCTGTCCTATTCTGGAGATGAGAGCTTCACAGACCCACGCTGAGGAAACCAAAGCCCCCGTCTCTTCCCTGGGAGAGGATGGGCGGACCCTCTTCCCCAGAACAGGTGCTAAAAACCATTGACTCACCTCCAACCAGACTTCCAAATGATTCCTGACCTTGGTGAGCGTCTCCCACAGGGCTCCATGGAGGTTGAATGAGCTCAGAGCATTAAACCGGCTCCTGGGGGGAAGAAACAGTGAGACGAGGAGAGTGTTGAGAAAGCAGCGGAGAAGGAAGGAGAAATCAGGCAGAAAACGCTGCTTCTCTCTACGTCTCCGCCTTCTTTTTTTTTTTTTTTTTGTAAATTTTTATTAAATCACCATGTGGAAAGTTACAAAGTTCTCAGGTTTATATGTCAGTTATACAATATTCAAACACCCATCCCTTCACCAGTGCCCAAATTCCACCACCAGAAACCCCAGTTTACCCCCCCGCCCCCACCCCCTACCCCCTACTGTATAACTAATGAATTTCACTTCATTTTTTCTTTACCTTGATTACATTCCATAATTCAACACAAAACTCACTATAGTTGACATAACTCTCTCTCTCTCTTATTTTTTCTCTTTTTCCTTTTCCATTTTTTTTTTTTAATTTTTCCCCCTCATCCCCCTTCCTGCGCCTCATAGTATGGTGTACTCCACGCCACGTTGGCCAGCGTGGGGCTTTTGCTTAGCTCATAGTCCAGAGGTGGCTGTTACATTAAGAACCTTCAATATTTCAACAAAAACTTACTGTTATTATTTGGAGTTTCCCCCCCAAGTCTGACCTGTTCAAATGGAACCCTTTCACATTGATGACAATTATAAATGTTAAGTCGCGCGGACGCTGCCGCGTCCGCACGGTTTTGGATTTCTGTATAAAGTCCTGGGAAAATTCTGCCAGAAATTACATATTTCCTCCGTTAGCCGGCGTGGGGCAAAGGCTTAATTCACAGTCTCCATACATGGGTGCAAGCACTTGCTGGAACCCCAATTCCTAAAGCTGTCTCTGGTTCCCGCTGGTTCCACATCCACCGGCTCTGCAGGGGCATGGGCGCCCGGGCCGAAAACCCGGCCGGCCGGAGCCGAGCACGGGCCCGACTAGGGCTGGCTCTGTATCAAGCGGGAACCAGAGACAGCTTTAGGAATTGGGGTTCCAGCAAGTGCCTGCACCCATGGATGGAGACTGTGAATTAAGCCTTTGCCCCACGCCGGCTAACGGAGGAAAGAACCTCCCTTCTGGGTCTCTCTCCCCTCCGGGAGAAGGCGTGGTGTCCGACATTTTGTGGGTCCGTTGAGAAGGTACGAACTTGGTGGCGCGGGAAAAAAAAAAAAAAATGTGTGCTTTGAACTTGAAACAGCCGCAGGATACAGAGCCAGCCCTAGTCGGGCCCGTGCTCGGCTCCGGCCGGTCGGGTTTTCGGCCCGGGCGCCCATGCCCCTGCAGAGCCGGTGGATGTGGAACAAGCGGGAACCAGAGACAGCTTTAGGAATTGGGGTTCCAGCAAGTCCGCCTTCTAAGCAATACAAAAATCCCACTTGTCGGGGCTGGAGCAATAGCACAGCGGGGAGGGCGTTTGCCTTGCACTCGGCCGACCCGGGTTCGATTCCCAGCATCCCATATGGTCCCCTGAGCACCGACAGGGGTGATTCCTGAGTGCAGAGCCAGGAGTAACCCCTGTGCACCGCTGGGTGTGACCCAAAAAGAAAAAAAAAAAAATCCCACTTGTGGAGGGCCGCACTCTGGAAAACAGTCTCATCTCACAGGAAGTCTCAGGCTGAGGAAAACAGCAGCCCCGGGGACCCAGCCCCTTCGCTTAGTTCTATGGGGGGGCGAGAAAGCCAAGGACTCGGGGTTCAAGCCTGTCTGGGTCTACCTGGTTCTGCCCACTCTCAGCCGTGGGGACGGGGAAATTCCTGTAAACCTCCGGGCCCCGTGTCAGTGCGGGAGAAACTGTCCCACTGCGTGGCATCACTAAGTGCTACGGCCATGTGGATAAAGCTCGCAGAGACGGGTCCAAAAGGCTAGATCTTCCCTGTGCCCAGCGCACTGGAGGGTCACCTGTGGCCGGCAGGGGAATGGAAGGTGCCGTGCGGTGGGGCGGCAGGGGAGCCTGGCACGGTGCCGGGAGGGGTTGGGGTCTCTCTGAGGTGAAGACCCAGGCCGCAGGCCCGCGGTGGGCCGAGCCCCTTGTGAGTGCCCTGTTCCCTTCGCACCCGTGTCCAGGACAGAACCCGGAGCTGCGCTGGCCAAAGCAGCCTTCCACCTTGGCTCCTGTCACCCCCATGGGGCCAGGCTCCCTGCTGGCCAGTCCACATTATTTTGGGGGGCTCTTGGGTCCCACCCGGCGATGCTCAGGGGTTACTCCTGGCTCTGTACTCAGGAATGACTCCTCGCGGTGCTCAGGGGACCATATGGGATGCCGGGGATCAAACCCAGGTTGGCCGCATGCAAGGCAAATGCCTGTTCCACTGTGCTATTGCTCTGCCCCCGAAAATACCTATTTATTTATGCTTTTTTTTTCTTTTTGGGTCACACCCAGCTATGCGCAGGGATTCCTCCTGGCTCTGCACACAGGAACTACTCCTGATAGTGCTCAGTAATTCCATATGGGATGCTGGGAATTGAACCCAGGTGGGCCACGTGCAAGGCTAACGCCCTACCTGCTGTGCTATCGCTCCAGCCCTCGACTTTTCTTTCTTTTTTTTTTCTTTTTTGCAGCCCTCTCTCCCACACCTTCCCCCCCTTCACTTTGTTGCTGTGATGACCAGGAGCCACACAAACCCGGCTGAGGTCACGTGTGAAGGGTCTCACACTTTGCCATCATGCTGGAACCCAAAATATCAGTCACCGGGCTCGTGGGGTGGTGCCAGGAATCAAACTTGAGGTGTCAGTGGCCTCAGGATTCAACAGCAGGCTCTCCCTCGGACCCTTCCCAGGTTCTTCCTTCCCTCGAAGCTTCTAACTTCCTGTCCCAGGCAGTTGCCTCGTCCTTTGGTGTTCCCCGTTCTGGAGAGGAGAGCGAGTCCTGTTCGGGTTAGGGCACAGGGCGTCTATTGACTGAGCACCCCTGGATGTAATTCTCCCCCCCCCATGCAGGCTGCTAGGGATTGGGGCTGGAGGGGGGTCGGGTAGGAAGCCTGGGCCTCTGTGGGCCCTTGTGCCCTGCAAACAGAGGCAGTCAGGGTTGGGGGAGCCGGGAGGGGATTGGCAGGTAGCAAGGGAGAGCCTCAACCCTGGTTATGTTGTGCCAACAGAAACCAGAGCCGGCCCCGCAGCCCAAGGCCAGTTAAAGACTCATTTCAAATTATTCACATTTCAGAAAATATAACCTAATAAAGCACGCTGTGAGACTCCAGGACTCAAGCCCTAATCCCAGCCTTTCTATGAATGCGCCACGCCGTGGTTTGAAGACCTCCTTGTGCCTTATTTCTCCATCTGTAAAAGGAGAAAAGTCATATCTGTTACCTCTCGGGGTTGGGGAGAGGAACAATAAAATTGATTTGCAAAGTGTTTTATTGCCATAAAGTGCTATGTTGAAAACAGTCTCACTTAAAGAGCCTGATTTGTTGCCGTCCATAATAGAGCAATGTAAAGAATATATTTTATAAATAAATACGTGCTGTAAGCACCCTTTCTGTCGCTCCTATTGTAAAAGTCATTAAGGAGGATGGAATGAGATGCTGATTCAGGTCTTCAATTACACAAAAGTTGTCCGTACACCAAAGATCAAACGCTCATCCACTGTCTTTAGTTCTCAGAGGTTGTTCCACGAACATGCAGAACACAACGCCTCTGGCTTTGTTCTTAAATGCGTCGAACGGTCACAGAGATAGAGAAGGGGAGAGTCCGTGCTGTCCAGCCATGCTGTCCAGTCCACATCTCTTCCCGGCTCCCTTTCCAGTGACGTCACACTGACTCCTTGAACTGGCCGTGGGGGAGTCGCCGTAGCACAGAAACTAGCGAGTCCCAGTCAGAGGTTTCTTTTCTCTTTCCCCAAATTTCCAGCTGTTACAAATGATGAACTCACAATGGAACTGATGAGCCTGAAGCCCGGATACACACGCAACACAGATGCAGTCGGCATCAACAACAACAGCAAAAATAGCCTTCGCCAGGCTCAGGCAGAGAGATGAGCCTCAAAGTGGAGCCATGCCCTCTTAAAAACGCTCCGGGAGAATTAGTTGCTGCACTGGAGGAGCATTCGGAGTGAAGCATTGACTAGCCCCAGTGCAGTCCTTTTCCGTGCCCTCGGAACCACCCAGAGAGCCCAACAAAACAGATTGCTGAGCTCCAGTTTCGGAGCTTCCGGTCAGGACATTGAGGGCGAACCCTATAATTTGCCTTTTCAACAGGTTCCCAGGTGATACTGATGCTTTGGGCTGAAGGCTCTGTGTGGTGGCACAAGACAGAAGAACTCACAGGGCGATTAGAGAATCCTTCTGATGAGTATGGTCGGACCTGGGCAAATTTAATGATACAGATAGAACTGTAATAACCCTGACATTCTCCTATCTAGAAACCAGTTCAGTATGTTGATTCCCCTGGAGATTTCACTGTTTCCACAGCTCCTTATATAATTGAAATAACTAATGTTGTCTTTTTTTTTTTAATTGAATCACAGTGGGATACACAGCTACAAAGATTTTCATGATTGGGTTTCAGTCATGCAATGTTCCGACACCTGTCCCTTCACCAGTGTCCATTTCCCACCACCAATGTCCCCAGTTTCCCTCTCAAACCCTGCAACCCTGCCTCTATGGGAGGTACAAAGGTACTCTCTCTCTCTCTCTCTCTCTCTCTCTCTCTCTCTCTCTCTCTCTCTCTCTCTCTCTCTCTCTCTCTCTCTCCTTCCTCTCCCTTCCCCCCACCCCTCTTTGGGCACTAGGATTTACAATACAGATGCTGAAAGGCCATCATGTCTATCCTTCTATCCTTTACCTACTTTCAACATTCAGTGCTTGTCCAGGGTCCAGGGTGACCAGCTAATATTCTCTTGATGTACCTAAAATGTGACTTTGCTCTCTGAGTCTGCTCCACCCTTCCCTCAAGGTTGCAATGCTTCGGTCAGCTTCAGATTCTTTATCTGCTTGGAGTGACAATTCTAAGTTCATCTCTCTCTGCCGTTTTAGTTTTTTAATTAAAAAGAATTTTTCACACATTTCCTTAATACTGCAAAATGATAACAATAATAGTAATAATAATGCATCAGAAATCATAGTCTCCAGCATGAGACGTGGACAGGAAGCGCCCAGCAGAGAGAGATTCAGAGGGAGTTTGGGTGCCGACTGGTGTTTTGGAACACGGTGCAGCGGGGCAACCCCCTTCCTTGCTAGCACCCCAATATGACTTTCGGCAACCAGATTCTAAGGTCCCATAGTCACATGGCTCTGCCACTGTCTGCTTCTGTGACTTCTCTCCCCAGTGCCCAACAGCCTAACTCTCCCTCCTGCGTTTCTGTGAGTGTGACAAATCTACTGTGTAATTACCAGCTTTTGCCACTGTTCTCTGGTTCCTGTCTCTGTAAGCCCTGCATGCAAGGTCTGCTACAGGATTTACCTAGATCTGCCTTATTCACATCAATTTCAAAATGTTTGGCAGAATATCTGGCATGCTGTGGATTCCTGAGTGTTTTTTAATGAATGAATTAATGAATGTCTCATTTATGCCAACTCATAGACTGGCCTATGCCAGCTCTGTCTATATTTATAGCCACAGAGGCAAGATGGCGTGCTATAAAACAGACGTAATTAAAGTGAAGAGTTCAAAAATCTGCTTTGTTCGGCAGGAGACTGGTGGTTCTCCATGAATATTTATCCATAGCCATCCACCTATGGAAGCCCCTGGGCCCAGCACAGGGGGAAAATGTTGGATTGGTTGAGGAAGGTTGGGAAAATGGAAAGTGACCAGTACAACTACCTTGAACAACTATGGAGGTGGTCTACCAATGGTCAACCTCTCTGCCGAGTGGGCTTACAGCTAGAATGTCAGCTAACCTCCTATCCATCTGTCACAGAGACGCTGTCCCCTCACAGCAGATTCTACGATGTTTTTGAGTTCTGTTTTCCAGTGACAGGATCCCACTAGGAGAACGGGGAGTGAGTCAGGATAAGAAGGTGTCCAGGACCTTTAAATAATTAATGGACAATTGGCTTTAAAGGTAGGTCTGTTAACTCTCTTTGTGTGTTCCTGATGGAATTCACCATAGCCTTACAGCTTTTCTCAGAAGGTGACTTGCTAGAAGAGAAGTGGCATCTGCGTGTTCCAGAATCTGAACCTGGACAGTATATAAAGCATAAAAACCTGGAATTTGATTTTAGTTCACCACGTTCAAGGATTCAGGATGCCAAAAATATGTGTGAACATTTGAAACATTTTTCATTTGCTGCTTTTTTCCCTTTGATCTAGTTAAAAGAATGTATTGTCAATTGGCATACAGTACTGCCTTTAATAGAAAATATAAATACTGGGACACATTTCACATATTGACTACCTGAGAAATTGTTTTGTGTCCCACTGTTATTAAAGCAAAAAGTATAATGTTCTTCACTTGAACTAATCAAATACAATAGATTATAAATTGTGTATTGTAAATAAAAGTTCACTCTGTGAGTGCAAAAAAAAAAAAAAAAAAAAAAAAGAAGGTGTCCAGGAAAGGTGTATTTTCTTGACAGTTCCTAGTTAGGGTCACGGGAGCTTAGTGGGTCTGGACCACACTCTGAGCATCACCCCACTGCAGGGGACTTAGGCACCTCCTCCCACTCACCGTTGGCGGGACTGGCAGATGGGGGGGTGGCACTGACGCTCCGGCATCTCCTGCCTGCACAGCTGCAGGGAGACCCTTCCAGCTGCGGGAATTCAGTCGCAGTGCCAGCTGCAGTGTGTGAGCAGAGGGGACGAGCAGAAACAAGCCATGCCTGTCCAGTGCAGGTCTCTGCCGAGGAAGTGCAGCATTTCAAGCCCGGCTCGACTCGGTTCCTCCATTCTCTGCCCCACGTGCGGCCCCTGGCCCATCACTCAGCCCCACTCCTCCAAACGTTTCCAGAGTCACACAGCTCCTGCTGCCTGCGCCCCAGGAGGAGACCCCAAACTAGGAAGCGTTCATGCTAGCAATCGCCAGACTTGAACTCAACATTTGTTCCTCCCCCGTAACTGCCCGCCACTGTCCTCCCACTCTGGGCGCACTGAGCTCAGGAGGGTCTCGGGCAGGGAGTGGGCACCCCGGTGTTTCTTGAGCGGATTAACTAAATGAACGGGTCTCGCTTGTATTTGTGGGATGGGTCTGTCTGGCCTCAAATCCCACACATTCTGGTCTGGCTACGTTAATTGCAGAACAGGGTCGGTTTGCTCCATGATTAGACGGAGTTGTTTGCCAAACGTATGCAGCATTTCTGATACTTGAGAACGTCGCTACCTCTCAATCAAAGCTTGATCGTGCTTTTAAGAATTAGGGGCTGTGGATCTTTATGCCCGTTGCCTAAGAAAAGCAAGTAAAAAAAAAACAGAAAAATTTCTTTCCTGAACACCCAAAACATGTCTTTCTGGTGTCCTGGACTCAGTTTCCCTCTCTTGCCCAGGGTCCCACGCCCTACAGGGTTTTTTGGATTTTATGTTGGATTTTCAGGTATCTGTTTGTATTTTCTCTGGTTCTCTCATTAAATCGTAAAGTCCCCAAGAGTTTACGATTTTCCATCTGACCAAGGATTCTTCTGTGAGTCTGCGAGGTATGGTTGAGGTGCTTGGCGCATAAAGACGCATCCATAAGCCGTGGCTGGTGCCCGTGGTGGCCCATTCAGAAGACAGGAGAACGCCAGGCAGCTTCTCACAGTGAGAATTTCTTCAATCCTGAAAGTAGCCAGTTCCGGAGCCTGGAAGACAGGCCACATCGGAGCTCAGTAGGACTAAACGTTCCTTCCCTGCAGCCACTGACTTCATGGTAAAGGTACTTTCTGGGGGCAGAATGGTAGTCCTGCAGGTGGGACATTTGCCTTACATACAGCCGGCCTGGGTTCAATCCCAGCATCCCATATGGTCCCCCGAGCACCACCAGGAGTGATTCCTGAGTGCAGAGCCAGGAGTAACCCGAGCATCACCGGGTGTGACCCCAAAAGTGAGAAAAAAAAAAAAGGTACTTCCTAAAGGTACCGGCATTGGCCAGCGTGATAGTAGAGCGGGGAGAGCGTTTGCCTTGCATGTGGACGGCCCAGCCTCATCCCCGACACCCTACATGGCCCCCCAATCTGGCCAGGAGTGACTCCTGAATGCAGAGTCAGGAGGAAGTCCAGCATGTCACTCAGGGTTGAGCACTTGGCATGCATAAGGCCCCCGAGTCCATCTCTGCTACGACAAATACAAAGGTCGTTCTCATAAGCAATGAAACAGCATGGAAGTGGCCGTTCATTACTATGACCCGCTGGTGGACGGTGAACAGGAGCCCAGAGCTGTGCTAGGTCACAGCCTGAACACTCCTGCCACTGGCGGGCGAATCCCTGTCTCTAGTTGGCATGAGTGGGGTTCCGGCAGCAACTTTTGCCAGCGGGGAGTGGGGGGAGTTGGCACCACAGGGATGCTCAGGGATCATTCCTGGCACAACTTGGAGGCCCCTACAGGTTGCCAGGGCCACCCCCCGTTTGTCCGAGAGCAAGGCCAGCGCCCTGCCTGCTGTACTGTCTCCCCGACGCCTCGGCCGCAACCTCTGCACGCAAACTCCCGAGACGTTGGTCTCTCCGCTTTCTGGGCCATTTTTCCCTTTTCCGGTTGTTGTTGCTGTTACGAGGAGTAACGCCAAGGGCAAATGTGGGACGTGAAGTACAAATCAGGCGCCCAGGGGCCGCGGATCCCTGCGAGGAACGTGCGCGCTGGGACTGAGAGGGGCCGGAGTGGAAGGAAGGAAGGACTCCGTTTTCAGCAGCTCTGCGCTGGGCCTGCAGCGGCCACAGGCCCAGCCCGGCCTGGCGATGATGTGACAGACAGCTGTCCCCTCCGCCAGCACCACCGCTCACACGCCACCACGCTCTGGGAACCGGCCCTCGCAGGACCCGCGGCCTCGGGCGGCACAAAGCCTGCCTGCACGGTGGCACCGCACACGTCACAAATCCTGCCTGCACGGTGGCACTGCACACGTCACAATCCTGCCTGCACGGTGGCACTGCACACGTCACAAATCCTGCCTGCACGGTGGCACTGCACACGTCACAAATCCTGCCTGCACGGTGGCACTGCACACGTCACAAATCCTGCCTGCACGGTGGCACTGCACACGTCACTGTTCGTCCAGGTCTGCTGAGGCTCCCGGTAAAAGCAGGCTGGGAAGAAAGCCCCCCAAGACGACCCCACACACACCCAAATCAAGCTTCCATCGAGCCTCGAGACGCTGCTCACACTTTGTCTCCGCGCTGGTTCTATTTTCAGCCGCAGTGGCTGTTCCCTCCCCTGCGGAGCTCCTTCGGGGATGCACAAGGCTCGGCTGCTGCTGGAGACCGCTGGTCAGAGCTCACGCGGGCACTGCAGCGAGTGGGGGGCCAGCGGCCCACACTCTAGGCTTCACTCTTCCTCCATATTTCAAACTCTCCTTCCAAAAATCATTCCACAGCAGGTAAAGTGTTTGCATTGCACGCGGCCGACTCCCAACCTGGGATTGTTCCCTAGCACCCCGTATGGTCCCTTGAGCCCTGCCTGGAGAGATTCCTGAGCACAGAGCCAGGAGCAAGCCCTGAGCACTGCTGGCTGTGCCCTCACCTGCAAAAAAAAAAAAGCAAGCAAACAAAAAAAATACGCTTTAAACAAAAATAATTTGAGGGGACTGGAAAGCTGGTAAGAGGGAGTAAGGCACTAGCTTTGCAGGCTGCCAGCACCCCTTTGGATTCCCCAGCACCCGTGTAGACCCCTGAGAGCCCCACCAGGAGGGAACCCTGAGCACAGAGCTGGGAGTAAGCCCTAAACATTGCCAGGTGTAGTCCAAAAAACTAAACAAACAAAAATAATAATAGGAGCTAGAGAGATTGGACAGGGGTAGATGCTTGCCTTGCACACAGCAGACCCAAGTTCAATCCCTGGGACACCCCATGGTGCCCTGAACACCGCCAGGAATAATTCCTGAGCACTGAGCTAAGGGTGATCCCTGCCATGCTCACATGCATGCTGCCTGCAGGAACACTGCAAAGCTCAGCCTTTCTCTAGCTCTGCTTTTCTTTCTCTCTTTCTTACTTTCTTTCTCTCTTTCTTTCTCTCTTTCCTTCTTTCTTTCTTTCTTTCTTTCCTTATTTCTTTCTTTCCTTCTTTCTTTCTTTCTCTTTCTTTCTCTCTTTCTTTCCCCACCCCTGGCCCCAGCCATATTGCATCTTTAAAAAGCACATAGGAACAAGCCAGGCAAGCAGCGTCAGAACCCGCTCAAGCACAATGGCAACCTCAGGCCCAGACATTCCCATGCTGGTGAAACCTGATGAAAATTAAAGCCTAGGACTGTTTTGAAGAATAAAAGAGGTGATTTGTTTTCAATGCAATCAACCTACCAGAAAAGTGGGCAGAGAAGAAGAATATGAAGTGCAGCAAGCCCCACACCAAACCCAGGGCAAAACAAGCTTAAACGGATGGCACAGGGGCCTGAAAAATAGGACAACAGGGAGGGCGCGAGCCAAACTAACGCAAGGTCAACCCGGGTTCGATCCCCGACACCCCACAGGGTCCCCTGAGCACCGCCAGGATTGTGTGCAGAGCCAGGAGGAAGCCCTGAGCATCGCTGGACCCAGCCCTCCCCCTCCCCCCCACAAAGGGACAGTACATTACACTGCTGATGGTGCCTCCTATCGTTTTCCGCATCTGCCAGTAGGGTCAGCTCCCTTGGCCCCTTAGTGCTCCTTAGTACCTGTTCACGGGCGGGAGCAAGTCTTTGGCTGGGAATAATTGCCGTAAGTGTCGGAGCACCTGCCCCATCCGACCTCGGGAGCACGTTTCCTGGTACTCTGCCGCAGCGGCTCCGGGTTCCTCCCTGAGAGACAGGACGTGATGCTCGTCGAGGAAGCTCAGCTTCCCTGAGCCAAGGCTCGGCAGGACGGACAGATGGAGACTCCACAGGACTGGCAGAAGCGCAGATTGGCCTGAGCACCAGCTGCAGGCCCCCGTTACCTGCGGGAGAGACCCCCAGTGAAGTTGCCCCGTGGGCGGGGAGGTTAGTGAGTCTGCATTCCTGGGCTCTGCTGTTCTCACTTACAAGAGCGAGACTCCATTCGAGACTCCAAGACGGTGAGTAGGGCAGCGAAATCTGGACCTCAGAAGCGGGCCTCTGGGTGGAGGTGTGAGTCAGCAGGCACCCCGGGCCTCATGCCCCCAAGCACATCTCAGCCGCACTGTGGCCTTGTGTGTCTGTGTGTGTGTGTCTGTGTGTGTTTGTGAACGCCACCACTAAAGTGCGTGTGACCCCCCCCAAACGTAAAACAGTAGCAGAGGAGAGAGAGTGTGTTGCAGGTCAGGGTGGATAAAAATGAACTGTTTAAGCAAGTGGGTAAAGTTTGGGTTTTGGTTTTTTATTTGTTTGTTTGTTTGTTTAATTAATGGGCCCGGCAAGCTACTGAGAGTATCCTCCCTGCACGGAAGAGCCTGACAAGCTCCCCGTGGCGTATTCGATATGCCAAAATCAGTAACAACAAGTCTCACAATGGAGACGTTACTGGTGCCCGCTCGAGCAAATCGATGAACAAAGGGTCGACAGTGCGGCCGTGCTATAATGCAATTAATGGGCTATCTGGGGGCTGTCGTGTGTGTGTGTGTGTGTGTGTGTGTGTGTTTTGTGTTTTCTTTTCTTTGGGTTTTGAGCTCGGGTGGTTTGTGTTCTGTTTGCCCGGCGATGCTAGAGCTAGAACCCAAGGCCTGAATAAGCAAGGCCAGAGCTGTACTGTTGAAAAGAAATCACTGTTATAGAGGGGGCCGGAGCGATAGCACAGCGGGTAGGGCGTTTGCCTTGCACGCGGCCGACCCGGGTTCGATCCCCGGCATCCCATATGGTCCCCCAAGCACCGCCAGGAGTAATTCCTGAGTGCAAAGCCAGGAGTAACCCCTGAGCATCGCTGGGTGTGACCCAAAAAGCAAAAAAAAAAAAAAAGAAAGAAAGAAAAAAAAGAAATCACTGTTCTAGAGCAATTGTTAATTTAGCTGTGGCAGCGTTTCCATTGGCAGAATGAGGTATAAAATAGCTGCACATTTTAGTAATATTCTTGGGGCAGGGAGGACTCGGCTAGTAAAGCTGCATTTGTTGGGCTTGTTCACGAGACCACCAGATACAGTGGAAATCAGACCACAAACAGGATTCGAGCTGCTAGGGCGAGCAGCTCTGTTTTGATGAACCAGGACAGAAAGGAGAGGAATCTGGGAGCCGAGGGTCCCGCCTGGGCTTTCTGCTGACCACCGTGTAGGGTCCCATTGCCTGAGCTCAGTAAATCTTATTCTGTAAAGTGCACTAAAACCCAGTTCCACCCAGCAATAAATTTATATGATATATTGAGCATACCCACTGACTATCAAGAAGTTTTGGTTAACGACCACCTTTGAACAGTATTATTTAAACACACACACACACACACAAAAGAATGGCTTAAAGAATTCATCACTGATACTTTGATTGCATCCACATGTTCCAGCATGTTCCAATAATACCGCATTGTCAGTTTAAATCAATGCACGTTTGCGCCCACGTGTTAGTCTCGCCACGGCTAGGTACGGCGGAAGGTAGAACAGAAACCATCCAGGGTTCAGAGCCGCTGGCCAGAGCTCTCTGGGCAGCCCCGCTTCATCCAATCTTTCCCATCTCCCGCAGACCCGCCAGTTAAAAATATATTGTTCAGGCCCGAGAGACAGGACAGGAGTTAAGGCAGCAGCTTGCAAGACCCCTCGAGAGCACGAGCCTCCCGAACACTGTGAGGGGAGCCCGGAGCCAGGAGCAAGCCCTGAGCAGAGCCCAAGTATAATATTATGTAAAATACTATATAAACTAAAGTATATATGTTCTCTATATAATTTTGATATGTAATGTGTATGTTGGACTGGAGTGATAGCACAGTGGCTAGGGCGTTTTCCTTGCACGCGGCCAACCAGGTTCGATTCCTCCATCCCTCTCGGAGAGCCTGGCAAGCTACCCATGGCGTATTCGATATGCCAAAAACAGTAACAACAAGTCTCACAACAGAGACGTTACTGGTGCCCACCCAAGCAAATCGATGAACAACGGGATGACAGTGCTAATGTATATGTTATTTATAATTTACATACTGAACCATGTATGTGATTCATCATTGAAGAACACTTAATAAAAAACCTGATTTTTAGTCATAAAAATCCCAAGGTCAGAGGCCTGGAGCTGTAGGACAGTGGGGAGGTCATTTGCCTTGCATGTTATCAACCCAGGTTCGATCCCCAGTATCCCAAATGGTCCCCCGAGCACCGCCAGGAGTAATTCCTGAGTGCAGAGTCAGGAGTCATCCCTAAGCATCACTGGGTGTGGCCCCAAAACAAAGAAACAAAACTAGCAAAAAGAAAGAACAGAGAAACTTGACCAATGCAGTTTCTGGATTGTTTTGACTATAGCGACAATTGTAATAAAGAATCCTAGTGAATACCTGATGAAATGTGGAAATGGATTCCAGGTTAGACAATAGTATTAGTTATAATTGATTCATGCATTGCACTTAGAGTGTGATAAAGAATGCCTGTGCTCAGCAAACACACACCACATTGAAGCATGAAGAAGTATGATGTATGTTAGGAATCTCTTATACAAGGGCTCAGTGGTTTCAGGCTGAGATACAATCATCTTCACAAACCTTCTCCTAAGGAAACTTTTTTCATCATTTATAGCGAATTATTTATAATAAGCAATACAAAATAAATTATTTAGGGCCTGCTATTGGGGCAGGCTTGGGTGGTGTTTGGGAAAATTCAAAATAATGGTGGTGGGAAGGTGTAATGGTGGTAGAATTGGAATATTGAATGTAATAAATTATTGTGAACAACTTTTTAGAAATAAAATAAAATCTAAACAATAAAGAAGGATGATATCGGCCAAGCAACAGCACAAAAGGTAGAGTGTTTGCCATGCACACAGCCAGCCTGGGGTCCACCCCTGGCACCCCATCTGGCCCCCCAGTCCTGCCAGGAGTGATCCCAGAGTGTAGACCAGGAGGAACCCCTGAGAACCACCGTTGGTGCCCTTCCTAGTGAAAAGAAGGGTGATACCTCAAACATACTCTCAAACAGTTCAGAGAAAGGACATGCATGTAGTTGGAGTTATACATACATCTGTCTTACCTATGTCCAAACATACACGTGGCACAAAATATGAACGGTGAATCAGGCAGAAGTTCTCTTAGGGTCCCTCAGAGCATTTTTGGGTGTTCCCTGTAAACTGGGGTTCACTGGAAAGCAGCGCCCCCTCAGGCTGGACTCAGAACAAGCTTTTTCTGAAGGTGAGATTAGCGACCTGGGTTCTGCCTGCCACAGCTCATTCCCTGTGCGAACAGTGCTCCTCATGAGCAGTTGTAGCTGGGGCTCCTTGCTCAGTGCTCGGCTCTGGGTTCAAGCCACGCGGGACCTTCCAGCCCCACAGCCCAACAGGCATCTGCACTGGCCCAGGCCAACCTACAAGCTTCTCAAAAATGTTTGCTCAGGCAGAATGTCCTGACCCCGCGCCAGGCTGTCCTCACTGGGGCACCTCAGAGGGGGCAGGTTGAGTTTCCCTCCCCGCCCCAAGCAGAACCCCAGCAGCCAGAAACCTCCAGACCTCAACCACCGCCATGCTAAAGGCAACTCTCCACAGGCTTAGACAAGCCTCACCCCAGAGGGCACGAGCTTCGCCCAAGGCAGGATGAACCTCACTCAAGAGTGGACCAGCAGAAAAACCCAGGTATGCGTGAACCCATGACTGAGCTCTCCAAGCCCACTCAGATTGGGATGGGCTCCTCCCCCAAGCTCCCCAGTTTTCCAGTAGCTTGGCAGTCACACCCACAAACTACCCCTGGTGCCATGTGATCCCATCAACAACCAAGACCCAGAGACTATAAACTAGAGCTCCTGGAATAGAACAACGCAGAATTTCCTGGAGTTCTTACACTATCTCATTCACTCATCAAAAGTAGCACACATTTGTTTGGTTTCTAACATACTTGCTTGTATTCTCTTATCTACAGGCTTAAATGGCTCCAGAATGAAATGCAACAACCTTCGCACACTTCCCTTTTATTGTGGTAGGATGGTCTGGGTGGTGTGAATGGTGTTTGAATATCATCTGTAATGAACTATTGTGAACTACTTTTATGAAAAAATATATATATGTCACACAGTGGTTCTCAGGGCCTACTCCTGGCTCTGCACTCAGGGATCACTTCAGGTGGTGCTCGGGACACCATATGTGCTGCTGGGTGTCAAATACTGGCTGGCCACATGCAAGGAAAAATGGTTATTATCTCTCAGACACAGTCTCTCTCTTTTTTTCTGTTTGTGGTGCTGGAGATTGAACCCAGAACCTCACATGTGCAAGGCAAGTGCCCAACTACTGAGCCATTTCCCCAGCCAGTTAACGTCCTAGGTACTGGGCACTGCTCTGGGTGTTGCAGACCCAGCTTGAACAAAACAGTGTGATCCCTGCCTGTGCCAATTGCACTTCAACTTTTATTGGACCATCAACCAAATCATTCCTTCATATGAAGGAACCGGCAGAGGAACCCAGGTGTGTGGGGCCTGGGGCCGAGATCTCCAAGGCTGCTCAGATCGGGACTGGGCCTCTTCCACCCAGATTCCCCATTTTCCAGTAGCCTGGCAGTCACACCCAGAAACTGCCCCCAGCACTGTGTAATCCCATCAACAGCCAACATCCAGAGACTATAAAACCAAGCTCCCGAAAGACATCCGATAGCCTAGTTCTCCCTCTCAGAGAGCCTGGCAAGCTACCGAGAGTTTACTGCCCTGTGGCGTACTCATATGCTAAATACAGTGACAACGATGGGTCTCATTCCCCTGACCCTGAAGAGCCTCTAATGCGGCACCGTTGGGAAGGACAAGTAAAAAAAGAGACTGCTAAAATCTCAGGGCTAGGACGAATGGAGACATTACTGGGCCCGCTCGAGCAAATCATTGATCAACGGGATGACAGTGATAGAGTGATATACATATGTTTGCCTGGAATCACAAAAGAAATCTGAATCACTGAGTCTTTGATGGTGTCTGGATGTGGATACCCGGTCCCAGTCCTCAGTGGGTGGGCCTGGTGGGCGTCTGGTGGAGGACGTGGTGAAGATCCGGAAGCAAGGGTACAGGGTACCCTGTGAAACAAGTTGTTTCATAGTGAGAGAGTGAGTGAGAGAGGAAAGGAAGAAAGCAATCGTATAGGGTGATGGGTCCTGGCCTGGAGCATAGCACAGTGGGAGGCATCTGCCTTGCAAGTGGCTGACCCGGTTCGATCCCCGGCACCTCATATGGTCCCCTGGGCACCGCCAGGAGTGATCCCTGAGCACAGAGTCAGGAGTAATCCCTGAGCACCACTGGGTGTGACCCCAAAAGAGGTGATGAGTCCTGCTGGGAAGCCCTGGGAAGGCCAGCTCAGCACTGCCCCCCCCACCCTGCAAAGCCTGGAAGGAGGAAGGGGGGGTCTGCGTGCCCTCAGGCCCCGCTCTTGGCTGGGCTTTGTCAGGCTCGTTAGCCACCTGCCACTTTGGGCCTGACCCCCTGCCGCCCCAGTCCAACCGCTCACCACTGTCCTCCGACGAGAGCCACGTCCAGCTGTCATGACCTCGCCTCTGGGCCTGGGTGCCCGTGTCCACTACACTGGCCTCTGGAGGCAGATGTCAGGAGTCTTCCAATGACTGTGCTCGCTGCCAGGGGAGGAGTCTCACCTGAAGCGAAGGGAGGACCCTGGGGCTCAGCCCTGTCCACCCGGCAGCCCACCTCGACCCCCTGGGCTTCCCTAGAGCAGAGGACGGCTTTGCTTATTTTGAAATTGGAGTCATTTAAAAATCTCCTCTGTGGGGCTGGAGCGATAGCACAGCAGGTAGGGCATTTCCTTGCACACGGCCGACCCGGGTTCGATTCCCAGCATCCCATATGGTCTCCAAGCACCACCAGGTGTTATTCCTGAGTGCATGAGCCAGGAGTGACCCCTGTGCATCGCTGGGTGTGACCCAAAAAGAAAAAAAAACACCAAGAAAATCTCCTCCGAGTGTTGAAAGTAGGTAAAGGAATATACATATATACATGATAACCTGTCAGTATCTGTATTGCAAACTGTAATGTGCAAAACAAGAGGGGGGGAGAGGGAAAGGGAGAGGAGAGAGAGGAGAGAGAGAGAGAGAGAAGAAAGAGAGAGGGAGAGAGAAAGAGAGAGAGGGAGAGAAGGAAAGTGCCTGCCATAGAGACAGTCGGGGGCGTGGGTGGGAGAAGCTGGGGCCATTGGTGGTGGGAACATACACTAGTGAAGGGAGGGGTGTTGGAACATTATTTAACTGAAACCCAACCATTAACAACCTTATAACTGTGTGTCTCACTGTGGTTCAATACAAAAAATAAATTTTTTTTTTGCTTTTTGGGTCACACCTGGCAATACACAGGGGTCACTCCTGGCACTGCACTCAGGAATTACCCCTTGCGGTGCTCAGGGGACCATATGGGATGCTGGGAATCGAACCCAGGTCGGCAAGGCAAACGCCCTACCCGCTATGCTATTGCTCCAGCCCCCCCCCCAATTTTTTTTAATCTCTTCAGATGATTATTTTCGTTTATGCAGTGTGTCTTTGCGCCCCCCAAACTCACCGGACTGAGTAGAACATTCTCCCTCTACCGTGAGGAGCTGGGGGCAGGGCAGGTGGGAAAGCATTCAGCGATTTCTAGCTCCAGAAAGGACTTTACATTTTTTGAAAGACATGTGTTTGCCAGCTATAAATTTTACACCAACGGAAAAAATTGTCTGGTGGAAAAAAAAAATGTAAGAGGAAGTGAAATACAATTTAGCTTAGAAAAACAACTGAAATAATTTATTTGGGTGGGGGGGCGCAGGAAACAAAAACATATTTATTTCCTGATTCTGAGAATGCAGCAGTGTTTTGAGACCTAAGGAAGATGGATGATTTTAATGTGCAGCTAAGTTGGAAAAAAAAATGAAAAGGAGAAACCATCGAGACAGATGCAACACACAGGCGTGCTGGCTTTATAAACAGCCCATTCAGGAACATTCCCCAGAACACATTTCTCAGGAGATCGTAGGATTTATACCGCAGAAACGCATCTAAGAACAAATGAAGTTAAAGCACCGTCCAGGCGATGGTCTGAACATCCAGATCTGGGGCTGACCACTAGCCAGCCCAACCCTCACGGCTCTGGGACTACCAGGAGAGTATAGTTCAGGCTCATTTTTCATTTCCTAGAGTAATATTTCAAAGCATCATATGGGAAGATGTAGCTCACGCCATATACCTTGAAAGTCATTCTTTGAAATTATTCATAGTTTGAACCAGGAGCCGTGGTGCGAGATTTCCACAGGTCAGTCACCTTCCTTCCTTTTCAGAGTTTCATCGGATCTGTCACCTAATGGCTGTTTTATCCAAACACAAAATTAAGGGCTGGAGTGATGGTGCAGCAGGTAGGACACTTGCCTTGCATGCAGCCGACCTGGGTTGAATCCCAGCATCCCACATGATCTCTTGAGTCCCACCAGGAGTGATCCCTGAGCACAGAGCTAGGAGTAACCCCTGAGCACTGTTGTGTGGATGTGGCCCCAAAATTTTTTAAAGTGGGGGGGGAACTCATGGAAATTGCCTTTTATGCAGGGGGCCCACACCCAGTGGTGCTCAGGGCTTACTCCTGGCAGGGTTTAGGGGAACATACATGATGCTACAGAGCGAATCTGAGTCCACCACATGAAGGCAAGCACCCTACCCACTGCACTACCTCTCTGGCCCCCAGATATTAAGTGTCAATTGTTTCTTTTAAAGTTTGGGGTGGGGGAAGGGAGGTCTGGGCCACACTTGGCAATGCTCGAGTATTACTCCTGGCAACTGTGCTCAGGCATCATTCCTGGAGGTTGCTTGGGAGACCTGGGGATGAGACCCGGGTCAGCCACATGCCCAGCAAGCAAGCACCTCCTGAACTATCTCTCAAGCCCCCAGATGATCTTTTAATAAGCATCTCATTTTAGAGTCTGCAGAGGTGCCTCAGGGAGACGCAGGTTTGTCTTGACTCCCCCTCAAGTGCATGATCTTACTTTAGGAGAGGAAAAAAGCACGCAGGCCAAAGCGATAGTGCAGCAGGGAGGGCGCCTGCCTGAATGAGGCCAAGCTAGGTTGTTCCCGAGCACTTTATACGGTCCCCTGAGCCACCAGGAGTGATCCCTGAGCACAGAGCCAGGAGTAAGTCCTGAGAACTGCTGGATGTGGCATATGTATACATATATATGTATGTGTATATATACATGACATATATATGACATATATATACATATGACAAAAAAAGAAGAAAAATAAGCACATAAGACTGGATAAGTAGTTTAGGGGTTAAAACACTCCCCTTGCCTATGGCTGGCCCAGGGTTTGAGGATCAGTCTCACGTGGTCCCCAAAGTACCCCAGCGCTGAAGTGGCCCAGGCATTCCCCGGCACCCAAGGGCCCAGGGCCCAGAGAGCACCACAGCCTCACCCCCTCACATCGAACCTCAACCAGGTGTCCAAGAATCTCCAGGAGGGGCCTCCCACCCATCGCCACCCTGCTAGGAGTGATCCCTGAGCACAGAGTCAGGAGTAAGCCCCAAGCAGCACCAGGGTTGACCGCAAAACAAACAGTTCTGGGGTGTTTGTAGTTTAGGGGAAGAAGCAAATACTCATGCAATTAAACACAATCAAGCGTATACGTGCTGTTCTCATGAGACTGAAGTTTCCTGTCATAAAACAGTCAAAGGGATCAGAGAGTTCGGTGCCAGTAAGATTGCCTTCCGTTTCAAAGTTCTTCTGATGCATTATTAAGACACAGGGGAGCAGAATGATAGTACAGCAGGGAGGGCGTCTGCCTTGCATGTGGCCAACCCAGGTTTGATCCCGGCATCCCATAGGGTCCCCCAAGTACTGCCAGGAGTAATTCCTGAGTGCAGAGTCAGAAGTGACCCCTGAGCTTCACAGGTGTGGCCCCCAAACCAAAAAATAAATACTTCTGAGATACTATAGCAATGTTTACTACCTGTTATCAACAAGGACCAGGAAAATTAGAATTAATTTAGTGTATTCGTTTTCTGAGTGACAATACTAACCAGGGTTTGGAGAGGCAGGACAGGAGGGAAAGTGCTGGCCTTGTTGCCTCGGACCCCGGTTCCGATCCCCGACACCACGTACGTTCTCCCGAGCACAGAGCCAGGAGTAGCCGCAGCACTGCCAGGTGGGGCCCAAACCCCTCCCAGGTGAGCATACAGCTAAAGAAAGACCCTCCCTTTTATGGGACCGCTTGCAAGCCTAGATTCCCATTTGAGACACGCCCAGACCTCCTGTGAGCAGTGAGACTACAGAAACCTGCGGACCCTCAGAATTGGTTTACGTTTGAAAAAGGAGAAAGAACCCAGCAGCCCGTCTCGAATGAAGCTTCTGTTGGGGGAATTAACCGTCGCCAGGACCCAATGACAGTCACAGTCCAACCCCCGACCGGAGGGTAAAAATAGCAGCGCCGAGCGTATAATGCCCTTCTTTCTCCCTCCTCGCCCCGTAGGTGTGTCTTCCTGGCCCGGGACTCTGCCTCGGGCCCGGCCAACGTGGCCGAGCAGCTGTGCCGCCCTCACTGGGGGCGCCCCGGGGAGCGGCTCCCCGCAAGACACTGGCTTGGGGAGAGACAGCCCGCCTTGTTCCCTGCGGCCTCTCCGCAGCCACTGCATGAATGCGTCCAAGGCAACGCCCTTTGCTTCCAACCACCTGGAGCCTCCCAGAACCCCCGGAGTCAGCGTTCAGCATCCCCAGGCCGAAAGGAGAGGGAAGGATCACCCACAAAAATTCCTGTTCTTGCTGAGGTTTCGGCCACGGCCAGCTGCTCCCGGGGCCCTGGCAATGAAAGGAAGAGGGCTCGTCCGTCGAAGCAGAATCGGGATGCAGTGTTTCCCCTCTCTCTCCAGACGTAGCCTGGATGCTCTAGGATTTCACTAATTTCCCAATTTAAAATCTAGCCCTATGAACAACCCCAAAATGTTCAGTCCAGTCGATGTACAGTCTAAAGTCTGTTCCATATGTCCTTTATCCCGGAGCTGTCGCCTTCCCCCCCAAATTTCTGTTCTTATGTGTTGCTTTCCAGTTTGGTTTTCTGTGTGTTTGTTTTTTGCGCTGCCAGACTCCAGGACCAAATCCAGGGCTTCGTGCAGGCAACACAAGTGTTCCACTGCTGACTACGTCCCCGGGCCTCCATTTGGTTGTTTTATTAAAAAACAAAAGTTAGAGCCAAGCAGGATTCAATCTCCGGCACCACAGAGGGGGCCCCAAGCACCGCCAGGAGAGACTCCTGAGCACCGCTGAGTGTGACACACACCCACTCCTCAAAATTAAGATAAATTAAAAAATAGAACTGAGGGTGTGACTAGCCCCTTAGAGTCTGAGGACTCAGGTCTTGCACAACAGACTGAAACCCCGAATTCGATCCCCATCAATACAAAAATCAATAAATATTGGTATTGACTTTTTAGATTTTCTCCCAAGACATTTTCCTTTTATAAAACTAAGGTTTCAAATGACATGATTTTAAAAATTAAATAGAAATACACCGTGTGCCTATTTTTATCCTCTTAATATTTCTTAAATGAACGATTTGAGGCTCTTCCTGTTCCTGGAGCAAGCAGATATCATTGGGCTACACTAACACGCAACAGGGACAAATGGCAACAAAAGGTTACTGGCACCCGCTCGAGCAAATCGAAGATCAACGGGACGACAAGTGATACAAGTGATAATATTTCTTAAACAATTTTAAGAGATTTGCAGCCTCTTTTGCTAATTCTGTGTACAGCAGCTCCACCTAGTGGCCATTTTTCACTCCCACTTTCCGGGCTTAGGGGTTAATCAAGTCGATTGGCCTGATTTTACATCTTTGTAATCAAACATAGAAACTTATACTAACATAAAGCGTAACATAAGTAATGCTAATCGGCTAACCATTATTTAATATGCAAAGGTAACAGGTGTTTAGGACCAGAGAGAAAATAGCAGGTAAGGCACTTGCCTTGCATGTGGCAGGTCTGAACTGACTGACCCCTGGCACCCCAGAGGGTCCCCCAAACCTCACCAGGATTAATCCCTTATCACAGAGCCAGGAGTAACCCCTGAGGCCTTCCTGGTATGCCCCAAAACAACCCCCCCCAAAATTGTTCAAAAGTGTTTCCACTAAATATGAAGACACGCTGACAAAGGTAGTGTGTCTTACTCTTCTCTGAGACAGACCTTGGGCGGGGAGCGGAGACAGAGTCTGAGCTGCCAGGAATGAAAGACTCCCAGGGGAGCCGCTCACTCACGCCCAAGTCTGAGCAAAGACGATTGCCAGGGCGGACAGAGGCCTCATGGGGAAACCAAGTCACAGGCGAGGAGACAGCCTCGCTCTCCGGGGAGCTGAGGTAGGGGCGGGCCAACCCCAACAACTCCTCCTGTTTGCCAAGGTGAGGGTGGATGCTCGGGCCTCCCTCCACACCAGTGTGGCAGGAAGGGTTTCCCGTGTCCCTGGAGGAGCGAATCGCCACCATCCAAACGCAGGCACGCAGTGGCCGATGTCACTGGACCGCCCTGTTTCTCCCCGATGACCCAACCTTTCTGGAGCTGCCCTGATGGTCCGGCTCAGATGCTGAAGGGACACAGCAGCCAGTGAGGACAGCCCAGAGGCAGAGGTCATTCAGGAGGAGAATGTCCCCCCAGAAGTGCCAGGGTACCCCAGGGAGCTGCAGAGGGGTCGGGGTCTAAAGAGAAAGGGAGATTTCCATAAACACGGCCACATGCCACCAGCCCCAGCCTAACCGGCCCTGGGCTCTGAGGAGAATCAGCTGGAGGGAAGAAAGAGAACCAGAGGCAGAAAAATAAGTTAAAATAAGTTAGGGGGCTGGGGCTGGAGCAATAGCACAGCGGGTAGGGCATTTGCCTTGCACGCGGCCAACCCGGGTTCGAATCCCAGCATCCCATATGGTCCCCTGAGCACGGCCAGGGGTAATTCCTGAGTGTAGAGTCAGGAGTAACCCCTGTGCATCGCCAGGTGTGACCCAAAAAGCAACAACAACAACAAAATTGCCCCGGCTTTCTCTCTGCCTCTAACTCCACTCTCACCCCACGCCACTCCATCTTCCACTTAGCAGCAGAAAGAGGAACTAATCATGAACTTAACTGGCTCACTCCTCAGAAAGCCACGCCCTGTTTCCATCTCAAAAAAAACAAAAAAAAATAAGTTAGGGGGCTGTGCAGAGCCCCTCGGGAGCAGGGGGGAGGCAGAGTCAGAGCCCCAACCCCAGGCACACCTTTGGGGGTCACTGCACGGGGCATGGGCACGGGGCACAGGTCACAGGGCATGCAGAGGCCACATCCCCCGTTTTAGCAGGCCCCAAGGATAAAAATTATTTTTCAGGATGATTTGTTATTATTATTATTAATAATAATAATAATAATATTGGGCTGTAGTGATAGCACAGCAGTAGGCCTTTCATGCGGTTGACCCGTGTTCAAATCCTCCGCCCCCTCTCAGAAAGCCCGGCAAGCTACCGAGAGTATCCCACCCACACGGCAGAGCCTGGCAAGCTCCCCGTGGGCATTCAATATGCCAAAAACAGTAACAATAAGTCTCACAATGAGAGACGTTACTGGTGCCCGCTCGAGCAAATCGATGAGCAACGGGATGTCAGACAGACAGATTATTATTATTATTGATGGTTTGGGGCCACACCTGGCAATGCTCAGGGCTCACTCCTGGCTCTGCATTCAGGAATTACTTCAGGCAAGGCTCAGGGGACCAGAGAGGATGCCGGGGATTGAACCCTGGTCGGCCACATGCAGGCAAACGCCCTCCCCGCTCTATTATGGCTCTGGCCCCTCAGCTCTGGCAGGCCCCCTGGGCTGAAAATGACCTCAGGATAGTTTTCAGTTGCCCTGGCCTCCTACTATACCCGGTACACAGACAACACACACATACTACACAAACGCACTTAGCTACACACAACACTCAACTGCACACATAGACGAACACACACACGTGCACACACACACTTATCTGTGTACCAACAATACACACATAAACACACACATAAAAACACTCCCCCGCCCACGCGCACGTGTCAGCTCCTGGCCTGCAGGCCGGGTTTGGGTTCTCTGTTGCTATGGAGACCGTCCCTGACGTGTTTGGGCCCTGGCCCGCCAGGAAGACGGGGGATAAGATTTAGTATCTGCCTTCTAGAAGCATCCGGCTTCCCGGGAAACTGGACGCTCCACGGCCAAGAAACACAGCGCTCCGGCCGGAGCTGCGGGCTGGGCACTGTGGGCGGCGAGTGGCCGGCACGGATGGCCTGGCCACACCCCCTCTGCTCCTCCCCTGCCTCCCGAGGTCCCCCACTACTGTCCCCTTTCTTCCGAGGTCAGATCGCCGTGTATTTTGGAGGCACGGGGGGCCCACCTTGTCCCTGTCCCCTCTCCTGTGTCACATGATGGGGGTCACGCGTGGCCATGGCACAGTGGCCACAGCCTTAGAGCCCCTCGCCTGTGCCGCCCGGGGTCCCCGGCGACAGCAGGAGCCGTGGCGCAGCGGGCTGGACTCCGGGCCTTTCGCTCGCCGGGGCCCTGGGCCACCGGCTCTCCCCTGCCCCCTGTGCTGGACGCCAGGTCCACTGGGAAGAGGCCACCGCGGGTGGTCTGTGACCCTGTGCGAGCCCGGGAGCAGGAGAAACTTCCCGATGGGAAGTTGGCAGGCCTGGGGGATGGGCAGGCCTGAGCGTAGGGGGCTGGTGCGTCCCCTGACGTCACAGCGCGCCCCGCGCCAGCTCGCTTGCGCCTCGGACCACCGCTGACCACCTGCCTCACTCGCCCGAGAATCCGGGTCCTGCAGCCCCCAGCTGGGGTCCTGGCCGAGCCCCCAACCTTGGCTCCTCGCTCAGGAGCCGCTGGCCAGGCTGCCCCGTCCCCCCCGACTCTGCAAGGCGCCCCCACGCTCCGGCCTCTCTGGCCTCTCCTCGTCTTGACGGGGAACCGCGCGCGTGAGACAGGAGGTTGCCCGTTGCCTTACCAGCCTGGGCGTGACAACCCAACCCTGGCGACTCTGGCGGTTCCCCCGTCCTTTCCACCCTCCTCATCTATCTGGAGACCTGACGCAGGGGGCGCGTGGGCGCCCACCCGGAGCTCCGGCGGCCGCAGCTCCAGGGACCGGCCGGGGCGTGGGAACTGGGCAGAGGCTGCCACCCCGCTCCTTCCATTTCAAAGACTTTTTCCCCCCCTTTGCATAACAGTGCATCCCAAGGTCCAGCTCGGCCAGCCCCGGAGCTGTTCATAAACTGCCCCCCGCCTCCAGGACCCCCTTCGCTCACCCCGGCTGGAGACTGCTGCGGCGCGGGAAGAGGCCTGGGTCCTGCCGCCCTGCAAGGCTCGCGGGGAGGGACAAGAGCAGGAGCAGAGCCTGGCAGCATCCTTGGGGGCCCTCTGGGCCGAGAGGTGCCTCTGTACTTAGCCTGAAGGAGAGGGCGGCTGGACCACCCTGGGGGGGTGGGGGGAGCGGGTCCCTAGGAACCAGCCGCTGCCCCTGGCAAAGCATCGTGGGTAGTATTTATTTATTGTCGGAGACGGGGAACTGGTCCGACGGCTGGAGCATGGCACGCAGGAGCACCTGAACACCCCCACCAGGAGTGACCCCGAGCACTGAGCCAGAACTTCACCCTGAGTACTATCACGTGTGCCCCCCCCCCCAAATCAAACCAAAATGCTGTAAAGAGGACGTCTTGGCAAGGGGGACAGCCGGCCGGTCCTCACCCTGCTGTCCACTCTCTGTGTGGCCTGGCCAGGGGAAGGTCTGTGAGGCCCAGCTGTGTTTGGAGCCTGAAAAGCGGGGTCGGCGTGAGCAACCCTAAGTCCCTGACCCCTGATCTGTCCTCCTCGGCGGTAGCCCCAGCAGACGCCAGAGCAGGACCAGGCTCCTCTCACGCTTCTGAAGCCAGGGCAGGCCCTTGCCGTGCGCGGGATCAAGGCAAAGGATAACTGCGTGTCGCCAGAAGCGAGGAGGAGTTCGGAGAAGGCATCGCCCCTAACGAAATTAAGCACTGCTGCTCAGAAAGAAGATGCTAGAGAAAGGAAACATCAGCGCCGCCACCTGTAGAAGCATCTGGAAAAGAGCATCTCAGGGCACAGGCCTCTTGATGGGCCGTCTGAGTCCCCAGTCACTGATGCTACGAACTGCAGAAGCAGTTAAAGGGCATCAGCAGGAATCCTGTCTTGGCAAGGGACCAACAGCAAGAAACCCACCTGCTTGCACTTGTTCTCAAACAAGTGCCAGTGAGGACTTGCTCCACCCACCAAGGAATGGGGAGTCCTGATTGGACAGGGCCTGCGAGGGCGCACGCACAGAGTGAATGGGGAGTTCTGATTGGACAGGGCCCAACGCGAGGGCAAGCCCACAAAGTGAATGGGGAGTCCTGATTGGACAGAGCCCAGCGCCAGGGCACGCCCACAAAGTGAATGGGGAGTCCTAACTGGACAGGGCCCAGGGAAAGATCACAAAGTGAACGGGGAAGTCCTGGCTGGTCAGGTCCCAGCGCCAGGGTGTGTCCACAAAGTGAATGGGGAGTCCTGATTGGACAGGGCCCAGCGCCAGGGCGCGCCCACTAAGTGAATGGGGAGTCCTGATTGGACAGGGACCAACGCCAGGGACAGCCCACAAGGGAATGGGAAATTCTGATTGGACGGCCCAGAGCGGCAGGCAAATGCCTCCGTTTACTACCACGGCTGGCTGACAGTCCACTCCCCTGTAACCAATGCTGGATCTATAGGTTCACTGGGTTTACGAGAGATCTATTATGGCCTAGAAAGAGCCATTTCCAGGCAAGAGCTCCTTTAAACCATAACAGATGTTGCAAGTGCTTATGAAACCAGCAGAAAGGGTAAAAGAAGAGATATCAAATGAAACTACCGTCCAGGACAGGGTAGCCACCCCCCCCCCCCCCCGCCGCCCCCTGCCATGGCCAAGCAGAGGAACCGGGACAGACACGCAAGCAAGTTGTCAAAGATGTCAACGATCCGTCAAACTCTCTGCAGACGGCTGCTGGATCGTCCCCGTCCTGCAGCTGAGGTTTTGAAAGCGACTGGGGCCATCTGGCCGGGCAAGGGGGGGAGGAAGGCGAGCTCCGGGCACCTTCCCGCTGGCTGGGCTCGGCTCTCTGGAGCCCTGAAGGGTCACTCAACTCTACCTCTTCGCCAGGCTCAGGGGGGGGATGCGTGATGGCAGAGGCGACAGAACAGACCAGTGTCGTGTAGGAGGCTCTTTACCCAGGTCACCTGCAGGACTAGCTCGGCAGGTGGCCCTGGGTTTGACCCAGGGGAAAGTTCTGTCATTGAGGCCTCACCACACCCTGAGCCAGGGGGGAAAAAAATAGAAAAATATTGAAAGAATCTGCAGAAGTGAAGGAAAAAACAAAACGAAACATAGTTTGGGGCTTCAAATGTCACTTTCCCCTGCTCTCTTGGACAAGGTGTCTGAATTTCCATCTCTCACTGTGTCCCCCACCGCCGTGCAGACTCCGGGCCGGCCAGCAGAGACATCGCCGTGGCGGCTTGCTGCTGGTTCCTTGCACGCAGGCCCACGGCTGAACCCAGGAAAAGCAAATCTGCTCAACGCTGCAGGGGTTAAGCCCAGGACTCTGGGTTCCCAAGCGGTGAGACAGACAGAGACACGAACTTGATGATGCAAAGGCAGTAGGAGTTGCATTCCAGTGTACTGGGGTCAACTATCTCACCCACAGGGTGGTCTCTTGACAGCAACCCGACTTCAGGCAGAAGCAGTTTATATAGGGTTTGATTACATGAGCAGCCCATGCCCTATTGTTCAGAAAGAATCTTCCTTAGTTATCAAACAAAGGTGTTTCGGCCAGTGTCTAGGGTCACAGTGGTCAGGCAATAGTTAAACAACAGTTTCCACGGGCAGTTTATGGTTACATGGGCTGCTTGTTCTTTTAGGGTTAACAAAAGGCAATTCCTGAGCATTGTGATTGATTGACTGAACCCACTTTCCAGGCCCAGGGGCTTCCCCAGGTGGGTTCAGGTCCCCAGACACCAGTTCCACATTGTTTCACTGCTGGGAAACAGAAACTGTTTCAGTTCCAGGAGCCCAACCTGGCCTCGCTGATTTTGCTGATTTCTGCCACTTGTCCTGGCGTCACGTTCGCCCTGACAGGGGAGGTTGGGTTGAAGGATGTCACCCAGGACAGGACGGCAATGGGGATTCTCCATCCATGCTCCTTGGCAGAAAGGACCTGGCCACAGACAGGCCCGAGTGGAGGGGAGCCGGCAGAGCACTCAGCCGGGAGAGGGGATGGACCACACTTGGTGGTGCTCGGGGCTTACTCCTGTCCCTGTGCTCAGGGATCAGTCCCAGCGGGGCTCAGGGGACCATACGGGGTGCTGGGCAGCCCACCAGGGTCAGCTGCGTGCCCAGTGAGCTATGTTTAATGGGAGGAAAGCAGGGGCCGAGGGGGTGCCACGTTCTGCAGGGCTGGCCCTAAGTTAAGTCTAACTAAATTAAAGGCTGGCCAGCAATCCAACGTAGGGAGGGCCCGCCAGACTTGACATTAGATATGACGAGTGCAGAGCTCATTCCTTACGGGGAAAAAATATAGCTCATCTCAGTAAATATATAGCTCTAATAAGTTTGTTTAACAACTCATGAGTTTGGCAGCGTTCACTGAACAAGTAAAAGGCTCTGCAAACACACGTACGAAACGGATTATTTTAAAGATAAGAAGATGACACAAGATTATCCACAAGATTATCCACAAAAGAGAAGAAAGTTGTTGATGCCAAGTCACTTTTAAGGGGGCAAAGAGTTGGGTTGTTTTTTTTTTTTTTCTTTCATGCACACAGTCTCAATGGTACCTACTGGTTTAAAATTCCACTTGGGTGGCACTAGGGTGGGGAAAGATAGCTAAGGGTTAAGGCGTGGCCTTGAACATGGCCAACCTCCACACACGGTTCCCAGACACTTCCAGGAATGATCCCTAGCACTGCGCCAGGAGTAACCCCTGAGCACTGCCAAGTGGGCATAAACCACCACCTCCCCCCCCCCGCCCCCCCAAAGAAAGGAAGTTGTACAATCTTATCAGAAAAGAGTTGAACAATCACGGGTAGAAGTGCTTTATAGATATGAAAATAATTGTAGATACAGACCTTCCTGCTATTTAAATGGCACTTCTGGATAAATATCTCACTGTTGATATTTATGATCTCAGTGATGCTGAGACTGTTGTAAACCGCCAAATATGGAGTTGAAGGATTCCCCCCAATCAAAGAGCCTTGAAGCTTAAATTACTTTGGCTCCATATAACGGTAATTTATAATAAAGTATAAAGATTGCACCCTTCGGTAATTACAAAGAATACACCCCACTTAGTTGCACATTCCTTTCAGATCGATTTCACAAATACAAACTTATCAATCACACGTGGTTGCTTGGCAATCTCTCCGGTAAGAGCACTTCCAACACTCGCCACCAGATGGCAATAGAAGTGAACACAAACAGAGCAAACTCGCCAGAAAATCGGCTTCCCCCCATCCCCCCTCCCCCCTCCCCCTCCCTACCCCCCTCCCCACCCAAGGGCCCGGCTCACGCTCAGTCTGGGCTGCCGCCAGGGGCCGCTGACACAACCGGAGTTTATTATGTCTAAACTGTACGGGTCGACGAGGACCCGTGTCCGGTTCTGGGGACCGTGCACCACCGCTGGGCAGCATATCTGCCAACAGTTGTTTGTGTTTTTTTTAATCTTGCAATTTTTTGAAGAAATTGTTATTTCACACAACTGACCCCTGTATATAACTGAAGTTTATTACTTTAACTAGAAAAAAAATTCTAAATCCTCTGCAATACAGAAACCCCCAGTGTCTGGTATTTTAAGTTAAATCCTTCGATAAATAAAAAATACGACCCGGCTTCTGGTCTAACAGCACCTCAGCTCTGCTGCCACTGCGCGTGTGCAGTGATCAGTCCCCCTCCTCCCTAACCCTCCTTCCCTCCTCCCGTCCTCTCCCCTCCCTTCTTCCCCCTTCCTTCCTTCCCCCTTCCTCCCCTCTTCCTCCCTTCCCCTGCCCCCTTTTGCTCTAGCTTCACCCCTCCCTGCTGTTGAAGCGGTTGCTGCTGTGTGAGGGGGCAGGGGGTCTGCTCACACCTGATGAGGTGTTTGCACCCTTTGATGTGGTCCCCCTTGGGGCAGATGGGAGAGGAGCACACCCCTCCCACCCACCCCCACCCATTTAGCAGCTGTGGGAGGCGGTTCTGTGGTTCTGAGTTTACGGTGCAGCTTCAGGTGCATCTTTAACATTCCACAGGGGTGTCTGTCCCCACTGAGCGCCAGTTCTGTCCTGCCCCATGTTCCGCCCCAAACTTAAGTCCCGTCCCCTCAGGCCCCCCTCACCCTCCCCTCAGGCCCCCTCAGTGCCCGCCGCCCAAGGGCTGGCTTTCATTGTATCCCATTCATCTGTTTGCCTTCTCCACCACATCTGAATGAGGGCGTGTGGCCTGGGGAATAAGGGCCTCTTTGTGGGGGGACACCAGCCCTGCATGCGCCTTCCCCCCCACCCCCACACCACCGCCTGGCTGGACTCCCAGGGCTGCTGTTCTCTCTGGACAGTCGCACTCGGCCTTTTCTCTCCGTGCCATGTGCCGGTGAGATCTTCTTCTTTCTTCTGTTTTCCTCCCATTTCCACTAGGCCTCCACCCTGTCACCCATCTCGGGGTTCCACCTAAGCATTCTCCACCTTTTGTGGAGGGGTGTCACACCCAGTGCCGCCCAGGGCTCTGTGCTCAGGGAACCTTCTGTGGTCCCAGGGATAGAATCTGGTTGGCGGCTTGCGGGGCAGACGCCTCCCCACTGCGCAGTTGCTGGGGCCTTCACATTTCTGCACTGAGCATTCTAGCTGCGTTCATAAGTACATGCCCCACCTTTTCTCTCAGAGCTCCAGGGCACGCCCAGTGGTGCTGGGGTGACTTCCGGTGGGTTCGGGGGCCCACGCGGTGCTGTGGATATGCCCCGGGTGTCTGGCGTGCACGCCCGGCTGGACCCTGAGCTGTTCCTCCAGCCCCCCAACCCCCAACCCTGCGCGTCTTGGGCCAGGCAGGCCAGGTGCTGCTGGGCACTTGGGTGGGCCAGAGCTTCTGGCAACTTCCTTCCTCTCTTTCCTTCCCCCTGGGAATTCACAGGGACTCCCTGGAGTCGGGAGACGCTCAGCAGAGCCGGCCCGTGGCTCAGAGCCTGGAGCCTGTGCTGACCGTCCCGGGGAGGCTGCCCGTTAGTCTCTGGCTTCTGGTCAGACTGAGACAAGCGAAGAATCACTTTGATTTTGATTTGGGGATCCCCGGCACCCTGTTTGGTCCTCTGAGCACCGCCAGGAGTGACATCCAGGTGTGGTGACCAAAACAAAACAAAAAAACAAAAAACAAATATATATTTTGTAAAAAGCAAATGCTTTGGGGGCGCAGGGTGATAGTTCAGTGCAAAGCACGCGGAAACCCTGGGCTGGACCCCCCACCTGGTGGACCCCCACATTGGGCCAGGAGTCGCCTCTGAGCACGGCCAACCGGACCCCAAAGGCGAAACCTACAAACAGTCCTTTGTCTGATAGAGACCCGGCCCCCTCTGAGCGTCTCGGCCCCTACAGACCGGGCGGGAGCCCCAGCCCGACAGCCTGACAGCGTTTCTGTACATGTGAGGGATGTCCTGGCAGGGCCCTCGCCGGTGCAGGCTCAGCGTCCTCCCCTTGGCCCGCACCTCCTCCTGTGGCCAGGAGCCCAACCCCGGGGTGTCCCCACCCCAGACGGGCCCCCCTGTCCTTGCGGCTGGTTCCCACCAAACTGCCCCTCTCGGCTATTCAGCCGGCCCTGTGCTCGTGGGGGGCGTGGTCAGCAGAGCGTGGCTCCCAGCTGCCCTGGGCTTTGGGGACAGACCAGTCACCCCGACATCTGGCCCACTAAAAAGTAAAATCCCATAAATGGGTCAGTCGATCAGGAAGAGGCAGAAGAGAAAATTGTTTCTTTCACATGATTCTCTTGTGGGGAGGGGAGGCCCCGAGCTGTGATCGAGGGGTTTCGGGCCACTCCGCACACCAGGCAGCCTGCTGGGCCCATGCAGCTGGGGGGGGGGGGCTTACAGCACCCGTTCCGCAGGCCCCTCGGTCTTACTTTGCTCATTTGGGGGACACTTTTCCCTTTTTTTAAGTTGTCATAGGGGCCGCCCTGGGCCGGTACTGGGGGGTCCGGGGAGGCGCCTTCAGGATGCTGGACGAGCACTCACACACGAGCACGCAACACGGCCCTACAGGCCTCGGAACCTGACACTCAGCAAACCGTGTCCCTCCAGCTGTGTCCCTGTGGAGTCCCAGTGACAGTGCTCTGCCCGCTGACCGCGGTCTTCTGCCTTACTCATCCATCAGAGCGGGGGCGGGGTGGGGGGGTGGGGGGGCAGCTCAAAGGATTCTGCCTGTGCTTCGCGAGCTGGAGGGCCAGATTCTGTTCCACCCAGTGCCTGGGGGGTGGGGGCACAATGGGAGCCGGAGTAGCCCCTGTGACGCCGTGCCCCCCACCCCCGCCCCCGTGACTTAGGTGAGGCGCAGAGGAGAGACACTTTCTCCCGACACCTGCCACCCCACGGGCTGGGAAGGCCGGGACGGATAAAGTCTTGCCAAGACCCTGCGCGGCACGGCCAGAGCCCCGCCAGCCCACGGGGTGGCCGTCAAGCCACACCTGACGTCCCTTCTCCTTCCCGGCACTGGAGTTGGTCCCCACCACCGCCTCTCTCGGGAGTCACGGGCTCGGGCTGGAGCGAGGAATTGCTCTTTGCAGGAGAGCTGAGCGGGTCCTGCCCGGCCCGGGCCTTCGGGGGTCCTCCCGCCTGCTGGAGGAACTTCGGGAGAGGAGCAGGGAAGTGCAAGCTGATTTTATTTGGAGGGTTGTTTCCTCTTTTCTCTCTCTCTCTTTTTTTTACTTTTTGGGTCACGCCCGGCGATGCTCAGGGGTGACTCTTGGCTCTGCATTCAGGAATTACTCCTGGCGGTGCTCAAAGGACCATATGGGATGCTGGGAATCGAACCCGGGTCAGCCCTGTGCAAGGCAAATGCCCTACCCGCTGTGCTATTGCTCCAGCCCCTCTTTTTTTTTTTTGAGGAAGAGGAAGGGAAAAGGGAAGGGGAGGAGGGGGAGAGGGGGGGAGGGAGAGAGAGAGAGAGAGAGAATGTGAGAGAGAGAGAGAGAGAGAGAGAGCAGGAAAGAGAGCAAGAGTGAGAGCAAGTGAGAGAGAGTGCGAGAGGGAGTGAGAGAGAGAGAGCAATGTACTCTAGAGGTGGAGAGCCCCTACACTTCCCAACCTCCCAGCGTTAGATAGGACGAAAGCATGAAAGTCACATCTCAGGAGGGAGATGCAGGTGCACGCGTGCTCGGGCGTATACGGTACATGGTATATGCACGCGTTTCCTTTGTTCAAGATGGCTTTGACAACTTTTCCTTTTTTTCAAGTTGGTTTCTCCCAAGCTGCCCATGCGTGCTTTCTACCTAAGTAAGAGTCCGTTGCTAAGGAGGTTGCCAAGGGGCTTGAGTCGGGATTGGTAGATGGTCTTTGGAATTCATCTCTTGGCCTTTGTTCCTACTGGAGCTTCTCTCACAGGGGGTCCAGTCCCTCTGGGTGGGCTTCTGGGGCCAGGAAGGTCTTACCAGGCTTGAGCTCCTGTGCTCACAAGGTGGGGCCTGACCATCTCTGGGCTGGTTGGTTATTTCTGCCTCGGGGGTCCCTCCCTACCTACCAGCCTGCCTCAACTGAGCACTGCCAGGTGTGGCCAGCACCCATCCCCCCAATATACAAACAAACAAACAAACACCTACCAGAAGTGGCAAAGGAATTACCCTATTTGCAAGAGAAAAGGATAACTGTGTCTCCAACTAAAAATGAACCCAACGCAACTTGACTTTGCTACTCAAAAGCAGAGATTCTCGAACTTTCTTAGGCATCCATGCCTTGGGAGAGCAGCTAAGGGGCTCCAGCTGGCTCCAGGCTCACTACATCTGGGTGGGCCCTAAGAATTTGCATTTTACTTGAGAATCACTGCTCTCAAGAGCACTAGAGCACACCCAGTGGGTCCGTTTGACTAGCAAAACAGGATGTCGCGATTAGCATAGCTTTAGGAAGGAAAATGCAAACGAACACCGTAGAGCTGGGTGTGGCTGAGAGAAAAGATGTCCAAGCTAAACAGATTTGTTTGCACTCCAGTTTTGCAGGAGGTTTATGAGTTTGTTTGTTTTTTTCCTGTGCGGGAGGGGGCTGGGGGCCACATCCGGCAGGGCTCAGGGAAGCATAAGCGGTGTGGGGTCGCCCCGAGAGTTTGTGGTTTTTACTGGGATTACCTGCACTCCGCAAGCCTTACTTGCCTCTTTGGGAAAATGGAGGGCCAGAAAAGATACCCCGGGGTGGGGTAGTGCAGTGGGTAGGGCGTTTGCCCTGCACCCCATAGGGTGCCGTGCCCTGAGTCGAGCCAAAAGTCAATCTTGAGCACCAGAACCAGGGTAAGCCCTGAGCACCGCTGGGTGTGGCTCCAAAAACACAAGAAAAAATATCCCGTCAAGTTCCGTGAGGACTAAAGGGAAAAATAGATCGACAGCGCTGAGTTCGTGCTAAGTATTAATTAGCAAAATTGAAATTGAAAAAATTCAGTCCTTTTTCGTGTTTTTCTCCCTTTTCCCCAGGAACAGCAAGCAGAGACCTAAAGCAAGAGTGAAGTCACATTTCCTTTCTCCTCTTTTTTTTTTTTTTTTGCTTTTTGGGTCACACCCAGCAATCTCAGGGCTTACTCTTGCTTCTACACTCCGAAATTACCCCTGGTGGGGCTCTGGAGACACACGGGATGCGGGGATCCATCCCAGGTGGACGCGTGCCAGGCAAACACCCTGCCCCCGTGCACTATCGCTTCACGATGGTTGTAGCCTCAGTCTGTATGAGGCAGGTTCTTGTAAATGAGCTAGGAAAACATGGTGAGTGAGTGAACAAGTCAACACAGTGCCGGTTATTTTAAGCTTTTTAGTGGAGTGAAGGGTAATGGGGGGTGGTGCTCAGGGTTCACTCCTGGCCCTAGCCTCAGGGGACTTCCCAGCAGTGCTCGGGGACCATACCTGGATGTCAGGGACCCAGCCAGGGCCGGCTGCATGCAATACAAGCACCGTTTAACCCCTGTACTATTTCTCCCACCCATAGAAAAAATCGTTTTATTTGGAGAAATCTGGGGCTGGGGGAGGTGCAGAGAGGGCCTTGGGTGGAGGCTCTCTCGGCCCTTTCCCGGACGGAGGGGGAGGGGGGCGCTGATACACATCTCAGGTGGAGCATCTACCCAGGTGGAGCATCTACCGTAAAGGGGAAGAACGGGAATATCGTCTGGCGTGGACACGGCCAACCGGAAATAGTGGAGGCTTCAAGCACCAGGGCCCTGAAGCTGGACGTCCCCTGTCCCCAACCAGAGCGGCTGAAGGATCCACCTTGGCCACAAACTCTCGAGAGCTCCAGCCTTCTGACCTGCAGGCTCTATTCTGGGGCAGGAAGCCCAGTGTCCCGCTACCCCTCACCCACTGCAGCCTTCAATTCGGGGCCTTTTCCTGCGTCCCTTTCTCCAAGTGTCCCCAGAAAGCGCTGGAACCTGAAATCGTCCCCTCCCCCGTCTCATGTCTCCAGATAACACTGCGACCAGGAGCAGGCTGCACTGTCGGCGGGCAGGGCCCGGCTCCTGGGTGCCCTCCAGCCCCAGGCATCACCGTCTCGTGTCCACCTCCGGGCAGGCCTGGCGTCCTTCTCGGGAAATCCCGCCGTCCTGGAGGGTCCCGTCTTCAGGCCGGTCGTTCCCTGGGCCATTTCAGGAGGGCGGCAGAAAGGATGTGGGGGACAGGAGGCCACGCGGCGCCCGGCTGTCCGGGGCGCGGGTTCCCGTCGGGGAGCAAAGGGCGCGGGGCGCACGCGGGGCCGTCCCGTGCCTTTGTCCGGGTGGGCAGCGGGTCCGCTTCTCCCTGTGTCCCGATGGACAGGGGGACCGTTTCTCCCTGTGTCCCGATGGACAGGGGGACCGTTTCTCCCTGTGTCCGATGGACAGGAGGTCCGTTTCTCCCTGTGTCCCGGGGGACAGCGGGGCCGGTTCTCCCTGTGTCCCGATGGGCAGGGGGACCCGCTCTCCCCGTGTCCCGATGGACAGGGGGACCCGCTCTCCCCGTGTCCCGATGGACAGGGGGACCGTTTCTCCCTGTGTCCCGGGGGACAGCGGGGCCGGTTCTCCCTGTGTCCCGATGGGCAGGGGGACCTGCTCTCCCCGTGTCCCGATGGACAGCGGGGCCGGTTCTCCCTTTGTCCCGCGCTCCCGGCGGGCCCGGCCCGTCCCTTTGTCCCGTGGCCGCGGCGTCCCCGCGGGGCCGGGCTGGGGGGGCGGCGGCGTGCGCGCGGGGGGCGCGCGGCGCGGGGTGACGGGGTGACGGGGCGGCTGACGCGGCCGCGCTCCTTCCTCTTCCTCCCGGCCGGCCCCGCCTCCGCCGCCTCCGCCCGGCGCCGCCGCCAGCGCCGTCATGTCGGGCCGCGCCGGGGCCCGGATCCCGCCGCCCGGAGCCTGCGGAGCCGCCGCCGCCCCCGCGGGCCGGGCCCCCGCGCCGCAGCCCAACGGTGAGACGCGGGCCGGGGGGCGGGCGGGCGGCCGGGGGCGGCCGTTGCGGGGCGGGGACGGGGGGCCGCGGGGCGCGTGGGGCGGGCGAGCGATGCGGGGCACGCGGGGGGCGCGCGAGGAGCCCGGGCGCGCGATGCGGGGGGCGCGGGGGGCTCGATGCGGAGGGCCGGGGGTACGGGGGGGTGCAATGCGGGGGGCGCGAGAGGGGCCCGGGCGAGCGGGGGGGCGCGATGCGGGGGGCGCAGAGGGCCGGGGGGTGCTGAGGGCCTGGGGGTGCGGGGAGCGCGCGATGCGGGGCCGCGCGGTGAGGGGAGCGCGCGGTGTCCGGCGCGGGCCGCGGAGTCGGGGCGGGGGGGTCGCAGGGGGCGCTGCGGGGCGCCCCGGTTTCGGGGTTCGGGAGTGCTGGGGCTTGGGGGTCGCATTAACTGTGGCTGAAACGGGACCCCACGACCGGCCGCTCCGGGCCTGGCCGGGCCGGGGGATCCGGGACTGGAAGGTGCCCAGATCAGGGGCAGGCAAGGGCTGGGGTCACCGGTCACTCCCCGTCCCCCCTCCCCAACCCCAGGCTCACCCCCGCCCGCACCCCCCCGGATCGCCCCGGAGTCGAGGCCGGGGGGCTCCGGGGCGCGCGGCTCCCACGGGGCGCGGGGCTCGGGGCTCGGACGGGGCGGGCGGCGCGGCCCGCGGGGGCAGAAGTTGGCGCCCAAGTTTGGAGACAAAAGGGCGCCCGTGGGACGCGGCTCGGCCCGACCCGACCCGGCCGGGCCTGGCACCGCCGCCCCCGCGCCCGCCGCGCGTTCGGGCCCGGCCGTGGCCAGGGGCCGCGCTGGGCACTCACGGGCAGCAGCCAGGCCAGGCGCGGGAGGTTTGGGCAATGGGCCTCTCCGGGCTCCGGGACTGCGGGTGACCGGCGCCGGCCGCTGTTGCCGAGGGGAGCTCCGGGGAGCGGCTGCCCAGACACTTGGGGAAAGGTCCCGCGCGGGGATGCGACGCGGCCACGGCAGGCGGGGGCCCTGCCCGGCCAGCGGTGCGCTGACCTCCTTTTTTGCACTTGGCCGGCGCTTACCCGGTGTTTTAGGAATCGCTTCGGCCGACCTCTAACGCGCACCGTGCGTGGCTTCCGGGCCGGAGGCTCATCTCTGCCTGGACCATCCCACGTTGAGATTTTTTTCCTTCAGTTTGAAAGGGATGACTCGGGGCTGGAGCGGTGTGTCACTCCAGCCGCTGGGCGCTCGCCTTGCAGGTGCCAGCCTGGGTTCCGACCCGGTTCCCTGTCTGGTGCCCAGAGCGCCAGAGCCAGGAGTGATCCCGGAGCAATAAAATAAAATAAAATAAAGAAGTGATGATGAAGCTTCTGGCCCTTTGGGTCTCCCTGGCTTGCCAGTGGGTTCTTCACTGCCCGGGTCGTTGCCAGCTGTAATAGGTCGTGCAGGGGGGGCGTGTGCGCGGCCCACTCCCCACTAGTCCTCAGGGTCACTCTCAGAGAGGCTCGGGGACTGCCCCGTGTCCCTGAGCTTTACCACCCCCAGCGGATAAAGCCCCGCTGCCATCTAGTCGGTGGGACGGAATGCCCCCTTGCAAGGCCCCGACTCTGTGGCCCTGGGCCGTGTTGAACATGGACAGTGCTCTCGTCCTGAACTTACTCACGTTGCATCCGTGAGTAACGTTTGTTCTTGTAAGGTTACTATAAATCACCGTCCCCGGTTTTAGTTTTACTGTTCTTGTTTTGAAGCAGCCTGGGGTGTGTGTGAAGACATTGAAACGCAGGTAATTTGAGGTCCCGTGTTTTTATCACAGCGCCGTCAAACTACCTTTTTTGTTGTTGTGTTTTGGACCATACCTGGCGGTGCTCAAGACGGGCGGAGTGGGGGACCCTGTGGGATGCTGGGGACCGGAAGCGGAGTGGGCCGCATTCAGAAGCATCCTATACGCATCACTGCCACTGGCCCTCAAACCACTTTTTGTTTATTTTTGTTTGGGGGCCACACCCAGTGATGCTCGGGGCTTACTCCTGGCTGTGCCCTCTAGCACTCAGGGATCACTCAGGGCGGTGCTCAGGGGTCAAACTAGGTCAGCTAGGTGTGCGGCAGGCCCCTCCCCCCCTGCACTATCTCCCAGCTCCTGGACCCTCAGCTTCGGGGCTACACCCAGCGGGACTCAGGGCTTCCTCTTGGCTCTGCGCTCAGGGATCACTCCTGGTGGGCTTGGGGGACATAGGGGATGCTGGGGGTCACCCCTGGGTCAGCCCCGTGCAAGGCCAGCGCCCTACTGGGGCTCTGGCCCACACTGATCTTTAAGAGTGAGCCAAGGATCATTTTCTTGACAAGAGGATGTTGTCTTAGAAAACGGTTTTTCTCAGGACCGTGTGATTTTCTTTGCACATTTTATGTCTTCTCAAGGAGTTCAAGGTAGCACTGCACTGTCGTTCGGTTGTTCATCGATTTACTCGAGCAGGCACCAGTAACGTCTCCATTGTGAGACTTCTTGTTGCTGTTTTGGGCATATCGAATATGCCACGGGTAGCTTGCCAGGCTCTGCATGCGGGCGAGATACTCTCGGTAGCTTGCCAGGCTCTCCGAAAGGGACAGAGGAATCGAACCCGGGTTGGCTGTGTGCAAGTCAAAGGCCCTCTCCACTGTGCTATCGCTCCAGTCCCAAAAACCCATAACAAAAGGGTTAAAACACTTCAGTGATGTTTGATTTGTACTATTAGTAGTTGTCACTTTTCTTTGGCACAGCCAGGCCCCTTTCCCACTTGTCGCTTACCTGCTGGGGACTCAGGATGAGCTTAGCCGCGGGCAAGGCTTCCTCCCGGCATCTCTGCAGCTGCCCTTGGCCTTGGGGCCAACTCTGAGCGGCTCAGTATCCTGGGGGCAAGGCTGGTTACTCTGGGGCAGGATGAGAAGTGGGAAGGTGCTGACTCAGGCAGAGGGCCGGCGACAGGGACAGAGCCCGTGCCTGGTGCCGGCCACTGACTCGTGCAGGAATCCCAGCTGGGGGCCACAGGAGGGCTGGTGGCTGTGTGGTCCCCGGTACTGCAGGTGAAACGGCTGATCTCGGGATGACATTTGCTGCGAGTGCTGATGTCCCTGGGTGAGGACGGAGCAGTCTGTCTGCAGCCTACATAGACGAATTACTTTTTTCTGTCTCTCCATGAAATGCCAGATCTGGCAAAAAAGAAAGAGGTCAGGGGGGGCGGAGCCATTGTACGTCGGGGAGGGCACTTGTCCTACATGCGGCCGACCCAGGTTCAGTCCTCCGACTCCCATAGGGTCCCCGAGCACTGCCAGAAGTGATTCCTGAGTGTAGAGCCAAGAGCAAGCCCTGAGCATCGCTGGATATGGCCCAACACCCCCCATCATTAAAATAAAGTAAAATAGAAGGAAAGGGAAGAAACAGGCCAGAAGCTTGAGGGTGAAGCATCACAGTCAACAGAATGATCTTTTCCCCCTCTTGGGCCCATCCAGCCGTGCTCCGGCATCTCTCCCGGCGGTGCGCAGGGGACCCTATGGGATGCCAGGGATCGGGCCCTGCACGGCCGAGTGCAAGGCCAGCGCCCGCCCCGCTGTGGCCTCGCTCCGGCCCTGAGTTGTCAGACTGGGGTGGTGCCTTGAGCTGCCTTGATGGGAGACGTTTGGGACTCGCCATTGCTTCTCCCGGGGAGAGTGGCCAGGCGGCGAGTGATCTGGAGGGCGCGCAGTCAGGCCAGCTCCTCCTCCCCCTGATGTCCAGGGGGCCGGAGCATCCCCCAACCCTGGGTAGCTCGGGGAGGGAGGTGGCTTTGGGCGTCAGTGTTCTGGTGTCTTTGGGGTGGCCGCAAGGAACGGGCCTCGGCGTTTGTTGGGGAATGAGCAGCCGGGCAGGACCTGGGGCAGGAGAGCGGGCGGGCGCTTGCCCCCGGGGGCTTCCCTTCCTGCCTTGCCGCCACCCCGCCGTCCCTGGTGCCAGGCTGGGCTGTGGCCCTGGGGGTCCCAGACAGCAGGCAGGTCTGCTGCAACCCCCCGTCGTCGCAGGGGGGGGGATGGGGCCAGCTCTGCCAGGAGCAGCCCCGGGCCTGCAGGTGTAAGGGCTCGTGAGTATACAATGTAACCGGAGCTCTGAACTAGTCCCTACCGTTAGTTGCACTTCCGTATTGGAGAGACTTCGCTGGGGGCTGGAGTGATAGTACCTGGGTCAGTCAGCCCTGGCATCACAAACGGTCCCTGAGCACAGAGTCAGGAGTCAGCCCTCATGCCACAGGGTGTCACTTCTCTCTCTCTACGCGCACACACACACACACACACACACACACACACACACACACACACACACTCTCTCTCTCTCTCTCTCATGCAAGCATGCATGCACATACACACAACACTCAAAAGCATGCATGCACATACACACACATACACACACACACACACACACACAGGATTCCTTTTTAATTTTTGAGTTTTGGGCCACACCAGTGGTGCTCCTGGCTTATTCCTGGCTCTGTGCTCAGGGCTCACTCCGTACTCCTGGCTCTGTGCTCAGGGATCAGTCCTGGCAGGCTCGGGGGACCATCCGGGGTGCTGGGGTTTGAAGTCAAGTTGGACGTGTGCAAGGCAAGCACCTTGCTTATTGCACTATCTCCCCAGCCCCTACACACTTCTGTTTACTTAGGTTTTGGGGCCACACCCAGCTGTGCCCAGGGCTCACTCCTGGCTCTGCGTTTGGGGATCACTCCTGGTGGCGATTGGAGGACCGTATGGGATGTAGGGGATTGAGCAGGGGTCGGCGGCGTGCAAGGCAAGCGCCCTGCCCACTGTACTCGGGCCCCAAGCTTTTAGAATGATTGTTTTCTGCATATGAAATGTTACCAGGTACTTTTCAGTGTTTACTCTGCCTTTTAAGCCTTCCAAAACTGACTTCTCAGACAGAGCAAAATTGAGTGAAGTAATCTCCATTAAGAATGGTCCCACCTCAGAACGTCTCCCAGTTGCCTTGAAAAGGTCTTTAAAACTCTGGGAAAGGGTCTCCCAGACGTAAGAGAAGGGAGACAAAGTGACCCAGACTTTAGAGGGTCTCCCAGATGTAACAAGCCGTCATGCTTCTGGTGTGTATGGTGTGGGGAAATTCAGGGCGAGCACTCCACACCGAGTCATGTCCAGGCCCTAGACCACTGCTTTCCAAGGCGCTTGGGGGCCCTGCCCCATGCGACTTGGCGGGGGGGCCCCATCACTGTGCTCACATCACCCCCAGCCCGTGATATCTTGGATCGAACTGGCTTTAGCCACAGGCACGGCCTGTTGCTTTATTTATTTATTTTTGTTTTGAGGTCACACCCAGCGGTGCTCAGGGGCCACTCCTGGCTCGCACCCAGGGATCACTATTGGCGGGAGATTGAGCCCAGTTCGGCCCTTCCGGCCCGAGGCAGATGCTTTAACCCCGGGGCTGTCTGTCCGGCCCCGGACATTTGCTTTCGGGTGCTCACTTTCACTTTGTTAGTTCCGCAGCCGTGTCCCGGCTACTTACGGGGCCGAGCTTGGGGGTCCCCGTGCAGCGCCGGGGGTCAGACTCCACCTCAGCCGCTCTCACACGCAGGCGGACCCGCTTCCTTCCCGAGCCTTTCCCAAGAACGATGCTACCGGCGGCGCGGATCATTTTAACTGTCAGTCAGTAGTGGGGTGTGGAAGAGTGATGGGGATTACTGAAATTCCGAGTGGGCCACAGGCGTCAGCTTCCCGCCCGGCAGCTCGGTAATACTGCACTCGGTTACGGCGCTGAGGCCACATGCAGAATTTAATCGCCCTGACGGCCCTGCGCTTCTCCTCAGAGCACCTGTGTCTCGGGTTTCTGGTCTCCTTAGCGCTCATCTGGTGCCTCGGGCCTGGCCGGAGGCAGGGTCGGCCCTGTGTCACTGGCCGCCTCAGTGATTGTTATTCTATTTATTTATTTGTTTGTTTTTGGGCTGGAGCAATAACACAGAGGGTAGGGTGTTTGTTTGCCTTGCATGTGGCCAACCTGGGTTCGATTCCTCCGCCCCTCTCGGAGAGCCCGGCAAGCTACCGAGAGTATCCCGCCCGCACGGCAGAACCTGGCAAGCTCCCCGTGGCGTATTCGATATGCCAAAAGCAGTACCAACAAGTCTCACCATGGAGATGTTACTGGTGCCCGCTCGAGCAAATCAATGAGCAGCGGGATGACAGTGACAGTGATACAGTGATATTTATTTTTAGGATACAAAAATGTAAATTTACTGACCTTATTTACTTTATTTTTATTGAGAAAGACCCTTACAAAGCTGCTCATGATTAGGTTTCAGTCACCTAGTGTCCCAACACCCATCCCTCCGTCCCTCCATAGTGTCCGTTTCCCAGCACCAGTGTCCCCAGGTCCCCTCCCATGACCCATGACCCCCCCCCCAGCCTGTCTCTGTCATCATCGCCTTGAAACTGACTTCTGTCTGGAACTAACTTCTGCTTGTGTGTCTGTTTCATTGCTGTGTGCATAGGTTTAGGTGTTTGTGATTTGAGAGGGTGTGTGTGTGTGTGTGTGTGTGTCGCATATGTGTCTGCTCAGGGCTGACTCCTGGCTCTGCACACAGGGATGGCTCCAGGTGGGCTCGGGACCACGTGGGGTGCCAGAGATGCAACCTGGGGCAGGCACGTGCAGAGCAAGCGTCCCCCAGCCCCGCTGTGGTGACTCTCCGCCCCCGTGGTACTCTTCATCCTCCCCTCGCCCCCTTCTGCTCGAGGGCCTCGGATTATATCTGATGCCTTTTGTGCGGCCACAAAACTCGGCCCCGGCGTCTTGGCCCGATTCATCTCCAGGACTGGCGTCCTGTGTGTGGGACGTTGAGCTAGAACCCGGGTTCCTCGACACGAGACTCTCTCCCCGACTCGCACGGCCGAGGCCTCACTGTGACTTGGCCCCAGGAGTCGCCGTTCCCACCACCGAGCCTGCTGGGGAGGGTGGCTGGCCACACGCCGGCCGCCTCCGGAACGGCCCGGGGTCTGCTGGGGAAAAGGCCTCAGGCTGCCGGTCGCCTCCGCGCCGGATACCCACAAGGTTCTGTGCAGAAGGTACCGGCGCCAAGCAGGAGAGGCCGCACAAGGAGAGAGTGCGGGGAATACTGTCTGCCGTGGAGGCAGGGGAGGGTGGGGAAGGGGGATATACGGGGATATTGGGGGTGGGGAATGTGCACTGGTGGAGGGATGGGTGTTTGATCATTGTCAGATTGTAACCAAATCATGAAAGCTTGTAACTATCTCACGATGACTCAATAAAAATTTAAAATTTTATTTATTTTATTTTTTATTCTTTATTGTTTTTGCTTTTTGGGTCACACCCAGCAGTACACAGGGGTTACTCCTGGCTCTGCACTCAGGAATTACTCCTGGCAGTGCTGGGGGACCACGTGGGATGCTGGGAATCGAACCTGGGTCGGCCGTGTGCAAGGCAAATGCCCTCCCTGCTGTGCTATCGCTCCAGCCCCCCAAATTAAAAACTTTTTAAAAAAAATTTAAAAAAAAGAGAAGGCGCGGCTGGCAGGAGAGCTGGGTGGCTGAGGGTTTCCCGCGTCCTGTCCCCAAAGCCCGTGCGGTGTGTGAACTCGGCTTCCCCTGGGGCTCCTAGTGGGGGCGGGCCCTGGCCGGAGCCTGTGTGGCCCCATCCCCCTGCCCCTGGTGCTCCTCAGGGGACCGTTTGTGGGGTGGGGGGTCGAACCCAGGTCTGCCGTGTGCCAGGCAAAGGCCCGCCCTGCGCTGCTCTTGCTCCGGCCCGTCGGGGTCTTCTCCCTCTCCGGGCCCCAAGGCCGCTCTTTGGCGGGTTCCTCCCCGTGGCGCCGAAGGAGGGTGTGACTCAGGGCCAGAGCCCCTGGTAATAGGCACCAGGACCGGAGGACGGACGGGCGCGAGGGCGTGGCTGGTGCCCCGCGTGGCAGCCCAAGGCCAAGCCTGCACTTGCCCAGGTTGCCTCATTGTTCCTGAGACACGGGCGTGTGACACGGCTTCCTCCCGCCCGGCAGGGGGTTCATCTGCACGAGCGAGGGCCCAGGCGCTTGGGGAAACAGCCAGCACTGTGCGTGGACACGGGCCCCGGCAGGCCTGGCCTCTCACTGCCCGAGCACGCCTGCTCGCCCCTGGCATCCCCGGGGCAGCGGGGCCTTCCGGGCAAGGCTGTGTCCCTCCAGCCCTGGGAGCCCCTCCCCCCTGCCGGAGAGTAACCCCAGTGCCTGGGTCGGCGAAGTCACTAGGGTTTTAAGTTTTAGGTGGTGGTTTGTTTTTTTTTTTTTGAGGGGAGTGTGTGTGTGTGTGTGTGTGTGTGTGTGTTTGTGTGTGTGTGTGTCCGAGAGAACTTATCCTTCTGCTCTTTAAAAAAACTATTAGAGGGGCTGGAGTGATAGCACAGCGGGGAAGGCGTTTGCCTTGCACGCGGCCAACCCAGGTTCGATTCCCAGCATCCCATAGGGTCCCCTGAGCACCGCCAGGGATAATTCCTGAGTGCAGAGCCAGGAGTGACCCCTGTGCATTGATGGGTGTGACCCCCCCACCCCCCCAAAAAAAGCAAAAAAAAATAAAAAAGAACTATTAGCAATGTTATGGCTATTTTGCTGTAGCGGCGTTATACTCGTGAGTCCCGTGTGTGCTGGCCATCCAGTGGGGACCAGCCCTGTGTCCAGCAGATTTCCTGTATCCTGTCTGGCGGGTCCAAACCATAGTCCGGTCCTGGCCGCGGGGCCAGGGGCCAGGGCCAGTGCTGTGCCCACGGGGGCAGGGTCGGGGCTGGACCGCCGAGCAGCTGCTTCATATTTTTGCAGGGATGGTGGTTGAAGTGCTCCTGGCTGGACCTTGGCCAGTACATGGGTGGACACTCCGCTGATAGCCTCAGTGTCCGAGATCTTCTCTTCTCCGGTGGAGGCATGCGGGGGCCCGGGGAGCCTTGGCGGATGCTATTGGGGGCTTTCGGGGGCTGGGTGCAGCGGGGCCCGTCTGGGCTGCCCACAGTGCTGGCAGTCCGGCCCCGAGTGGCCATCTCCGTGGCTGTGGGCAGCCTCTCCCCCTCGCTGGCTGCTGACGGGTCACGGGGCCAGGCGAGGGCGGGGAGGGATAATCCGCCTCTCCCGCTCACCGCTCACCGGCCAGCTTGCACAAATGGGTTTCCTGTCCTTCCTGGTGGGAGCGGAGCCGAACAAAGGCTTGGAGTGGGATGTCGCAGCCAGCCCTGCTTTCTGGGAAATCGCCCTGGCTGTGCCCGGCGTCCGGGCCTTTAGGGGCCACTTCCTGTCGGCTCGTCCACTGCCGCAGCTTGGCAGGGGGGAGGGTGCAGGGCGTGGGCGCTCGCGGGGTCTTCCCGTCAGATCGCCCTGCGGAAGCCTTACTTGCCCCGGGCGAGCCACCTGCCCCGGGGGTCTCCGTGCACTGGCCGTCCCGCCCAGCCCCTGCTCCATGTCCGTGTCCGGCCTGTCCCCTGCTGATCTTTCCAGCTCCTCGCTGCTCAGTGGCCTGTGGCCGCGCCACCCCAGGTTTTCGGGTGCTTCCGCGATGGGTGGGAAGGCCAGGCCCCAGCTGACGCGCCCGTCCCCGCCGGCCCCCCACCTGCACCCCGGCGCCTCCCAGTGTGAGACCCAGACACGGAGGCCAGCCCCGAGCGTGGACCGTGCCCGGGGGTCTGTGCTCCTGGGCAGAGACCCCCGAGCACCCCTGGTTGGGTGGTTTCAGTGTCACAAACCTTTGTACCACAACCCGACCAGTCATCTGCATTCCGTCCTCTGTCCTCTGAGAGTTACAAAAAAAGCATTTTGATATCTTTCTGATACTGATTTTTTTTTTTTTTTTTGCTTTTTGGGTCACACCCAGCAATGCACAGGGGTCACTCCTGGCTCATGCACTCAGGAATCAGCCCTGGCGGTGCTCAGGGGACCATATGGGATACTGGGATTTGAACCCGGGTCAACCGCGTGCAAGGCAAACGCACTACCCGCTGTGCTATCACTCCAGCCCCTGATTTTTTTTTCTTAAAAACGAAAATCCATGTATTATGGGCAGGAGGTGTAACTCAGTGGTGTAACTGCATCCAGTACGCATATACACACACACACAAGTACACATACACATGTGCACGCACACACCTGAACACTCCCACACATACACACACACATATGCACACACTCACATGCGTGCATACATGCACCCCCACACACACACATACACATGCACCCCCCACACACATACACATGCACACACACATACACATGCACCCCCCACACACACACACACACATACACATGCACACACGCACACTGCATACGGGAAGTCCGCACCCCTCCTCGTGGCCGTGGGCTTTGCATGTGGTCAGGTTCCCCTGCAGGCCACGGGGAGAGCTGGCCTGGAGGCCAGACTGGGGAAATGGCCTCATGGACTTTCCCCCGTTCCAGGGGCCTTTGGTCCCCAGCCCCGCTGAGAAAGAAAGGCCACTCGCCCCTCACTACCGTCGCTGTCCTCTGTCCCTGTCCAGTGTAAGCAGAAGCGTTGGATTCGCCTCCCGGTCTGGGTCCTGAACCTCCCTGCCGTCGTCCACGCTGTCCGCTCCGGACTCAGCTTCTGGTTTTCGTGACTCCCGCGTCTGTTGCTCTGTGTGCCCGCTTCCCCTGAGGTGGCGGGTCATCTTGGTGTTTCAGTCTTCGATGGCGTTTCAGAAGCTGCTGTAAACACGCATGTGCTGTTTTTTAAAAAAATTTATTTTAATTTATTTTTCAATAAATTAAATAAACAGAGAGTCTCTTGCCCGCACGCCTGGCTGTCTTCCCCGGGCCTCCTCGGAGCGGGTGGGCTCCAGCTTCCCTCCCTGCCCTGAGCAGAGCTCCCATCGGCCAAAGACCACCGGAACCTAGCCATGCTCAAGGGCCCTCTCCACACATTCGGACAGGCCTCACGCATGAAGGAACCGGCAGAGGAACCCAGGTGTGTGTAATCCCATCAACGGCCAACATCCAGAGACTTAAAAGCAAGCTCCCAGTAGATATCTTATAACCTACTTATTCCTCTGGGAGAACCCGGCAAACTACTGAGAGTTTACTGGCCACATGGGACAGCCTCGCAAGCTTCCCATGGTGTATTCATATGCCAAAGCCAGTAACCAGCTGAATCTCATTCCCCTGACCCTGAGAGAGCCTCCAATGCGGCATCGTTGGGAAGGCCGAGTAGAGAGAGGTTTCTAAGATTTCAGGGATAGGACGAATGTAGAGGTTACTGAGACCGCTCGAGCCACTCGATTATCAACGGGATTTCATGATTGTGATCGTGATATTTTTTGAGTCACCGTGAGAACAGTTACAGGGCTTTTAGGATTGAGTCTCAGTCATACTATGCTCAGACACCCATCCCTTCACCAGTGCAGACGTGCTGGTTTTGTATAGAAGCGGGTCCTGATGACGGGACTCATGTTGGGGGTGGGCACAGGACACGGCCAGGCCCTCGAGTGGTGCCCACCTGGGTCAGCCTCTCCCGAAGCCTCACCCTGGCAGCTCAGCCATGCTCGGCACGACACCCTCCGAGAAGTGTTTCAGCTCCGTACTTGATCTGTGTGGGCTGGAGCAATAGCACAGCGGGTAGGGCGCTTGCCTTGCACACGGCCCACCCGGGTTTGATTCCTCTGCCCTGCACGGCAGAGCCTGGCAAGCTCCCCGTGGTGTATTTGATATGCCAAAAACAGTAACAAGTCTCACAATGGAGATGTTACTGGTGCCCACTCGAGCAAATCGATGAGCAACGGGATGACAGTGACAGTGACTTGATCTGTAACTCGCTTTGATGTGGGTCTTGTGTCGGGTCCAAGGTAGGCACGAAGGCTGGTTCTTGGGGCGCGTGGATTGCCCTCTGCCCTGCCCCCGGAAGAGTCACCTTCCTCCGCTCCCTTGTCAGGAAAGCGTCGCCTGCGTCTTTGTGGCTCTGCTCTAGGCTGACCCTCATTTATTAAGGGTCTTTTCACCAGGATCACATGATTAGTTATCGTGACATGTCAAGTCTTTTCTCTTTTCGGGTCCCACCCAGCCATGCTCTGGGGTTACTCCTGGCTCTGCCCTCAGGAGTGACTCCTGGTGATGCTCGGGGGATCGTATGGGATGCCGGGGATTGAACCCAGGTCGGCTGCATGCAAGGCAAATGCCCTGCGCTCTGTACAATCACTCGGGCACCCAGAGTCGTTGTCTGGGGGGGCACACCACACCTGGTGCTGCTCCGGGTTCACGCTGTGCTCAGGGGTCACCCCTGCAGTGCTCTGGGGACTGTATGTGGTGCTGGGGCGGAGCCCGGGCCGGCCACGCGCAAGGCCAGTGCCCTCCCTGCTGCATTATCGCTCCGGCCCCGCATATAGATTTTCTCTTTAAGTATTTCCATTTTTAGATGCGTTTTGTCTCTGCCATAGGGATATTTGTTATTGACCCTGATCTCCACTCGCTGGTGTTTCTGCAGTTCTTTGTACGTGTTTCTAATCGCTGCTTTGACCCTGTGCTAATCCGGCCTGCGGCTTCTGGTTCTGCTGCTTTAGCTGGGCATGGCGGTGTCTGCGAGTTGATCGCCAGAACTAAAGGTGGGGGAGGGGATCTGGAGCGACATCTGGCGCCCCTTCAGCGCCCGTGAGCCCTGCCCGCACCGGCGGGCAGAGACCAGGTGGGCGCAGCCGGGGAGGAACCGCCCCTCGAGAAGATACATGAAGGAGGTCAGGGAGTAGCTCGGTGTGGAACAGCCGCTCTGTGGCTGTGTGGCCCTGGGTTTGGGTCCCAGGAACTGCAAAGGCAGTTTGCCCACGAGTGACCTGCATGTGTATATCCTCACAGGGTTTACATTCGGGGGGTTGGGCGGGGAGAACCGGAAACGAGCAGAATGATCACTAACATGTGCTGTATGATGGAACGGCTTCCACACAGGACAATGTGGGACCCCCACCCGAGCTGCCTGGAGGGAGGGTGGCGGGGGGTGGGGTGGGGTGTGTCTCAGAATCACTACAGGCGGATCTCTGAGATCAGAGAGATAGTATGGGGGAGGGGGTGAGGGAGAGCCACGTGCCTCCATACCAGGTACTGCACCCCCAGGCTCCCCCAGCACCCCCAGAAGCCAGGTGGGACCCGTGGTGTGTGTGTGTGTGTGTGTGTGTGTGTGTTTAAGATGAAACCTTTTATTTCCAAAGGTGCCTGGATTCGGGGTCTGTAGGGCGCTTATCTTGCATGTAGCTGATTCGGGTTTGACCCCTGTGCCCCCTAGGGCCCCCAATCCCACCAGGAGAGACCCCTGAGCACAAAGGCAGGAGTAAGGCCTGAATGATGATGGGTGTGGCCAAGAAAAAACAATCAAAAGTGCCTGGATTCAGTGTGGGGGGGGAGGGGGGCGGGGGGGAAGGTTTGGACCACACTCAGTATGGGGGACCTTGTGAGTGGTGTCGGGGGTCTCACCCCAACAGCCATGTGCAAGGTAAGCACCTTAACCCGTGTTCTATTTCTCTGCCCCTCCTTTGTCTTTTTTTTTTTTCTTTTTGGGTCACACCCGGCGATGCTCAGGGGTTACTCCTGGCTCTGCACTCAGGAATTATCCCTGGCTGTGCTCAGGGGACCATATGGGATGCTGGGAATCAAACCCGGGTTGGCCGCGTGCAAGGCAAATGCCCTCCCCACTGTGCTACCGCTCCGGCCCCTCATCTGTCATTTTTGATTAAATTGTTTTCAGATTACTTTCTCGGATTGGAACATTTGCCTTTTTTTTCTTTTTTGACCGGGGGCCACACCTGGTGGCGCTCAGGGGCTCCTCTCCGCTCCGGGCTCGGGGGTGGCTCCTGCGGATGCCGAGGGGCCCAGGGGTGCGGCTGCACCGGCCGCCTGCTTGCCAGGTCGTGCTCAGGCTGGCGGGCTCTCAGCACTGTGTCTGCCTGCAGAGCAGTGACTCGTGAGCGTCGAGAGAAAGAAGTGGCCCGTGTGCTGAGCCGCCACACTGCCCTCTCCCGCGGGGGCCGGGGCCACAGGTGGTTTCTTCCCGATAGGTCACTGGTGCCTGGTCCACGTCAGCGGCGGCCGGGGGCTGCTGTTTTCAGAACGAGGCCTGAGTGACTTCGCCGACTTCCCCATCGCATGAGGGCCCGGGCGGGTTGCTCCGCCTCCAGCCTGGCCTCTCTGGGTTGATAAATTGTGCCGCAGCGGAGATTTCTGAGGCCGTGAAAACCAGGAATTCCGTCTTTTTGTACATTTAAGAAGGGGAAGAGGACAGTTCACTTTTTTAACGTTTTTTAGTGCAAGTTGTTTTTTTCTTTTTTTTTTTTTTGTTTTGGGACCACATTGGTGTTGGAGGGGAGCAGTCACTCCTGAAGTGGTGCCGGAGTGTGGGGGGTATAGGGTGTTGGGGGTGGGACCTGGGGCTCCCGCATACACAGCCTGTGCTCCAGCCCTTGGTGCTACATCTTCCTGGCCTGGAGAAAATAATTTCAGTTGCCGTAGAGAATATCGTCCATGAAGTGAATCATAAGCTGGTGAAGCGGCGTTATCTGAGTTTCACTTCCGCCTGTGCTTCCCGGAGCTGTAACGGTGTAGATACCGTGTAGATGGGGGAGTGTGTCTCCCAGAGAGCGTGCGTGTGCTCGGGCAAAGGTTCACGCCCCACTCCGGTTTTCAGGAGAACCTGGGAACTGAGTAAGTACGAGTAAACTCGGTTCCGAGTCAGTGCTCTGAAGCTGTGCTCCTGTGAGCTGTGCGTGGGCTCATGCCAGCCCTCAGCAGGCAGTGTCGGGACCCCCCTGGGCCTGGGACATCAGACAGCCGAGTGCCCTCCAGCGCCCAGCTCAGATCCCGGGGCCGAGAGACAAGTGCTCTGCCCCGTCATGTTTTTCATGCGTTCCCGTGGCGGGTGACCCGGCGACACCTTCATTGTGTCGGCGAGCTCTGAACTGTTTGTGACTACGGAGTCACGACCCCGTGTCTTAGTAGTCAGCCCCTGCTGGGAACACGCGTCCTCTCCCTGGGTCTGGCACGGTGATCTGTCCCACGAGGCGAGGAAACTGAAAGGATGCTCAAGTTGGTGGTGGCTCGGCCCCGGTCAGTCCCAGAGTGGCACTGCTGGCCCCGTTGACCATTTGCTGGGCACTGGGCCGTGCTGGGACTCCCAAGGGCAGAGCTGCTCCAGGCTGCTGGACTCGCTCCCCGGCCTGCCCCTCCCGACGTGCCACTGTCCAGCAGCTCCTGGTCACTCACACCCTCGGGGGGTGGACGATGCTCTTTCTTCCAAGAGGTGTGAGGGTGGGCGGAGTCGTGGATACAAAGCGTTCAGGTTAGTGCGTTAAACGATGTCCCTGTGTCGGCAGGGCTTGTCCTGCAGAGAAGGCCATTCTGTAGGGAGCAAAGGTTAAACACAGACGGTGGACGGCGTCACGTTCGAGAAAAACACGGGCTTTGCACGGTTCCGTAGTATCGCAGCACGGAGGGCTGTGTGGGAAAGCAGGAGCCACACGCAGTCATGCAGTTAAATAGTGTCGGGTTTCCTAATACAAAAGAACAATTAACAGGCCTTCCATGACAGCACAACTGTGGTGGGGACAGGCCGATGGGAGGGGAGACAGACGGCCGGTGACCGAACACCTGAAGCCTTCCTCGCTACGGGCAAGCGCGAGCACTGCAGACTCCCCAGACCTCAGGCCTGAGCATCCGCCGGTGTGGGGAGCCGGACTGCCTATGAGTTAGCGATGCCGGCTCACTCCTGAGCCTGTTTTGTAGAGCGATTTGGCAGTTAATGGTCAATTCGTAACATTGAGCTGGGGCCACACGCGGTGGTGCTCGGGGCCTGTCCCTGCTCTACTCAGGGGTGACCCCGGCGGGGCCCAGGGGACCCTCTGAGACACTGGGATTCACAGCTGGGGCCTGGCGGGAGCCAGGGCTGAGGGTCTGCCCCGGGCTCAGAGTGGGCTTGCCGGCGCCCTCGCCTTCTCCCCGGCCACCCCGGCTGGTCCGCAGGCGGCGGCCTTGACCAGCGTGTGGCCGCTGCCCGGATGTGGGCGGGCGGGTGGGCGGGTGGGCGGCCTTCCCTGGACCGTGGTCAGCGTGGTCAGCAGCCTCTGCTCTCTCCCCTAGGTCCGGCCGCGGCGCCTGCACACTACGGACAGCCCCCGCAGGGGCCCGGGAAGATGGCCTCGTCGTCGCCCGTGGACGGCCAGCGCGGCGGCGGTGGCTACTACGCGGGGCTCTACGGGGGGCCAGCCCCGAGTGCCGCCACGGCGGGCCCCGCGCACCCCCCGCCCGTGTACGGCTCGCCGGGCACCCCCATGCACCCCAGTGCCTCCCAGCCCTACCCGGCCCTCGGGACTCACTACGGCGGCCCGCTGCCCGCGGCCCCCTCTGCCTCCGCCTCTCAGGGATTCCCCGCCACCTCCGGCCACTTGGCCGCGGCCCCGGCCTCCAGCGCAGCGTACCTGGGGCTGCCACCAGCCTCGCTGCCCGTCGGGGAGCCGTACGGGGCCCCGGGCCTGAGCTCGCAGGGTGCCCGCGCCGCCAGGGTCCCCCCGAGGGACCCCCCGTTCGCTGGCCAGTGCCCGGCCCCACTCCCGCCTCTGCCCGCCCATCCGCAGCCCTACCCGCAGCCGCAGGCCCTTCCAGGAGCCGACCCGCGTGCCTGGGCAGCCCCCGGGCCCCCCGCTGCCCACGACGGGCTCGTCGGCGCCCCCGGCCAGCCCGCAAACGCAGGTAGGTTGGGGGAAGCCCCAGGGGGTCGGGCTGATGACCCGTCACAATAGGGGAAGTAGAACAAACCGTAAATCCAGACGAGGTCCGGGTGGGGTTGGTTTCCATTTCTCCCCCTGTCCCCCGCTAAGCGTCAAGAAGATCTTACTCCCTTGGAAGACGGGAAGGAGCTGGCTCTCGGCATCTTGGCTCCCTTTGTTGCGGCCTCTCGCAGCCCTGCCTGGGCCGTCTCGGCCTTGTCTCCCTGGCCCCGCTGAGGTTTGGGTCAGCCCACGCATGCCAGCGGCCCTACGCCCTTGCTCTGCTTGTCCCGAGCCGGGCGGGTGGCTCAGAGCGGTGCTCCGGGTTCAAAGCGTGGGTGCGCAACTGTCCGAGCCACGAAGAGACGGGGGCCACAGACTGATGGTCAGAGGGGCCCCCTGGGTGCAGGGCTGCACGCACCCTGCAGCACCTCTGAGGGGTTGGGGTGTGGGGCTGCACGCAGGTGCGCTGGTCACTCACAGAGGGAAAGCGTTTCCGGGGAGGCAGTTCTCTGGGGGGATTAGCTGGGTAGACCCTCTGCCTCCCGGGGACGTCTGCATTGCTTCTCTCTCTCCCTTAGCTGCACATGCCAAACAGTCACATCTACGTCGTATTAACGCTTGCAGTTGTTTGGATAAGCACAGCAGGAGGTGGAGATTCCAGAACTTAGTTCTCTGGGCTCGGAGGGCAAGCAAGGCCTTTACCGTAAATCCCAGACTAAGGCCTCAGGCCGGTCCAGCTTGTCCTGCCCCCTGAGGGTCCTGTCTCTTAGGTCATAACAGCGTGCCTCAAGACCGTACTCTCAGCCTTTCCAGACTCTCCCATTTTGATGCCAGGATAGCTTTGCCACTAGCCCCGGGTCTCCAAGGCCCAAAAACTCCCTTTTTTTGGAGTGTGAGGAACTATGGCAACTGAAGCCCGAGTCAAGTAATTTTGACAAATGCCCCGGAGTCGATATATTTCAGTCAGTCATCTCCCCGGCCCTAGGAGCACAGCAAGGAGGGCCTTTCTGTGCTTGAGCAAATAACAGTGCTCAGTGGTAGAATGAAAAGGCTGTAAGGGAAATAGAAAAGCGAATAGTTCACTTCAAATACAAAGTCCAGAGTCACCGGAAAGTTTGACTTATGAGTAACCACGGGGGGTTGTGACAATGAGAGGCACAAGGGAAGGCGAAAGATAAACTTGGGGGGCTCGTTAGAGCACTCTGGGCTTTTCGGGGGAGGAGAAGAGGCAGTTCCCTGATGAAGGCTACAACAGTTAGGGTTGAGATCCAGCAGCTTCCCCCCAGGCTTTCTGTTGTTGTTTGTTTTGGGGTCACACCTGGTGGTGCTCAGGGCTAACCTCTGACTCGGCTCAGGAATCACCCCGGCAGGCTCGGGGCGCCATTTGAGGTGCAGGAGATTGAACTGGGCCGGCCGTGCGCAAGGCCAGTCCCTACCCACTGTGCTGACACTCCGGCCCCCGAGTCTGGCTTTATAAACACCAGCTCGGCCTTGGGACAGAGGATGCGTGGCTCTGTCTGAGTTAGCCGCGCCCGAGAGGGGTTTCTCCTCCTCCTCTGTTCAAGCTGTTTTCCTTCGGAGAAGTAAGTCGGGAGGCGGAGATGGAAGAACCGTGGGGGCCGAGTAGCTCTCGGGGCAGACTCGGGTCTCTGAGAGCTGTTGCCCCAGGGGAGCGTCCCGGGGGGCCTCTCCCTGCTCTTCTCACGGGAACAGAATCAGCTCCTGAGGGGGTGAGCGGGGTGTGGAGAGCGGGGAGGGGAAGCCAAGTCCCTGAGGGGTCTCCAGGTGGTGCGGCAGAACCCCGAGGGCCGGCCGTGGGTGCTGTGTGGGAGCGAGGCCTCTTGGCGGCCCACGGGTCATTCAGACGCCCCCGCCACGGTGCCTCACGCTGCTCTTCCCCGTCAGCCCCGGGGGCCAATAACCGCCCACAGTGGGAGAGCGGGACCTGAGGTGGGGGCGCAGCTGGGGAGACTGAGGCACCACAGGACGGGAAGGCCCCGAGGGAGAACAGTTGAGACTCTGGTCTACGCCCCGGGGCCCAGCCCGTCCCTGCCCCACGAGAGCCGTCATCAGCGTCACCAGGAGATCTGTCTTTCCTCAGCACGGCACTCCCAGGCCCGGCCCCCGAGCCCGCGAGGACCGTCCTTTCACGGCCTTTCCGGTCCCCCCGGCGGGTCCCTTGGCCCGTCTCTGCCAGAGGCTCCGGCACCTGGCGCCTTAATGGAGGGTTTGTTGGTCCCTGTTGTGAGCGGAGGTGACACCTCCGGCAGACAGGTCCCTGTGCCGGGGACAGGCCCTGCGTGGGCCACTCGGCCGCCAGGCCACTCCCGCGACTTTGATGACCCTTCAGTGGCCGCAGACGTGGTCTCTTGCTTTCCGCGGCTCTGGGGGCAGCCTCTGAGGTGTTCCCTGCGACTGAACGAGCTGGAGCGTTAGCCGGGCAGAAACCTCGTCCCGCCTGCCCCTGGCGCGGACAGACGGCCGCCTGGGTGCTCTCTCTGCTTGGCCAATCCGGCCTCCTCAGACCACGCGCTCACCCCAGGGGCCCCCAGTACCGTCCCGGGGGTGGGGGCGGCTGGGCAGACCCCACCGGGCCGTGGTGCCACACCGTCTCCTCTGCCGCACTGGGCTGACGGCACCGGTCGGAGCAAGGTCACTTCAGGACCTGGATGTGGTCACACGCCCGCTTCTCCGCTTTGGGTGGGGGCACAGCCAGTGGGACTCGGGAGTCGCAGCTGGCCTGGCTCGGGGTGCCAGGCGGGGCACGACCCCTCCTCTGTCACCCCCCCCCCCCCACTGTGCCCAGGGCGCACGTGCCTTGCGCTGCCTCTCGGCTTCAGGGCTGCACCCACTGGCTGGGTGCTCGGGACTGAGCCCGCAGTGCCGGGACCAGAGCAGAGCGTGGCCACGCACTTGAACCCCGTCCCTCCTGGCCCCGGGCCCTCCAGAGTGCCGGAGCGTGTCCCGGCCCCCATGGGACCACTGCCCTGCGCAGCAGGATGAAGAGGGCGCCAGCACCCTCCCCTTCCTTGTGGCCCCTGTGGTCCCATCACAGACCCAGATGCCGCAGCCTCTATCCTCCGCGGCGAGAGACAGCTGTGCCGGACACGCAGCCCCGCCCCCCCATGCCATCACGGAGCGTCTGCCCGCGTCTGCCCGTCTGTAATTACCGCCTCTTTGTCTGTGGTGAGCACGCTGACGGTCTCAGCAGCTGCCAGTGGAAAATGCAGGGGGGTGTTGTTCTTTCCCTTTGGGTTTTGGGCCGGACCCAGCAGTGCTCAGGGGTTGCTCCTGGCTCTGTGCTCAGGACCCACTGCTGGCAGGGGTCAGGGGCCCTCTGGGGAGCCCGGGGTCAAAACTGGGTCGGCCGCATGCAAGGCAAGTGCCTTACCATTGCTCTTCCTCTCCAGCCTCTAATGTAGTATTTTTTTGGGGGAAGGACACACCCAGCAGTGCTCAGGGGTTGCTCCTGGCTCTGTGCTCAGGAATTCCTCCTGGTGGTGCTCAGGGGACCAGGTGGGAGGCTGGGGATCAACCCAGGCGGCCGTGTGCGAGGCCAGCGCCCTCCGCGCTACACCATCACTGGGGCCCTAATGCCGTCTTCTCACCCCCAGACTCCCCAAACTCAGCATCCCGTGAGTGGACATGCAGCCCTCCAGCCAACATCTGCCCGCGCCCAGGCGCCCCGTGTTCCCTGGTCTCTGTCTCTGCCTGTGACTCCTGCTCCTTCCTGATGCGGCTCGCTCCCGCAGTCCCGTCCAGGTCCACGCGCTGTCGGAGTGGGTGTCCTCTCCTCACGCCTGGACACGGCCGTGTGGACTGCGCCTGCTCACGTTGGTTTTCACTTGTCTGCAGTGGACACTCATGACCGGTATCGTTTCTCACAGTGGACACTGGTCATTGATGTAGTTTCTCACCGACCCTGTAGTTTCTCAGCGACCCTGGTCGCTGGCGTATTTCTCACAGGGGACGATGGTCATTGATGTAGTTTCTCACAGTGGACCCTGGTTGCTGGTGTCTTTCTCTCAGTGGACACTGGTCATTGGTGTCTTTCTCACAGGGGACACTGGTCATTGATGTAGTTTCTCACAATGTACCCTGGTCGCTGGCGTATTTCACAGTGGACACTGGTTGGTGTGGTTCCTCACAGTGGACACTGGTCACTGGTGTCTTTCTCACAGTGGACCCTGGTCACTGGTGTCTTTCTCACAGTGGACCCTGGTCATTGGTGTCTTTCTCACAGTGGACCCTGGTCATTGGTGTCTTTCTCACAGTGGACCCTGGTCATTGGTGTCTTTCTCACAGTGGACCCTGGTCATTGGTGTCTTTCTTACAGTGGACACTGGTCACTGGTGTCTTTCTCACAGTGGACACTGGTCATTGGTGTCTTTCTCACAGTGGACCCTGGTCATTGGTGTCTTTCTTACAGTGGACACTGGTCACTGGTGTCTTTCTCACAGTGGACACTGGTCATTGGTGTCTTTCTCACAGTGGACACTGGTCATTGGTGTGGTTCCTCACAGTGGACCCTGGTCATTGGCATAATTCTCACAGTAGACACCGGTTATTGGTGTAGTTTCTCATAGTGGACCCTGCTCACTGGTGTCTTTCTCTCAGTGGACACTGATTGTTGGTGAAGTTCTCCGTGTGCTGACTGAAGCTTCTCCTTGCGGAGGACAGGCCATCTGCTCTTTATTCCAGCTGCCCAGCCCGTTAGCTCCAGGCCTGCGTTTGCCTCCGTGTGAATGTGGCACCTGGTTGGCGGCGTGAGGAGTGGTTTGTAGCGCAGGGTAGTAGGAGTTCACGAACCGCTTTATGCCTGAGCTATCATTTCGCCAAGTGCCAGTGTTACTGACACTGCAGAAGTGACGACTGGTTCATGGAGAACAGCTGTGTCGGGCAAGGGCCCGCGGGACCCGCTGTGGGGAATGTCCTTGCCAGTGCGTGAGGGGCTGCTCAGTGGCAGAGCCTCCTCGCCGGCGTGGGCAGGAGTTGGGTCCCAGCACCACCCCCAAGCCTGTGTGTGACATGGTGTGGGATCCCGAGACACAGCACGCGTGTGACCCCACGAGGCAGCCCAGTGTGTTCCCCAGTCAGCACCAAGGTGAGTGTCCCTGGTCAGCGCCAGGACGAGTGACCCCTGATCAGCACCAGGATGAGTGTCCCCCGGTCAACACAAGGATAAGTGTCCCCCGGTCAGCCCCAGGACAAGTGTCCCCTGGTCAGAACCAGGGTGAGTGTCCCTGGTTGTGCCTGGCCCATGTGTGTCCCTGAGCACTGTCCCAGGTGTGTCCTGCACCATTGCTAACATGTGCCTGGTCCTGGGGTGAGGAGCACTGTAGCGAGGAGCATGCAGAGCATGGAGGGGGAGACTACCGTGACCAGCTGGCCAGCGCCCAGTTGGCCCGCAGCTCCATGTGGGCCTCGCCTCTGCCCCACTCTGTGCCGTCGGGACTCCCGCAGGCCCCACTGAGCCCCGTGCCCAGCGGGTCGGCCCAGTTCTGGCTTCATTGCTGTGGGTCAAGTCTTTTCTCTTCTTCAGTTGCAGATTCTTTATCCTGTTCCGTTAGCCCCAACGTCCAGCCTCCGACGGGCAGCCCGGCGGTGTCCACTGTCCCGCCAGCGGCCCCCTCACCGCGGACTTCCACAGTCAGCCCCCCCGCCGCGCCCGTGGCCTCAGTGACGTCGCAGAAAGGTACCCGAGGGTCCCTGTCCTGTGAATGTCGCATGCACACGCCCCAGGCAGTCTCAGCGGGTCTGGGGAGAAATGTAAGGGTCACTTTTGCCACAATTTAAATACTGTTTCTTTTCTGTACACTGACTTCCGGTCTGTGTACGGCTTCACCTTCACATGCCATTTTTTATTTTGTAGTTTTTAAATTTCTGCATGTTTTTTTATTTAATAGTGAGATGTATTGCATTGTATAGCCGTGGTTTTCATCCCTCTGATATCACTGCACTTTTCCATGGCTGTGTAAGTGGGGACGTGCTGACCCAGCCTTCTGTTTCAGAGTGCAGACGTCACCGTCGTTCCTTTTCCCATAACTCCACCAGGATTTCCTTATTTAGAGAGTCGCCACGTCCCGTTGTTTCCATATTTAATCATTATTATTGATTAAAAAAAAAGTTTGGCCCAGTTTTGGGAGCGAGAGCGATGTAGATCTCTATCTTTCGGGCCTTGGGTTTTGTTTTGCAACCCCTTTTAACCTTCCAAGTGACTTGTCAGAACTTTCTGCTTGTGGTTTCTCCTTCCCAGGTGGTAGCTAATCCGTGACGTCCTCATTGAGCTGCAGAGTGAGCTTTCGAAATGCCTTTCACTTTTCCCTCTCTTGGTCATCTTATAAGTCTGGAATATCACTTTTACTTTCCTGTTACAGATGAGGAGTTGGAGGTTTAGGGAGGCTGAGAGACGCAAGTCAGACACTCTCCTGCACATCCCCCTGCCAAGCCCAGTGCTCCCTGAGTCCCGTCACTCGGAGCCCTGGGGCGCTAACCCAGGCGCTTACCTGCATCCTGGGTTACCATTGACTTCTGTGCTTTGGGTAAAAGCCTGGGGCAGAGCTGTAGATCAGGTCATGGACGCCGTCTAACTTAACCTAGGCAGCAAGGCCACCCTCATTTTCAAACAAATTTTATGCTTTGTCTAGAAGCACGATCAAAATTTTTCATCCCCGGAAAGCTGTTCTGCGGTATCGTACACTCCAGTGTGAAAGAAATGAGTGTGTCCCTCTTAGAAGCGACGCGACTCCCTGTCGTCCAGTTAAATGTCAGAGATCTGGCGCAGTGCATGGGTCCTTTTCTATTGACAGCCGACTCTGAATGCCCCGCAGGGAGGCGGTGTGCGGTGCCGTGGGCCTGACGTACAGCAGCGGGGCCGTCCCTCGGATGCTCAGGGAGCTTCTCTTAGGCCGGTCCGTCTGGGTGGACGCATTGTCTGTGTCCGACTCTGGCATGTGTCTTTAAAATATGCAGGCAGGGGGCTGGAGCGATAGCACAGCGGGGAGGGCATTTATTTGCCTTGCACACGGCCAACCCGGGTTCGATTCCCAGCATCCCATATGGTTCCCCGAGCACCGCCAGGAGTGATTCCTGAGTGCATGAGCCATCCTAAGGCTCATGTGCCATCCTGAGCCCTGGAGAAGAGTAATTTGTTGGCTCCTCCCAAGAGCTTGTCACAGTTGCCACCTCACTTGATGGGTGATGAAGGAGAGAGCAAGTGTAGTCGCTTGCCGAGTGCCTGTGGGCCGAGAGTAGCTGGCCGAGCACTGAGCCCGGAGTCCCCACTGTAGCTGCCAGGCCTGCAGTGCCTCCCCAGCCGTCTTCTCTGTTCTCAGGGAGCTCTCTGCAGAGTGGCTGGCTGGACAGTGCTGGAGCACGCCATAGGTCCAGCTCTGAGCCTCTCACCTCCTTTTCCGCATACCCGGGTTACTCTCCCAGCCACGGCCAGTGCTCCTGCGTGACACATCTCGCTCTGTCTCACGCAGGTGCTGCACGGTGAAGAAGCCCTCTAGCTCTACTGCCCTGAGTCAGCCTTTATTATTATTATTAATATTATTTTGGTCTGGGGGCCGTGGCAGGTGGTGTACGGGGCTTACTCCGGGCTCTGTGCTTGGGGATCTCCTCTGGAAGGGCGTGGCGGGGGGGACATTGAGCCCGGGGATCACACCGGGGCTGGCGCGTGCAGGCAAGAGCTTTCCCCACTGTGTCCCCTGCAGCCCTCCCCTCTCCTGGGCCCTCCTCGGAGGAGAAGGACGGCTGCCCCTTGGTACCTGGCAGACATCCCACACGTCCCAGTATGACCCTCGCGTGTCGCTTGCAGGATGAGTGAAGGAGTGTGCTTCCTTTGCAGCCTGAGAGAGAAGCTGTAGCGTACCCGAGTTTCCTGAGACGGGTCCACTTAAGAATGAGTACTATAGGGGGCTGGAGCAATAGCACAGCAGGTAGGGCGTTTGCCTTGCACGCGGCCGACCCGGGTTCCATTCCCAGCATCCCATATGGTCCCCTGAGCACCACCAGGAGTAATTCCTGAGTGTAGAGCCAGGAGTAACCCCTGAGCATCGCTGGGTGTGACCCAAAAAGAAAAAAAAAAAGAATGAGTACTATAGAGGGAGAGCACAGCAGGTAGGGTGTTTGCCTTGCATGCGGCTGACCCGGGTTCGATTCCTCGTCCCACTTGGAGAGCCCGGCAAGCTACCGAGAGCATCCCGCACGCACGGCAGAGCCTGGCAAGCTCCCCGTGGCGTATTCAATATGCCAAAACCAGTCACAAGTCTCACAATGGAGACGTTACTGGTGCCCGCTCGGGCAAATCGATGAGCAACGGGACGGCCGTGCAACCGTGCTACTATGGAGATTAATCCCCCTAAGCCCACGTTTTGGTGGGAGTCTTGGGAAGTCTCCGGGCAGCGCTTATCCCTGCTGTGAAGACCCCTGAGACGCGCGTGGTGCCTCAGGTGTCAGAGGGCTGAGCCCCACACTCCGCGGCCCCAGGGGTCCGTGCTCCGCAGGCGCGTCCCCAGGGCAGCCGCGTCCCCGGGGCAGTCACGCTGCTCCTTTTGAAGCGCCCCAAGGAGACGGTTTCCTGGAGAATCGGGGACGCTCCCCGCGGTGTCCTTCCAGGAACGGAGCCCTGGGGTGAGGCGAGGCGCTGCTTTCTTCAGGCGTCACCGGACTCGGGCCCTGACGCTCCCTCCGGACAGTCAGACCCCGCGCTGCCCGGAGTTGGCTGTGCTGTCTGCTGGGCGGGACTCCGCAGGAGGCCGCCGAGCCCCGCCCCGTCCAACCACGTCCCGCCCCGTCCAGCCCTGCTCCGCCCCGTCCAGCCCTGTCCAACCCCGTCCCGCCCTGCTCCGCCCCGTCCAACCCCGCCCTGCCCCGCCCCGTCCAACCACGTCCCCGCCCCGTCCAACCCCCGCCCCGCCCCGTCCAGCCCCGCCCCGCTCCCCTTGCTCCTGTGCGCTCCATACCTGGGCTCTGCCTCGTGAGAGGCTCGGGCCGGGCCGTAGGCCTTTCCGACTGGAAACCCTTATTTGCTTCATCTGTTTCGTTTTGGTTTTTGTTTGGGGGCCATACCCAGCGATGCGCAGGGCGTACTCCTGGCCCTGCACTCTGGGATCACTCCTGGCAGTGCTCGAAGGACCATCTGCCATCTGGGGTGCCGGAAATTGAACCAGGTTAGCTGTGTGCAAGGCAGGTGCCCTCCCCACTGGACCGTCTCTCCGGCCTGAGCGTTGATTGGGATTTGACACTGAAAGATGGATTGATTCTTTTTTACTTTTTATTTTATTTTATTTTATTTGCTATTTTTGGTTTTTGGGTCACACCCGGCGATGTTCAGGGGTTACTTCTGGCTCATGCACTTAGGAATTACTCCTGGCAGTGCTCAAGGGACCATATGGGATGCTGGGAATAGAACCCGGGTCAGCTGCATTCAAGGCAGACACCCTACCCGCTGTGTTATCATTCCAGCCCCAAGATGGATTGATTATTTTTTTTTTCTTTTTGGGTCACACCTGGTGATGCATAGGGGTTATTCCTGGTTCATGCACTCAGGAATTATTCCTGGCAGTGCTCAAGGGACCATATGGGATGCTGGGAATCGAACCCGGGTTGGCCGCTTGCAAGGCAAACCCCCTACCCGCTGTGCTACCGTTCCAGCCGCTGGATTGATTCTTAACCTGGGGTTCTTACTATTTTTTTCTAGAGGTTAATTAACTAAAACAACCTATTCCTTTTTCCTTGGAGGTGCTCAGGGCTTACTCCTAGCACTGCTTAGGGACGATGTCGGGGTGCTGGAGATTGAGCCCAGGGTGACAACATGCCAGGCAAGCACCTTCCCCTCCCTACCACCTGTCAGGCCCCAAACACCATATTCTTAGGCCATTAGTTGCGGGGGGGGGGGGGTTTCACACCTGGTGGTGCCCGGGCTGTTTTCAGCTCAGTACTCGGCCCGGTGGTGCTTAGGAGACCAAGCGTAGAGCCCGGCTCCAAGGCAGGCCTCCTGCATGTGACGGCTGCCTGCCGGCTCCCAGAACACTCTCCTGCCCAAAGACCCAACTCGTGATTTCAGCTCCTTTTTTTTTTGAGCGGGGGTCACGTCCAGCGATGCACAGGGTCACTCCTGGCTCTGCACTCCTGAGTGACCACTGGCGATGCTTAGTGGACCCTATGGGATGCTGGGAAACAAACCTGGGTCGGCCACATCAAGGCAAACGCCCTTGATGTTTGTGCTGTCGCTCCCACCCCTCCGTGTGGCTCTGGAAGGATTGAATCTTTTCCCCAGGAGAGTCAGGTCTAGTCACGCTGTGGCGAGTTGTTGCTGTGCCGTATTGACAGGTGTGTGGGGTCGGACGACGCAGCGCTGTTCTGCGGGGTTCTGCCCTCCGCGCTGGTAACCACGCCATCCGTATTTTTACATTGCAGAGCGGCGCCCGTCTCCTTCCAGGGAAACTCTGGATGTTTTCAGTCGTCAGTGAACTCTGTGGGTAGTTTGTAGAGGTGGGGGAAGGTAACGGGGAATCTGACCTCCAGTTTCCCTTGCCCGGAGCTTTGACCCTTTGGTTCTGGAGCCAGCTCCCTGCACAGCCTCCAGCCAGGCACGGCTGCTCTCCGGATTCTGCCCGCTGTGCCCGTCCTCACTTCACCCGTGAATGGGGTTTCTCCGTGTTGCTTTTTTCCCTCTCTTTTGTCTTTTATATTTACGAATATTTTGTCCGTTTTTAAAGAAACCCTCCAGTTGAGTCTTCCCTCCGAGAGTGTCCTGGTCCTTAGCGATGCGGTCGGACTTCAGCCACCGCTGGTGTTAGGCCACGTTTGCACGCTAGTCTTTGGCGGAAACCTCGCCGCCCGGGCTGGGTCTCGGGGAGCGAGTGTATTTCGAGTATTGCCTGAACTGGTTTTACGTTGAGTTTTACGTCCTTAGATGAGTCGGTGGTAGCTGTTATTTCATCGGCCTTTAAGTGACATTTCGAGAAGATGGGCGGGCTCTTCTCCAGCCGTGACGGAAGGCGTTTCTCCCTGCACGCCAAACTGTGCTCACATCTAAGCTCGACTTTTAACACCTAGTTGCCTTCTCCCTCTGTCTCTGTCTCTCTGTCTCTGCCTCTCTGTTTCTGTCTCTCAGTCTCTGGCTCTGTCTTTGTCTGTCTCTCTCTCTGTCTTTCTCTCTTTGTCTGTTTTTGTGTTTGGGGCCACACCTGGCATTGCTCAGGGATTACTCCGGGTTCTGTGCTCAGGGGCCCCTCAGGGATGCTTGGGGGACCATACGAGGCGCCGGGAGGAAACCTGGCCCAGTGGCTGCTGTGCCGTCTTTCTGGCCCAGGTCGGTGGCTCTGTCGAGGAGTCCTGTTTGTCCGTGTGAGGGCAGCACGCAGGGAAGCGCCGGCTGCGAGCGTGCCCACGGCCCGTTTATGAAGTGTTTTCGTTTTGATTAACATCGCTTTCTTTCCCCTCTTAAAACTTTTCAGGACATGGGGCTGGAGCAATAGCACAGCGGGGAGGGCGCTTGCCTTGCACACGGCCGACCCAGGCTGACCCAGGTTCGATTCCCAGCATCCCATATGGTCCCCTGAGCACCGCCAGGGGTAATTCCTGAGTGCAGAGCCAGGAGTAACCCCTGTGCATCACTGGGTGTGACCCAAAAAGAAAAAAAAAAGAAAAAAAAACTTTTCAGGACATTTTTTCAGATTCATAAAATGATTAAAAAAAAAAAGAAGAAGAAGAAACCCAGTGAGCTCTTTCAAGGGCAGGATCAACCGAGGTGTGTTGCCCCGGGTTGGTGCGGCCTGTCTCACACGACGCGGACACTGGAGCACACGCAGGCGGCTGAGCCGCAGGCCCCTGGCAGCTCAGGAAATGCACTTTTCTGGGGCCGGAGCTGTGGTACAGTGGACGGGGAGCTTGCCTTGCGTGCGGCCGACCCAGGTTCAATCCCTGGCATTCCCTAGGGTCCCCCGAGGCCAGGTGTGATTCCTGAGTGCAGAGCCAGGAGTCACCCCTGAGAACCGCCAGGTGTGACCCCAACACAAGCAAAGAAAAGAAAAAAGAAAATGCTCTTCAGTGATGACGCCAGTAGGGGCACAATTCATAGCGCAGCCCTGCCCACCCCTCCTGTTCTAAAATTTTGATTTTTAAGAGTCTGCGATGCTCAGAGAATGATGCAGTTCTTCCCCCCTTCACTGTCATTCTTTTTTCCGTTGTGGGAAGTGAGTCGCCACTGAGGTGGCATGAGCCAAGGCAGGGGCCAGCCCCGGGTGCTGTGTGTGGTAGAAAGACCTCCCAGTAGCCAGGCTCGCCGATCCCCGAGGAACCCGCCATGCGTGAAGGGCAAGGGAGGTGAAGGCGGGGACGCTCCGCCCAGCGCTGAGACCGCCGTCCCCTTCTCGCAGTGACGCCGCGCGCTGCTTTCTCCCCTGTTGGCCGGTTCCTTCGCAGGGGAGCTGCGTGGGCTGCACTAACGGTCTCCGGCGCCCGTCGGCCAACGCTCATCTGCATGCGGGGTGTTGTTGGGAATGTCGTGACGCGCCCCTCACGCATGAATGCAATGTCCGAGTGTCCCTCTCGCCTTCCCGTGGGTCTGACTCTCGTCTTTGTGCTTCTCCACCCCACAGGCGCGCAGTACGGTGACTATGTTAGTAACCGAGCTAGCTCCGCGGCGACGCCCTTGTCATCCACTTCCGATGACGATGACGAGGAGGAGGAGGATGAGGAAGCAGGTCTGCTCTCGCTCTACCCCCCACCCCCCTCCCCTTTGATGTCCGCCCTCCGACTCCGCCTTTCCCAACGTGTCCTCTGAGGTTTCGGCTCGGTGGGTGTCGTGGGCCTGGGTCCGGGGAGGCTGGGCCGCCGGAAGTCAGATGTTCTGCCCGCCTGTCCGCTTTGCTTCTCATCTTTTGCTCATCTTCGCCCTGTCACGAGTGGCTGCACCGCCCTCAGAGCAGCCGTGCTCGCTTCCGTCAGAGAGGCATGTTCTGTGTCTCGTGCAAAACCGTGAGCCCCGCTGATTGATGCCTTTGCTCTGACTGCCTCTGAGAGAGCGTGTTCCGTTTTCTGCCGTGCATGTGATAAACAAAACGCAGCATATGATTTTATAATAATGGGAGGAAAACGGGATGGTGATTCTTTGAAGTCCCTTTGATGATGCTTCTTACCCTGGACGGTTTGAACGCCCCCATAGTGTCAGCCGGAAGCAGGCAGGGGGGATCTTTATGTGACTCTTGATTGTTGGCCTGATTTTCCTCGTTATCTTCTCGTTGTTGACGGGAGGATTTGCTCCGGCTCACAGAGGCCTCTGGCTCCTGTCTGTAAGATTTTTTCAGCCCTGGAGCCGTGGAGAGAGCGCCGATGAGAAGCACTTGCCTAGCGTTTGTGGACCGAGTTGGAGCCCCAGGACTGAAAGGGCTCGGGGAAGGAGGAGGCCCGCACTTCAGCTGTGGGCCCTATTAAAAACGGTTTGGTCCGGAGCTGGAGCGGTAGCACAGTGGGGAGGGCATTTGCCTTGCAAGGGCCAACCCGGGTTCTATCCCCAGCATCCCATATGGTCCCCCGAGCACCACCAGGAGTAATTCCTGAGTGCAGAGCCAGGAGTAACCCCTGAGCATTGCTGGGTGTGACCCAACAGGAAAAAAAAAAAGTTTAAGTCCTTGTACTTAATTGGAGGAGGGTTGAAAATAAAGTCTCAGGTGGGGAACAGTTTTTCTTAGTTTACCCATGTACATATCCTGTTCTCCTGAAGAAGTTTCCGTTGTTCGGGTGGTGCTTGCTTTTGCCAAGGGCCTCACACCTAGGAGGCCTGTGTGGGTTTTATCACTAAGCTCCATCCCTGGCCTGTAATTTTGGTTAGATTGAAGCCCGACAGTCGGACAGGATGAGCACTGAAGGGAGGTGGTTTTCTCGGTCCATCCTGTACAAGGTGTTTGGTTTGTTCCCACGTTGATGACAAGAAGTTTGATCTTTGACTGAGTCAGTGTTTGCCTGATGTTTTCCACTGTAAAAAAAAAAATCCCCCCCCCCCGGGGTTGGGCAGCGGGGAGGGTGTTTGCCTTTCACATGGCCGACCCAGGTTCGATCCCCAGCATCCCATATAGTCCCCCAAGCACCACGAGGGGTAATTCCTGAGTGCAGAGCCAGGAGTCATTCTGAGCATCGCTAGGTGTGACCAAAAAAGCCCCCCCCCCAAAAAAAAAAATCCTCCTGGAAATTAGTAAGTTTATTGTGGGGAAATTATTTGGGGTTTAGTAAAGGTCTCGTTTGCCAAACAGCCGCCCACTCAGTGAACGTTGGGGGTTTCCTGGTCCAAACCCTTTCAAACCCTTTGCGCTGTTTGTGGACCCAGGTTTCCTCGTCAGGAAGAGCCTCCCTCCCGCGTCCCGTTCCCCTTAGTTTCGGGCTGACTCGTGGGCTTTTGACTTATGCAGTCAGTGATGACCTGCTACTATTATGTTATTTTGATACCAGTTTTGGACTGGAGCAATAGCACATTGGGTAGGGTAGGACGTTTGCCTTGCACGGGGCTGACCCGGGTTCAATTCCTCTGTCCCTCTCGGAGAGCCCGGCAAGCTACCGAGAGTATCCCACCCCCACGGCAGAGCCTGGCAAGCTCCCCATGGCGTATTTGATATGCCAAAGATAGTAACAACAAATCTCACAATGGAGTCGTTACTGGTGCCCGCTCAAGCAAATCGATGAGCAACGGAACAACAGCGCTACAGATACCAATGTATACCAGCCTCAGCCAGTGGCAGCCGCTTCAGATTGCATTTTTTATAAGGTTCCCCTGCATCTCCGAGCCTTGCTTCTGTGCGGCGTTCCTGACCCCTTTGCGCTGCTGTCGCTCTGGCCGGAGGGTTCCCCCGGGCCCCCCCGGCCTCTGCTTCCTTCAGCGGAGACGGTTCTTTCAGAAGCCGCCGCCTGACCGCCGGGTGCGGACATTGCTACCAGACTCGGAGCTTTATTTGATTCTGGGCCACTCCCGTGGTGCTCAGGGATCACTCTGGGAACGGGAAGGGGCGCGTGGCTGGGGACGAAGAAGGGGCCAGGGGGCCAGACCGGATCAGCTGGGCGCAAGGCCAGTGCCCTCCCGCTGTGCTTCTGCGCTGGCCACTGACCCTTTATGTCATACCACCTTTACAAACAGGCTTTCTTTTCCATCTCCCCATTCTTGGAAATCGCAGTCCGGGTTTCTTTTTCAGTTTGTTTGTTCACTCGGGCAGGGGCGGGGGTGGGGGCCATACCCCTCTCTGCTCGGGGACGCCCGGCGGTGCTGGGCTCTGTCGCAGTGCCAGGAAGAGAGCCCGGGTCGGCCCGCGCCAGGCTGGGGCGACCCTCCGGCCCCTGAAGGGGGTGTGTGTTGTTCCTTTCACTGGGGACAGTCTTGGGGGGGGGTAGGGGGCGGCAGGAACCCCCCCAGTGGTGCCTGGAGGCTGCTCCCCGTTCATTGTGGGGGTGGGCAGGTGTCTCCCCGGGTGCTCAGGGGCCGGCCCAGCTTTGGGAGACGCTTCCAAGGGGTGAGTGTGCCCGGATCCAGGGGCGCTGCTTAAGAGCTGGTTATGGGGGGACCCAGGGGGTTCTGTCCAAATTCCTCACTCTCAGCTTGTCCACTCGCCAGTCCCGTCCGAGTCGCCTCGGTGGGCCTCTACTGTGGGCAGGAGAAGGGGGGCAGCAGCGATGTGGCGACGGGGAACCAGGCGGCCGTGCTCGGCCAGCGGGGGGCAGCGTCCCTCCCGCACCCCACCTGCTGGCCCCTGCCCCTGTGTCTGTCCTGTGGAGTCCTGGGTGGGGCGGGAGGGCAGTAGGTGACTCCCCGGCCCCGGGTGACCGGGTGGGGCGGGGGGCAGCAGGGGCTGCCCAGGACCGAGGCCCCATTGGCTCAGTGCTCCTGACAGAACGTGGGTGGTCTTTCACCGTGAGTTGGAAGTGCTGGTCAGCTGCTGCTGGCCTTTCGCTTGGGGTGTAGTTGCACTGCCCCGGCGGGCGCAGACGCCAGCAGACGCTCCTGCCGCAGAGACACAAGTCTCCCGCGGCTCCCACTGACGGGCCGGGCCCCGCCCAGCCCCCTCTCGGCTCCTCTCCGTGGGAGCCTGCAGTCGGCCTGCTCTGCGAGGGTCAGTCGTCACTGGGCTGGCCAGGAGACCCACCAACCCCCCCTGACAGCCTCAGGACTGTGCCCTTGACCCCCTCCGCCGCCCCCCACCCCCTTTCTCTTTGATGAACGCACAGAGTACCTTAACAAGGGGGGACCGTTCCCTGGATTTAATTCCACTTCCTTTGCCGTCCTCTGTGCCTGTGTCCGCGTGGGTCCTGTCCAGGGGAGCTGGACAGCCCCCCACCAGGGCCCTGGCATGCTGCGGGGGCAGGTGGCTGGGCACCCACACTCAGACTCACACACGCTGGCTGGCCACGTGCCTCGTGGGGCCAGTCCCCACCCGCTCATGCATCTCCGCTCAGTGCCGTTGACAGGGCACAGGGCACTGAGCTCCACCTTTTTTTTTAAATATATATTTTTTTATTTTATAAAGTAGCTCACAATATTTGATTGCATTTAATATTCAAACTGGACTGGAGCGATAACACAGCGGGTAGGGCATTTGCTTTGCACATGGCAACCCTGGGTCCAATTCCTCCACCCCTCTCGGAGAGCCCGGCAAGCTGCCGAGAGCATCTCGCCCACGAGGCAGAGCCTGGCAAGCTCCCTGTGGCGTACTCGATATGCCAAAAACAGTAACAAGTCTCACAATGGAGACGTTACTGGTGCCCGCTCGAGCAAATCGATGAGCAACAGGACGACAGTGATACAGTGATCCAAACACCAATCCCGCCACAGTGACACCTTCCCACCACCATATTTTGGGTATTTCCATCCCAGAGCCCAATCCCTGCCCCAAAGCAGAACCAAAATCACGTAATATTTCCCTGTAAGGTTGGTTGTCTCCTACTTTGAATTCCATCAGATGTGGTGCTCTTGGAGTGTGGGTAGGCCGTGTCCTAGGGAGTGTCGCACAGCCGCAAATGTGGCCACAAGGTCCAAGAAAAGGTTCACTCGTGGGTGAGGCCCAGCAGGAGCGTGTGGGGAGCGACCGTGAGCGTGGCAGCGGTTGAATTCTGGAGGTTTTTCGGCTGCCGGGGCTGGGTCCCCTGGGGCGGGGAGGGGTCTCACCCACCCCCTTAGGGGCGCCCCCCGTGAAACAGCCTGGTGCTGGGTCATGGTCACGGCGAGTGTCCTATTACTCCCTTCCTGGAGAGAAGGACTTGCGATCTGGGTGGTGGCTGGTGACCAGATTATCTGGCCCAGCCGGGGGTGGCTTGGGGTGGACTCGACTTTTTGAGGACTTTGACTTTCGGAGAATCGTCGAGCCACTCACAGTTCTTGCAGGTTCTCATTCCTCCTGCCTCTTGCCAGAACTTTCCGGTATGTGGTCTGTTCAGTCATTAGCAGGCAGTGGCTGTGGGGCAGAGTCGGCCTCACGTGACGGACTTCTCACACGCTGGCTAACATGCTCTTCAGCGTGTTCTCATTCGTTGCTTTGCCTTTTGTAGGTCTTTTGTGGAGAAATGCCCGTTGAACGCCTTTGCCTGTTTTGAGTTGATGTAAATGGAATATTTCAGACGCTGGGTCCTTTTTGGTCGATGCTTCATGAGTCCAGACATGGAGCTCTTGACCTTTCTTGGTACTTGGACCGCGTAAGGTTTTCATGGACCCAGGCCCTTTTGTTTTTGTTTCTGCATTAACTGATACCAGGTCGAAGCACCCGGGGCCTAATTCAAGGTCGGGAATGGGGTTATTGTTTGTTTTGTTTCTCAGAGAAAAACACTCGAGACCTCGAGTTAGGCCGAGGTTTCTCGACGCAGGTCCGTGCGTCAGATGCAGCAGTAGCAGAACAGAAACGACCTCTCGCCTTTTCGCACGTTTGCCCGTGGCCCCTCGTGGCTCACCTTCCGAGTCGGCCGAACTCTGCGTGTGGCTCAGGGTGCTGTAGCCCCGTCGCCGAGAGGAGGGGGCGCACGGAGGTGTCCAGCCTTCTGTCCTGAGGAGAATTTCACACAGCGGCGTTAACCGCTGAGGAGGAGAGCCGACCCCCTCAGCGGCGCCAGCATGTAGGAGAGGCTGGCCTGTGCATGCCGACTCGGGGTCTGACACGGAACAGGCTGTCCAGGCGCGGCTTCACGCCACTTGGGACTTTGTGGCGTGGGTTCTAGACAGAACCAAGCGCACTGACGTCTCCGACGGAAAGGCTGCAGCTCTCAAGTCTCCCCTCGGCCCTCACAGACGCGTTTCACCACACGTGTCGCCACAGTCTGCGTCACAGCACCGTGGAGTCGGCTGTTGGTGTGTTGCTGTAAATGGAATGACAGCGTCTGGCCTCCACCGTGTAGATTCCAGGGCTCACTCACACTGGTCCCGGGCACGGTGCTGCATGCCTTTCCAGAACTGAAGCCATCAATAGAAGACCGTGTTTTGTGTCAGCATTTGGCGTCGATGCACCGGGGTCTTTGCTATCGTGACTCTAAGCCTTCTTGCTGCTGCTGTTGTTGCCTCCCACAGCGGGGCTGGCGGCCTCTGGGCCAGCCTGGACTGGGTTCCAAGCGATGTCCCGAGGGCATGCTGCTCTCCAGGCCACCACCGCGGTGCCAGGGCCTGCTGGATGCCAGGGATGGAGCCAGGCTGGCATCTCAGCCCCTGCACTGTCTCTGTGGCGTCGTTACTTTAAGACGTTTGACCTTATTTCACTATGATCCCGTTGATCATCGAGATGCTCGAGCAGCCCCAACAACGTCTCCATCCGTCCTAGCCCTGAGAGTGTAGCCGCCTCTCTTTACTCGTCCTTCCCAACGGTGCCGCACTGGAGGCTCTTTCAGGGTCAGGGGAATGAGACCCAGCATTGTTACTGTATTTGGCATATGAATACGCCACGGGGAGCTTGCCAGGCTCTCCCGTGCAGGCAGGGAGCTCTTGGTAGTTTGCCAGGTTCTCTGAGAGGGAGAACTAGGCTATAAGATGTTGCGCGGCCTCGAAAGCACTTCCAGGAGCTTGGTTTTAAGTCTCTGGATATTGGCCGTTGATGGAATTACACGGCACCAGAGGCAGTTTCTGGGTGTGACCCCCTAGGAAAATGGGGGATCTGGGCGAAAGAGGCCCAGTCCCAATCCGAGCAGGCTTGGAGATCTCAGCCCCAGGTCCCGCACACCCGGGTTCCTCTGCCGGTTCCTTCATGCGTGAGGCTTGTCCAAGCTTGTGGAGAGGGGCCTTGAGCATGGCTGTGGCTGGGTTCTGGAGGTCTTCGGCTGCTGGGGCTCTGCTCGGGGCAGGGAGGGAGACTCAACCCACCCCACTCCGGGGGTCCTGGTGAAGACAGCCAGGCGTGGGGGCAAGAGAGTCTTATATGTTAGCTTTATTCTTTGGTTATAAATTCCAAATATGGAGCTGGAGCGATAGCACAGCAGGTAGGATATTTGCCTTGCATGTACACAACCAACCCAGCTTCGATCCCCCAAATCCCATATGGTCCCCCGAGCACTGCAAGGAGTAATTCCTGAGTACAAAGCCAGGAGTAACCCCTGTGCATCACTGGGTGTGGCCCAAAAAAGCCAAAATTTAAAAATGAAATAATAAATTCCAAATATAAGGGCCAAAAGGAGGAGTCCTTACTTTCTGTTTTTCATTAAAGCATCGTGACATACGCAGGCAGCAGTTTCCTTCTTGTTCCAAAGAACGTAGCTGCCTCACCTTCTGGCTTCTCAGCCTGCCCTTACGCATACGCCCAGCTGTGTCATGGTGCTGTTTCGTTCACGCCTCCTGGGAACATTCAAAGGCACATTCAGGGCATTTAGAAACTCATTCTCATTTTGCAGCTCAGAGGTGATTGCCACCCAAGGTTGTACCAGGAAATGGCAGTCTGAGAGGTCTGCAATTTTCTGCTTCTACGTCTTAGCTCTTGCTGGTTAAAAAAGAATGTTCCCTAGAAGTGGCTTTAGCTATTATGTCCTGAGTCAGTGTCCCGAATTCTCAGGGTTATCCCAAATTATTCAGTGGGAGGTGACTTTGAGTAGCCGTTCTTTTTTTATATCCCAGTTGAAAAGTAAACTTTGAGTCTAGTCTGTCGATGAAATATTGAGTGAGTGAAGGAGATGCATTGTATATTCTGCTGTCTGTGACCCATCACTAAATGTCATAAACCAGTGGACATTCCTTTCAGCATCTTTTAGGAGATACACAAACACATACACAAATTCTTGTAGTCTAACACTTACATTTGAGTGTCTTTCATTTCGGTCACCTTACTCAGATGGCAGGGTCGGTCCTGGACAAATTGAGACAGTAATAAGCCTGGTAACAGTGAGGTGGCAACACAAGTCCCACACGCCCCATTTCATGAAGCTTTCCCACAGTTCTGTTACGTATCTTTGAATTCCCTCCTAAAAAATACCCTAATATTAATAAGGATATGATTTGGCATCTGTCATCCCATTGCTCATCGATTTGCTCAAGCGGGCACCAGTAATGTCTCTCATTGAGAGACTTGTTGTTACTGTTCTTGGCATATCCAATATGCACGGGTAGCTTGCCAGGCTCTGCCGCGTGGGCTCGATACTATCAGTAGCTTGCCGGGCTCTCTGAGAGGGGCGGAGGAATTGAACACGGGTCGGCCATATGAAAGGCAAACACCCAACTGCTGTGCTTTCGCTCCAGCCTGATCTGGTATCTAGCTTGAGATTTAGTTGCATCTTTTTTTTTTTTCTTTATTTTCTTTTTGGGTCACACCCGGCAATGCACAGGGGTTACTCCTAGCTCTGCACTCAGGAATTACTCCTGGCGGTGCTCAGGGGACCCTATGGGATGCTGGGAACCGAACCCGGGTCGGCTGCGTGCAAGGCAAGCACCCTACCCGCTGTGCTGTCTCTCCAGCCCCCTAGTTGCATCTTAGAGGTGTGAAGGTTGCCATTTCTGTCAGTATCACAGTAAGCGTTTTGTTGTGTTTTTCTGAGTTTGGCTGCTATTTTTCTGGTGGGGACCCGTATCTGGCAGTGCAGAGGTTTGGGGTGACCCTGGGTGTTCGGGCTGAAGCCTGAGGTCTCGCCTACGCAATGCATTTGCTGTGTCACTGAGCCTCACCTCCTCCCTGAGCCCTCCTCTACTTTCGATTGCTTTGTCTGTCCTCTGAAGTGTGTTGGCTTCGATTTTATTCCGTCCATGAACCCTGTGCGTGGCTGTTCTCTGTTCTTGCCTGTGGGATGGGTGTGGCCGGTCTTCCCCCCCCCCTCCACTCCCCCCCACCCCATCCCTGTGAGGGAGTGGCCGGGCCCTGCGTGTCTCTCACTCTCCTCTGCTCCCCCTGCAGGTGTGCCCAGCTCGTCCACCACCAGCAGCGCGTCCCCCGTGCCCAACAGCTACGACGCCCTGGAAGGGGGCAGCTACCCAGGTAAATGGGGCTCGTGCTGGTGGCCCGTCTTTGAGAACTACCGGCCGGTGCCTTCCAACACGGGTGTGCGTTCTGACACGTACACAGGAGCCCAAGCGTCACCGGAAGAAGAGGGACACGGGGGATACTCTCCTGCCGTTTCTCAGCCTGAACGATGGTCTCGGTCAGATAATAGCCACGAGTGTCGTTTCGGGGAGGCCCGAGGAAACGTGGGTTTTCGCTTTTTGTTCCCTGGTGCTGTGCAAGCCCTTTCTTTAAAGCCTGTGATAGTGAGTGACTTTCCTCCTCCCCTTCTCCGTTACGCTCGTAGCTCCTTAAATAAATGTTGTATTTCTGTTCTCATGCTTAGGCCCTTGAATTCCTTCCAGCTAGCCTCTGAGTATAAATAGTCTTTGATTCTTTCCTCTCCCCCGGGCTTCTGGCTGCCTCAACCAGGTAAATCGATTGAGCACCGGGGGTCAGGTTTTGGAGGCACCACTTTTACCCATATCTGGAAATAACTTTGCTCGTGACATAGAAGCAGCCAGATGCATAAAATGCAAAGTAAAAAAAAAAAAAAGAAGAGAAACTTCGTTTGTGTAGTAGATTGTGATTTCGTTATAGTATCTGGTACCGTGAATTTCCCTATTTCCCTGTCGTCAGCAATTTGACACTCGCACGTAGCCTCCCTCTTCCTCTCCGTGGCCCTGGTTATTCCTTTAGGACGAAGGGAATGAGAAATTCTATCTTTATCTTGATTTCTTGCCACTTTGGCAGTAATCCAGGATGAGACCTACTGATGGTGCAGGGTACTTGGCTTAAGTCCACTCTCTTGCTCTCAGTACCCCACGTCCATAGAATTGTTTGGCCTTCCCAGCTTAGAGTCCCTTTCAGTCTTGGCAGAAAGTGAGTCAGCTGCTCTGGTTTCCCTGTGTGTGCGTGTTGCGTGTTTATACTGGGTGCTGGTATGTGGACTCGGGGGCCATTCCAGAGGCAATCGCTGTGAGCAGAATAGGTTTAGAAGCATTGGTTCATTTTCTCAGAAGGGAAACAATCCAAGTATAGTCGTACTCCTTGAGCTGCAGATTCGCCTACAGTGAAGCGTCTCTGCTGAGATAACAGGGCTGAGGCTGGTCCAAGTGCAGGGGTGTTGACGGTTAATTGATCACAGCCAGTTACAGATTTCTTTGTTCCCTCTCCAGTCCCACTGCTTCACTTGACTGGGAAAAAAAAAAAGCAAAAAAAAGCACAGGGCGGTGAGTTTGTCTGCGCCTCTTCATTTAATCAATACGTCTTAGGTACTTGCTTTCACGGGAGCAACCTTGGACAAGTTTTTTTCTGGTATTTATGCTGCACCAAAATTAAAGAAAGACGCAAACGTCTCTAACAGTAAAATGGAGTGAGTTGGAATCCTGCCGTGTGCCAGGCCGAAGGATTCTCCGCAGGACTAGACTCTCAAAATAGGGTTCCTTTCCTGGAGACGGGCAGTTTCCTGCCTCCCTCGTGACCCGGCTTCTCATTCTGATGGACTCCTGTGTCGTCTTAGATCTTTTCCAAGACACCAAGGAGGGCGGCACAGGCCCGCTGAGGCCGTGGCAGTTGGGCACTGTGCATCTAGATTATAGGCTGGACTTTTGAAGAGCCACAGCCTGTTCGAGTGTGGGTACTGGCCGTGCGTAGTGATTCTGACGATTCTCTTTGTTCCTGTGATTGGTACTGCAGTACTTCAGTACATCAGTACATCAGTACTTCCATGCCGACATCCCTGCCTCTTGGGGATAGTTTTTAACCGCATTCCAGTCTCTGTTTTCCGTTTCGAGGAAGAGCACCCTTCCATGGAGCCTTCCTTGGCGCCTGTGACCCCCGACACTGCCTTAAGAACGGGGGCCGGTCCTGCACCCTGCCTGTCACCCTCTCCTGAGAGCGAATGGTGTGCGCGCAGAGGGGTTGGGGAGACGGGCCCCTCCCCCCACGGGCGTTGGTTCGAGGCAGGGGGACCAGGTGACAACAGGCCCGGAGGAGGGAGGGCTGTGACGCCTCTCCCGCTGCTCTGCTCTGCTCCCAGCCTCCGTCTCTGCTGAGCACGAAGGGGAGAGTAGCCGTGTTCCCCGCGGTCTGTGTGAAATGACGTGAAACACGCAGCTTCCCTGCCACCACTCTGGGGGGGACGGGGAGGGGTGGGCTGGGGCGGTGGGAAACAGGGTGGGTGCAGGGGCTGAGCTGATGGGAGCAGGGGACGGACGATGGCGCTCCTGGCTCCGTTCTCCTACTTTCATTGACATTTGAATTCTCATAAGAAAAAAAGGTTTTTAAAGTGGGGGGCAGGGAGGTGGGATTGGGCGGGTCCTGGCTCTCCTGCCCGGCCCCCCGTGTTCAGGGGCGCGCCCCGTCTCTCCTCTCCCAGACATGCTCTCGTCGTCAGCAAGCAGCCCGGCGCCCGACCCGGCCCCCGACCCTGACCCCGTGCCCGACACAGCCCCCCTGACTGCCCAGCCTTCCAAAGCGGCCAAGCCGTTCGGGTACGTCTACCCAACGCTCCAGCCTGGCTACCAGAACGCGGCGGCGCCCGTGCACCCAGGAACGCGGCCCAGCAGCCCCGCGTACCCCGGCTTCCAGTACGCGCAGGTACGTGTGTGGGGAGCGGCCCTGGGTCCGGCCTTGCAGGCTGGAGCTGGCCCAGGCAGGCGTCCCCACGGCACCTGGTCTCGAGGGCAGACAGGAAGTGGGGGGGGGGGGAAACGGCCGAGTGCGGCCCTGGCGTCACCTGGTCCCCGAGCACAGTCAGGACTGGCCCCTGGGCACTGCCCGCAGGGACCCTCGCCTCCCTGCCACCACCAAAGTGTGTTTTAAATTCTGTCTGCTAACAGTAGGGAGCAAACGTTGTGTTGCCACATACTCTCGGTCTCACTGTTGCACCGTGTGTCCCACTCAGCCAGTCTCGCTCCTGTGCACACTTACAACCCTAGAACTTCCCGCTCCTCGGTCACTCAGGAAGTGGGTTCTGAGCTGGCGCCGGGTGGCAACTTCGAGGACAGTCACGGGTTTGGGATCTGTGTCCCTCGAATTCAGGCAGCACTGGGCTGGAGCCATAGCACAGCGGGTAGGGCGTTTGCTTTGCATTTGGCCCACCTGGGTTCGATTCCCAGCATCCCATATGGTCACCTGAGCACCAACAGGGGTAATTCCTGAGTGCAGAGCCAGGAGTGACCCCTGTGCATCACCAGGTGTGACCCAAAAAGCAAAAAAATAAAAGAATTCAGGCGCCTTGTTTCCTTCTGGTGTGGCCTGGACCGAGTGGGGGATCCGCGTGGTGGCAGCTGGGTTTTGTCACAGTGAAGTTCCTCGTGGTTTTTTATTTTTATCTGTGTTGATGTCTTTTATCATCGGTTTCAGATGAACATTAATTGATTTAGCTCAGTAATGGGTTATAAAATTGAGATTTTCCTGCTGGTTCCTCGTGGTGTACCGGTTGGACTTGTGAAATACTTTCCATAAAAGAGTGCTCAGTAACTGAGAATTAATGTGGAGTCTCTTTATACAAATGAGCTATTGCCAAAATTTTTTTTGTTGGTTTGTTTGTTTTGTTTTTTGAGTCACACCACCTGGCGGTGCTCAGGGATCACTCCTGTCGGGGCTCAGGGGACAGTATGGGTGCCAGGGATCAAATCCAGATGTGCAGTGTGCAAGGTAAACACCAGTTCTGCTTACTATCTCTTTGGACCAAGCACTTTTTCTTTAGTAAGAAAAATATGAATACAGTAGACTATCGCACTGTCACACTGTCGTCCCGTTGTTCATCGATTTGCTCGAGCGGGCACCAGTAACATCTCCATTGTGAGACTTGTTGTTACTGTTTTTGGCATATCGAATACGCCACGGGGAGCTTGCCAGGCTCTGCTGTGTGGACGGGATACTCTTGGTATGTTGCCAGGCTCTGAGAGGGACGGAGAAATCAAACCCAGGTTGGCTGCAGGCAAGGCAAATGCCCTACCTGCTGTGCTATATTTATAAATAGATACAATGAGAGATTTTTTAATTAGGTAATTATTCTTTTTTTTTTTTGCTTTTTTTGGGGGCCACACCCAGCGATGCTCAGGGGTCACTCCTGGCTCTGCACTCAGGAATTACCCCTGGCTGTGTTCAGGGGACCATATGGGATGCTGGGAATCGAACCCGGGTCGGCCACATGCAAGGCAAACGCCCTACCCAATGTGCTATCACTCCAGCCCCTAGGTAATTATTTTTAACTACTAAAAAGTAGGGGGATCAAAAGTAAAATGAGTTGCCTCTGACTTTATCTTATTGTAAAGTTTTGGCATTAAAATATGTGAATATCACATTTATTCTGAAAACATTATTAATGGGAAAAAAGTAATTACTTCATGTCTGGAAGTGATAATAGCAATAAACTTGCAATAAACACCTTATTCCCCAGATCACCGTCTCTAGGTACCATATTTATTTAAAAGGAATGAAAGTTGCTTTTTGGAAACGTGCCTGAGCTGAGGTCTGAGGGAAGGGTGGGCTGTTAGTGCGGGAAGAGGGGGGACAAACAGGCCCGTGTCAGGCCGGGCCCTGGGGCCAGAGTAAAGGGCCAGACACGGGAGAGCTGGAACCTTAAGCCGGGTATAACTCATTCGTTAACAAAGAACAAAAAAGAAAAGAAAAAAATAACTAACCCACCCAGCAACTTTGAGCAGAGAGCCGTGACTTGATAGTAATGCCTCAAACATGTAGCAGAGGAAACCGTGAAAATGAGTAAGCACAGCGGAATGAACTTTACATCTGTGTACATGTCTGTACTGATACATTATTCAGAAATTTTAAGTTGGAAAAACTCGAAAGCAGGAGGCTTTCTGCCTGTCTGCCTGGGCAGCGAGCTGGCTTGTTGGTCTTAAGCTTCGCTGCCGAACATCGTATTGTGAGATGTGACAGTACTAATAAGGTTTAAGTTTATTCAGTTTTGTTTTTCTTTTTTGGCCACATCCAGTGATGCTCAGGGACTACTCCTGGGTCTGCACTCAGAAGTTACTCCTGGCGGTGCTTGGGGGACCGTATGGGGTGCCGGGGATGGAACCTGGGTTGGCAGTGTACAAGGCAAAAGCCCTACCTGCTGTGCCATCTTATTGCTTCAGTTCCTGTTCAATATATGTGTGTATATATATATATATATATGCATATATATATTCATATATATATATATGTATATACACATTTTGCTTTTTGGGTCACACCCAGCAGTGCACAGGGGTTACTCCTGGCTCTGCACTCAGGAATTACTCCTGGCAGTGCTCAGGGGACCATATGGGATGCTGGGAATCGAACCCGGGTCGGCCGCATGCAAGGCAAATGCCCTACCCGCTGTGCTATTGCTCCAGCCCCCCTATTCAATATTTTTTGCTTTGAGTTTTCCCCAAGGCTGCCCGGGTGATTCCGACTGCTGTGGTCAGCTGGGCGGAGCTTCTCGCTTCCTTGCTTTTGCCGCGTGTGGCGTGTGGTAGCATGGGTCCCTCACGTTCGTTCTGTTCGCTGTGTTCCGTCTCACAGCAGTACCCTGGCATGGCCCCGCTCTCCTCCAGCCTGGGCGGGCTGAGTCTCCAGGGCACTCCACAGCCCGAAAGTCTGAGGCCCGTCAACCTGACCCAGGAGAGGGACATCCTGCCCGCGACGCCTCCCTGGCCCCCTGTACCTAACTTGAACTTAGAGCTGAAAAGACTAAACTGTAGCCCGGAGTAAGTATCTGCTTTCTACTCTTGGTTTTGTGTGTGTGTGTGTGTGTGTGTGTGTGTGTGTGTGTGTGTGTGTTGGTGTGTGTGTTTTGTTTGTTTTTGGCTCTTGGGGTCACAGCAGCAATGCTTAGGGATTACTCCTGGCTCTGTGCTCAGGAATTCCCCCTGGCCATGCTCAGGGGACAATATGGGATGCCGGGATTGAACCTGGGTCTGCTGCATGCAAGGCAAACGCCCTCCCCGCTGGGCTATCGATCAGGCCCTGCTTTCTTCAACGATGGGGAATCATGTCATCCTCTGTCGTCCCTGGCTGTGGGCAATACGGCCTTCAGTCCCCAATTAGCCACTCCAGTTGCTGCCGTCTTCCCTCGCTTTTGTCCGTATGTGGGATTCTGGGTGTGAGTCCAGTGCGGGCCTCTGTTCCCGCCTTTTCTCTCTCTCTCTCTCGAGCTAGCTGGTTCATGAACCTATTTTTCATTTTTTATGGTAGAACCAATTTTTCTTGATTTTTTTCCTTAGACTTCGTAAGTCTTCCGATGCCTTTTAATGTCTCTTAACTTCTGATGTCTTTTAAATCGTTAAGATTGTGTTTCCTCAATTTTTACTTGAAAAAGACACACTTTCATTTGTGTCAACCCAAGAGCAGATGTTGGTTTATATCTCCTGTCTGCGATAAGCAGACTCCTCTGCGCGCTTGTGTCACACGCCAGCTTCCCTCGGTGCCCCCGAGCCGTCCTTAGCCGCGGCCCCATCCAGCCTAACGCCCTGGACTGCTTTCTGAGGACTGACGTCGTCCGTGTTGTCGCTGTTCTTTGCAGTTCCTTTCGGTGCACGTTGACAAGCATTCCACAGACCCAGGCGTTGCTGAATAAAGCCAAGCTGCCCCTGGGGCTGCTGCTCCACCCCTTCAGAGACCTGACGGTAAGGGGCGTCGGGGAACCGGCGGGGACGGGACTGGCCTCTGTGCTTTGGTGCCAGCGTATCCCTTTCCTCAGGATTTTTAACTATTTATTTGAAGTCAGAAAGTGTGTCAGTTTGTTTGGTTTTTGTCTTTGGGCCACACCTGCAGTGCTCGGGGCTTAACCTAACCCTGGCCCGGGCTCCGGGGACTGGTGCGGTGCTGGGGATTGAATCCAGGTCAGCTGCGTGCAAGGCAGATGCCATCCCCTGCGCTCTCTCTCGGGCCCTGGAGATGGAGGTGACAGACGCTGCTGCATGTGCAACTGCCCTGTGGTGGCAGGTGATGAGCGGAGTGAGGGTCTGGGCTGAGGCACTGCCCTGGCCACGGCTGTCTCGCCAGGAACTCTTTTTTTAAAAAAAAAATTTAATATTTAAATTATTTCATTGAGCCACCGTGAGGTAGACCGTTACAAAGGTGTTCGTGACTGGGTTTCAGTCCCGCAGTGTTCCAACACTGTCCCTCCCTCTGCCGGCGTGCCTGGGCACACTGTGTCCCAGCACCTGTGTCCCCGCTGCCCTCTCCTCCACCACCCTGCAAGCCCCCTCCCAGCCGGCCTCTGTAGCAGCCACTTCCCCCCACCTCTCTCTCCCTCTCCCTCCCTTTCCCTCCCTCCCTCTCCCTCCCTCCCTCTCCCTCTCTCCCTCTCTCACTCTCTTTGTTTCTCTCTCACTTTCTCTGTTTTTCTCCCTCACCCTTTCTCCTTTCTTCTCCCTCTCCCCTTTCTCTCTGTCTTTCATTCTCTCTCTCCCATGCCTCTCCCTCTCCCTCTCCCTCCCTCCCTCTCTCCCTCTCCCTCCCTCTCTTTCTCTCTCACTCTCTTTGTTTCTCTCTCCCTCTCTCTTTTTCTCCCTTACCCTCTCTCTCCTTTCTTCTCCCTTTCCCCTTCTTCTCTCTTTCACTCTCTCCCCATCCGTCTCTCCCTCTCCCTCTCCCTCCCTCTCCCTCCCTCTCCCTGTCTCCCTCTCTCTCTCTCCCTCTCCCTGTCTCTCCCTCCCTCTTCCTCTCCCTCCCTCGTCCCTCCCTCTTTCCCTCCCTGCCCCCCTCTCTCCCTCTCTCCCTGCTCTCGAGCACTGCGGTTTGCAGTGCAGATACTGGAAGTTTATCATGTATATCCCTTCACCTGCCCTCAACACCCCGTTCTCGTCCAGCGAGATCATTTCCTGCCGTGATTGTCCTCCTGGTCCCTTCTCTGTCTTATATACCCTCCCTCGCCATCCCCACCCACTCCCAGAAAACCCCACTCTCGAGGTGGGTCCCGAGCCCTGACCGTCCTCCTGAGCCCTGCCCTTCCCAGCTCCCCGCCACGCGCTGCCCTGCAGGCCCTGCGGAGCCAGCCCTGGCCCCGCCTCGCCTTCCCTGCTGTGACGTCTCAGTTTCCTCTTCCCAGCAACTGCCCGTGATCACGTCCAACACCATCGTGAGGTGCCGGTCGTGCCGGACGTACATCAACCCCTTCGTGTCCTTCATCGACCAGCGCCGGTGGAAGTGCAACCTGTGCTACAGGGTCAACGACGGTGAGCGTGAGCCCTCGGGCGTGGTTGGCTCCTGAACCCTCGTTTCTCCAAAATCTCCTGGACCGGTGTGTTGTTGAGGTCACACGACCGTTTTCCCGTGACTGTTCCATTCCCGCTGCACTGTTCCAGCGCCCAGCGCCCAGCACCCGGGTCCTACCCCCAGCCCTTTGCAGCGCGGTTCATCACTCTGCATTGTCTCAGGGTTTGTCCCGGCAGGGGTCGTCCGGTCCGAGCCCCTGCTCTGTGTCTTTGTCGTCCACGCAGAAGCAGGACCCCCCCAGGGTCTGCCGTCCCCCTCGGGCTCACCTCTCAGAGGTAGCGTGTGCCTGCAGCTGCCTGTCCCAGGGGCTGATGGGCGTCGGGAGCGGGAGTGGGAGCCACGGCGAAGCTTCCCCGGGGCCGGGCAGAGGGCGCCCGGCCTGTGCTCGGGCTCTCCTGCACGGCTCCCCAAGCACTGAGCCAGGAGTGGCCTCTGAGCACTGTTGTGTGGGGCCCAAAAGCCAAAATCGAAACCACATCATGAAACACATGTGTGGTCTCCCACATGGCTCTGCGCGACCCTCCCCGCCTCCTCCCTGCGCCCCTCAGCTTCGTTTCCCTCGGGCAGACGCACCTGCACTGCCCGTGCCCACCTGGGGCCCGTTCACGGTTCCTGAGCCCCCAACTAGGATCCCTTTCCGAGTTCCGTGTGTCTGGGGCTTTGTGCGTGTTCTGAGACTGATGAAAATGCCAGAAACCCCAGAAGTAAGGCCGCCAGTGTCTTGCTCTCCTCGTCTGATTTGGGAAAATGTCATTGTTTAGTGTTGTGTTACCCGTGTATTATTTAAAGTGGACTTTTGAGGAATTAGTTCTTAACCGCCAGATGTTCACAAAACTGTTCTAACACAACGTAAGACCGTTGGTGGTAGAGACGCGTCTTTGGAGGTGCATATGGCAAATATGTGTTAGTTACTGATTGTTACTGATTTTATGCCCAATTCCTAATTCTCATCTAGTTCCCGAGGAATTTATGTACAACCCTCTCACCCGGTCTTACGGAGAGCCTCACAAGCGGCCGGAAGTCCAGAACGCAACGGTGGAGTTCATTGCTTCCTCGGACTACATGGTGATTGTTCCCCGTTAACTCGTCACGGAATACCAATTGTGGTGGTCACCTGTATTCTGTTGTTAAGGGAATTCTTAACCATTTTGAAGTTGTCCATAGTATGAAGTTTTTACAAACAAATTAATGGTGAAAATGATCCAGTTAGGAAACTCTAAATGTTACTGGATTTCCTAGAAAAGGGGTATCCTGTCCGTGAGGAACGTTAGAGGCAGCCTGGGAGTGGCTCTGAAGTAGCGTGTTTGCCGTGTACGTCCGGGGGCTCGGGTTACTATTTGGCACCAAGTAAATAAGAGTAAACTAATAATAACATTAAAAATTTTAGTAATAGCTTAACGATGAGCACCATTTCAGCTTGTTGCCATTTTATGTAATGCACGATTGTGAATATCAGCATTTCCTATCTTCAGACCCTCAGACAAAGTCATATGTGGCCCAAAGCTACAGTTCTAAACTCTAGTGCTGGTACTGTTTTACTGGGTCAGCCAGGGCAGGGAGCCTGATAAATGGACATTGACCTTACATTTCTCTTTTCATCTCAGTCATACAATTCTACTCGTTCTTTAATTACCCTGACCTCAGACCATGCCCGTCATTTTCTACAAGAGTGGAATTTTGGCCTTAAGTTCTGTTCATCTTTTCCTTTATGTATACTCATCTTACATATTTTTATAATAGCCACTTTTCTTTTGTTTCTTCATTAAAGTGTGGCTACTCATGAGAATCCCTAGCACTTGGCCAATTCCTTAATTTTTGTCATTTTTAAGACCTTTTGTGTCAAACTTAGTGTCCGCCCACTTCTGTATTTTTATCTATTTGCATCTTAATTACTATAAACGACTGTTTGCTATTTGTATCTTCAACTTGTTTTCTGCTCCACTGGCTTGGATTCTTAAGCTGTTCTGGCTTCTTGGAACTCTTAATCTGGCTGGAATAACAAGGCGAGAGGTGACTGTGGCTTTTGCCATGACACCCCCATGGTGTTTCGTTGGCTTTTTTTTTTTTTTTTTTGCTTTTTGGGTCACACCTGGCAATGCTCAGGGGTTACTCCTGGCTCTGCACTCAGGAATTACCCCTGGCGGTGCTCAGGGGACCATATGGGATGCTGGGAATCGAACCCGGGTTGGTCGCGTGCAAGGCAAACGCCCTACTTACTGTGCTATTGCTCCAGCCCCTCGTTGGCATATTTCAAAGAAAGACATTTGTGTTCCCTTGTCTTTTTCGAATAATAATGTTCCGGTGACCTTTGAAACAGAGAAGACAGTACACGGAGCCCTTATCTGCCCTTTACCAAAGTGCAGCGGTCAGCTAAAGACTCCCCACCTCTGTCCACGCCAGCCCGGGGTTTCTCAAGGGCTGACCCAGGATCCTACTGGGGAATCCGCACAGCAGAGGGGCAGGACCCGGGCTCTGGGTAACTGTCCCAGTACTTCCTTGCGCTTCTGGGATTGAGACACCGTCAGGTAGCCCCGTAGCGAGTGCTCCTATCATGCTTTAAAGATAAACTTAGGGGCCGGAGTGATCGTACAGCAGGGAGGGCGGTTGCCTTGCACGCGGCCGACCCAGGTTCTATCCTTAGCATCCCATATGGTCCCCTGAGCACCGCCAGGACTGATTCCTAAGTGCAGAGCCGGGAGTAGCCCCTGAGCACCTCGTCACGTGACCCCCAAACCAGAAAAAAAATACATTTAAAATCAGCCTTGAGGGGGCTGAGACTGATTCTCCACAGAGGAGCGGCTGCCCCAGGTCCTGAGTGGCCCCTGGGATGGCAGCAGGTGCCACGTAGGAGACCCCCAGCCGCCTCTGAGTCCTGTGCCCCCCTCTTTGATCAAAGATGTGCTTAGTGGGGAGGGGAATATAGAAGCCGATGGTCGGTGTCTTGAAGGCTGGTTCCTGTGCAAGGTGCCTCACCGCTAACCGCTCCTGTGGAGAGTGTCTCGGGCACAGCCAAGCGAACGGGAGAAGCGTCCCCGAGATGCTCCCCCCTGGCGCCTCTACCTCCCCTCTTTCGTGCTTTCTAATGGCTCGCCTGGGTGACGGGCGGGAGTTGCAGGGGGCGCCCGTGAGGAGGCTGCGCTGCGCCGTGCGATCAGTCTCTCTGTTCCTTCCAGCTGCGTCCCCCCCAGCCTGCCGTGTACCTATTCGTGCTCGACGTGTCACACAACGCCGTGGAGGCCGGATACCTGGCGGTCTTGTGCCAGTCACTCCTAGAAAACCTGGACAAGTAAGGAAATTAATTTTTTCACTCATCGTGTGGCGTGTGTTTGTTAATTGTACGAAAATATCAAGTGTTCGTTATATCTCTCCATTTGATTTCATTTACCTCTCAGCAGAAAGTACCTCCTGTCCCCGTCACCCTCGGGCTCCTTATGTCCGTGACGTGGGCTCTGAGTCACTCGCATTCTGACACTCCTTGAGGTCTCTGAGCTCATCCACAGAGCCCCGGCAGGGTCAGGCTCCCGGGGTTTCGGGAGGGGGAGCGCGTGGACTCTCCCTGATGCCCGAGCAAGTGACTCTTCCAGAGGTGGTTTTAAAATATGCTCGTAAGAGACTGAGCCTGAGGACACGCGTGTGGGAGTTGGTTTTGTGGCGGGCACGTCAGGAAGCCGGACACTGAGGAATCGGCTGATGCTCCCCTGGAGCCCGCCAGGATGAGTGATGGGGACGTTCGCTGCCTTTGGAACTGCCTTTCTGGGCGTGGCACTAGCCTTGGCTTGGTTCAGACTTGTGACCGCCCGCTTCAGTCCCCGAACCCCACGTGACTGACCTCTGTGCACTAACGGGTGTGGCCCCCCAGACCAAACAGAACTGATGGAACCTTCCGTTCTCTGGAAGACAAGGTTGCGTGTCCATTTCTTTGACCCCGGCACCCCAAGGGATATGAGGGAGGTGGGTGGGGTCAGGGCTGGGGTTCCTGATGTGCCCCGAGGCCCTGAGGTAGGTGGGCCCGTCAGGTGCGCTGGCGGTTCCAGAAGGTTCCTCCCGTCTACCCGGAGCACACGCCTAGTCCCTGCAGTCTGCGTGTCTTTACCTGTCAGTAAGAAGCAACCAGCGGTAGCAAAGGTTTGCCCCCGTTTCCGTTTGTAACGTAGTTTCCAGGCTTCTGTACTCGGGTAGAGCAGCTGCTGTGTATTCGAGGTACAGCGTAAGTGGCGAGGGGCAGGGAGTGCAGTGTGCGGGGAAATGCCCTGTGACGCTGAGAAGTTGGCTGGCCGTGGGAGTGGGAAGGCGGAGTCCTAGGAGCAGAGCCCGCCCCCTCACGGACGGAAGGACGGTAAACACAGGCATCCTGTCAGAGCGAGAGAGAGAAGCGTCAGGCACCAGAGACCTAGTACAGCGGGGAGGGCTGACCTTGCCCTTGAACATGGCTGACCCGGGTTCAATCCCCAACACCCCATATGGTTCTCCCAAGCGCCAGCAGGAGTGAGGCCTGAGCTCAGAGCCAGGAGTGAGCCCTGAGCACTGCTGGGTGTGACTCAAAAAGAAAGGAAAAAATACTAGGATGGCAGTTACATAGTAGCATTCTGGGGAACAGCTATGCAAATGACATGGGAATCTGAGGGGCCGGGAAGATGGCTCAGTGGTTTGAGCACATGCTTGGCGTGCCGGAGGCCTGGGTCTGATTCCTGGCACTGTGTGGTTCTCAGAGCACTTTCAGGGGTAGCCCCCGAGCACCACCAGGTATAATTCAAATCCAAAGCGAGAAAGGAATTTGACGATGGAGCATTTCGGCTCAGCCTTGTATCCGGCTTGGGGCAGAGCTGACCGCTGCCCACTCTCACCACTAGAGCAAGTGAGCCTAGAACTCACCGCGGTCATCATAGTACAGGAGGTTGGACACTCCCCTTGCCCAGAGCCTGGTTCGGTCCCTGGCTCCACCTACGGTTCCATGACCGTGACCAGGGGTCACTCCTGAGCACTGTCACGTGTGGCCCCAAACAAAAAAGAAGGAAGGTCGAAATTCCCGTGGGCCGAGACTCGTCTGCGGAAACGCCCTGAATCTCGGCCGGGGTTGGTCGGCAGAGGTGCCGCCTCTGTCCCTGGCGGTGCCGGGGACCTGGCGTGCAGAGAAGGAATGGACTCGGCAGTCAGGCGCCGTAGTGAGCAGCTTCTCGCTGTGAGGTGCTCGGCCTGGGCAGCCTGTGCTGTGAAGACACTGCGGAGTGGACCAGGGTGCTGGAATTCCTTGACCCCGGCCTTACCCTCCCCCCCAGCATCTTGGTGCAGCCTGGAGGTCGCAGGGCACCCGGCGGACCGTGATGGACCCTGAGCGCAGGGCCTGAGCCACCACGCCCTCGGGCCCCTGAGCACCTCTGGGCTGGGGGAGCCTTCAACGCGCTTGTTTGTTTTTAATCAGATACATTATTTTTTATAACATTTAACGGAAAATTAGCCCTTTTTTTCTTGAAAGAAATATGTTAAGGGCTGGAGCGATAGCACAGCGGATAGGGCGTTTGCCTTGCACGCGGCCGACCCAGGTTCAATCCCCCAGCATCCCCTATGGTCCCCTGAGCACCGCCAGGAGTAATTCCTGAGTGCAGAGCCAGAGTATTGCTGGGTGTGACCCAAAAAGAAAAAAAAATAGTATGACAAAGGCAAATTACTAATAACCTTTAAAAAAGGGGGGGACGGGACAAAAGTATGTACAGTGAGCATGAGTCTATCCCTGACAACACACACACCCACACAAACACAAACATATGGGCTTCGAAGAAAAGTTAGCAACAAATGTTCATTCTTTCTGTTATTCTAAGTTTTGACTTCTTAAAAATACATAGTGTAGGGGGCTGGAGTGATAGCGCAGCAGATAGGGCGTTTGCCTTGCATGCGCCCGACCCGGGTTCGAGTCCCAGCATCCCATATGGTCCCCTGAGCACCGCCAGGAGTAAATCCTGAGTGCAAGAGCCAGGGGTAACCCCTGTGCATAGCCAGGTGTGACCCAAAAAGCAAAAACAAAAAACAAAAAAAAAAAACATAGTGTAGTTTTCTGAAGTATGAACTCGAAACATGCCAGTGATTTCTCTGGAATGTCTCATCTTTTCTTTTCTCTCTCAGACATGTGATGGTTCAAGTAGAGAAAAATGCTCTCTAGAGATGCAGATGTAATGATGCTTCCACTTTATTTATTGCTTTTTTTGTTTCCTAATAAGTTTCTGAGTACTCTGGACTTAGAATTGTCATTTTTATCTTTAGGCTTCCTGGAGATTCACGGACAAGAATAGGATTCATGACATTTGATAGCACGATTCATTTCTACAATCTACAAGAAGGATTGTCCCAGCCTCAGATGCTGATCGTATCTGACATAGAGGGTGCGCAATAAATATACTCTAAATATATCCAGTCTTTCTAACTACAGATGTGGATAGTGACCCTTCTTAACTTTACAGTGCAACTTGTCAAAATGCTATCATGGTAGTCGGGTGAACTGTCTTGTTTGTTGTAAAATCATTGTTTGGGGGACTGGGACGGAATGGATGATGTTTTACACGCAAGGTATGGACCAGACGCCCCAGACCTCGAGGTCAGTAGGGAACCCCTGGAAGTGACCCCTGTGCTCCCAGTCAGGAGTGGCCATGAGCACCACCCGGGATGGCTCAAACTCAGAAAATAATTTTTATGGAAAGTCCATTAATTTTATTTAATTCTTGTACCTGTGTATGCAATTGTATGGACATGCTTATAATAGGGTATGCATTTGGGGTGTTTTGTGGGTCATATCTGGTGGTGTTCAGGGCAGACTCGCAACCCAGTGCTCAGTGGTCACTTCTGGAGGTGCTCAGGGGTCCAGCTGTGCTGGACTCAGACTTGGCCTTGTTGAAGCGGAGCGTGTGTCCAGGGGAGGGAGGCTGGAAAGCCGCGGGGGGCCACACGCTCCCTGTCTGGCTTGATGAGAACTAAGGGGTTTATTTGCCTGTTTTCTTGGGGGCCACCCACAGTGGTGCTCAGGAGTAAGCCCTCCCGACTCCACGCTCAGGGACCCCTGCTGGCTGGGCTGGGGGGGCCTGAAGGGTGCCAGGCAGCAACCCCAGGTGTTTGTGTGAAAGGCAAACTCTCAAGAACTCTCTTCAGCCTCCCCCAAGCCCGCGGGTTTAACAAATTTGTTCTGGACAAGAACTGAGGGTTAAAAGTAGGTAAAGGGATGTACACGATAACCTTTCGGTGCATGTATTGCAAACTACAGGGAGAGAGAGAGAGAGACAGAGAGAGAGAGAGAGAGAGAGAGAGAGAGAGAGAGAGAGAGGAGAAGGAGGGAGAATGGAGAGAGAATGGAGAGAGGAGAAAGAGGGGAGAGAGAGGAGAAGGAAGAGAGGGGGGGGAAGCGTCTGCCTTAGAGGCGGGCAGGGGTGGGGGGTGACGGGAGGGGACCTGGGGACACTGGTGCTGGGGAAGGTGCACGGGTGGTGGGGGGTGTCGGAACACTGTATGACTGAAACCCAATCATGAACAGCTTTGGAAGGGTCTGTCTCACAGCGATTCAATTTTTAAAAAATCTTAAAAAAGATTAATTTAAGAAAATGTATTCTTTTGACGTGACTTGCATTCTGCTCGAAACCTGCTTCCCCGTAGATGTTTTCCTGCCCACGCCGGACAGCCTGCTCGTGAATCTCTGCGAGAGTAAGGAGGTGAGATGCCCCCTTTCATTCGTTCTTGCTAAACCAACTGTGCCCTGAAGTACCCGTTTCCGGGACTCTTTGTGAAAGTCCAGAGGTGAGACTTGGTTTCCGTCCGTGCGTTTTTGTGGCGCCCCCGAGCCCTGGCTGTGCGTCCCCCCCCCCCCCATCACCGGCCTGCAGCACGTGGCCAGTGCATAGCAGCGCCCGGGCATGTGTGTGGACAGGCCGTGCCTTTCTCTGACCCGCCCTTCCCTGTCCTTGCAGCTGATCAGGGACCTGCTGACCGTGCTGCCCGGCATGTTCACGCAGACGCGGGAGACGCACAGCGCCCTGGGGCCGGCCCTGCAGGCGGCCTGCAAGCTGATGGCGGCCACCGGCGGCCGCGTGTCCGTGTTCCAGACGCAGCTGCCCTCGCTGGGCGCCGGCCTGCTGCAGTCCCGGGAGGACCCGAACCAGCGCTCCAGCACCAAGGTAGGGCTCGGAGCCCGCAGGGGTCTGGGCTCAGCGCCCCTTCTGCTCTGATGTCGCACCGCTGTCCTCGGGTGACGCTGGGCGGCCTGGCTTCTGTTATTACCTGGTCTGGGCTCCGATGCCTGGACGTGTTCACTCGAGTCCGTGCATGCCTCAGGCCAGGGGACAGTTCAGTAGCTGGAGCGCGGGACGGCTCCGGCGCGAGCACTGATAGGAACTAGGACGGGGATCAAAGGAACGTCCTGGTGCTTGCAGAGCTTCCTCGTTATAGTGGTAATAGATCGTTGTGTGACATTTAGGGAGAGAAAATGTTTCTCTCTTTTGTTTTGTTTTCTTGGGCCCCACCCGGTGCTGCTCCAGGCTCTGTGCTCAGGGGTCACTCCTAACAGGCTTGGGGGCCGTACGGGGCGCTGAGGGCTGAGCCCCCGGTCAGCTGCGTGCAAGGCAAGCAGCCTCCCCACTGTCCTGTCTCTCCCGCCCACAAATTCCTGTCCATCATCGGTCTCTCTAGACAGTGGCATGTAGCATGTAGTTTTGCATACAAGGAAGCATAATTGGGCAGCCATCATGAACGTTCATACTAGAGGGTTTATTTTTATTTATTTATTTATTTATTTGCTTTTTGGACACACCCGGTGATGCACAGGGGTTACTCCTGGCTCGTGCACTCAGGAATCACTCCTGGCGGTGCTCAGGGGACCATATGGGATGCTGGGAATCGAACCCGGGTTGACCGCATGCAAGGCAAACGCCCTACCCGATGTGCTATTGCTCCAGCCCCACTAGAGTTTTTAATTGCCCTTTTTTAATGGGTATAAACATTTTATGAAGTTCCTAAAAAATTCTTTTTAAAAAGATACTGTTTAGGACGTAGGAAAGTTCTATCCATGAGCATAATTAATCGTACTCGCTGGCCTCCTGACTTCTGACTCGGGGTCCCCAGGGCACGGACCAGGCGAGGGCCGGTCTCTGCTCCCCGCCCGTCCCCGTGGGAGTGGCCCGAGTCTCTCAGGCGGAGCCCATTGCCTGGCCCGTCACCCTGGACGCCTCCCCTCGCCCCTGCACAGATGCGCCGAGCGTCACCGATTTTGACCAACAATGTCAGATTGTAGTAAGTTATTTGTGAGAGACCGAGAAGGAACCAGAGGTCGTTTGGGGTCACAGCACTTGCCTTTCGTCCCTGCAAAGCCCAGTTCCAGGTCCCTGGGCACCTTCACTCCAAGGCCCTGCCCTTCAACTCAGGGTTCCTGGCCTGCCAGCCCTGGGGGTCGTGCGGGGGTCGGCCCCCTGCAAGGTGAGGGCCGTAGCTCCTGGAGCCGTCTCTCTCGCCCCTGTTCATGGCCTTCTGTATATAGGTTTGGCCCGAGTATTGTAATTCCTGTTTGATTTGTTTTTTTGTTTGGAGGCCACACCCGACAATGCTCAGGGCTTACTCCTGGCTCTGCGTTTGGGAATGACTCCTGGTGGTGCTCAGGGGACCAGATTGGGGTGGGAGAGGGAGGGGGAGGATCAAACCCAGGTCAGCCACATGCCAGGAAAATGCTCAACAAGATGGACTATGGCTCTGGCCCAGCTCCCATATTTTAAATAACAAACAACTTAGGATAGTCATTTGGTTCTTAAGAGTTTAGTTTGACTGGGGCTGGAACAATAGCGCAGCGGGGAGGGCGTTTGCCTTGCACGCCGCAGACCCTGGTGTAACCCCTGTGCATCGCTGGGTGTGACCCAAAAAGAAAAAAAAAAAAAGAGTTTAGTCTGACTGGGGCTGGAGCAATAACACAGCGGGTAGGGCGTTTGCCTTGCACGTGGCCAACCCGGGTTCGATTCCCAGCATCCCATATAGTCTCCTGAGCATCGCCAGGAGTAACTCTTGAGTGCAAAGCCAGGAGGTAACCCCTGTGCATTGCAAAAAAAAAGAGTTTAGTCTGACTTCAACTTACATATGAGGAAATGCCAGTATAACTAGCTTAAATAGTGTCATAAATCTTTACCCACTATCCAGTGGTTTTTGTTTTTTTAGGATAAATTCCTTGAACTTGAAAAGTTTGTATCAACGTATAGGTTTTATTTTGTTACTGATGTTTTTTATTGTGGTTTTGAATTGGTCTCTCGCGGGGAGTCTTCATCAAGCACTGTTCCTGTTCCTCATCAGTTCACCAGAGAAATATTTTACTTTTTAAAAGTGTTTTTGAAAAATACAGGAGTAACCCCTGAGCAGCGCCAGTCATGGCTAAAACACAAACCAAAACAAAATGTTTACAATTATCTTTGGGAAAGAAGCTAATTTCAGAATGATCAGGACAAGTATTTTAGAATAACCATTTTGAAAGCCAGTCAGTCCGTGCACCTCTAGCTCCCCTCTGCCGGCCCTGAGCTCTTCCTGGAGGCTGAGCCCAGTGGGCAACTGTGTTCTTTTTTTTTTTTTTGCTTTTTTTTGGGGGGGTCACACCCAGCGATGCACAGGAGTTACCTCCTGGCTTTGAACTCAAGAATTACTCCTGGCGGTGCTCAGGGGACCCTATGGGATGCTGGGGATCGAACCAGGGTCGGCCGCATGCAAGGCAAACGCCCTCCCCGCTGTGCTATCACTCCAGCCCCAATCATTTTGTCTTTTCTTGGTGACTCGGGATCAAACCCAGGGCTTCCGACGTGGGAATCCTGTGTCCTACCCCTGAACCACATCCCCTGCTGGGGTGGGGGGTGGGGGTGTGATTGGGCCTCGCCAGGCAGTGCTCGGGGCCTTGTCCTGGTTCCTGCTCTGGAGTGACCCCTGGCGGTGCTCTGCACACCATATGCCCAGTGCACCTCTGGGGGCTTTTCCGTTGTCTGGTTGTGGGTTTTTGGAGGAGACCACACCTGACACTGCTCAGGGCTTCCCCCCGGCGCAGCGCTCCGGGGTCACTCCTGGCGGTGCTCAGGGGGACCATCTGGGAGGCCGGGACTGACCCTGGCTCGGCCACGTGCCAGGCAAGCGCCCTCCCCGCCGCACTCTCTCCTCCCAGCGCCGTCTTGGCAACTCAGGTGTCCTCACGCCGGTCAGGAAAGGCCTTCGCAGACTGCCCCTCTCACCGCTCCGTGCCGGCCGGTGACTGGCCACAGCCCCTGGCCTGCAGCCAGCATTCGTGGCTGCTGTTTCTGCATCTGCCACTCACTCTCACGGCCACGCTTCCTTTTCTTTTCTTTTTTTTTTTTTTAATTATTTTATTGATTCACCATGTGGAAAGTTACAAAGCTTTCAGGTTAAAGTCTCACAATGCTCAAACACCCATCCCTTCACCAGTGCACATATTCCACCACCAAGAATCACGATATACCTCCCCCCTCCCCCCCACCTCCCCAGCCCCCCACCCCGCATGTGTAACTGGTAAATTTCACTTTACTTTCACTTTACTTTGATTACATTCAATATTTAAACAAAAAATTCACTATTATTGATTTGGAGAAAAACCACGCTTCCTTTTCATTTGATCCCTCTCCTCGTCTGTAAAGTGTGGAGACCGCGACACAGGTGTGATGGCCAGAGTTCATAGTTCCTGTGACATATCTCCAGTGCTGGCAGATAAACGCTCTGTGTGTCCGCAGTGATTTGTCTTAGAGAAATCTATGCCATCTGCCTAGATGTTTAAAAAAAAAAAATTCCTTAGTTTAAGACGGGGGCTAGCGGGTACCCTGTTCCTCGCTGCGAGAGAAATGTGGAACTATCGTGCATCATTCAAGGCTTCCGGCTCTTATTTTATGACCTCCTGGCTTAGGTGGTTCAACATCTTGGCCCTGCGACTGACTTTTATAAGAAACTCGCCTTAGATTGCTCGGGGCAGCAGACTGCGGTGGACCTGTTCCTTCTGAGTTCACAGTATTCCGATCTCGCGTCTCTGGGTAAGGATTCCCTGTGTCTGACTGTTGTCGCAGCCATTTCTCAGCACCTGGTCGTGTCTGAACTCTTTGGAAGAGCTTGCCGTGTTAGGGGAGGAGCGAAGCGTGTGAATGAGATTTTATCTGAGAATCACCAGTAAACTGTCAAGCTCTGGCCCAGACAACAGTCTTCTTACTGTTTTGTTTTTAAAGTGTTCCCTTGCCCTGGCGGCCCAGTAAAGCACCTTGCAGTCGGCTTTACGAATGTTTGTCATTTCTAAGATGTACCTACTGTCTTTGGGGGCTGGAGCGACAGCACAGCGGGGAGGGCGTTTGCCTTGCATGTGGCCGACCCGGGTTCAGTTCCTCCATCCCTCTCGGAGAGCCCGGCAAGCTACTGAGAATATCCCGCCCGCACCACAGAGCCTGGCAAGCTCCCTGTGGCGTATTCAATATGCCGAAAACAGTAACAAGAAGTCTCACAATGGAGACGTTACTGGTTCCCGCTGGAGCAAATCGATGAGCAAACAGGACAACAGTGCTCCAGTGCTACTTACTATCTTTATTGCGACAGCTTAAGTTTCCTCCCGGGACTTAGATTCCCTCATAGCAGTGAAGCTCCCTGTTGCAGCCCCGCAGTTAACGCTCTTGTGTCTCTCCCCGAAGCCTGCATGTCCAAGTACTCTGCAGGGTGCATCTACTACTACCCGTCCTTCCACTGTACCCACAACGCGCCGCAAGCGGAGAAGCTGCAGAAAGACCTCAAACGGTACCTCACGAGGAAAATCGGATTTGAGGCTGTGATGAGAATCAGGTGCACGAAAGGTAGGAAACTGGGAAGGGGATGCTTCCTAGTGCACTTTGGTGTAGATTATACCGAGTATAGCAGGCCGCCGGGGCTGGCTTATCCAGGGTGCCCAGCTCGGAGCCCCGGCTGTCTCATACAGCTAGCCACACCCCGTTCTGAATATATGACATTGCTGGACAGTCATTGTGTCATTTTTGTGCAGTACTTTGAGTAAGTGGACAACAATGATATTGTAGTAGGAAGAACCTAAGAGAAAACCTGTATTGGAGGTGGATTTAAGGGGGAACACCAGAGGAATAGGAAAGAGATATGGATTTATAATTTGATTGGGGTTTTTTGTGTGTCTGGGGGGCCCACGCCTAGAGGCGCTCAGGGATCACTCCTGGCAGGGATTGGGGACTGTGGGGTGTGCTGGGGACCCAGCCCAGGTCAGCCATCTGCGAGGCGGACGTCCTCCCACTGGGCTGCCACACTGTCCTGGAGTAGGAAAGACCGTAAGTGACCTTTGTCTTCACAGTGTCGCAGATGGTCTCCAGTTCTTACCGTTCACCAAGCTTCACGTTGGGATTTCAGGTTGGGATTCTGACGCCAGTTTGTAGAGCGGGTTGTGTCCTGGCCCTTCCTGTTCAGCCTTGGACACTAGGCCTTTTCTCACTCTTAAGTGACACAAACAGGACATTCTTGCCAGGTCGTCCGTGCAAGTGCTGTCCTCTGCGTTGGCACTGTCGGAACGGACATCAGTTGACGCCCCGCCCTGCTCTCTGGGGAGCGGCTCTCGCCCGAGAGGGGGGCTCCTCCCGACCGTCCTCCCTGACGAGGCGTCTGTCCCCAGGTCTTTCCATGCACACCTTCCACGGGAACTTCTTTGTCCGCTCCACCGACTTGCTGTCCCTCGCCAACATCAACCCGGACGCCGGATTCGCCGTCCAGCTGTCCATCGAGGAGAGCCTGGCGGACACTTCCTTGGCGTGCTTCCAGACTGCGCTGCTCTACACGTCGAGCAGAGGTACCCTAACCCGAACCCGAACCCAAACCGGGGGAGGGGGCCCGCAGCCTCATTGCCCGGGGATGATGCAGACTTCCATCAGTGAATCAGATGGATGTTTATTCTTTGTTATTTTTTTTTAATGTCTCTTTAGAAGGTTGTTCACAATAAGTTACTACGTTCAGCATTCCAACACCAGTCCCACCACCATTATACCTTCCCGCCACTGTTAATTCAGATTTTCCCACCCCCACCCAGGCTGCTGCCTGCCTTTTCAGCCCATCAAATGCGTATGTTGTTGTGTGATGCTTTAGGGTCCTTTCTGTTTAGGGGCTGCGCCCTGCGCCTCTTCACCCCAGGTGTGTCTCCAGCCCTCTGAGCTGTCTCTCGGGCTCTCTCCAGGTTTTCAAATCATTAAATACTACCTTCCTGGCGGATGGGAGACCCGTATTCCTGGGGTCACGTGTTTCTGATAAACAATCTGCGTGAAGCTCTGCCCCGTCACCCTCAGCCATATGTCTTGCCCCCTGAAGTTCTGCACAGCCCTTGGGACCGGCCCTTGGGTCTGGCGGCCCCTGTGCAGTGCCCCGGGGTGCCGAGCAGCTGCTCGCACACAAGCTCCGCGTTCCGCGCCTGGCGCCCGAGGGGGCGGGTTTCCGGAAGACGCTTTCCTTGTAAAACTCGGTTTTCCTAAGTCCTAAGTTCAGAACACTGTCGTCGGTGTGGTCCGGCCCTGCTGTGGGCTCGTTCCTCCTGCACCCAGTGTGTGTGCAGTGACTTTTCCTTCCGTCTCTCTCAGGGGAGCGAAGGATCCGCGTGCACACGCTCTGCCTGCCGGTGGTGAGCTCGCTGTCCGATGTGTATGCCGGAGTGGACGTGCAGGCGGCCATCTGCCTGCTGGCAAATATGGGTGAGCGGGAAGGGCGGGGCCGGGGAGGGTCTTTACCGTCGGGGAAACGGAAACTTGGCCGGGCTGGAGTGATAGCACAGCAGGGAAGGCGTTGGCCTTGCACGTGGCCTACGCCAGCATCCCATAGGGTCCCCCGAGCACTGCCAGGAGTGATTCCTGAGTGCAGAGCCAGGAGGGACCCCTGTGCATCGCCGGGTGTGACCCAAAAAGGAAAAAAGAAAGAAACTGAAGACTGGGTATATTTTTATTTTAAAAGTTCTGTATTTTGAAAGTGTATATTCAGGGCTGGAGCGATAGTACAGTGGGCAGGACACCTGCCTTGCATGTGGCCAACCCAGGTTTGATCCCCGCAGCCCGTATGGTCCCCCAAGCACTGCCAGGAGTGATTTCTGAGTGCAGAGCCAGAGTAAACCCTGAGCATCGTCAGGTGTGACCCCAAAAAGCCAAAAAATAAGTATATGTTCTAGGGGCCATAGAGATAACGCAGGGGGTAAAGACAATTGTCTCACATGTAGCTGGCCCGAGTTTGACCCCAGCATCATTTATGGTCTCCTGAGCACTGCCAGGTGTCGCTCCAATACCCAAAGGAAAATAACCCAAAATTTAAAAACAAAATTATTTAGGGAAATAATAGAACATATTGGATTGTTGTTGTTGAATTTAGACATTTGATGAAACCATATTTCATGTATTGAAAAAATTGTATTACTCATTTGGGAGGGAGTTATTACAGCGTTTGTTAAGGGGTTCCCTTTTTTTAGATTTTTTTTGGTTTTGGTTTTGGTTTTTTGGCCACACTTGGCAAGTGCCCAGAGATTACTCTTGGCTCTGTGCTCAGGAATTACTCCTGGCAGGGCTCAGGGACCACGTGGGGGCTGCTCAGATTCAGACCCCACTTGGCTGGATGCAAGACAAATGTCCTACCCGAGGTACTGCTGCTCTGGGCCCCATTACATAATTATTTTATATCAGTATTCCAAATAGAATGACTAAATTTTACAATATTTGAAAAATTTTTTAAAATGTAATTTTTATTGGGTATTTTTATTTTTAAAAAAATCTCTATTTTAGTGCAATATGCTTTCATACTGAGTCGACACCTCCGTGTACAAACTCCTGTGTTCAGTTTGCCCACATCTGTGGCGGAGAGGGCAGGCCACACCTGGTGGTGCTCGGGGGCCATTCCTGGCAGTGCTCAGGAGACCGTTTGCAGCGCCAGGCCGACTGCATGCAAGACAAGCGCCTTAACCCGACGCTGTCTCCCTAGGCCACTGGGCCTCTTCCTTTGCTGGTCTAGGAGTATTTTTGGCAATGATTTTAGACCATCACAAGGGATCACTCAGTTTACAGAATTTATATAGTTTGTGAAAAAAAAAAAAGAATGATCCTTCATTCATGTGGCTTGATTTGAATAGCATAAACCTCCCAAGCTTTCTCAGAGGTGTGTGGGTTTTATATTCTCTGTGTCAGTAGGTTGTGTTGGTTGCACCTAAGGGAGAGTCAAACCCTGTGGAGATGGAGCGGGGGAGGTCCTTGCCTTGCATGCTGCTGGCCCCAGTTTGGACCCCCGACACCACCTGTGGTCCCTGGAGCACTGCCGTGGACAAGCCCTCCCCCCTATATATATGGAGGGGTTGTGTGTATCATATATGTCGTCTAGCGGTTCTGATATTTTAAGGTAGATCATAATCATGTTCTGAGCAGACACTTTAAAAATGAGTGGACCGGGGCTGGAGCGATAGCACAGCGGGGAGGGCGTTTGCCTTGCAGGCGGCCAACCTGGGTTCGATCCCAGCATCCCATATGGTCCCCTGAGCACTGCCGGGAGTGATTCCTGAGTGCAGAGCCAGGAGGGACCCCTGAGCATCGCCAGTTGTGAACCCCCCCCCAGAAAGAAAAAGCAAAAAAAAAAAAAGGGGGGGGCCGGTGAAGCGTGCTTCCTGCCACGGAGACGAGTGTCTGTCGCCTCCTGGGCAGAGCCGCTGCGGCTGCTCGCGCGTTTCCGGGGCTCAGAGCACTAAGTCAGTCCCGTGTTCCCCCTGGCTGCGTGCAGCGGTGGACCGGTCCGTGTCGTCGAGCCTGTCGGACGCCCGGGACGCCCTGGTGAACGCCGTGGTGGACTCGCTGTCGGCCTATGGCGCCTCGGCCGCGCACCTGCAGCGCTCCGCCCTCATGGCGCCCAGCTCCCTCAAGCTCTTCCCCCTCTACGTCCTGGCCCTGCTCAAGCAGGTAGGCCCGGCCCGGGCCCGGGAGACGCAGCTGAGGGGGTGAGCTGTGGCTTGGGGGCGAGGGAGGGGCTCGTGCGGCTCAGCACGGGGAGCTTGGAGCAACGGGGACAGACGGGGGCCAGCGGACACTCCCCGTCCGCTCTGACGGCCGTGGCTGCCCGGGGAGGCTTCTGGGAAGAGGCATGGGACCCAGTGATCACTCCCGCGGGTCCCCAAGGTGTCCCACAGGTGTCACCGACCCGGCGTCTCCCTGGGCCCCGGCCCCCTCCCTGAGAAGTCTGGCTTTTCCCTGCCTTTCCCGCCCACGGAGCTTTTGGACTTAAGTAACTTTCCTCCTGCCTGATAGGGTCAGGCCCAAGACCCCAGCCCGGGTCTATCCCATTGGGAGGCGCCCTCCTCCCCTGACTGCCCGTGCCACGGGTGGGTTTCCGGGCCTCCGTCCCCCCGGACTCGGTCTCGCTGCAGCGTTTCTCCTCGCCCACGCAGAAAGCCTTCCGAACGGGCACGAGCACGCGTCTGGATGACCGGGTGTACGCCATGTGCCAGATCAAGTGCCAGCCGCTCACCCACCTCATGAAGATGATCCACCCCAACCTGTACCGCATCGACAGGCTCACGGACGAGGTGTGGCTCCCCCCGGCGCACCGGAAACTTTCTCGGAGGGATCCGTCCCGGGAGAGCGATTCTAACAGTCTTTGCATCCGTTGTCTCCCTGTGTCTGTTGGCTTTGACGGGTCTGGGGCCCATCAGAGACGAGGCAGGCCGAGACTCCCGTGTAGTTCCGGGGCAGGCATCTGCCTGCGTGCCCTGCGGGCGCCCGCCCCAGGCCGGGTCCCCAGCACCCTCACAGAGCAGCTTCCTGGGGCAGGTCACCCCTTTCACCTGCTCCTCGCTCTCTTACAAAGCCAAGGGGCAGCGCAGATGTTCCGGCTTCCGTTCCGTCCGTGAAGACTGCTCCTGATCTAATTAGGGGCAGCTTTGGTCACAGGGCAAACCAGAGGTGCTGCCCGTGGAGTCTGTCCTGCTGGTCTCTGTGCCACGCGGGCAGCGCGGGGAGTGCTCCCGGCAGTGCTCAGTGCTCCCGGCAGTGCTCGTGCGGCTGCGGGCGGCCAGGGACAGAACCCAGGTTTTTGCACGTGCAGAACACGGACTCCGCCCTCAGCACGTGGAACAGAAATGTGTGTCTCAGTCTCTTCCCCGTGTTTCTGCTTCTCTTCTCGGAGTCTCGTGTGTGTCGTGTTACTGAGAAATATAAAAAAGTCATATTTTGATGTATTCTGATTTCTGAAGAGAAGAAAATTGACGGATCATTTTCTGATTTTTTTTTTTTTTGCTTTCTTTCGGTCACATCCAGTGATGCACAGGGGTTACTCCTGGCTCCGCACTCAGGAATCAATCCTCCTGGCAGTGCTCAGGGGTCCATATGGAATATCGGGGATCGAACCCAGGTCGGCCACGTGCAAGGCAAACCCCCTCCCCACTGTGCCATCACTCCAGCCCCTCATTTTCTGCTTTCACGGGTTATGTTTTTAACTTCAAAACATTTCAGTGTCCTAAGGCTGGAGTGGGAGGACAGCGGGGAGGGCGTTTGCCTTGCACGTGGCTGGCTGACCCGGATTCGATCCCTGGCATTCCCTATGGCCCCCGCAAGCACCACCAGGAGTGATTCTTGAGTGTAGAGTCAGGAGTAACCCCTGTGCATCGCTGGGTGTGACCCAAAAAGCAAACCCCCTCCCCCCCAAAAAAAAAAATTTCAGTGTCTAGAGGCTAGATCAGTAGCACAGCAGGTAGGGCGTTTGCCTTGCACTCGGCTGACCCGGGTTCAATCCCCAGCATTCCCTATGGTCCCCTGAGCACTGCCAAGAGTAATTCCTGAGTGCAGAGCCAGGAGTCAGCCCTGAGCACTGCTGGGGTATGCCCTCCCGCGCCGAAAAAAATATAGCGTCTTGACTTCATTGTTTAGCCAAGGAGGGTCACGTATTTTCAGTGATTTTTGCAGGCTGGGAGACCCTCCCGGGCCCGGCCGGGTGGAGGGGGTCTGGCGGCTGTCCTGTAGACTCACCCTGTTCCGCCTCTTCCCCCCAGGGCGCTGTGCACGTGAATGACAGGGTGGTCCCGCAGCCGCCCCTCCAGAAGCTGTCTGCGGAGCGGCTGACGCGAGAAGGGGCTTTCCTCATGGACTGTGGCTCCGTAAGCATCCCCGCTGCACGCTCACCCGCCCGGCCCCCACGCGGGGCCAGTCACGGCTCAGTTTATTCTAGACTCCACGAGTCAGGCATCGTCCTGTGACCCTAGCCCCATCGGCTGTTCTCAGGAACGCTACTCACTGTCAGGAATTCTATTTTCCGACAAAGAAAAGCAAAGAAATAAATCGCAGCTTTGTCCCAAGGGATTTGCCACCCATCATCATGACATTTAAAAGGGCCCTCCGGAGTTCTGTGCGGTTGAATGTGTCCTGTGGTTCCGAGTGGCGCTTCTGATACGGTGCTCGGGAGAACCCCCGGGCAGGGCCGTATTGAAAGGGCGTCACTAGCCAGGGGCTTCCTAAGGGACCCCTGGTGGGCAGGAAAAGAATCCAGGGAGCTCCGGAAGGGAAGGCGGGAGGATTCTGCGGAGGGACAGGCCGTCCTACAGGGGGAGAGCGACAGGTGTTTCCTTCCTGTCGGGGCCAAGGTGCAGTAGAGGGAAATGTGTATTTTCTGGAGAACTTCAAGCAGAGCAGAGCCAGTCGGATTCCTGGTTGTGTTCCGACACGTCAGTTCCGGGCCTCCTCCGTTCTCTGGCTCGTTTCTATTTGATTGGGCATCATTCCTGCTTGGTAATTTCTGAGCAGTCACAAAGGGGCGTGGACCTGGGAGCGCTGATGTTTCTGGTTCCCCTCCCTCAGGTCTTCTACATTTGGATTGGAAAAGGCTGTAACAGCAACTTCATCGAGGACGTGCTTGGCTATCCCGATTTCGCGTCAATCCCACAGAAAATGGTCAGTGGGTTGGACACACGTGGGGCTTTTAATGTACTTGTTTGTTGAGATGTTTTCCATCAGCTGCGCCTGAAACAGGGACAGAGGGACAGGCTGAGCCCAGGCCTGCCAGGGGCCCACACGGTCCCCTCTGCCCCTGGACCATCACTCGGCAGGACTCCCCCAAACCAGAAAATAACAGGTCTACAGATTTAACCTTGACTGATAAACTAGACATTTCCTTTAAAAGCAAAAGTCTTTCTGTTAAGAAAAAGTCCACAGGGGCTGGAGCAATAGCATAATGGGTAGGGCGTTTGCCTTGCACGCGGCCGACCCGGGTTTGATTCCCAGCACCCCATATGGTCCCCTGAGCACCGCCAGGAGTAACTCCTGAGTGCAAAGCCAGGAACTAACCCCTGTGCATTGCCAGGTGTGACCCAAAAAGCAAAAAAAGAAAAAGAAAAAGTCCACGTAAGCGCCCTCTTCACCGCAGTATACAGTCGGTTACTTTGTAGTGTGTTCAGGGCGTTGTCTGTCCATCACAAGTCCCTGACTTTGGACCGCCCTGTTACCCAGAAAGAGACCAGCATCCCCCAGGTGCCCTGCTTGCTGTCCCGGGTTTCGTGCTCCGGACGCGCCCTCTCGGCGGAATGCCTGGTCACCGGCTATCTTGCACACTTGGTGAATTCAGAGAAGGGTCGCGTGCTTCGGAGCATGTGTGTGCAGCCTGCTGGCACCAACTGTCCTCAGCCGCGTGCCAGTCCCGTCCTGTCACCCGGTGGCTGCGGCCGGGGCTGGGAGTAGGATGCCGCGGGTCAGTCTGAGACTAACGGTCCGTCCTTCCCGCCCTCTGTGCAGACACACCTCCCCGAGCTGGACACGCTGCCGTCGGAGCGGGCCCGGTCCTTCATAACGTGGCTGAGAGAAAACAGACCCCTGAGCCCCATTCTGCACGTGGTGAAGTAAGTGCTCCTGGGGCCGGGTGAGGGGCCCTGCCCCCGCTGCGAGGTGGTTCCCGCAAGGCCCCTGTAAACCGCATGGTCACACTTTGTCTCCGCGTTGCCGACGGCCGAGCATCCGGTCCACACGTCCTCCTGTGATGATAAGTTTGGGACGTCTTGGTGTTACGTCTAACAGCCTGCGTGAGGCTCCTGACGGTTTTTCCTCCCCCGTCTTTCCAGAGACGAGAGCCCTGCCAAAACAGAAATTTTTCAACACCTGATTGAAGACCGGACGGAAGCCGCCTTCTCTTACTACGAGTTCCTGCTCCACGTCCAGCGGCAGATCTGTAAGTGAAGTGGACAGCGTGGACGGCGAGGAGCGGGGCCGTGGCCCTGGCCAGCCTCATTCACTGTGAGAGAAGCAACCCCCCCCGGAAACGGGAGAGGAAGGTCGTGGTCGTGGAGACCCCTGCTGCCCATGGCCACTCGGGCGGCATCTCTGTCTGTCTGTCTATCTGTCTGTCTGAGGCTCGGGCGAGGGGGGAGGAGGAAGACGGCAGGGGGGTGGCCATCGGCCGTGGCTCTCCCTGGTCCCGGCTGGGCGGCCACAGGCGGCCCCTGTGCCCAGCGGGGGGCGGGCGGGGAGGGGGCTCTTTTTCCCTTACAGTTAATAGAACATCTCCCTGGACTTGAGCTCTGACAGGACACGCCCAAAGGCAGCGGGACCCTGTTTCTCTGTTTATACCAACCACTTTTTAACAAGGAGTGATTCTTACTCTTCAAAGGAAGTCACTATTTTCCCTGTGAAAACAATAGGCGTTCAGTGCAGGGCCTCTAGGAAGCAGACAAACTATGTATACATACGGATATATATATAGTGTACATAAGTGTTACATTTGTAAAGAAAATGTAAAAATGTAACTACACAATATGCACTGTGCTGACAACTCTTTGTTGCGGTGGAAATTGAGGTCGGCCCACTAACACGCGCTACACGAATTGAGTCCACAAAGAAACACAGAACTCTTTGTAATTGCTAAATCTTTTATGTGGATTTATTTATGATCAGCCCACTAATTAAAAATATTTTGCTTGAGCGCGGTCTGGTGGTTTCTCTGGGCGCGGGAGAGCGGTGGTGTTTGTTCGGGGTGTAGCGTCCTGGGACCAGCTGGGACCGCAGGGCAGACGTGCTGCTCGTCGTCAGGCTTCTCACTCGGCGGCCGGCATTGCCAAGGACTTTTCAAAATTCATATTAATTTTTTATTTTTATTGAATCACCGTTCATGCTTGCGTTTCAGTCCTACAGTGTTGGAACGCTGACCCCACCAGTGTCATCTCCCAGCACCAGTGTCCCCAGTTCCCTTCTGCTTCCCCAGGCCACCCCCACCCCAGCCTCCTCTGTGGCAGGAACCTCTCCTCCCTCCCTCCCGCTCTCTCTCTTCCTCTCCCTCTCCCTCTCTCTCTCTCTCCCTCTCTCTCTCCTTCTCTCTCTGTCCCTCTTTCTCTCCCTCTCTCTCCCTCTCTCTCTCCCTCTCTCTCTCCTTCTCTCTCTCCCTCTTTCTCTCTCTCCCTCTCTCTCTCCCTCTCTCTCCTTCTCTCTCTGTCCCTCTTTCTCTCTCTCCCTCTCTCTCTCCCTCTCTCTCCTTCTCTCTCTGTCCCTCTTTCTCTCTCTCCCTCTCTCTCCCTCTCTCTCTCCCTGTCTCTCTCTCCCTCTTTCTCTCTCTCCCTCTCTCTCTCTCCCTCTTTCTCTCTCTCTCCTCTCTCTCCCTCTCTCTCTCATTTTAGACATTATGGTTTGCAGGAATCTCTTCTCTCTCTCCCTCTCTCTCCCCCCTCTCTCTCCTTTTCTCTCTCCCTCCCTCCCTCTCCCTTTCTCTCTCTCTCCCTCTCTCTCCCTCTCTCTCTCTCCCTCTCTCTCTCCTTCTCTCTCTGTCCCTCTCTGTCCCTCTCTCTCCCTCTCTCTCTCCCTCTCTCTCTCCCTCTCTCTCTCCCTCTCTCTCTCCCTCTCTCTCTCCTTCTCTCTCTCCCTCTGTCCCTCTCTCTCCCTCTGTCCCTCTCTCTCTCCCTCTCTCTCTCTCCCTCTCTCTCTCTCATTTTAGACATTATGGTTTGCAATACAGATGCTGAAAGGTTCTCATGCCCTTTACCTACTTTCAATGCCAAGAACTTATTTTGAGGGTATTCTAAAAACTCGCTACTTTCAAAACATACAATCAGCGACTAAGTATGATCTAAATGTTTTTCTCAAATTAGGCATTCTTTTCCCTTCACACACAGTTGCATAGCAAGAACGTTTTCATGACATTTGACTGTCCTGTATGGCTTCAATATTGAAATCCAGTGACAAAAAAAAGGACTCTCGCTCGCTATCAGCTTCTTTTACTGTAAAAACCCCTCGTGCCCTGTTTACTTACGGATGGAGTTTTATTTCTCTCCCCTGAAAGTCCTATTGTGGAGGACTTGAAGAGACTCTTGATTACGGAGATGCTTTTTACTCTGGCTGGGCCATTTCTCATCTCGGGCTGCAAAGGAAGGTCCTGCCGGCCCCCGAGGGAGACGAGGAGGCAAGTGACTGACCCTCGGGGGATGACGCTTAATGCCAGCAAAGAGGAAAGGCAGCTCCGGCGGGGCAGCCCTGAGTGCGGGAGTGGCAGGTGGGGGACCATTGTGGCTTACTCTGTGTCTGCACATGAGCGCTGGCCGGGAAACAGCTGGGGACGGGCCTGAGAGACCCCTTGGCTGGGGACAGGTGGGAGTCGGGAGGACGGCCCCAGAGTGAGCCTCCGTTGCACCTGTTACCTGTGAGAGGGGGGGTGGGGGGGAGCGAGGACTCGGCGGGGCCCTTTGCAGGTGACTG